>NC_140505.1:4320829-5520829 GCF_964339955.1 Pipistrellus hanaki
CCCGGAGGAGGCGCCAAACCCCCTCTGTAAATAGTTTAAGGAAAAGAGTCATCAAGCTCTGTGGTAGAGCTGTGTGATTGCTCGTCAGGACTAAGGATGTGTTAGTAAGATTTTTGTGAAATGAAGTTATTTTGTAAAAGTCCCTTTATCTTGAGATTATTTACTTGCTACTCTTTTATGTGTTATAAAGTTTGAAATTTTTAAATAATGATGTTAGTAGTTATAGATACATAAGTCTTCTTTTACATTTAATTTAAAAATGTTTTATTGATTTTAGAGAGAAAGGGAGAGAAAGAGAGAAACATCAATTTTTTGTCCCACTTATTCACTCTTTCATTGATTGATTCTTTTTTTAAAAAAAATATATTTTATTGATTTTTTACAGAGAGGAAAGGAGAGAGATAGAGAGCTAGAAACGATGAGAGAGAAACATCGACCAGCTGCCTCCTGCACGCCCCCTACTGGAATCGAACCTGGGACCTTTCAGTCCACAGACTGACACTCTACCACTGAACCAAATCAGTTTCGGCTCATTGATTGATTCTTGTATGTGCCCCGAGCAGGGATCAACCACAAGCTTGGTGTATTGGGGGAATGGGATGCTCTAACCAACTTAGCTACCTAGCCAGGACTTAAGTTTTTAATTTTTTTTTTTAATTTCCTCCCCCTCTTACCCCACAAATGTGCCATGCCCAATTGATCTGTCAATGACATCTTAATTTATATGGACCCAGACAACTCTAAAACATGGAGACTGTTGGATTATAATTCATTTTTTAAGCTTACAACATACGTGTGTTTGATTTTTTTAATGTAACCTTTTGACCCTTCTTCCCAATACCTGTTGTTTACCACACACTGTTTTAGCAAAGAAACCAGGCAGGCTCTGTCAGTGCTCCCACCTAAGAGCTCCATCGTATGCATGACCCACACACACACAGGTATCGCCTTTTGGGGAGTGAATGTGCATTTTTAGTGTCATTAGATGTGTTTCATGCATCTTCCGTTGCAGAGACCAGAGACACTCAGACATATTGGCTTCCCGTTCCTTGAGCAATTCCAGTGTAACAAGAATGCAGAACATCATTTAATGAATCCCTTAGGCCTTCAGGTTTTGTCCCTGATTAATCTGGAAACTTCAGGATCATAGACAACTTTTATCTCCACCTCCAAACCTAAAATGAGAGAATAACAAATACCCACTTATCATGGCCTCTCTGTGTGCTGTTAGCAACTTATTCAACACACACAGGTCACCTGATGCATTGATTTTCTTCTGTAGGAGCCTGAGATAGCCACCCACTCAATCCTCCCCCCACCAGCCCCAGACCTTGGACAGAGCTTTCCATCTGAAGTGCAAATGTTTGCCTTGTGATGTTGGCCTTGGGCTCTGTGACATGTGAGTGTTTTGAGGGCATTTTCTCATTTTGATAGCTCTGGTATTTAGCACAGGCCCTGGCATGAAAGCACATCATTGACAAAGACAATGGATGCACAGATACTGACTATAAATTTTTCCTAGGTCTCAAGTCTGCTCTCCAAATCTTCGTGGCTCTCGGGAGCCAAGTGTCTCAGGGTCAGATGCACACTTTATGAAAACAGCTTGCTGACAATGATCTTGTTTTGAAAATGAAGCCTGAGATTTATTTCCCACCTAAACACAGAATGCTTTCACACACACACACACACACACACACACACACACACTCAAAGTTGGTTAAATAGCACCTCAAAGTAAATATATCCAAGGAAGTGGACTTTACCATCAAAATCACGGTGACACTTTTAGGCATAATTAAAAATGTCGGTGAATGAATTGTGTAGGGTTGCTGCTAGGTAATTATGAAGATCCAATTTGAAGGGAATTTGTACATAGCACTACTGGAGATCACAATGAAATCATCTTGAGTTGGATGTTTTCCATTACTTATTGAAGTGCTTCCTTTCACAGAATATCTATTTTTTATATACTGTTTCTAAATGCTATCTTTCCAGAAGGCATGTTATCAGCAAATGGAGTTTCATAAAGCATAACACATTATGGAGTTTGAATGAAGAAACATAATACATTTATAAAAGTGATAGAAGTTGGGGATACAGATTTTGTTTCAAATGTTAAGCATGATGAAATTCCAAGGCAGATATTTGTCATGAGGAACAATGATTCATGGCTAAATGTGGCATACCTAAGTGACAAACGGAATAATTACAGAACACAGATTCAGAATGCCAGTTTACAGAGCCCAAATTTTTCATTATCTCAGACCGTGAAACGATTAATACATGAGTTATACAACAGGAAAGGAGACATGCTATGTATTGAATAACTACTACATTGTGTGCTTCGTATTTGTGCATATTTATCTTCTAAAGTTAGTGATTCTTCCAAATAAGTGATCTTCAAAAGAGCTGAGGCTCAGGAAGTTCAAATATATTGTTCAAGATGACAGGCAGCGAGTGGTTGAGCCAGGATTTTCCTGGTTATTATCCATAATCTGCCCAGTGTTTTGTGGAGCTCAGGACAGTGGATATGAGGAGTGTCCCCACCATTATAACCAACTAGGAAAGGTATCTGTGTGGAAAGTATAGGGGAAGAATAAAGTGCTTCATACAAACTGTGGTCTGTGAAAGGGCCCATTAGTTTGACCCATTGCAAATCTCTTATGATATTGGAGAGCACTTTGGTCCCAGGTTTAATATGTAATAAATGCTATGGTATCAGCATGAAAAGAGCCACTGTGTTCAAGGTCCAGTCACCTCTCAGACAGACACTGTTTGAAGCTTCAAGTTCATGATTTCATGGATTCTTTTGACCCTCATTTATGAGAACCATTCCATAGAGGACAAACTCAGAGAGGGAAAGACATTATCTAAAAGCATCCAGCTAGCAAGTGTCATAACTGAGATGAATTTACGGTTGACTTAAATCCAAATGAATTTTTTTCCCCAGCAATATCACCTTTGCCTCCCTAGGGGTCATTGAATAACAAAGGTGGCATTATCTAAGCAAGGTGATCTCCATGACAGAAGGGATACCTAGGTAGGAGGCAAAAAGGAGGAGAGACCCAGGGAAGGAGATCATGCTAGAAAAGAGAGGGGTTACTTTATTTCCTGAGCATTCAGCAAGGGAGCAGAGAATAGTTAAGATCTAGCTTAGGACACATGCTGCCCCTGGAGATGGGGAAAGAGACACCTGTCTAATCTGGCCTTCCCTCCTCCCTGCTAAGTCCTTTATTCCTTTGATTGACCGACCCTGTCATTGCTGCCCCCCTGCTGGAACAGTCATCCACTCTGCCTAGTTACCACCAGGACTCAGCTGTGCCTGGTTTTCTATAGACTCTGCCCCTGACTGTGGGTAACATTGGCTGATTTAGAAAGGTGGATACAAAGCACAGAGGGAAACTCATTAACTGAGGACCTTTACTTTTCCTGTGGCATTCTGAATAAGGGACAATGTTCTCATCTAAGTTACTTGAGCCTTCACCTCTAAATGGTTCAATCGTCGGCAAATTCATCAATCCAAAGATTGGCCTGAGACTAGAGGTTAGGACATCACGCCTTTTGCCCGAGTGTGTCCTGTACTGTCGTCAGAAATGACATTCTGAAGCAGGATCTGGGCAAATTGTTGAGAATGAACATTGTGCTGAGGAAATCCAGGGTATGTTGGAATGTGGATGCCTCTACAGACCAGTGCTTCTCAAATCTTAATGCGAATCTCCCAGAAAGCTTGTAAAACGCAGGTTCTAATTAAGGATGGGAACATGACTGAGGCATTATAGTGATAACAAATCCATAGATGATAATGTGTCTTAGTGAGTTCAGGCTGCTGTAAAAGCATGCCATGTACTGGGTGGCTTAAACAGCAGATATCTATTTCTGACAGTTCTGAAGGTTGGCAAGTCCATAGTCAAGGTCCTGGTAGACTTGGTGTCTGGTAGGGGCTCCCTTTTTGGTTCACAGACACTTGTCTTCTTCCTGGGTCCCCCTATTGTGGAAGGAGCCAGCGTGCTTTTATGAGAACACCGATCCCATCAATGAGGGTTCCACCCTCATGAGCTAATGACCTCCCAAATGCCCCAGCTCCGAACTCCATCACAAGGGGATTAGAACCTCAGCATGTGAGTCTGGGGGACACAAACACTGAGTCCACCAAGGCCAAAGTTGCTGGTCCTCAGAGGAAACTGGCTGGGAGGCCGTGGAGAACCTCACTCTGTGGCATTTGCCTGGGTTGCACACTTGTGAGGCAGGGTCCTTGGCAGCACTGCACCTTCCCTTCCTGAGCGACCATGCTGAGGCCTCTGGGATGCCAGCTGCTCACCCATGCCTGCCTGCATCTCTCTCCCCAACTCCACACGTGGTGACACTGCCTGATGATGATGGTGGTGGGTGTATTTACCCCATGGAAATCAGCAAATGCCACCCATCAAAACGTGTTTCCGTAGCTTCCTCTCTGATACCATTTTATGCCCATCACAACCAAAATTCCACTAATTTAAAAATTATTATTCCAAGGTATTTAATTCCCGCAACATGCTACTAATTTATGAGTATCTATAGGACAAAAGTTCCATGTTGCCCAGCTGGCTTTATTTTCTATAGTGTCCAGTCTTAGATGTAAACAGAGAGAAGTGCCATGCCTTGGTCATATGACCTGTCTTATTTGCCCATGGCATCATGACACAAAGACTAAAAAATTTCTTCTAGGCAGGCAGAACTTTGAGCCTCATTTTGAAGAGCCCTTATTGTGCACAGGCCTGAATGATGAATGCAACAAGGACATTAGGCACTTTTAATGAGTTAACCTCAAAAAGGCAACAACATAGCCACAATTTCAATGCTCTTTCAATGGGTAAAAGTGTGCTAAGCTAAAACCATATAAATACCTATATGAACTTGAACTGATTTAGCAGGTTGTGGAAAATCATTTGACCTGGATGAAGTTTTCTCACTAGATTAGGTTAAAATTTGTGCCAGTATACATATAATTTAGAGTTAAATGAATATACATATATGTATATTTTCATAGAAGAGAAAGAGAAAGAGAGAAAGGAGTGGGATGGGATGGGTTGCTGAGTGAGGCGATTACTTGCTAGTGGGGGGAAAAAAAGCTATGTGAAAACTTGCTGAAACTCACCTAAGACGAAGTGGCATTGTCGTTGTTATCAAGGGAGGGAGAGGCTCAGCAGTCACAGATGGAGGGCAAAGCAGCGTGAATCCCAGGAGGTCGGTGGGACCTGCTTTGGAATGGAAAAGTGAGCTTTACTGAATGTTTCCTCCCTAATAAATGTGCTTAGATGTAGTGAAATTATCCCAAGACGGGCAACAGAGGGTACAGGAATGAAAAATGAAGAGGGCTATCATTAATCAATATATGGATAATAACTCTGAAGGTTGACTATGCATTTAAGATGTGTATGGGGGGAAATGGCAAAACTCTTGTAAAACCCTAAAGTTTTAATGCAAGTCTTTTCTGAAAAATGGCTTCATTATCATGATTATTTCATTATTATTCACCTTTCTCATGAAGCACAATAAAATTCAATTTGAACAGTATTAATAGAAGATTCAGCAGGAGTTAGAAGGGTTTTATCAGTTAGCTAACCATCTGAAAACATATTGAGATTATACGCAACATTCTATGAATAAGTAACAATCCACAAGGCTAATTTGGGGGTCTAAGTTACAATAGAGATGAATATGCCTCATGGAAGAAAGCCTGACATGGTAACCACTATTGTAGGTATGGGATTTTCAGTCAGAGTTCCTTTCTCCTTTAGCAATCACTGTGGTAATTTATATGGTTTTCACAGCATTAGGGAAGGTGGCAAAGTGCAATCAGATGAAAGTGGACTGAGTCAGAAGTCTGGGCCATGTTTAATCTGGGTTCTAATGCCAACTTGTCATGAGCGACATTGATGAGCCAATTATATTACCTGGGCCTCTGCCTCTTTACATAAAAAAATACAAATGTCTTCATTAGAAGGTCTGTAAGGTTCTAAAATTATCTGGTGTTATCATTATCCTCAGATTTGGAAATGGAAAGTCTTTCACAACCCATGAGACATCCCTCTGAGGCTCCCTACAAAGAGGAGAGGTGTGGGATCTGATCTTTCTTTCCTATCATCCCTGGGTCATGAGAAGGGCCTGACAACAGGGCCTGGTATTGAGGAGATGGGTACTGTAGTCAGCGGCCCTCTGCAAAGCAAAAATGGGAGAATAACGTTAGTGGTCTATTCATAGAGCAATATTTAAGCCGAGGACAGGGGAATAATGGTTAGAGATCTATTCATAGTCTAGTGTTCAAACCAATAATGGGAGAATAATGGTTAGAGACCTATCCATAGTCTACTGTTCAAACCAAGACAGGAAAGTAATGTGAGTGGTCTGTCCACAGACCAGTGACCAGTGAAGGTCACTCTGTATTTTGGAAACACACACCAGAATGAAACCCATTACATATCAGCAGTGATCTATCACTGCCATTGTGAAGATCATTTGACTTTGAAATGGAAAACATGTGGTGAGATGGTATTCCTAGGGTAATATGCAGGAGTAATAAGATAGCAGAACTTCAACTAGAGCCATGTTCTTCATTCGGAGGTGGAGGAGCATCCCCTGACATGAGTGCAAAGCCAAACAGCCACCAAAGGGGAGTGCTCTGGGCAGGAGCAGCTTTTTGGTTGCTGGTCTCAAACTCTCACCTTGTCAGTCATGGGTCTGCTCATTCTTTGGATCATTTAACATCTGCTCGAAAATAATTCTAGCCCGCCACCCACTCCATATGTGCCTCTGTAACCGTGTGGCTCAGAAATACGCCCGCCTTTGCCACAGAGAAGGATGAGAAATAAAGGTGTAAATGCCTCGCCAGCATCCTTGCCATCCCATCAGAACCTAACCTAGCCCAGCCACGGTCCCCTGGAGTGGGCCCTCGGCATAGGCTTTCTATTGAAGGCGTGAGGCTATATCATTGTTCCTTTCACTCCGTGTGTCAGACACTGCTCTGAAGCTATGGGCTCTGCTTGGGTTTGGAACTCTGACCTTCTCTTTCGGTGCACGGGGCTTTATGTTATGAAAGCCTGGGTGCACAGCCAAGAGGCTAAAGGAAAATTATTTGAGAGAACCTATCTGTGACAGTCAATCCTAAGTCTGTGTTACAGTTATTGTTAATTTTACTCTCCGGCCCTTTAATTAAAGTAAAATATCATGCCCTCCTAAAATATCGGTCATGCCTGACTGATGTGGCTCAGTGGTTAAGCATGAGCACATAAACCAAGATGTCACTGTTCGAATCCTGGTCAGGGCATTTGCTTGGGTTTTGGGCTTGATCCCCATTAGGAGGTATGCAGGAAGCAGTTGATTTGTGATGTTTCTCACTGATCAATCCCTCTCACTTTCTCTCTAAGGACCAATAGAAATATATTAAAATAATAATAAAAATAAAATACCGATCATAAGTTTAAAATCTAGTTAAATATGGTGACTACACCAAATGAAAGGAACGGGGGAACATACTGCTTTGTTCACACATAGCTCCATGGACCTGGTAGCCACCTTCCAGACTGATGCACCATCTCCACACCCAGAGTCCCTGGTCACAGAGGCATGGAGCAGAAGGATGCTCCATGCCATGCTGAGGGAAGTGGGTGGCAGTCAGGTGGGCCCTGCTAAGCTCCTGTGTGTTTGCAGGAGGTGCTTGCTCAGTAGGAAGGGCGCTGAGAGCATATTGTGCAGTGGCATTGCTGACGGCAGGAACCCACAGCTCCAGGGCAGCTTCCTTTCCTAGGAGGCGTGTTCTGTCACAGACCCAGCGTTGCTCAGGCTTTCCAAGAATGCTGAGAGCAGTGCATGCATCACAGGGTCAACATAAAGCTGGAGGGGGAGAGGAACTCTGATGGCCCGAGCTCCGGATAACTACCCCAGGTTTGTATCCAAGGCAACAGTCAGATTTCTTCCGTTTAATCTCATCTCAGGAAGAAGAGAAGAAAAGGATATATTTTTAGCCACACAGATACCTAGTGACACAGGCTGTTTGAATTCCATTACAAAATTGAATGAAACTCATACATATATATCAATGCAAACGCTGATAGAATGTAGACATGCCAAACAACATTCAAAGGAAGACAAGCAGATGCATGTATATTTTACTTTTAAGGAGGGCTCTGAAGCTTACCTTAAAAATAGGCATAATGTCCAAAGAAAGCCACATCCTTCTACTTTGTGGCCAGGATGACCTTTCACCTGGAGGTCAGACACCCTTTGGGCATGACTCTGACCCCTGGCTGCACAGGGTAGTCGGCTAGGGAATGGCTCTGGGGCCCTGAGACCTGCCCTAGACTTTGAACTCATTGGTCTGTGTGGAGACCCGGCCCAGCTATTTACTGAAACCCCCCACGGGCTTAGGGGCAGCCGGGGTGATCACCACAGGTGAACGGAGACTTCTCCAGCGAGGACATTTTATAGCATCATGGAGCTGTTAATGGAATGCACGTTTCGTGTTCCCTTAATGATCTTCCTCCAGCCACGCAGGAGGAAAAAGGTCTCCGTTCAATATGTGTTATCTGTATGGACTAAACTTGAAAAACATCACCTCTTAATTGGAGTCTTCCTCTCTGTCCTCTCTGCCCCCAAGCGCAAGGGGATGACTATAGGACAAGGGAGAGGGAAAAGTCATTTGTGCCACCAACGATTCAGGGTCAGGGCCACGCCTTTGCCTGCGGGCCAATATTTTGATGGTGGGAAAGGGAATCATGAAGGATTTGCAGATAAGGATGGTGTGAAGTAGCTGCTCATGCTTCCTCTTCTGGAATGTGGCCTTAGGTGTGTGTTAGGCCATCCTGTGCCCTTCGTGCATGCAATGCATGAGGAATGCTTCCCGTGTAGGTGCCATGACCCTAGGATGAAGCACATTTTCATTCAAATATGCGAAGAATGGAAAACTCCTAGTTTCTCTGAACATCAATATATTTGTAAGCAATTTGTAAATCTGGTGGACACAGCAGTCATAAACCAACCGCTCAAGATCTCACAAAGGATCCAAGTTCACATAACTTAAAAATCTTGCATGTGTGTGCAAGTGTGTGCAAGCGTGTGTGTATATGTTGCTTGATCAGTCCCATCACTGTGCCTTTTCTAGTATTTCAATTACCAACATTCCGGTTTACTGTTTACTGGCAAATTGCTTATTTTTACCCCTCTAATGAGAATAATTATTTCTTGGTCTACGGAGAATGACATGGCTGCACAGAGCCCGCGTTTGGAAGTGTCAGTGGCGCTTGGGTGACAGGTATTGAGGCAATTTGGCAGAACATCAGAACCTAATTGAGCTCAGCTCACATCAAGGAGGCTTTCTCAGCTGAGGCTGTGCCTCCGAAAAAGAACAGAGGGACTAAATGAGACAATGTGACATGTACAATTTTAATTGGAAGCTCTAATTTAAAATATTTAAAAGGATATTTAAAATCATTTGTGAGTCCATGCCGAGGCTGCCTCCTCCAGCTAATTAAGAGTAGTCAGCGAGTCATATAATGTCTAGGTGTCAAAAACATGAATTATTGAAGTCCCTGCACCTATAAGTATACTTGTACCTTTAGGCAAGATCAAGTTTAGTTTAACAGAGGGAGATGGGGAAGAAACAGCCCTCCAGACTGCAAAAGGGTAGGTGATTTTTAAGGCAATATTTTAAACACCATTAAGTTGTTATATTAAATTGCAGACTTTAAAAAGTTGAAATAGTATTTAAGTGTATTTCAAAAGAAGTCAGTTTGGTAAAATGTGGAATGTAATGTAGTGACTATGGTACAATGTTATTTTGATTTTTTTTTTTATGCCTTGCTCTACTTTTCATTTAAGCGGTTGGTTCTGGGTCTATATGCTAAGCGATTGTTCTAAAGACAGCAATTTTCAGAACGCTGACATTCTTAGTTTCTAATATTGCTTAAATTTAATGACCATTGGTCAGTTAGAATTCTTCACAATGCTGTTTGCGATTGTTAAAAAAAGAACAATGTAGGAGAGAAAAGTAAAATGCATTCAATTTGACTGCTAACATATTCATAATTCAGTGAGAAATTACTTAGAATAAAGCTAACTTGTAAAATCTGAGACCTGCTCATTGAAAGTGCATTCACAATGTATCAGTGACTCAGGGTGACATAAAAATAACTTCTAAAACTGTGGCAACATATCCATATCTTATTTCACTCGCCTTAATGTGATTTCTTAAGGAGAGTGTCCTAAATTAAAAGATTTAATCATATTTTTTGTATACTTGCAAATGATATTGACAGTGAATATTTTGAGAACTTGATGTTTAACCATGGCTTTCCTATTCACCTTTTTATTATCATCACAGATTTCCAAAAGGTAACAAATATCTTGGATTAATTTTATGTAGCAATTAAAAATGTTAAGAGTTCTTAATAAATGAGAATTTTTAATAAGGTTCATGTGTCATTCTTGAGACTATAGGTAAGAAAGAGATGCAATGTGAGAAGGAGAAATTGAGTGGATGAGAGAAGATTTATTTAAGAGATGGCAAAGACAAATCATTTTAACTGGGTTCTGGAAAATGAATTAAGGAGCCTAAAACATGCTGGGAGAAAAATTGCACCTTAATGATATGAAAACAGACAATTTGAAGTGGAAAAAAATTTTTTTTTTCTCAAAGCTGGTAACTCTTGCTCTAAGAACCGCAGCTTCTTACACTGTTTTGAACATTATATATTACCCAGGCTCTCTCATCTGTCTTGCAGAATTGCAAAGCGAAGGCAAACCTGAAGAAAGTGCTGTCCTCAAACAAAGAAAAATAAGACTGAATTGTCATTAGCTGTATACATAGAGATAGCATGCACAATCCCTACCCCGGAGAGGCACACATCAATTGCATACATACCTCATGCATGCACACACACACATCAGACACACATATACAATACTACATGTGTGCACATGCAGCAGTGCACCCATACATCAGATATGCACATATATATGCTGAATGTCTGTACACATGTCATATATGCATACACATGTGGTGCATGTGTGCACACATATCAGAAAACAGTTTTTATGTGTACACACACATACATACACATTATGAGTACCTGATGCCTCACCTCACCAGAAGTGGCCAAACATGCTGAGGACAGATGCCCTGGCTGCATCTTTCTAACTCAAATTCAGGTCCTACATGGGAACAAAAGCTGTCACTCAAACAGCTCAGTCTATGTTCATGAGATAAGTGTTTGTCTCTGCTAAGGCATAACCTTTTTTTATTGTGCTTTTGCACAGGATTGAAAGCCTGCGCGTTTTATTTCTCCATGAAACACAGCCTCATCTTCTCTTCCCCTCAGAGGGAGTGATTAACCCCCACTTAGGCTGCAGACTGTTTGTTTGTTTGTTTGTTTGTTTGTTTGTTTCTCTGGCCAGGGAACATGGTGAGCACACAGCATTAGCCACCTGTGTGGTTTGTATAGGAGCATCATGTGTTGGAATTAGCCCAGAGCCACAGAATATGGAAAAAAAGAGACCAGAACTCAGTAAAACCTTCCTTAGATGCAGGGACTCCATGTTTATTTTACATCTCAAGTACTTTTCATCAAACTCAGAATTTCATGTCATAAAATCATGACATCTGTTAGTCCCCTACCTTGTTGACTATTGTAAAAAGATTTAAAGGTGGCGATTTCATTTTCAGAAGTAGATCCTAGAGTTCTTTGGTTGTACTTAATAAATAATTATTACTGCATAGACACGGTGCTCACTTAAAATAATTTATACCTAATTAGCATGCAGCGCTCCAAGGATTCACATAATGTAAATAAATGCTGAGAGTGAACCCCACGGCCAAAACCATGGACCAATTGGCCTGTTAACTTCCAGTTGTTCATGAAAAATCACATATGGTTTCCTAAGACAAAGGAATCAGATCACTATTCAGTTATTATATAAGTTCTTAGAAACGTTGTGGCTATCAAACTGATAATACCTTTGTGTGTATACACACACACACACACACACATATATATTTACATTGTTCATTGTTCTTTATGCTTAAAAATCTAAGGTTTTCATCAAAGTGATCAAGGAAGAGACAGGGAGTGTAGGATAATGTGTTCCTGGTAACCCTATCTCACTGCAGTGGTTCCAATACTGCAAAATATGTTTTAGCTGTCCCGTGTGCTTTAAGGTCAGGTAAACATAATTCTCTTATCTTTTGAAGTGTATGTAAGTTCAGGGGCGGGGGGGAGAAGAAACTGTCATAATTGCAGTGTTCTCACAAACTGTTTCCTTCTGGTACTTTTTCAGAATTAACCTTATTCTCTTTAGAAAACTCAGGCGCACTGTATGATAAGTAGCATCTGTTTTCCTTAATTGTAATTCTTTAATCACTTTCGATTTTTTCTTTGTAATGATTAAGGAAAACCAGTGGTTGTGTTTCATAAAGTGAAAATACCTATAGCAAAATCTGTCATGGGATTTGACACCCCTAAACCATATTTTACCTTATACATTTTTCCTAGATTCAATATTACCAACTATAATAAATCAGAGCTCTCCCATACATGACTTCTTAAATAGGTTTTCCTACAGATGTTTAATAGTCAATGATTCAGATCTGTGTGTTTAAATATTTGTAAAAGCAGATCAGTAAAAATCAAACACCAACTTTTTATGTAAAATATATTTTTCTATCCAGTTCAAACAGTTTTACGATGAAGGTAGATTTTATTATAATCTTTTATAATCCAGGCAGTATGGATTTTTATTTTTGCATTTAAACTACTAGCTTGATTTTTCCAAATTGAAGACAAGTCTACTATTTTAAATGAACACATGAACCTAAATTAGCCTGAAGCCAAAAGTCCTCAGGAACCTATAGGAAATGAGATTAGCTGGCATTTAATCAAAGGGTATGTTAGTTAAAGCTGATGTGATTTAGAAATATAATTAAGGTATTTTATCATATTTTATCACAAACTCTCAAAAACTTCTGAGCCTGGCTGCAGATTTATGACTGCCTATAAATGTCACCCAGCTTGGCAAACAGTCGCTTTGCCAGGAAAGTCATCTTGCCTTAGAGACCACAGAGTGTGTCCAGTGAAAGACGACCTGTGTCAGCTGGAACGGTGGCCTGGAGCTACACTTGTATGTTATTCCTTTAATCTACTTAGTGCAGCCTTGAAGTGTGAGTTAGCAAGCTGAGCAAGGAAATGTCAAAAGCACAACCCAGCCTGATCATTAAGGATTTCCAGCCCTAACTGGTTTGGCTCAGAAGATAAAGCCTTGGCCTATGGACTAAAGAGTCCCAGGTTCGATTCCAGTCAAAGGCATGCACCTTGGTTGTGGGCACATCCCCAGTAGGGAGTGTGCAGGAGGCAGAAATAAATAAATAAAAATAGACCCCCTTCTATTCCTCCCTTGATTGTATATTTTAGAATATGCTGACTTTTTTTTTAATTTGATAAGTGGTGTTATCTAATGTAAGACAATAGAGTTTACTATAGTGTAATGTTGCCTTAAGAATTGAACTTTTGATTATCTACCTGAGGATATGCTATTAAGTTGATAATTACATAGGTTGAAATTTAAAATCAAATATATAGTTATTAACACTAAAAGGAGAAGTATAGTAATATTCTTATGGGCTGTACAGTGGATTGATAATGATAAAACTGCTTTACATAAAAGTTTACATAAAGGTGAGTATATGAATAGTTGCAGGTAATTCTAAAAGTCATTATAAGATGTATTAGAAGTCCAATGCGCTATCCATTGCGCAACGGAGCCACCTTATAAGATGTATTAATAAAATTGAGGTATCGTAGGTGAATATATAATCATCACTTTTGATTAAAAATAAGTTATAAGGTGATAATATGTCATTTATAGATCAGTATTATTTCACTAATTGTATTTGCCAATTTTTGCTGATTCAAGGATAGTCAAATATTTCAACTTTTCATATAATCATAACTTGTAAAACTGCACTAAATACTTTAATTGATAAATGACAGAGTAAATTTTATTTGTGCTCAATTATTGCTCAAAATCTGATTAGATTACTTTGTTTCTTTTAAAAATTAATTTTAATAGTTAAGTCGTTTTAAAATATTTCACTTAATTTTTTAAATTCTGAAAAGTAACTTGTTCCTTTGGAAAATGTAATTAAAATTGACAAAAGTATAAACCTAGTTAGCATATACAAATACATTATGATAACATTAGTAAATGCATTGTATTCATATGTATAGATATAATATATTATAAGATAAATTGAATAATTTGCATAAGAAACAAGAATTAAATGTCAAATTAATTGACTCTGATAAGCAAATGATCAACTACTAGTAATAAAATCATATTGTATATATAGGCCATATTGTATTCACACTCTCTAAAAGGTTTGCCAGGTTCCCAGCATTATTAAATGCAGAGCTTTTGGATTCATTTTTAATTTTTGAAAATGAAATGATTTTACTCATATCTTTAACATTTGTAAATGTCTGAAATGTCCCTTTCTCTTCTTCCCTCCATTCTTGCTCTTTGCCAACTCATGATTTGTATTCAGACATGGAGTTGTAATGAACCTGTTGAGATGAGCATAATTATTTTGTTGTGTGTTATTATATTTATTAGTTTATTTTTAAATAGATGTGAGTTATATCTTCTTGGGTGAAAAGTATCGATATGCCAAATAGAAAAGTATCTTCACACACACACACACACACAATGTTGTGTGCTCTGTACCATCTTATGCACATGTGAATGATTTATAAAGCGGATAACATTTACAGAAAATTTTATTTTCTGCAAATGCAGTTTTAAGGCTCTTCCACAATGCCTTTTATAGATCAATCAAAACTTACCTAATCAAATCCTTAACTAGAATATCCTATGGATTTATATTTATATTGCCACAGACTAATCATATGTAGTTCATTCTTTTTTTTTTTTTTTTTGCATTCCAGTTTAGTTTAGAAAAAGTTACAAGGAATTTTGTTGAAGGAAAATGAATTCAGTAAAGAGGGCATCACCACTGATGGGAAAGGAAACACAAGGCCAAGTGCTCCGTTTCAGGGGTGAGGAGCACACTTCCTGTGGAGGAAATGGCTCTCCCGCACGGTGCAGTATGGTGGCCACGTGCTCTGTGTGTGGCTGTTGAGCAGGTGGACTGTAGCTGGTGTGATTGAAGGTTTGGCTTTTTAATTAGACTCTGATGCTTTCATTTGAATTTAAGTAGCCACATGAGTCCAGTGGCTTCCATACCTATTGGCAAGGACCTAACCCTGGACCTGTAGGGTTTACAGCATGGACTCCGGTGCCGGCACCTCCTGCAGCAGAGTCATGAAGGAAGTCAGGCATCTCTGAGGGTTTCTTCTCTGTGTATCTTCTTCCCTTTGTCACGTGATAAGAGAGTTTCCACCAGCTATGTCTGTGACAGAGGAGCAGGAGGTATGCACAGGGGAGGAAGGTTGAGTTTGGGACCAGTGTCAGCCCCAGGGGAGCAGAGCAGAGGGACTCCCAGAGCATAGAGCTGTCCCTCTGGCTTCTCTCTCTTGGGGCTGGCAGGCAGGGCAGATGCCACTCGCCTGTGAAAGTCTGGCTCTTGGCTCTGGTGTTAGAAACTTTGCCCAGTTGCCTTACAAGGAAAGGACTGACCCTCATCACTTGCTGATTACTATGCTTAGTGTTGATAAAGGACTAGGTTTGCCATCCACATGGGACACCATCATGTGATAAATGAGAACACTGTTCCTTACAGGTTGCAAGTACATCATTTACCCACATCTAGCAAGTCCCAGAGTCTTGAACTCCAGTCTTTGGGTACAGCTGCCATTCTGTTCTGTTTCTCTAAAGAGGAGCACTTGACTCAGGTTGCCAACATGTACAACAAAGTCATAGTTTTCATTTGGTTATATGCAGGGCCAAGTAAATAATCTGAATCTGAGAAATATACTAAAAGCAACCATTTCTCAAACTGTCGTTTCTTTCACAAATATTCCAGCGATGGGAACCCATGTTAGATCATGTGGCCCAGTCCTGTCAGCCTTCTTTTCAAATAGCTTCCTTTCTAATCACACATCTGACACATCCACAGAATCTGTTGGATTTGTGCATAGCATTCAACAAGGCAACTTTGTCATTAAACTCTAGCTAACTGTCATTATTTCTCAAATTTAGCAGGGAAATAAGCTTTGGATCTCCATTTCATTGCTAAATTTGGAATGCATATTAAAATGAAGATTGACTTGTTTCCACAAAAGTACTTTAAATGAAAATGTGGAAATAAAAGATAAATTAGGAATATCCTGCTTCCATGCAATCACATTCTAACCAAGCCAATTGCCCATCACCTCAAAACCTGGTGGACCTTGGGAAACAGGGGTACCATGTTCTTGGGGCACTTAGAGGGTGAATGCACCTCCAAATTCAAGTTCTGAGTTTCCACTGTGAGAAGCAGCTCATTAGCCACTAAACAAACCGCCGGAAAGTTGGTTTGTTCTCTATTTTTATGTCTGCAGCAAGTCTCTCACTTAAATATTGTTGTGAAAAATTTTACCAAGTTGTGTAATTATGTGGCCAAGAATCAGAAGATTCCTTTGAGACAATCCCACTCACTGTTCTCATGTCCAGATGTTCAAAGAGGTGAAGTGACTGGTTCAAGGTCACAAGGCTCAGAGGCCAATGCCACCGTTAGTCCCCATCTGGCTCCCCCCTGTGCTGGGCCCTGGCCTTGTCACTGGAATGCGTGTTCTCACCGAAGTCCCCAACCACTCCCTCTCTCCTTTTGGAGCTGTTTACTGATTCGACGGACATTATTCCCATGAATGCTAAGAACTAAAGTTTTCCTAAACATGAAATGTTAAAACTGACCCAACTCAGATATTTTAAGTTAAAATGTTATTACGCTTTTTAAAAACTATCTTAAAGATTTTTTGATAATGGTACTAACACTGTGAACCTTTTCACAAAATTTTACTTCAGAATAATTGTGGGTGGGTCTAATGTTGAGGAGTCATTTTGTTGACTAAACACGTATCACGATCATTGATATAAGCCCATAAGCTAGCTGCACTTTCTGATATGTTGCTTCACAGGTAGATTTTGAAGTTTCTCCTATGTGTTCAATTTTCCTAAATGAAATGTGATTTCTTGTAGAAAAGGATAACAATTTTGTGTCATCCTTAAAATAATTAGTTTAGTGCTCACCTCACAACAGAAATTTAACACAAAGAAACATTGTAAACCATGAAGATAGAATTTGTGTCAGAGATCCTTTGCAAATCAGTACGATTTGCTGTCACTTATTTCCTGCCTGGCCAGATTCTCAGTATTTAACTTGGAAGGCCATATTGAGGATCATTAGATATATGAAATAGATCCGGAGTAAGTGCTGGGGCTGGAACAGGGTAAATACTCATTGCCTGGGATATATTATTATTATTATTGCATCCCCGTGAAGTTTCCATTATATTCAAGAGTTTTCATTTGTTCACACTGCCTTGACTGATCCTTTCCTGTTAAGTCAGAGAGCTCAGTCCCTGGTTTCCAGAGCTGGGATAGATGAACTGCAAAGAAAAGTAAACATGGCTGCCTGGTTTCATCTTCCCTGGTGACAGTCTCCTGAGGAGTGAGACTTCCCATCTCAAGGCTAGATGCTCAAGGCACATGTAACAGAGGCATCATTTCCACTTCCAGGCGGAAATGGGAGGGGCGGGCCAGTGTGTTCTCACAGGGATGCGACGGAGAGGCTGCACTCTATGATGTGGGCAAGGCCTACTTTTCAGGAAACAACATGACAATGTTCTTCCCTGAAAGAAGGGGACATCTGAAAAGAAGAGAGCATGGGGTGTTTGAAAGGGTCTCTAAGGTTTAGTGACCCCCTCAGGGGGCAATTAAAAAGTCAATGGCCTGGGGAAGTGAGGGATCATGGGTAAGGCAAGCATGCAGTTCCCTGCCCCCTTTGCCTTGTCCTTTGGGCATAAAGCAGAAGGCCACTCTATTTTCATAGCCTCAGACACCCTGCTGATCCTGTCAGGGGAGACTTCCACTCGCATGTAGATTGGTCCAAACAGCCTTTCAGCCATTGGACTGGACTGGTAAACTTCAAAGTGTTTTCCCAGAAACTTTTCAAATGTCATTCCTGAAAACACAGATTAAAACATGAAAGGCTGCCCTGACTCCCATTCCCTAATTCTCTTCATGCCTCGGGTCATAGTTCTGCCTCTGCTTCAGCTCCAGTGTCACATTAATTTGGAACTGAATTGAGATTCAGGACAACGTTACCCCCTACAGAGGAGCATATGTTGTCACTGATAAAATGTGCACAAGATTACTTGTTTTAATAATTTAGTCAATACAGATGTTCCAGCATTCAGTAAGTAAGGTGCAGTAGGATACATTTTCTGCCAAGAAACTCGCTCTCTGGTGAGGAATAAAGAAAATAGAAATGCATAATTGCAATATAGCAAGGGATATGAGTTATAACCGATTTAAGTACAAAACGCTACAGGAGTGGAGAGGGGCAATTATTCCCTCTACCTGGGCAAAGGCAGCCATCCCGAGGGAAGTGACTTTTGAAATAAAGTTGGGAAGTATGCTGGGAGTATATCACAGATCAGCACATTTTGAAATGCAATTTTGCTGTTTAAGACCTGCTTTTCAGCAGACAGGAAGGGGTTGAACGGATGGAGCAGATCTGTGGCATGTCAGTTCTTAACACATCCATTGTAGAGGGTCTCTTTAAACATGAGCTACTGCAAGAACGCCCCTCGCCCCCCACTTCCAGGGATTCTTTTGGGACCCGCAGGGGAGGGAGGCTTGGGACCTCCGAGGAGACTCATTTGAACAGTGATTCAAGATCGCACCGTGAATACAGGGAACTTACACTAAAATGATGAAATACCCGTGAGGAGATTAAATCATGCCATTCAAAATCAAGAAACCAAAATAGCATTTACAGACTGAGGTAGAAAACATTACAGATTATTTTCTTTGGCGATGGTTGCTCTGAGTTTTTAATTCTTACAATGGGTGACTATAGTCTTTTGATCATGGAGGGGTGAATTTTTTCAGCAAAGGTTAATATATTGCCCCTAAATTAAGAGTAAAGAAAGGGATTCCAAAACAATGACATGCACCCTTACACTTGACATTGGGAAGAAGCATAAAATTATGTGTGCTAAGTGTAAAGTACATGTTTTATTCATTTATATTATGCAATAAACCAGCAATGTCCAACTTTTTCATCTCATGGCACACAAACAAATTACAAAAATCCTGAAGCACATCAAAAAAATGTATGTATTTTGCTGATTTGACAAAGCAATTAGGTAGGTATAATTGTGATTCATTAACACTGGTCAGATATTATTGTGCTGGCTGTTGTGATTTTTCATTTGACAACCTAAAGAGGCAGGAATTACATGTTTTAAAAAAATTCTTGGTGCACACCTGTGTGCCTCTGGCAGTATGCAAGAAGCACTGACACTGAGCACTTGATCTTGGCTAGGTCAGTTTGCCATTGTATGGAGAACAATGCAGGTTTATTAAAACATGAAAGGCTGCTCTGACTCCCATTCCCTAATTCTCTTCATGCCTCTGGTCATAGTTCCATTTAAGAACCCAGTGAATAAACCACTCTAGTTTCTTCTAAAATGTTATCATGACATAATCTAGCCTTATTCTGCCATGCTCTAAGGGAAATATGAAAGTACTCTGAAGGCACTGTCATGCATGCAGGCCCTTTAGCTCATGTAACTGCTCAGTTGTTAGAGCCGTGCACATTGTTTAGCATACTGAGGTTAATTGAACATGGGATCAAGCAAGAACCCCTTTCAATGCCTCTTCATGGGAAGTTCCTGGGGATTACATTTTAAGTCAGAGGCAACTTTGCATGTATGGGGCAGGTACTTGAGGTTAGAAGGCCAAAGATTACTAATGGATTCTTTTTACTGTGGCTCATTCTGGATTTGCACAGACAACAGAAAGCTGAAGACATTGTCCTGGATCCTAAGAACAATGCTCTCATGCACCAGAGGAATTGTACCCACAACATCCAGGACCTGGCCTCTTTGGCTGCTCACGTTCTCAGTTGGAATCTTTGTTTCTTTCCTATTTCACAGAACTGCACTGGGAAGTGCCATAGGGCTTGGTGTTTGTAAGTCTTCTCCGAAGTGCTTTCTGAAAACTACACAGAAGTGACTTATATTTTTATTAAAAAACAATGTCAGGTGTAGTATACAGACAAAACACAGGCACAATTTGTAAAAATAAGATATTTTTAATCCAAAAGATGAGACTCATTGACTTTGAAAAAAAAATCCTGAAATATTTACCCATAGAGAAGTTTAAATATTTTTTCAAATTACATCCTGAATATTATTATGTGTTATGTGTTATATGCTAGAGGCCTGATGCATGAAATTTGTGCAAGGGGCTCAGCCCTCACAGTACTAGCTTCATCCAAAGGTCATCCTGATAGTCCTTTCACTGTTCAGTTGATTTGCATATTACTCTTTTATTGTCCTATATAATAAAAGCCTAATGTGCAAATAGACCGAACAGCAGAACTACTGGTCGCTATGACACTTATTGACTGTCACGGGGCTGATGCTCAATGCAGGAGCTGCCCCCCACCTGTGGTCTCCAGGTCAGCCAAGGTGGGCACCAGAGGGGGGCCCCGATCACCCCACTAGTCACCCTGCAGAGGGAGACAACCAGCAGCAGTAAGGGGCAGGGCTGGAAAGCAGGTAGTGGCAGGCCAGCTAAGGCAAGTGCCAGTGAGACTCCCTGATTAACCTGCCAGTCACCCCACAGATTGGCCCTGATTGCTGGCCAGGCCTAGGGACCCTTTGCACGAATTTCATGCACCAGGCCTCTAGCTATAAATATAAAGTGTTTATTTTTATAGCATGTTTTGTTATACCACAAAATTGAGAGGAAGCGTCAGAGGTATCTCATGCACTGCCTACCCCCACATATGTATGGCTTCCTCCATTATCAGCATCACTCACCAGAATGGTACTTTTTTTTTTTAAACAAGATCAACCTCTATAACATAATTACCCAAAGTCCATGGTTTACCTTGGTTCACTCTTACTTGTGGGTTTGGACAAATGTATAATGAAGTATATCCACCATTATATGGTCATGTGTGCTTAATGATTTTTCAGCCAATTTTAGTGCCATTCAATTTTTACATAGACCATGGTGGTCCCATTCACTTTTTAAAATAGATATAGGCCTATTTAGGTCATCTGTTATTTCTTGTACGAGTTTTGTCAGATTATGTCTTACGATGAATTAGTTTATTTCATCTAGGTTGTCAAATTTGTGGTCACACTATTCCTTTATTCACTTTGAATTTCCATAGCATCTGTAGTGATCCCCCCAGTTCATTTCTGGGAGGAGTAATTTGTGTCCTTCCTCTTTTTCTCTTAAACTGACTAGAGGCTTATACATTTTAAAGTTCTTTTTCAAGAAACAGATTATGATTTAGATGATGTTATTGATTTCCTGATTTTCAATTTAATTGACTTCTGCTCCAATATTTATTATTTATTTCCTTACACATAACTTTTCAATTAATTTGCTCTTCATTTTCTACTCTCCCAAGGTCAAAATTTAGATGATTGCATTTAGTCATTTCTTCTTTTCTAATATATGTGTTAAGTGCTACATATTTCCCTGTAAGTTCTACTTTCTTTACAATATACAAATTTTGATAAGTTGTGTTTTCATTTAGTTCAGTGTATTTTAAAATTTCTCTTGAGATTTACTTTTTGACTCATTATTTTGAAACATGCTGCTTAATCTCCATGTAGTTTGGGATTTTCCAGTTATCTTTCTGTTATTGATTTCTAGTCTAATTCCATTGTGATCTGAGAGCAGACATGATATGATTTCTATAATAGGATTTTCAAAAAAGGTACTAAGTAAATATTGGGTAGTGTTTTCTAAGAATATAATTCTGTGTTTGGACAAAATGTAAAAAAAAAAAATTATAAGGCCCAGAAAACAAATTTATTACAAAGCACGTTTTAAAATTGTCTGCAGTATGTGCTTATTTTATGGACACATACAGCAATACTTTTCATTTTCTGGAGTGATTTAGGCTGAAGAAATGTTTAGCTACATCACTTTACTGTCATCATTTCAGTCAGTATCTGGACTCATAGACATTTTTAGACGTGAAAGAAAAGAGACTTAGAGATTCTTCATCATTATGAGAATCATTGAAAGAAGGCTCTTACAGCGATGTGTCAATGTCACATATAGTTTTCTAAGGATCTAGAACCATACCTCAGATGTTCAGACTCACTGCCCTTTAGTGTATAAACTATAGTAGAATTTTCCTATCTTTAAATTATTGACTTCTTCCACAAAATCATACTCATGTAAAGAAAAGTAATTAAGTATCTTTTGTCAGTTATGCCCATCACTCCATTTGCCAATATCAGTTTAAATCCAAATATGCAAATCCAGTGTATTAATTGTCTTGGTGCTTAGAGACACTGAGTTGTTATATTTGTCTTACTTTTTCTTAAAGATAAAATGATTGTTACTTTCCTTTTAAAATAGCAACAACAAAAACCATACAGAAATGAATTCTTGTTTTCTCACTTTCTACTCTGTGAACATTATCCTTATTTGCTAAATCACCTGCTTGATGCTTCACTTAACCTCTTCCCCCTATTAACGTAGACATATTAAGCTAGTGCACTTTCTGTAAAATAGCTCTTTATTTGAAAGGAAATAAAGCATGTTAGTATTGACCTTCACATGCTATTAGGATAACACATTGACCTGGAATTCTAGTTTATCATAAAGTATAAAGGAAAACAAAAACAGTACATGTTTTTTCTTTCCCCTAAACAAGCCATGCAAAAATGCATGGAGTTGCAGAAGGTGATACTGTATTATTGGATGTAAATTTATGGCTTATTAACTGTGCAAATTGTCACTTTTTTAATTTTATTTATCAGAGAGAGAGAGATTTGCAGCATTTGTTGTTATACATTTGTTGGTGATAAGTTGCTTTTATTGTTTAAACATTTAATTCAATTTGCATTGACTTTGTTAGGGTGACATTGGTTAATACAATTATATAGGTTTCAGGTGTACAGTTCTGTAATGCATCATCTGTATTTTATATTGTGGTCACCACCCCAAGTCAGGTCTCTTTCCATCACCATTTATCTCCCCTTATTCCATTTCTTAATGATACCAAGTCAAAAAGGAAGTATTGTGCTCTTAGAGAAAATGTAACTCTAAAGTGACCATATTCCACTATCAACATGATCTAAAAAGTGCATTCTAAATAAAGCTGTACCCCAAAAGCATATAAAAAATAAAAGCATATAAGTGTGTGTCAGTGAGTAGAAGCATTGGTAAATGCTTGAGTTAACAACCAGTAACTTGTAGTGGTGACAAATAGCATCTTTGTCTGATGTTAACTTGTATCAGTGGGTTGTTTTTATCAGAATGTTCTATTGTGGAGGACTTAGTCTCTATCCTTGAGTTCAAGGAGAGTGTGCCATAGTTGTTATTGATGACCAACAACCATAGGAGAGTGGTAAGATCTCAGGTCCAATCACTATCTGAAAATCCAGATAGCCAAATCACAACTCTTGCTGTTCTCTGGTCTCACCTCTCACCTCAACTTATCCTCCTGCAAGTTTCCCTATCATCTGTTTGAAAGTTCTATTGGCTATAACTTTATATATATATAATATCCAGAACCCAAACACTTCTCATCACCTGTGCTATCATAATCTCTTACCAGGTATAGCACAATAGCTTCCTACCTGTTCTCCATGATTTCTTGTTTCTTATTCCCCTAAAGTCCATTGACAATACAGCAGCAGGAACTGTGTCTATCCACTGACTACACAAGGACCTTATTGAACTATGTCATTTCTGGGTTCAAGCACTCCCATTGGCTCTCATCTCCATTTGTAAAAGACCAAATTCCTAAGACGGTGGATGAGGCCCTCTTAATTTTCCAGTACCCACCCCATCCTCTTATTTATCCTGCTGTAAGTATGCTGGGCTTTATTAATGCCTTTTCCCCCCCTGATTCTTCTTTCTGCCAAAAGGTTCTCTCTTGCTTTCATATAATTAATGCCCCACTTACAGTCATTGATCAAGTGTCTCTTTCTTAACCAGGTCTCCCTTGCCAATTGCATTTAAAATTACAATTTGCTCCTTTTCTCTTTCCCTATACTACTGATCTCTCTTACCTTGTTCTGTGTTTTCATACACTTATTACTAGCATTCTAGATAATTTATCCTTTATTGTATTTGTTACATATTGTTTGTCTTAGTGAGACTGTGAGCCACATAAAAGTGTTTTCTCATATATCCCAAAGTCAGTACCTGGTGCATCCTAGGCATTCATTAACCGTTTCTCTAAGAATTTGTCATTACTGGTAGCAACTCCAAGAGAGGAACTCAATATCCACCCAATAATTAAGGTGTTTCAGGTACTAAGTCAAATAGAAAATAGCTGTAACACGATGACAACCTTAGGGAAATTAGAGAGGGATGAAATATAGTCATGGTGCCATCTGTCCTATGGCCCGCCAGACTCAGCTCAGTTTGTAAATAATTGGGTTTTTCACCTTTGCATCCTATTTCCATATATTGAGCACTTTCTTTTTCTAGAAGCATTAGAAGTGCAGTAGATGGAATTCAGGGGTGAAGTGAGATAGACTCATATTCAATTCCTTGCTCATTTACCAATTGCACAACCTTTGGCCAGTTTACCATCTACCATAGTCTCTATTTCCTTGTTTGTAAAATGGAATTGACCATGTAATTCTTACTTCATAATGAAGATCAGAGGAGAAAATATTTACTTTAAAAAATTGTACAGTGCTTGAATATAATAGATATTTTATAGGCAATTCATTTATTAGAAGAAATTAAGACTTTTAGGTAAGAGTAACAGTTTCAAATATATTTTATAATATGCTAGAGGCCCAACACACGAAATTCATGCAAGAGGCTTGGCCCCTGTAGCCATCATGGCTGCCTCTGCCTGGGCTCCCAATACGCTAGCTTCATCCAGAAGGTTGTTCAGCTGTCCAATCTAATTAGTGTATCATGCTTTTATTATTGTAGATTGTTTCATTTGATCACCTCAATATTGCTATAGATTAAGTTTTGCCTAAATCTGTTGACTTCAACAAACTTTGTGTCTCCAAATAATTCACTTGAGGTACTAAAATATATTGAATTAAATTATGCAAGCAGGTACTAAAATTGAAACAGGGCACCTAAATCTATGTCAAAGGAAGAGATTTCAAATATAATAACCAAATACATTAAATATTTATATTATATTGTATTTTTAAATTTAGAGCTGATTTTCCAGACTTCTGAAATAAGATGGGATACTTGATTACATATCAATTAATTAAAAAGATCTGTCAATTCTTTTGTTAGAGAATTCTGTGCACTAAACTAAATTTTAAAGATTTTCATTGCATTGATTTATGTAAGAAATAATTGAGCCACATAACAAAATTATTTAAACATTGCATTGCAGCAGTCATTGAAGGAAAGTATAGTAGAAGGTAACTCAATAAAAGTATATCTTCCTGTTTCATAGAAAACTGGTTACTGATATGGTTTTCCCGGTAGTTGCATAGAAATGATGTATTTCTTTAATTCATGGAAAGAGCTCAGGATGGCTAGTGATATCAGGTGATAGCTTTGGCCATAGTTAGGACAGATAAGACAGCCAATGCTCCCTTATGGATTTAATGTTAAGGTGGAAAAGGTAAGACTAAAGGACAGTATGTAGCATTTGGTATAAGCAGCTGGATGAAGATCGGTGCCTCTCATTGAGCAAGAGAAGGCGGAGGGAACACAAGATTATTTTAGACAGGTCTATTTGAAATGCCTGGTAACTGTCTGCATGGATATATTGAGATATTATTGAAGACAAGTACTTTTGGAAATATAGGAAATTAATTAATGAAAATAAAAAAATAAGAAGAAACAGGATAATGTAGTTCTTTGCATTGTCTTAATGAATAGGTATAAGAATAGGCCTGACATTAACTACTTTCAAATATTTTTCTATTTGTGATAACACATAGTAGTTAAATTTGCTCACCTTTTTATATTAAAATCTAGTATCATTGATGTTATGTTTTCCATCACAAGTAAAAAATATGAGATTAATAGTAGGTAGGTAGATAGATAGATAGATGATTGATAGATAGATAGATAGATAGATAGATAGATATGGGTAGATAGACAGACAGATTCAGATGTATGGCTTGCAGAACTGCCAAGAAATTAATTCTTAAATAATCTATACTAATAAAAGGGTAATATGCTAATTAGACTGGGAGACCTTCCAGATGTCCTTCTGAACAAAGCCATGGTGGTGGGACCAAGGCAGAGGCGGTTAGTGGTGTCAGATCAGGAGGCAATCAGGCAGACAGGGGCAGCATTTAGGGGTAAGCAGACAGAGTGTTTAGGGGCTATCAGACAGGCAGGCAAGTGAGCGGTTAGGAGCCAGCAGTCTCAGATTGTGAGAAGGATCCCAGATTGGAGAAGGTGCTGAGGGACACCCCCCATGCATGAATTTCATGCACCAGGCTACTACTAAATTAATAAAATATTCCCTAAATAATAGAGATCATGAGGTGGTAATATGTCATATATATATATATATATATATATATATATATATATATATATATATATATATACTTTTTTTCATTTGATCCATTTTAATTCACTTCCATGAATATATTTGATTATGTTCTGTTATCTCTCAACTCTGCAGACATTTTTCATTCTTGAGATTTTCTAGAATTTCTTCAACAATGAGCATTCTTTGGGAGTGATGTGGGAACTTAGCTCTCAGTTTAAGCACAGTGGATGAAGTTGCAGCAATTCTAGTGAAAGAATAAATATTTCTTTAGAGTAAGTGTTATCAATACCTGTTAAATAGGACATGCAAATATATGTTGGCATCCATTTATGTCAGAAACATCATATGGCCTTGGAAAGAGGGAAAACATTACCTCCAATATTCTTTCTGAACAGTACTAAGCTTGACTTTTCTGTGTAAGAGCTGTTTCATAGCTCTGTAGAGGTAGAAGTTAACTTGAATTTTTTTGTCTAATAGATTTGCAAATAATCCTATCAAATGAAGCTAATAATCCTAATGGTTACAACTTATGGGCATATTGGATATACACAAGTTTCATATCTAACCCAGATAACCAATCCTAATATTGCTTTTGAATACCTAGTTAGGCAAATGTCCTTTGGGTTAGCTTTAGCATCTTATTAGTTCAATCAGTAATCAATTTGAGCCCTACCAGTTTGGCTCTGTGGATAGTGTTTCCCTGCAGACCAAAGGGTTCAGGTTTTGATTCCAGTCAAGGTTACATATCTTGGTTAGAGGTTCTCCCTGGCCCAGGGCCTGGGAGGCCTTATGTAGGAAGCAGCCAATTAATCTGTTTCTTCCACATCGATGTTTCTCTCTCTTCCACTCTATCTAAAAGATCAATGGAAAAATATCCTCAGGTGAGGATTAACAAAATAATAATAATAATGTTAACATTATTAATAATAAAATGAACATTCCCTAAAAAACCAAGTTGAATAGGAATTTTACATTGTTTCATCCAAAATTATTATGTGAGTTATGACTGCATTTAAAAAAAAAAACTTATATGTTAGCTGAATACAGACAGAAAGATATTCCTCCTGCCAAAATATTTCAAAACACAATTCAAAACATCATTAAATATTTGCAAAGCATACGAGAAAATAGCCACTACTCTATGTTTTGAGTAGTTACTTCAAAGTATTCTTTAGAATATAAGATATTAAGCATATTAATATGTCATTTAGTGATAGAAAATCTAGAATATTTTAAGATGATATCTTCAACATTGTTTCAAAAATACAAATCCAAAATTACAAATATGTATTAAGTTTATAAGCTTTATTTTAAAGTAAACAACATACACATTTAAATTTGTATGAGTATTTCACTTCAAAAATTACAGAAAGTGTGAATGGAAACATGCATGTTGAACATGCATGCATGTGGTAAACTTCTGTTTTGTAGTTAAGTTTGTGAAAACTATTTTATGAAGAACATAATCTATGGTCTGAGGAAGCATTGAGGTGTTCTAACAAATAAAATTACATTGTTAGAAAGTGCAACAGCCTATATATCCATTTGAAGAAAATGCATTTATCAAGGGTCGAGTACAGACACAGGCCTTTGTTTGACCCTGTCCAAAATAACGGAATAGGAGAATATAAATCCTTTACACAATATTGGTAAGTTTTTACTTATAGTATTCATTATTATTATTATAGCCAGCCTTTATTGAGTACCTGAAATAAGCCAGTACTCCACAAGATACTTGTCATTATCACATTTAATTTTATAGATGAGACTCAGAGAGGTTAAGTAACTTGAATAAGCTATTATAGTTTGCACATGACAAATCCATCTTATTCCAAAACCTCGCTTCTTCCATTGTACAGAGAAGGTGTGTGTGTGTGCTTGTGTGTGACAGAAAGAGAGAGAGAGAGAGAGAGAGAGAGAAAGAGAGAGAAAGAGAGAGAGAGAGAGAGAGAGAGAGAGAGAGAGAGAGAGAGAGAGAGAGATTGAGAGAGAGAGAGAAAGTGTGTGCCTGTGTGTTACTATAGTACATAGGGAGGATAAATGGTGATGGAAGAATACTTGACTTGTGCCGAGGC
This sequence comes from Pipistrellus hanaki, assembly GCF_964339955.1. NCBI lineage: Eukaryota > Metazoa > Chordata > Mammalia > Chiroptera > Vespertilionidae > Pipistrellus > Pipistrellus hanaki. The sequence goes on from NC_140505.1 coordinate 4,349,582, forward strand.
TGACCAGCAGCCCCGAGCTATAAATAAATGATTATTCTGACACATGTTTTGTGAAAGCTAGGGTTAAGGGACTGCTTGGCTAAAGGTCGCCATTCTCATGACCTCTTAAATGCCCCACATCCTGAGGTCATCAATTTGAGTATTAGAATTTCTTTTTTTTTTAAAATATATTTAATTGATTTTTTTTTTAGAGAGGAAGAGAGAGGGATAGAGAGTTAGAAACATCAATGAGAGAGAATCATCGATCAGCTGCCTCTTGCACACCTCCTACTGGGGATGTGCCTAGAATTTCAATATATGCATTTTTGAGGTGGGGAGACACAAACATTCACTCCACAGTGAACACCAGAGAAGATTTGAAAGAAACTGTTAAGCAGGTCAGAAGAGAATAAGAACAGTATATTCTCACAGAAACCACAGTAGGCGAGTTTCAAATACTAGAGCTGCTATGAGTGTGGACTTTAAGAAGGTATATGGGTTTGATAACAATAAGGTCATTGCTGGCTATCGAAATCCCTCTAAAAATACAAATTCAAAGAGTTTGTAAGTAGAGCTGATAAAAAAACAACATACCTGATCTTACTTTCAGTGCTATAAATCAGACACATTGGAATGGTGGTATCCTGTGTATGGTTGGTGTGAAGGAGAGAAATTACAGGGTGCAATGATGGCTTGATTTTCCCCTTATTCATTTGCAGGGGGAACCTTTCACCTCATTGCTGTTTCAATGCAAAACCAGTCATGTTCACCTGTTCATTAGCACATGCTTCATTTCTTTTCAATTCACTTTTTCATCTGCTCGGCACCTCCCTGTGTTAGGGCTCTGCTTTACAGTGAGTGCAATTCCCAACTATTGATGGATGTGGCATACCCACTCTGAAATTTGAAAGAGAATAAAATGCATCATCATCATGGGAACACAGATGCAAATTTACTGGAAGGTTGTTCGCTAGTAGTTTCACTAAATTTATCAAAGCCCTTGTAGAATAGTTCCTCTGTCAAGATATGAGCTAACAATAAATATTAAGGACATAAAGATCTATACTTCAAGTTTTTACTTGTACACAATAAAATAATAAGTACAGATCCCTTAGCTGGCTCTTAACAAATTTTATTAGACATGTATATTATATAATAACCATAAAACAGCTCCAGAAAAATTAAGTGAGCTAATTCTGCACTATTTACTAAGGAAAATGTCCCACTGAATTTATTAGGAGATGCGCATGAGGGGAAAAACACACACCTAAATAATCAGGCATTTTTCACCCAGGATATTCACTCAGTAGTATACATTATAGTTTTTCAGTATTTAAGTTCTAGTGTATTTTTGCATAAAAAGTTATCTCTGTTCACAAGAGTATCAGTGGTACCTTAAATCATAGCACAACTGCCACAGAGCTTACAATGTGAATTATGGCTTCAACCGACTATTAACTCCACTTGAGGGATCAGTATTATGACCAAGTACCTTTTTTAAAATTATTATTACTATCCAAAAGTTGTTTTCAGTACATATTTTTGGCAGAAAAAAATGCCATCAAAGACAAACTGGTTTATCTAATGTTCTCTTGGGTGGAAATAAATCCCTTCCCCGAATCTAAGAGAAACACTGCGTGCCCTAACTTCAGCATGCGATGGGGGACATGTTGAGAAAGCTTTATGCCAAGGCCTGGGCCTTACCTCAAGTCACTGGCAGGCAAGGATTGGGGACATAAACGAAGCATGCGCATTAGGACCTACCCAGAGACCATTAGCACCCAATGAAAGAAAAATAGTGGAGATGAGCTTTTTGCTACATTTGAACAGATTGTTTATTTTCTCACATCTTCTAGAGTTATGGTTCTGAGAGACTTTAGAAAAATCTCATTTTCCCACACTAGTCAAGGATCAACATTATCTTGTTTCATCAGTGCTCAAAATAAACCTTGATGTGTTATGATCAGTCAGCAACCTGACTGTATTTTTATTTACCATATATTTCTATGCAAAGGGCCACTGAGGATAAAATAAGTGTAGGTGAAACACCCCAAGTCTTTCCAGACTCCTGGAATAAGGATTTAAAACTTTTATCTTTCTGATCTAGAGGCAGGAGATTAAGCTGCATGTGCAAAGTACAGAATGCTGTCAGACTTTGATGTTTACGTATTGTACTGCAAGATGAAACATGGAACTTACTCAACATATTAGTACACCCACACACAAAATCTGAACTTGGGAGTGGTACCTTCAGAAACCAGTTTTTGTTTGTTTGTTTGTTTGTTTGTTTGTTTGTTTTGGCCAAATGACATGATGGCATCCATTGTATTATTTCAAAAATATTGAGAATTGGTGTTCCTACTAATTGTGTGTAATCCACAAAGTCATTAGGAAGATTTGATGAGGAAGTGTCTCTATAGCTAGATGCATCATCATTAATGTCATCATCAAATATTTGCTGAACGAAATGTCCTCTAATTTTGGGGGGGTGGGAGGGAAATATATTAAATGAAATAAAAAGGTGCCTCAACACTGAGCTGCCTACAAAACACTTCATCTTTGAAGGCTCACACTGATTGAAAATGAAAGGACGGAAAAGGGGGAAAGGTAGACATGCTTACATCATACAAAATAGACTTTAATTAAAAACTATAATGAGACAAGGAGAGAGATTTTATAGGGACAAGGAGGTCAATTCATTATGGCAAAATAATAGCAGTAAAGATATATGCACCCAACATCAGTGCACCTAAATAAATAAGAGACAATTTAATAGATCTGAAGAGAGAAATACTGAACCTAAAACATGTGTGCACAGCAAAGGAAATTCTCTACAACTAAAATGTCTACCTACGGAATGGGAAAAAAATGTGTGTGAAGTATATATTTAATAATGAATTAATATAAAAAATGTATGAGGAACTCCTACAAGTCAATCTCAAATAATAAATAACTCAATTTACAAATGAGAAAAGGATCTGAATAGGCATTTTTCCAAAGAAAACATACCTAGCGAATAGGTATATGAAAATGTGCTCACCAATCACCAGTCATCAGAAAAATGCTAATCAAACCATAATGACATAGTGTACCTCACATCTGCTAGATTGCTGTTAATAAAAGGGCAAGAGATAAATCTTTGTAAGGAGATAGGGAAAAGGGAACCTTGTATATTATTGATGGGAGTGTAAATTTGTATAGCCATTATGGAAAACGTGTGTGTGTGTGTGGGTATGTGTGTGCATGTGTGTACATCTACATTTTAAAATGGATATTACTTTGCATTCTTTAAAAACTAGTATAGAAAATAATAATTTAAATGTGTTTACATCACTAAGTATATCACTTTACTTATTACTTCACAATGAAAATCACTGAACAGGATTACTTGATGTTATGGTTTAGGAAATTACTGAATTTTAAATTGTTTTACTCTTCAAAGTGCATTGCTTCATTTATATGCACAATGGACTATTGGGTAACAATAAGAAGAAAAAAAGCAAGTTAATAGGAAATATAAAAATGGTAATTTTGTGAAAATCTGCATTTTTTACCTCGGGATTATCTCCATTAAATTTAAAGTTATATTTAGCTGATAAAAATTATGTGTAGCATATAAAGTCATATTTTGTTTAATAAAGTAGGATGTAGTAAAATTTAATTTGTTTCTAAAATCAGTATGTCATTCTTGGAAATTGTGTTAAAAAAAAAATCAAGATTTTTGCTTGGTTAGGATGTTCCACTGAGTTAGGGTTAGAGTCACTGTCCCTGAAGGGTAGAAAACAGAACAAAATTATGTTCTGCAAACACACAAAAAAGGAGGAAATTGTTAATAAATCAAGTTCAACTTCAGAAAAAGGTCATGCTTTCTTTTCTACCCTCAGGAGATTGGTAGAAAGACTATTAGCAATGTGCCTTATTTATTATGTAGGAAAAATTGAATTTAGTATTATTAAGTATGGAGTTGGTGGTTTTAATTATAAAAGTCAAAACACATTTTTATACTAGAGAGCATGACACTGGATTTTGAAAAACGATTGCATCTCAGAAAGCCTTGGAGTTATGATAAGGACCTCCAGAAATGGGCAGTAGTATTTTCAGATATTTGGAAAATAAAATGATCAGACTTTCCGACCCCCCAAAATTCAAGTTCTCTGCGTGGCAGAAGGTCATGTTAGTAGCATGGATGATAGAAGGGTTAGGAACAGCATACAAAAAAAGGGTGGTACTTATAGTTTGTATGATGTCATTGTAAGTTTTCCAAATGAATGAAGCTGAAAGTATTCTTCATTGCCACTGGTGCGATGTATCATCTCAGCTGACTGTACCCAACTGTCAGCTCCTTCAGGACTGGGAGGGGTTGCATTCATCTTTGTTAACCCAGCAATGCTAATGAATGTTTGCGTAATGAATAGACCATAGAGCAGAGGTAGTGCTTATTTGAATATAGATATAGAATGGTTAGGCCAGGAGATAAGATGTAGATAATACAGGCATCACAGCTCATTCACTACCTCAGAGGAGGAGCCCTGTGGTCCTAGGAAAGAACTCACCCTTTAAGGGTTTGGATAGACATTGCTCCAAACAGAACCTTGTCGGAGACCAGGATGTATCCATGGTAACATGAGACTTCAGAGTGGAGGGGTCGTAGTATGAATGAGAAGTCAGGTGTCTTTAAGACTTTTATTCAAGCATTTGCTCATCAATATTTCTAACAATGCTACAAACGATGTAAATGATTAGTATTGTCCAGAATGTATTTATAGTTTTTTTTCAATAAATATTAAGTAATGGTGATGGAGAAATTGAATTTAGGTCAGAGATCTATGTAAACAGCTCAAAGCTATGGTATCTTCCTTTACAATCATGTTGAATACCTACACAAAAAAGGTGAAAACCATATACAACTATTTTGACTCCAAACCTATGGAACATTTTCTGAACATTCTCTACCTTGGCAGTAATAATAATACCGTGTGCCTGTGTGTGCATGTGTGTGTGTGTGTGTGTGTGTGTGAAAACATTTCAATTTTATTTAAACTATTTCTATATGTCCTGGTCTCTTCCTTCCCAAAGATCATTTTGCCATTATAGACTCTATATAATTATTTGCAACAGCCCTTCCCCAATCCCCATGTTAAAAAAAAATTATACACTTATTTATTTAGGAGAAAATATGTTATATTCCTCTATTTTAAAACCTAAGATTTTCCTGTTGTCCGATGAGATTTAATGTCATGGAGTTGAATTCACACTTGCCCTCTATATAACAAGAGCATTTCCAGAGAGACTGTGGGGACAACTTGTTTTCCCATCGTCACACTGTCCTGTTTACTGGTGATAGCTTAAGATGAATGCTTCTCCAGCTTGACTAGGGACATTAGTCAAACCAAGTGAAAATGACATTTCCCTCAGATGCTGAATCTGCCTTCCTCTATGTTTACCTATATTTACACCCCAATTATTCTTGAAAAGAAAATTAAAGTTACACATATTTCATTTGGTGAAGAAAATAAACTTCATATGTCAACACATCGCAATACTCTTTTGTCATGTGACCTTTAGACTTTTCACCTCTCTGGTGAAAGAGTCTATATTTCCATTGATTACTTTCCTATTGCCAGTACATATAGGAAAATCTGATTAAAAAATAAAAGTTCTTCTAGTTTTAAGAGCACGTATATCATTTGCTTTCAGAACCATGAGTCACCTCCTTATCTGGTCATGGACCAAACTCCTCCCTTCACAGCATCTTCCAGCATCTTCCAGGGGTTTAAGGCCAAGCTCTCCCCAGGAGGCAAAGCACTGTAAGGCTCTCCTGCCATGGGGACCTGGGTGCATCTTGTACCCATAGCTGAAGCTCCAGTATTCTAAGTAAAAAATGTATTTTCTAGTTTAAAAGTTGGCAATATTTTCCAAAACCCACAGCTTATAGGACATCCCATGATTCAAAAGAACATAATGTCTTCTCAGTCTTTGTTACATGTAAGAAAAGAAGATCCTCATTCTCTGTTCTATATGCTCAACACCTTGAATCCTTTAGAGTCATCATCTCGAAATAAGTCTATCTTTATTATGTGTGGATGACAAATATTTATTGTGCATGAGAAAATGTAAATAAGGCATCAGGGGTATAAAATCAAAAACTAGACATGGTTTGCTTATAAGGGGCTGTCCAATTCCTAATTAGATCATTAGTATGTGTTTTTTTTCCCCTGCATTATGCTTCAGTTTATAAAGTCAATTATCATTCTTATTATAAGTATGCATATAATTATATTCCTGTCATGAATCCAAATTTATTTTATAGTCTTACAAACTTAATTTTTTTCTTTTTTATCAAACATAAATAAAATCTGTCCTTATAGTATACTGGTTTTCTCCTTCAGGATGAGAGATTGTTTCCTAAACTCAAGTAGAGGTGCCGCTATGTCTTCTGAGGCCGTGCTCCCCTGTGGAGCGAGCTCAGGACTGCTTTTCCTCTGAGCAGGACGCAAAGGTGGTTTCTTTGCCAGGGTTCTTGTCCAGGTGGATTCTGAGAATGGAGCCATGGACAGAAGCTGGTATATGAAAAGGTGGACATTTATTAGAAATAAGGGGGAGAGCATCCCAAAAGGGATAACCCACTACCCTTTTCCCCACTAAGGGTTATAAAGGCTGCAGTTCGTTGTCTTGTGATGTTCCCTTCTCATTGGTCACTATGGCAGCTTCAAAGCTCAAACCCTATGTGGGGCTCTCCTCTTTTTCTCCCTGCTTCAGGGGTAGAATTCTCTGTCCCCTGTGAAAATCTGTGGTTTTCTTTCCTTTCTCCCTTTTGTTTCTCTCCTCCCTATTGCTTTCCCTGATCTTCTGTAAATGGGCGTCTTCCTCTCCCCTTATTCTGTGGCACTTTCTGTTCTTTGTGAATGTGTGCCTTTTGCCAGCTCCAAGTTCCCAACCAACTATGCCTCTCTTCCCCATGAATCCCCTAATTCCTAATACTCCCTCACTCTGCCTATCTCACCCATAAAAGCTCCTTTCGGTAATCTCCACTTCTTCCCACCAGGCCTTATTTCACTAACCCCATCCTCAATGAGACTCACCATTCTCCCTGGATTCTGGTAGGTATGTGTTTGAATCAGGTTGGGCTATAATAACAGAATAACAGACTGGGTGATTAAACAACATTTATTTCTCAGAGTTTTGGAGGCTGGAAAGTTCAAGATCGAAGTGTGGGCCAGTGTGGGTTCCGGCGAAGCCCTCTTTCTGGCTCATAGACAACTGTCTTTTCACTTTGTCCTCAGGTGGCGGAGCAAGAGGATTCTTTTGTGCGTGTCTTCCTATGAGGCCACTAATCCCTTCCACCCTCCTGACCTAATTAGCTCCCACAGGCTCGTCTCTTGGCACCATCCCTTTGGGGGTGAGAGCTTCAGAATATGAGTTTTGGAAGGGCACAATTCAAGTTTATGGCAACCTCAATTTGTTTAGAATTATTACATGCCATATACATAATTAGCTAATGATCTAGTGCTTCCGGGAACATTCTTTCAAGATCACTTGTTCATTCTTACATCGATTCATTTACTTAATTGGATTAAGATCCTAACCCTTAATGATGATTTGGGGTTTACCACCAACAGGTCTCATTTACTGGGAGATCTCATTTACCTTGTGCCTTCAATGCCTCAATACAAAGAGTGGTTAATGAGGCCAACCCAACCATTCCAGCACGGGTGGGGGACAGGCATGTCAGAGAACCAACCCTCATTCTTATCTGAAGATAAAGTCTACTCATGTCCCTGGAATTTAATTTACCTGGGATGTTAAATTTTTAAAAAATATATTTTATTGATTTTTTACAGAGAGGAAGGAAGAGGGATAGAGAGTTAGAAACATTGATGAGAGAGAAACATAGATCAGCTGCCTCCTTCACACCCGCTACTGGGGATGTGCCCGCAACCAACATACATGCCCTTGAATGGAATCAAACCTGGGACCTTTAGTAAGCAGGCTGATGCTCTATCCACTGAGCCAAACCGATTAGGGATGGAATGTTAAATTTTTAATTGTTAAACATGTGCCTTTTTCATCCATAGTTTATATACTCAAATATATATCTTGATCTATCATATGCTAAATATAATAAATATATATTTATATTTTAAAGCTATTTTAAGAATTGTACTATCCACTGCATTAGGTAATGCGAATAAAATATAAAATTAATGAGACAAACTTTTGGCCTCAATGGGTTCTACTAGCAGTTTTGTTAATCAATACATTTATATGATTTTTACTTTTAACTTACCATCTGCTTTTATTTTTAATTTCTAGTCTTTTCATTGTATAGCAAAGGGTGGCTGAAAGGAAACAAATGTGAGAGTATTACTAGGTAATGGAGCCCATGTATTCTACATCTCTGACCCCAAGAAATAAAATTGGCTTTAGTGTAGTGAGATGATGCGTCCAAGGATACGTAAGGAAAATCTTTCTTACTTGTATTAAAGAACACAGAAGAATGCTATACTCAAATAAAGACTTGATATTGTGCTATTAGAGGAAGCCATTAGAGCCCAAATGGAAGGACTTACCATATATAATTTCTGAGGCATAAGGAGTAAAACATGCAAAACAGCTCAGCTAATTGTGGAGCTAGACTGTCTCGAACATCCTCGAGGATCAAATATTTTCCCTTCAACCTCCTCTGCTTCTGTCTGCTTCCACAGGGTCACTGCTTGCTGTGTCTTTCCTCCATCATCTGCTAGAGAGGAGAGGCTGACAGGACCAAGAAATGTGTCTGTGCTTGTGTAGCCTTCTGGTTGGTTCCTGCAACCTATGCTGACCCTGGAATGAAACAAACTGTTGCGTTTCATAGACACTTGTTCATTAATTTTATTTGTTCATTTGGTGAAAAAGATGAACCATCACCATTTGCCAGAAATGACTAAATTAAAAAGTAAATACAAATGAAAACAAATAGATAACAGTGAGGATAGCATGGATTTTAGTGACAAAATTGATAGGAGAAAACAACAAACAAGGCAGTAAGATAAGACAACTGAAAGTTGGAGATTAAGTAAATTGTCCAAGATCATGAAAATAGTAAATAATTGAGCAGGATGCAGTTCTGTTGGTGTTGTTTTTCTTTCTGAGCCCACACAGGCAGAACTCCAGCAGGGAGAGGATGGACTCAGGGAAGATAGAGGTCTGGGGTTCACAGGTCCTGAGTGAATCAGGTTTGCCTTGGAACCTCCCCAGTTTGTTCAATTTCTCCCCATGACACTCCCCACTGTGGTCTCTCTAGGACATCTCCTCTCTCAAGTAGCATTAACAAAGTCAGTCATATCTATAGCATCAGGGATGCAAAAATCGCTTTTCTTACTCCCTTAAAATTCCAAGCATAGAGAAACTTGGTGCAAATAAATGAAGCAGAGGAAGTGTCCTGGTTCAAATGACAGGATGGTCTTTACAGGTGTCCATGCATCCTGCACAGCATGGTGACTACAACCAGGTGACCACACACACACACACACACACACACACACACATGAACATGAATGTTCCATCATCCCCATATGTAGCTTTGGATTAATTGAATTATTGAATGTCAATATGCATATAAGAAGGTCTTACTTGCAATGAAATCAATGAGATGCTGATTTATTAGATTGAGTCAGAGATGTTTGGAGTAAACTAACAGGGTTATAATGTATCTTCACAGGACCATTGTCTAGTGAAGTGCAGTGCCTGACAAATAGTAGCTTTTCAATAAATATTTGCTGAGCTGAATTACATTAAGGGGCTAAACTCCCATTGCTTGCTTTAGTCAACAAGATCAGAGTCAAGGGCTCTTCACTGCTTAACATGCAAATGTCCTAGTCCCCCGTTTCCACAGAAGAACATGTTTTTAGCTTCCACTCTATTTGGTGCTGTGAAGTTGCTGAAGCATTGAGAATATTCATTCACCATAGGGTTATTTTTTAAGGATTTTTAATCCCATTCTTTTTTCTTTAAGAATCGAGGTGAAGGGGCATTTTGCCACACTCAGGCCTTTTGGGAGTGGCTTGGGGTCTGTAGGAGGCGGTCTGAGTGTTGAATGCATTCCGAATGTTGAATGCATTTCCATAGAGAACACTGTTTTCTGGTGCCCCTGTTCTCAGGTACAGCAGTGACTCCCATTGGCTGCACTGGTAGTTTATAAAGTGATCAGTGAACATTCACAGGTGAAATGGAATACCTTTGTCTGTCTGCCTCCGTTTGGACCTGTGTTTCTGGAAACACTATGATGCTGACCTAGTGGGGCTTCTAGCTCTTTCCATGTCTCCTTGATGCTGATCAGGAAGGCAGGACCCATAACCATTTGTGACTCTGCCTGGGACATTTCCACTCCAATCCTGAGCATAGTTGGTGACTGACACTGCTGATTGCTGGCACTTTATGTCTCTGCCAGGTCATATTTGAGCTTGTGTTTTATGGCATTTCTGGTGCCCGATCTGCTTACAGTCATGCCCAGCTCATCCCAGAATGCTTGATGAGGTGTCACAGGGTCATCTCTGCTTCAGATGCACCCACTGCAAAACGTCTGGGCTGCTATGTGATGTTTATGGCCCAGGACAGTGAATTGTCGTAAACAGTAGTTGGCTGTTTGGGCTCATTACTTGATGTGGAATTTGCTTTGGAAATGATTCTGAATTTAAAAATCTAATAACTACATAGGATGTCTTTGGCAAGGCCTGCATTTACAACTGTTGCTACAACAATGACCTTTGATATATCCTCAAGTACGCAAAGATAAATAAGAAGGTACTGTGACTACAATTCAACCTCGGGAGGGTGGTATATGGAGGAGTGGATCCTGGAGGTTGGAGGGAGTTGGGTTTTGTGTGTGTGAGTAGCCGGGCCCTTTTTTTGGGGAATCAGATCGCTGTAGTGTGCAGCTGGCAATTAGGAAGTCCTTACAAGGTCAGCCTCCAAATCCAGATTCCCGGACCCGCACAGCCTCACAGCTTTCCCTTTCTCTCAGCACAGGGCCACTGAAATGAAAAACGTAAATTTTCTTTAAATTTACCCAAAACATTCGCCATCCAGGCTTTCCGTTTGATCTAGAAAGCGGTCTCTCTCTGACATCAAAGTTTGGCCAGCTCACCAGTGTAGGCAATATTACTTGTTGTAGTTGGTGATGTTTTACCAAATGGCATCTCATTAGGTTCCTAGGATTGAGGTTAAGTCAGTTGACATATCAGGATATCCAATTGTTTCTAAGAAAAAGGTTTAGAGTATCATGTATATAAATGGTGTATAGTTATACAAGGTGTCCCCCCAAAATGTACACTTTGAGTAATTATTCATTCCAATGGGTTCAATCTAAAATGAAAGAAACATCAATTGAGCTGTTCAAGTGTATACATTTTGGGGGCACACCCCATATGTCAAGGAAAAGGGGAAATAATCAATAACCTATGCCTATCAATTTTATTATGAAAGAAGACTAGTTGTTGGTATTAAAAGTAGCATTTATTGAATCTTTGCTTGATTGATAGTGAAGGCCTTCTCATTTAAAACTCCAAACAGGGGTTCCTGTTCCATCACTCCAGGGGGAAGGGGACACAGGCTTTTTAAAGCAGACCCTGCCTCGTTGCTTCTGAATCATGGCTCTCCAAAACTCTGCCTGAGAATCCCAAAGCTCCATCAGAAAGAATGTGTGCGCCCCTATGTTTGTAGCAGTGTGGTTTACAGTAGCTAAGGTCTGGAGACAGCCAGACCGCCCACCAGGAGGTGAGAGGACAAAAAGCTGGGGCACATTCACACCAGGGGTAATGTTGACTTTTTGGTGTTACATTCCTCAGACTAGTGTCTATACACTTCACATGTTATTAAACCAGAATGCTGTTCCAGGACATGGCTGGCCAGTAGAATCTTCTGTGTGGCTAGAGGTGTTCTATAATCGGAGCCCTGAGGGCTAGTAACCCCCAGCTTCTGTGGCTCCTGACCATTCCAATGCGACTAGTACAACTGGAGCATTAAAAACTTAATTTAATTCAATTCACTTACATTTAAAATCAAGTAGCCATGGATAGCTAGTGGCTACCACCAGAGTTTTAAAAGATTCTGAAAAAGCTACCTTTAGAAGTTATTTATTTCATTGCAATTCAGCATAAAAATTAAATATTTCTTATGCATTTTAAAAAGTATTATTGAAGTTACTTTGAATTGATGCTTGGATTTAGATTATGTGGTTTAATTTTATAATCCATGGCATTTTATATAAGAAAAAATCACTCTAAATGATTTTCTGCTTAGTCTTAAAAGCTATTATGCTAGGGATTCTATTTAAAATGCTCATCCAAAATTTACATGCTAAAATAATGTTAGGTCCCCATGCATAGTTTGAATTATTAATATATTGTACTGATAAGCTCTGCTTCATACCAGAATTCATAAATGTCCAGCTTGGATTACTTTGAAATTCAAGATTGGGAGTAGACAGGGAAATGCTTTAGGGTGAGACTTCAGCTAATGGGGAAAATGTTAGTATGTTAGAATCATAGCACTGCTTTTAGACTACATTCAAAGTGAGTTTTCACTGTTTTTTAAAATTATTTTGATTTTTACAGAGAGGAAGAAAGAGGACAAAAAGCTAGAAACATAGAAGAGAGAGAAAGATTGATCAGCTGCCTCCTGCACTCCTCCTACTGGGGATGTGCCTGCAACTGAGGTACATGCCCTTGACCAGAATTGAACCTGGGACCCTTCAGTCCGCAGGCATTGGTTCTATCCACTGAGCCAAACCACTTAGGGCAAGTTTTCACCATTGAAATGTCTTATTTTAAATAAGCAAGAACATCAGGCAGATGAGTCTTAAATCTAAAGCATTACATGATTAACAGACCACAGACACAGTACTCCATCTTATTGCTCTCTGAGATAGGGTGCGATCAGATGAAAAGCAAATGGGAAAATGTACGTTTGGTACTTGGCAAAAAAAAAAAAAAAAAAAAAAAAAAAAAAAAGGAGGAAGCCCCCTTGCAATCAGTTACAGTTGAATGCAACAAAAATTAGTTTTCAGGGATCAAAGGATAGGAACGGCTGACCAGGACAACCAGATTACCGCACCGTGTGTTAAATATGTGCTACCCACCCACTCTGCCCAAACAATCTGCATTCCCGCATTTCCCCACTCACATAGCTCACCTGTAATTAATTTGGCATGTCATTTTGCATAAAATGAGTAATTCATATGCAGTCTCTGTGCATCACATTGAACTTTTACCGCTGAAGGATTCATCCTCCCTCCGTTCAAAAACCTGATAAAAACAGCTGGCTTTTGTTTTCTTTCTAACCCAGGCCATAGATTAGAAAAAGGAGGAGAGAGGAGAGTGCCTTGCAGCCTCCATGGAGGAGACATCGGAGTTTATAGACTCAATTTGTTATAGGTTTGTCAAGGTCACTGCACTCTCCCCCTCCCGCTGCGTGGTATTATGGGCACTGTGATATGAATGGATCTCCAGGTCAGCCTCCGAGCTTTAATGAACTATTCAGGCTTGTTGGTGATATTTTCCCTTCTATCACATGGGTCTCCCTCAAAGCTTAGCAGGTTATAAAAGGCAGCTCTGCAAAAAGCATCGTTTTGCATGAACCATTGTCCTGCTCCTTTGAAATTCCTTCCTTTTCTGGAGATGAACAATATGATTAGCAAAGAGAGGGGGCTGCCTTAGGGGTTCCTGCTGTCAGGAGCAGCTCACCTGGCCCCCCTTTTTGTAAGTCTCAGCACCATCTCTGGGGGAGCATCAAGTGCTTTACAGAGTTCAGCTTCAAAGCGTGGATGACTCTATTTAAATCAGTTATTTAAAGTTAAAGGACTGTTTGCCCAGCATAAAAGCATGCCCCACTAAATGCTCAGCCCATCTCTTACTCACATGTCCCCAAAGGGATGTCTGTGACTATACTCATTTTCAGTTGCAAAAATGGGGTTCAATTGTGGGTAGTCACTTGCTGAAGACCATCCAGCAATTCAGGAAGGTGGAGCTCCAAATCAAGTCTAATTCCACATGTGCATCCTATATAATAAAAGCCTAATATGCAAATAGACCGAACAGCAGAATGACCTGTGGATTGAATGGTGGACTGGCCAATCACTATGACACGCACTGACCACTAGGGGGCAGATGCTCAATGCAGAAGCTGCCCAGAGCCTGCAGGCCCCAGGCCAGACAAGGTGGGTGCCAACAGGGAACGGGGGGACGCCCCATCACCGCACCCATCGCCCCACAGATCAGTGTTGATCGCTGCCCAGGCCTGAGCACCCTACCTGTGTACTAATTTTGTGCTCAAGGCGTCTAGTGTATTTATAAACATCTGTACATAGTTGATTATTATATAATATCTGGATGGCAGAAATGGGGAAAGGGAGGCGCTCAGAAGGTACAAGCTTTCAAATAACAAAGAAATAAGTCATGGGAATGTCATGGACAACATGGAGAATACAGCTAATAATACTTTATTGTGCATTTGAAAGTTGCTAGGAGAGTAGATGGTAAAAGTTGTCATCACCAGTATGAAATTCTTTCTTCTAACTATATATGGTGATGGATGTTACATAGATTTGGGTGTGGTGATCAGTTCACAATGCACACACATACAAAATCATTATGTTGTACACCTGAAACTAATATAATGTCATATGTCAATTATACATCAATACAAATAAATACAGACATACATATAAGTCACATAATATAAGTAAATATATAATCTATTACTATTATACATATACATATTCATACATTTATATATGAATTTATTAATATGCATATCAATATTTATATAGCATAGATATGTATATGCACATACACGGGTACATATAAATACTGTATATGTGGCTAATACCATATACACATATTTGCAAATATTTATAAATACATGCACATATGTGGAGTTATGTTAACAATTTAGTCTGTCTTCATTCTGCATATAATGCAATGCTATTTATTTTTTTCCCTAATAACACCTCTGATAGAAAATTCATATTATTTAAAATGTTGTGGCAACATATCATTTGTTGTCACTGTCCCCTAACCCCCCTGAGAAGCAACAATGAAATCACCTGCCAGTTTTCCCAGGGAATTCTGACTAATTGAAGCCAGCCCAGGCCCAGCCATCCTTCCAGGGTGAGACCTACCTCAGCTACCCGGGTCACTGAGCAGGGGGCACCTATTCCATCTCCCTCTCCATCTCTTCTTGTCGCCCCCTCTCTGCCACAATCCACACTTCTCCCATCCCTTCCACTGGCTTCCTCTGGCCGCCAATTAGCCTGTACTGTTCTAACTTTTGTCCTTTACATGTATACTCTCTGTTCCTTCCAAGGAGAGAATTAGTGACATATGCTCAAATATGTCATACTGACACAGGCTAACATCCTCCACAGTAGGAAAGAGTAGGAGGTAAGTAAGTCCACACCTGAAGTGTGAATAGTAAGCGAGCAGAGGTCAGAGCACACCTCTCTTCTCCCATTTAAAAAATACATAATTTAAAACAAATCTCTGGATATATGACCATATTAAGAATTGTTGCCGAAACCGGTTTGACTTAGTGGTAGAGCGTCGGTCTGCGGAATGAAAGGTCCCAGGTTCGATTCCAGTCAAGGGCATGTACATTGGTTGCGGGCACATCCTCTGTAGGGGGTGTGCAAGAGGCAGCTGGTTGATGTTTCTCTCTCATCGACGTTTCTAACTCTCTATCCCTCTCTCCTCCTCTCTGTAAAAAATCAATAATATATATATATATATATATAGATAGATAGATAGATAGATAGATAGATATATAGATATATATATATAGATAGATAGATAGATATATAAAAGAATTGTAACTTGTAGGTGTTTCCATGGTAATCCTATATAATAAAACCCTAATATGCAAATCACCAAAAGGTGGAAGGACTGGTGGAATGACCAGTTGCTATGACATGCACTGACCACCAGGGGGCAGATGCTCAGGAGTGTCTACTCACCCCCACCCAAGAGGGAGGTGACCAGCTGGCGTGAGCGGGTGATGCCAGGCTGCCAGCCAATGTGGTGCCAGTGGGCTCCCCAATCACCCTGCCTACAGGTCGATCCACAGATGGGCCTAATCAACGGCCAGACCGAGGGACCCTACCCTATATATTGGGACCAGTCTTTTATTTAAAAATTAAAACCTGGCATGGCTACTCTAACACTGAAAAAACAGGATGGTGCAGCGATGACATGCATGGACTCTGGCTTGCACTGGTTTCCATTGAAGAGGTAACTTACCTGGCCACACAGCTCACAGGAGACATAGCTGGGATTTGAATGCAAGCAGCTGGCAGGAACCAAATCCCCTCTACCCAATACTTTCTCAGTCACACTGGGCCCATTCACTAAGTGCCCAACCTATCTCTATGTTAACAGATTCCTTTTCAAACAACAGAGCTGGTTCTGCAGCCCACACTTGCACTTCCCATGTTCCAGTCTTCTTTCACTGGCTACCTCACCGCCTGGCACCCCCGACTCCCCCACAATGGCGGGTGTCAGTCAGGGATCACACAGGGCCTGTGATCTCTGCCTTTGCAGGAGGCAGAGGGGCAGAGCAGGCGCATCACTGATCTTCCTCACCTGCAGGCTCATTTGAATGGCTCTGCTCCTGGCCCACCCCACGTGCGGGGGATCAGTCCTGAGATCTGAGGCACTGCAGGGAGAGGCTGACAATGCAGGAGCCCAGGAGCCCGCTTCCACTCGGAGGAGTTAAGAGTCCTCTCTCTGAAGATCCTGGAACTGGTAAGGGCAGCTTTCACACTGACTGGACTGCTCAGACCTAACTCTACTGCGCCTGGAATGCAATCAGTGCGGCCTGGGAAGTTGGGCTCAGCAGTCCTCTTACACTTGTACCTTCATGTGCTAAGAGCATCTTTACTTTTCAATATATCGATGACTATATTAAGCACTATGCCTGATCATCAGCTCAGCAGGTTACACATTGCATTTAACCAGAAGCACTCAGATACCCTGAGCGGTAAGCTGGGAGCTGAGAAATTAGGACCTCCTGGGAGAGAGCATTCTGGGAAGTACATGTTGAATGCCAACCTTTTAACAATGACAGCCTTAAGAATCGGTCAAGTTATAAAGGATCAAAGAATGCCTGGCCATGTACCTCCGTGGTTGAGCATCAACCTATGAACCAGGAGGTCATGGTTCAATTCCTGGTCAGGGCATATGCCCAGGTTTGGGGGCTCAATCTGCAGTGTAGGGTGTGCAGGAGGTAACCCATCAATGATTCTCTCTCATCATTGATGTTTTTTATCTCTCTCTTGCTCTCCCTTCCTCTTTGAAATCAATAAAAAATATTTTTTTACAAAATAATTAAGGGACAGTAATGACAAAAAACAAACTGGATTTTTTTCAAGAAGTCCAGTTTGCTCTTTTGATTAAACATAATCCGGCTATTTATTATTTTCAACAAGCAAATAGTGCCTTGCATCTGAATGGACTCCTGCTGGCAGTTATAGACATTCTCCCCTCCAACCTTACAGTTAAAGGAAAAAAAATGACCATTGTGTATACAAGTAATCCATTGTGTATACATGTAACTACTTAGAGCAGTGTCTGTGATGCTTAGGACAAAGATGACAGCTTGGGGATGAACACTGCATCCACATGTAACCAATATGATGTCTTTGTATTCCACCCAAGTAAAGCATGCCACCACAGACACCAATGGTGAGGAAGGAACTGTTAGGTTTTGAAGCAGTAAAATGAGTAAACACCCACACAAATTTAAGACTATAAAGTATTCATCAAATCTTAGGTCTGATACATATACATTTTTCTCCTGAAAATTGTTGGGTTGCAGATTGTGTTTTTTTCCAATAGCAGTTGTTTCTGTTTCCAGAGCCGACTTTTCCCAAAAATAATAGGACTTTGGGAAGCAGATTGAAGTCCTTTTTACTTATTTTTTGGATACTAGAGCATGTATTTGTTTGTCAAGCAACCATTTGGGGGCTGGGAATCCATCAGCTAGATAACTTGGCTTCTCGATATCTGGTACAACTTCCTTCTTCCTCTCCCTCCTCCCCTACACTGACTGACTGATTGCTTGCCTTTATATAAAAGCCCATATGACTCAGGTTTTCCCCTGTGAATTTCATTTACTGGTAATGTCAAGTACAAAGTCTTATTAGACCGCAGAGAATGGCCTGTGTAAACCTCTTTAATCACCTAATTGTTTTGCCAGGAGAAGGAGCTCTGGTTGGAAGAATAAAATTCCTCTAGTGATTTAATAGTATCCTCTAGCCTTTTAGACAAAGAAACATCAGACAGACAAGAATTCCTAATCCATTCAGAGGACAGACTTATTATTTGATCTTAACCCCTTTATTTTATTTTCCTTGTTTTGCAAAAGAACCTTTATCTTCCTGAAATGTGTGTGATTAATTAGAACATAATCCATGAAGGCCCAGGGTTTCTTCCCTGAGTAAGCTACATCTCAGAGAGGCCTGTGATCTATAGATAAGCTTATCTCCACACAGGGATGATTTAGAAACTGACAGCAGAGTTTCCCAGGAAAATGCTCTTCCTGTCTGAACCTTGAGCTTACAGAAATTTGTCAAGAAACAAAACCAAGACTATCGGCTATCTTCAAACTCTTTTTTTTTCCTGTTCTTATGCTGCATGAGAAAACATTTTATTTTTTTACAGTCCTTAGTGTACTGTTTCTAGATTTTAAGACTTATGTGCATTCCTAATACCTGTGTCACAGAGTGCTCTGTGACTGATAGAGAATATGGCAATATTTTAGTTGCAAAAAATTGCCCCATGATGTGATGGGTACAAAAAACAGCAGTGATTTTACATAATCTATTTATTAAAACTTATAAAGAAATTAACCTGACAATCCTACAAGGGTAATTTAAATCAAGGTAGATTATGAATATGGCTATATCTATACCTATATCTAATCTATATCTATATCTAATCTATATCTATCTCTATATCTAATCTATATCTATATCTATATCGGTATCCATATCTATATATCTATATCTATATCGTTTTTTATCTTCCATTATTGAAGGTGGTTAACATATCAAACTAGAAACAACTTCTTTTCTTAAAAAAGGCAAACTGCAGAACTGAAGGAAGCAATGAGAAATAGTGGTGGATGTGAGACTGGAGTATGCCAACGCTGCACATATAATAATTAGATGATGGCCATTTGCTATTATGACTAAGAACTGGAGTATGATGAGTGTATGTTCTGACCCAGCGGCTTTGGGTCCTAGGCATGCACATCCTATAACCTGCAGAGATATATCTTATCAAGGAGCCTATGATGAATTGAATGTTAGTGTCTCTCCAAAATCCATGTGTTGGAACCCTAACCCCAGAGGTGATGGTATTTGGAGGTGGGGCCTTTGTGAGGAGGTTAGGTCATGAGGATGGAGCCTCATGAATGGGACCTTGCAATTAGGGACCTCAGAGAGCTCTGTACCTCTATTTACTATGTGAGGACAGGGTGAGAAACTAGCCCTTGCAACCCAGAAGCAGGTTCTCCCCAAAACCCTCCTATGCTAGTGTTCTACCTCCAACTTCCAGCCCCCAGGACCTATGGACTTCTGTTATTTATAAGCCACCCAGTCTGTGGTGGAGGTTATAGCAGCCATAACACATGGGGACAACCCTTGTGTTGTGTGAACTCTGTGTGCTCACTGTCTCCAAGTGAAGACATTCTCAAGGCTAAACTGTCACCTATATTCAGTAGTGAGGGTGCTTCATATCCAATAAGCATGGATGGAACTTCAAAATATATATTTGATAGTTTCCTACAATAGCTACTATAGACTATTACAACCGTAGGCATGGTGGTCATACACAGCTTAACTCCTGACTTGAACTCCTGGGTATAAAAATGTAACCCTTAATCCCTCCTTCTACAAATGGGGGGTCTAATTATTTCCCATCCACATAACTAACGGGCCACACAAATGGTTTCTCCATGAACAGAGAAGGTTTGCTCCTAAGTGACTTTCAACTTGTAAGAAACCCTTGGGTGATGCTGGGAGTCGGGTGCTCCATGTTCTGGGCCGGAGGTGGGAGGGACCCAGAGACTGTGCTGACACAATGGGATTACGTTGCTACCCTTTATGGAGTGCAGTCTGAACATCATGTACCTCAGTAATGGTTCTACGTTGTTACCATTGCAATCCTCATAATCATTTATGGAGTGATTGCATGTAGAAATATTTTATAAAAAAAAAAAAATACTAAAGTTGGGGGTTTAGATAACTTGCCAATAGCCAAATCTAGGGTTCCAAACCTATTATTACCCTTATCTCATTATTTACTTGTTGACAACGGTTTTTGGAGATGTTAGCCATTACCTCGAGCAAAAGATCTCATGCCTGTTTATTCAGAATTATTAGTAAGAAAAGCAGGTGAGGAAAATTAGAAAAATGCAGGCTGAGGTAGGCAGAGTAGGAACCATAGACCTCACCCTTTAGCCTCCACTTGTTTCCTTTGGTTACAAGGGATGGGGAGAGAAAAGGAAACTTCAGGCACATTCCTCTCTGATGACTTTCTTGTCCCTCCTGACATAAACCAGTGGAGAACTTTTGTGGAGTAGCAACAGAGGGGAAAATAAAAATAATTCATTTCATAAGACAAATAACTACAGTCCTCATCTATATCTATAAAAGGCTAATATGCTAAGTGTCTGACCATCTGACCAGTTGCTATGAGGAACACTGACCACCAAGGGGCAGACGATCAATGCTGGAGCTGCTGAGCTACAGTCACTTGGCAGCAGTGGTTCTCGTATGACACACCCCGAAACCAGAGAGGAGGGAACCCAATTCATCACATGTGGTTCCACCTTCGGCCATGGGTTATGTTGTTGCTGGGGCACTGTCGGCCTCAAATCTGGGTTACTGCACACTTGTGTCTGCGTTCCACAAGTATGTCAGCAACTTTGCAGAGTGCCCTCTTGCACTCTGGGACCCCTCAGGATGTTGGAAAGCCAATTTCGGCCTGATCCCTGCAGGGCAGCCCAAGGACCCCACCTGCTGGAGGGACCCCACTCACTGCACAGAAGCCAGGGAGGGGCTGAGGGAGGTTGGCTCCAGCGCATGTCCAGCCTGTCTTGCCCAGTCCTGCCCCGCTGGTCACCTTCACCTTCAAATTAATTTCCTTTCAATGTGCATGAATCCATGCACTGGGTCACTAGCGTTAGTATAAATCAGGGGTCTTCAAACATGTGGCCCGCAGAGGAGTCTGATCCGGCCCGCCAGGTTTTTTGGGCAGTGAGCGCAGCCGAGGTGTTACAGTAGGAATTAGTAGTTCATATAGTCCGGCCCTCCAGCTCTCTGAGGGACCGTGATCTGGCCCCCACTTTAAAAAGTTTGAGGACCCCTGGTATAAATGGTGCTTCTAATGCAGTGTTGAAATAAGTAAAGATAAACTATTGCAATTTATTTGGATACATTGGGTTGGAACATATTAGACCTTTGACATAAGTTTGTTTATCTGAAAATACATGGTAGTTTCATTTTTAAAAGTCTGTGACCTCTGATTTACTAATCAATGTGACATAAGAAGGAAACGGTGCAGTGATATGCTGGGTACACTGCGGCCTTTTATCTTTGGCAGATAAGCTTTCTAAGGCTCAGTTTTCTCATCAGTAAAATGGGGTGGACACCCTGGTTCCAGGGTGAACCTCATACTATGGCACTGCGCACAGAAGAGATCTGAACATGAACCCACACTGCACCAACTACGCACATTTTTCATAGAGCGACTGTGGGAAGCTGTGAAGCCATGTGATTTACATGTTCTCTAACTTAGCCCAAATGAAAGAGCAGAAGTGACAGAGTAGAAAGGTAAAAGTAAATGCATGTGTAAGGAACATCTCATCATAGATGACTAAAGCATTCCCAGAGGCAGAGCAGGCTCCATAGCCCTGGTCAGAGGTAAAAGCCAGACTTTATGTAAAGCCCCTATTTTATTCTTTTGTAGATTCTGTCACTTGTAAGACATAACATTAGCTGTCCGGTCTGGCCTTCCCTTAGGCCATTAGCATTGGGTGCCTGTCTTGGTTAAAGTTCTATTCCAAACCCTCGCATGCTGCCGGACCTATTGTAGGTATTCACTAAATACTTGATGAATCACGCAAGGTTGAGTAAACTAAGAGATAATATCGTGTCTTTGCAATCCAGGAAATATCACTTTTACAAGTTCATTATTCTGCAAAAATAGCTGCCATGTTTTGGCTGATACTTAACAGATACCTTTGTATAAAATTGTAGAATTCAAATGAAGATAACAACTAAACCATCATTGAAAATTAAAACAAAACTTGCAAGCAGATGCTGAAAACGTTAGAGAAGTTCACACATCACTGTCTACACCAAGAGTGTAATGTTGGTTTGACTTCATGAATGCAGGGCAGTGTTCTGACACCCACTGAGGCAGGCAGCTAGCGCAGGTCACACTGGGAAGGGAGCTCAGTCTCAGGCTGAAGGAAACGTGGTCCATGTGCCCCCATTTGGTGAAATTATGGAGCTGCAAATAATTATTGCTAATTTCCATATCTGGGTACAATAGTGACCTAGCATTATGCAACCATTTATATTAAAGTTAGAAATCATGGTTACTTTTTAAACTATGGCTCAAATTATGCAATACAACTGTAAGATGCACATTCATACATTTTAAATGTTATGAATTACATTTCTGTTTTGAAGCTTAGAAGCTTTGGTGTAAGAAGGAGATTTTTTTTTTGCTCACTTGATCAAGAATGGTTGTTGTACATGTTCATTTCTGGCTGAGAAAAACAGGGCCAAGCGCTGGGTGCCCTTTGAGTCTCAGCTGACAGAACCCTCACCTCTGAGGCTGCCTTGTGTGAGGCTTGGCCTGAGAAAGGGGAGAATTTGTTTAAGTATCAGATGTTTCTAGCCTGTCTCCTTGGCCAGCCCTGCAGCCTGCTCCCCGGCAGAGCTGCAGAGATGCATGAAACAGGAACAGCTGGCTAAGAATAAGGACAGTCCTTCCTGAGGGGCCATCACCCTGGTGAGGAGCTCCAGGTGACCTCAAAACCGGATCCATGGACACACACTCACCAGTCATCATCTGCGGGGAAATCCCAGACTCTGTCCTAGCCACGTTGCCCCTCTCTCAGGGCCCATCGGGTGCTCTGAGAGGATGTGGACTCTGCCCTCTGCAGCCAGGCTCCCTGGGGAACTCCAGGCTCTGAAGGAAAGAGGTGTTTGGGGAAAATTTAAGATTTCCTAACTATTGCCATCCTCGCCCATCCAGTGCCATAGCTGGCGGAGTTAAGATCATCAAAGCAAGAGTGACTGTGGAAAGTTACATGCTCTATGGACTTCACCTTTTTCTTTCAATTTCTTTTGTTTTTCCGAGTTTTCTGATTCACATTTTCAAAGGAACGCCAAGCTCTGTTCTCAGGGCAGTGAGCACAGGACCTAGACACTAGTTTTTAGTGGAATGCTACAGCTATGTTTTGGCACATTATTCCTCTAAGATTATTTAAAGCTGACAATAATACTGAAAAGTTCTGATGTATCCTAAGATTTAATTCTGTTCTCCTGGCCAGTCGATGCAACGTGTGACAAATAAGCTCCTTCTTAAAGAAGAAATCTTAGAATTGTGCTGAACAACAAATGCATCCCCTGGAATCACTCCCATCTATGAAAGACCATGTGACTGTGCTTTTGAGAACTATCAGGTGAAATTAGCAGTCTCTACCTCAACCTAATTGGACCTGCACAAAACACACACTAATAATCCTGGCAGAACGGAATACAGTTTGCCAATGTTTGCAAAAGATGCCATCATGTTAGCTGCAGGATTTAGAATAATATCACATGCGCCATTCCATTAACAGTAAATATAAAGCATCATGCAGGTTAGAGAAGAAGAAGAATAAATTCTCTTATTTACCTGAAAGTCACACCATCTCTTCAGGCCATTGTGATGCTTTTGCTGAAGACAGATTCTAATAAAGTATCTTTTACCTTCATATAAACATATTATATATTACAACAAATCTTTGGCTGTGCTTGCATTTGATTTAATAAATTCCATTTGAGCGGTATTATTCCTAGAAAACATCTGAAGTGCGTCTTAGTAGTTAGAAAGCAGATGTGATTTCTGGAAACTAAGACGATTGTGTCTAATTACTTGGAAAAATCAAATGACATGGTTGTAGTGTTTTCTTTGATCTCTAGGTCGTTTTGTTATTGAAACATTGATTAATGTCCTTAAATCAGTGGTAAGAAAGACTCAAAAGTTGAAATGAAAGAGCTGTTCTGGTTTTCACTGGAGCATGCTGCCTGCTGGCTATGGTGTTGGGTACCCAGATTTAATGAGAACTGTGTAAGCCCTCTGAGTTCTCTGAGTCCATGGGGTTGGCAGTGCCGAGTCTCTGAGGGACTCACCTTTAGAGAAAGGTGGACACAATCCCTTTGATGTTGAATATTACATTTGGAGATGAAAGTGCCGGATAGATACTAAGTCAGATTTGTCTGGTGAAAGCTATTCAGTCAGTAATGGAATAGCACAGCAATGAAGAAGGTGAAATTAGGTAAAATACTTCCTTCGGATGAAGGAGTTAAATTATAACAAAATTAAGGCTAGATTTTTTAATTCCTTCCAAGTCATAATTTTTAAATCAATAACAAGCTTTCCTTTTGAATTTAGCTCAATAAAATATACATATAAAATGACAAATATAAATACTATTCTAGACTCATGTTAGCAACTCTCTAGCTCTGTGATAAACATGTTTTTGCCCACCAGGCATGGCTAATTGGTTAAGCATCAAACTATGAACCAGAAGGTCAGGGTTCAATTTCAGGTTGGGGCCCATGCCTGGGTTGATGGCTTGATCCCCGGTATAGGGCATGCAGGAGGCAACCAATCAGTGATTCTCTCTCATCATTGATGTCTCTATTTCTCTTTCTCTCCCTTCCTCTCTGAAGTCAATAAAAATATATTTTTTTAAAAAATAAACACACATTTTAAAACTATTTAAAAAATGTAAATGACCAGCTAACTATGATTACCCCAAAGACTTGATTTTGCCAACTATCAGTAAAAGAACTCTGAATGCATGTGACATAGGCTATACGTAGGTGCTTTTTTGAAGACACGGACACACTGCTTATCTTAAATCATTTTGTAACTTTTTCTTGCATCTCTATATATAATATTAGTAGCATAAAAGTTCTCTTTCTCTTTTCTCTTTGGCTGACTTTGCTCCTTTTGGATTAATGATTCACTAAAAGCATTCTTTGTGCATTCCCTGTTGTTTTTGTTAACAAAGAAATTCAAAGAATTAGCAAAAACTGGTGTCACCATTTGTTTCAGAGTGGATGGCTATGACGGGTTATTTTCACTGTGGAGTCCACCATAAATTAATGGCGTGTGTTAGCTAAGTGTAAAAATGGTTGGTGGATCATCAAAGGTCAATGGAAACTGGCAGGTGGTTGGTAAGCACTGCTATACCTTTGAAGACTCTTTTAGTCCTTACATGCTAACAGCACTTTGCACAGTTAGGTAATCTTTCCATGACTTACAGTCACGTTTATAATAGTGTGAGATGGGAATGGGAGGGACAGTGCTGGGGGCACAGTCTACATTTTAGAAGGCTTCAAAGTATCCGTACTAATTCAGATTCAGATATTTCCAGGTAACCCTGTGCCAAAAGAAGCACCTGGATTTATCTGGTTTCCACCAATTTTGGATTTTGGTTTCCTGTTGAGCCACAAGGTGCCCAAGCCTTTGAAGTGTGCCTACCTCATCCACTCACTAGCCCCTTCAGAAACAAGTAATCATCCAAGAACAAACCCTACTCCTATGACTAAAATGTTGCAGCTACACTTTCGTTGTATCCTCCTTATTGTAATCACAGAAAACCGTGGAGCCTGCAGAGCAGGAAGTCTTACAAGCAACCATTGCCCGGCCAAGTGGTGGCTTTGTGCCCACGATTCGATTCTGTCCTTGTTCCTTCCGTGTACCGAGATGGGGGGATAATCACCCATGGGACTCCCCCTGCCTGTTGGTAGCTGGGCGGAGCAAAGGGAGAAAGAAGGGCAGCAGTGAGTGCAGGGAAAAGCAGGAGGAACCTGGTTTCCTAAGAGATCATGTCCTTTCTCCTCTTGTCCTTGGCCTCTAGCAGCTCCCTCCAAGCACCTGTGCCCCCCCTTTGATCTTCCGTGAGGTATAAACCACACAGACGTTGTGAACAGCTAGCTAGTTGTGTGGCTGAGTTATTGCTGTTGGCCGCTGTCCCGCATCACTGGGGTTAGAACACTGACCCTTTGCCCGAACAGCACAAGAAGGTGTAGAGGGAATACATGTGAGGTGTATGTTAGAATAGGGCATGCTATATTTTAGGAATTATTAGTAACGTTGTTCAGATTATACAACCATGGTTAATAGTTAGGGATAAAGTGACAATTTAATAAAAATAATTGCAATAATTTTAATCCAAAGGACAATCACTTGTTATTTACTCAGGTGTTCTAATATGTTTGTCTCATTGAGGCCAAATTATAATATGTATTATGGCATACAGCGTCCAGAGTTCAACTATTAAATCTCATATGATTTGTCTCAAAAGTATAAAATAGAAGCTATAACTTTCAAAAGATTTAGACTCTTATAGGGTTGCCAGAAACTACTAGAAAATCGAAGTGATTTCTTTTACTTGAATTCTCTCAATAATTTCTAGTTCCTTCTAGAGCCAATTAAATATCTAAAATTTACCTGTTTCTAACAGATAACCAAAACAATCTTTTGCTTTAGATTATTTTTAATCCTTATCCAAGATGTTTTTGAGAGACAGAGATGGTGGGAAAGATAGGGAGAGAGAGAGAGTGAGAGAGAGAGAGACAGAGAGAGGGAGAGAGAGAAACATTGATGTGAGAGAAACACATGTTAGAGAGAAACATCCATAGGTTGCCTTCCATATGCCCCCAGACCAGGGATGAAACCCTCAACCTGGGTAGGTGCCTTGCCTGGAATCAAACCAGAAACCCTTCCCTGGATGGAAAGACCCTCTCATCAGCAGAGTCTCACCAGCCAGGGCATGCCTTGTTTTCTTTCCTAAATATCTTCCCTTCAAGGATAATATTAAACATTTTTTTGAACTGAATACATCTTGGAAAGAAAAGAAAAATGTAATTGCAAGGGATGACCTTTCTATGACTAATACCCACTTAAGCATAACACTTGCATTGACAGTGAATCAGGCGCCTGATCATCCCTGCATGTGGGTGAGGAACACCCACAGACAGCACGTGTCCCCCAGGTCAGGGGGACTGAGCCTGCAGTGCTGGGGCTGAAATACAAGCTCTCTGAGAGGCACATGGGCACCATTTCCTTTTCTACTTGTCACTGACCTTCTTTCTGCGTTTAGTGCTTTGAAGTTTTTTGCTTTTTTTTCTCTTTCCCCTGGCTGTATCTTGGCTGGAACCGAATCAAAGTGACTTAGAAAGAATAAAGCACAGACATCAAATACCAGATTCCCCGCTCAGAGAGCATCATCAGTGCGGTGCGGAGGCCAGCTTCTCATGTCTGATTTCTGGTCCAGGTGGAGGGCACGCGGCTCAGATCGGGAGGATAGGTGAGGACACGGGATGAGGCGATTCGCCTTTCCTCAGCCTGGTGTGTTGGTGCATCTTAGGGTGCGCAGTCATCAGCTAAAGGTAGTGCTTGTTGTTACTTCAGAACCCCGGGAAATGGAGCCACAGGGGAGGGAGAGTTAGTGTGCTCTAGTTGGTGTTTCTGCAGCATCCCCATCCTTTAGCATTCCCTGTTTTCTACTATGAATCACAAGAATCGATGACTCTCTATTTAAAAGCCCTTTATGCAGGGATTCGCTACATTTTAATAAAATTAACTACTAGCATGTTTCACTTTATTTTAGTCTCACATTGTCCTGACCATATCATCTCCTTTTAGTTTTGTAAAGTGTCTTCAATAGAAAGCAATACTTAATCCTGTATTCATCTTTTTTTTTTTTCCTCAAATTCTCCATGATGGGCACACAGGAAATGTGAAACCATGTGGTGCAAACATATTGAATATTGCTTTTAACTTTTTTTTTTCCATTTTGAAATAGAATCTTTAGGTCTGAGGCATTTAGAAGAATCTCTGATTAAGTTGCTATGATTATTAAAGGAAAGAGTGCTATCTTCATACCTGAGAGAGGCCCTGGTCCAAACAGCTACTGTGAAGGCATGTGAGGGCTAAGACTTCTATTGAGAAAGCTGCCTAGAGCTTACAGAAAACCATGCCCATTTCACCTTCAATTGCATTAAATTGAATAAAGGACAGGTAATAAAATTGTATTTATTTATTATGCAAAGTTTTTTTTTTAAACAAATGAAGGGACTGATAAAGTCAGGCATTCTTTACTGAATGAAACAAGGAATGAAATATCCAGGCTGATTTGTGGACATGGGAGGGTTTTAATTCGGTGATGTGAGTAGTTTTTGTGGAGAAAGGAGAAAGGCAGATCATCCTTTTACAGAATTGTTGTTTCTTTTTACCGTTTACATTAAGCTTTTGTATATACAACAAAGATAACAAGACATGTGGTTTCTGGGCAAAATACATCAAGCAACAGCATGCCACTCCCTGGGAGTGAGGTATACAATCAGTGCCTTTTTGTTTTCAACAATAGTAACTATTACTTCATTTTAATACCTGCTACTTAAGTACAGCATATTAATGTTTATCAAAATTATTACCAAATTGAATAAGTGGTTTTGAATGGCAATCAGGAGCTAAATGTTATAAGAATTAGTCGAGGGGCTTAATAAAACCATTTTGATAATTGCACCTTGCTTCGACCTTAAGTTTTATTTCATAGAAACTGATGAGTGTTACCGAGCATTAGAGTCCTCCTCGGTGTTGGAAGGAGATCCACTCGGATGTGAAACCTGCCATACCTCCCCCACAGGGCTGGGCATATTTCTTGTTCTCTGGGGGCAGGGGTGGTTAGAAAAGAAAGTGCATGTGAAATTTGCATTCACAACTCTTGTGGCTTTTTAAAACATTATTACATCTTTGTTTATAAGAAGGGAGGTATAACTTTTATAGATTCCGTACCTTTCCCATTAATCCAATGGAGATAATCATACTTTATAAGCTACAATTAAAAAAAAATGGTTGGGCCAAAACTGGTTTGGCTCAGTGGATAGAGCATCAGTCTGCAGACTCAAGGTTCCAGCTTTGATTCCAGTCAAGGGCGTGTACCTTGGTTGCCTGTACATCCCCAGTAGGGGGTATGCAGGAGGCAGCTGATCAATGTTTCTCTCTCACGGATGTTTCTAACTCTCCATACCTCTCTCTTCCTCTCTGTAAAAAAATCAATAAAATATATTGAAAAAAATTGGTTGGTGTAGTTAAAATAATAATTGATTTTAAATCTTATCTATATTATCTATAGAATTTGTCTCAGAATACTTGAATTAAAAAAAAAAAGAATAATGGTTCTTCCATCAGTAGCCTTCTTCATATATAAAGAGCCAGGTGCTGTCATGAGCAAATGGACAACTGACTGGTCACCATGAAGTGCATGGAGCACCTCTTGGTCCCCTCCCCCCAGCTCTGGAGCAGTGGGCAGGACTGGGAATGGTTGAGTGGCAGCTGCATAGGGCTGCTTCCCTGGGCAGCAGGGAGCTTAGTGGAGCAATCACTGGGCAGCAGCAAGTTCCAGGGAGCAGTTGTGGGGCGGCGGAGTTTTGTGGGGAGTCCAGCAGCAAGCTTCCTGGGAAGGCAGCAGCTTTGCAGAGCAGTCATGGGGCAGGGCAGGGGGAGTTTTGTGAAGCAATCAGGTGGGGGGGGTTGCAGAGCATTTGCGGGGTGGGGGGAGTTTTGTGGAGCACTGGCAGGGTGGGGGGGGTTCACAGAGCATGGTAGGGGGGAGCCTTGCAAAGCAGTGGTGGGATAGGTGGTCCCTGGGGAGCAGTGGCATGGCGGGGGGTGGGGAGGACCTCACAGAGCAGTGGTGGGGCATGGGGAGCCTCCTGGGGCAGTTGAGGGGCTGTGACCATCTCTGAGCATCTCAAGTAACGTTGTAACTTTGCAGTGTGGCAGAGGCCCTTGACGGAGGCCAGGCTAGGCCTAGGGACCCTAACCGCGCACAAGTTTGTGCACATTGGGCCTCTAGTGATATAATAAAAAATATAACAAGTAAAAACATAGGGAACAACATGGAAAATAGGGGATAACTGCTGGTTAATGGGATGGTTTCCAAATCAATATTATTCTTAGATCAAGAAAAAGAGGACTTAGACTTTTTGAACAACAACAACAAAAAGGCTGTGAATAATTTTTTTTACATTGAGATTGCAGCTGCTATGTTAACATTTTATTGAAATTAAAAATAAGTACAACACAGCACAGAGTAGCAATCCATTGATTGGGAATGGTTCATGTGTTTTATGCAGGGTCTACAACCCTACCATTTTACATAGGTGTTTCTTCTTAAATAAACACTTTTAAAAAAAAATATTTTTTCAACAGACAAAATATTATTTGAGGTCAAATGTTCTTATAACTGGTATTATTTAAATAGCGGTAACAATACGTGATTAACAAAATTGCCCTTGTTTGGTAAAATGTTACACAAAACAAAGTATTTTCTTGACTCAAATGGTCTGTTTTCTTTTTTAAAGCAAATGTTGACAAAAGCAGCAGCCATCGCAGACTGAAACAGAGATGGCCTCTAAAAAAATGAAAACATGTTCTCTGTGAACAACCAAAGCCCATAAAGGGCGGACATCCAAATGAGAACTGCCTTGTGGCCAATACTTGCCAAGGCCATGCCCAAACCTCATGGCAGGCACTACTGACCAGGCTCGGGCAGGGGCTCTGGTTCTCTTGAAGACTGGGCTCCATTTCCATTCACAGCTCCTGCCTCTTCCTCATGATTTTCTCCCTTCGTTTGCTGGGGCCTGTATCTCTTTGAGCTCTTCATCCATCTTCCCCCCGTGTGCCAGTGCCCGCAGTAGAAAACAGATCCCTGACTGTGGGCTCAGAGTGAATCAGGAACGAATGTGTGCTTGTCCAGATGGGATTTGGACACCAAGGGTTTCACCGCCAAATTGAGACCTCTGCAGTGGTACCTGGCCATTGAGTGCAGCCAACCCAGGCATAACTGAGATGGGGGTGGGAATTTCCCCTTCTGAGACATTGTCTATTTTGTGGTTCAGAAAGTCTAAATCCTCTATTTCATCATCTAATTCTTGGTTGAATTTTAAATTATGTGTGAGTTCTTATGGAATTAAATGGATTGCCAATGAGGAGAATGTAATGATTGAGTAAAAGGAAAAATGCACACATGACTTTCAAATACAGGGTTTCTATGATGGCACTAGGGCTCTGGGGCCCTGAAGTCCTCACTCCTGAAGACTGCCAATCAAGGACGCTTACTCACGCTTTTGGTGTCTAGAGTTGTGATTGGGGTTCCATCGCCTACTGCTTAGATGGCTGACCTTTGGTTACCAACCCTGTCTGGGGGTTGGAGCTAATGCATTTAGTTTCAAATTCCTCTGGAGGGTGGAGCTCTATGGCATGTCCAACACCCCCCTAATAAGTCACAGCTACACTGCCCTGTGTCCAAAGTCTCCGAGACAGTAAAGGCACTCCTGTTGGGCAGGGCATTCTAGGGGCTGAGTGAGGGCAAATTTGAGACCCTCTATAACTAAAGTCACCTCTTCACCACCGGGATGGTGTAGCACTTTCAGGTGGAAGCAGCTGGTACTATGGAAACACAGCAATTTATAGAGACTGAGACTAGCAAAATAGATGCAATTGCATAGGATTTTTATTCTATTATTAAGATGTGGAGTGGATAAAAGAAAGCAAAATATTTTGCCATGACACATATTAGATGGCACAGGGGCCTAAAGAGGGGTGATGTAATGGGTCTGTGATGTCCTTCATCACTTTCCTATTGTAGCTACAGCCCCTAACACAATGCCTGGGGGACTGCCAATAAATACAGTGGCAGGTGTCTTGAACCGTAGGGATAAAGTATGCTGAAGAAGCAAATGCGACTTTACTTTTGGGTCGAGGGCTCTGAGAACAATGACATCATGGGAAGAAGACAAGAAAGTTTGGAAACGAAGTGGATTCAATGTGTTGAATTTGTGGCAGTGAGCAATTGGTTGGAATTATAGAATTCAGATATAACTAAAAGGCCAAGATAGCCAAATATTACTTAAGTAATAAGTATATGGTATTGAGTCTTGAGTAATAAGTATATACAATAGTATTGAGTCTTGAGTGCAAATGATTCTTCAAAGACTTGGGTGTTTAAGAATAAACATAGGTTCCATGCAAGCAAGCAGTGGCTCACATGTTTAAAACCAGATATTTGATATTTTTCACTCTCATGGAAAAGTCTTCCCCTGTATGTCATAAATTCTAGTGATTTGCAAACACATAGATATTTGTAGAACATAAACTACTTAGTTCCTTCCCATGGGTGCATAGATGGAGGGGATGAGCTCTGGAGTAAGACAGACAAGAGACATAAAAATGTATATGTGCTCCCATATGAGACACGTTGGTTGGTTTACCTGATCTGTTATCCGTCCCCTTTTCCTAGGTGCCTCCCAGCAGGGTGACCACCTGAACCATCCATGAGTAAGGAGGGCTGAGTTCTGCCATGTAGTCTGGGCAAGATTTTGTTCTTCTGAATCTGCATCACTCCCCTTTCCTCCTCTTGTGCCTTCTTATGGCGGGAAGATACCCACCCTGTGGCCATGGAGGCAAGAAAGAATTTCAATGACTTGTGTGCTGAATTTATTGAACTGGTAAACTGGCACTGGCCCCTGTGTAAGCCTGGACTTCTCCTTATGTAAACAATGCACTGAGTGGCCAGATTATCATGATCTCTGAACTCATAATAATCTGGCCATATATATATATATATATATATATATATATATATATATATATATATATATTTAGAGAGAGAGAGAGAGAGGTCCAGTGCATGAATTCGTGTATAAGTAGGGTCCAACCAGCTTGGCCAAGGGGAAGGGACATGGGCGGTTGGCCGGCCTGCCTGCTGGTCAAACTTCTAGTCGAGGGGGCCATTTGCATATTAGCCTTTTATTATATAGGATATACACTGAGTGACTAGATTATTATGCGTTCAGAGATCATAATAATCTGGCCACTCAGTGTACATCTCTGTACATGCAAGACGTTTTCGTTGGGTTTACTGACATAGCCATATCCCCAATGTGTGATCTAGCCAATTCTGATTCCTCATTAGTAAAATGTGGATGATCTTAATAACACCTAGCGATGCCTGTGGCTGTGAGGACTGAATTCTATTTATGAAAACTTCTTTGCAGAGTGCTGTGCAAATGTTAGTTGTTCTATGATCATGAAATCACGTGTGCCCTTTCTCCACATCCAATTACAGAGCTGGGGGAAAGTGGGCGAAGTGGTAAATACGTTTGCTGGAAGGGACAGGGATGGTTCTTAATGACTCATTAGCAGCGATTGCCTTCCATGACCACGCTTCAGAAGCACGCATCTGCCTGCTGCGGCGCTGTGAGCTCGGGTTCATCTCAGGAGCTCCTTAGAGGAATTTATCTGCATACTATCATCTGGCCCGCATCCATATCCTCTGTCACACAATGGCTACTGGGATTTCCATGGGCGGAGGAGAACAGTATATTGATTATGTGCCTAAATGTGCTTTTAAAGAAGTGTGCACAAGGTTAAGTCCCTTCTTTCTATTTTGGAAAGCAGGGAAGGGTGCAACACCGCAAGCACATAAATCTCGCATCTCCCAACCAGACAGGAGCACAAATATTTGCATCCCAGTTTATTTAAGCAAAGCAACATGCTTATAGGAAGATGGCAGAGTGTATAGCTCATTGCTAACACGAGGCTGTAATTTAATAAAACAGAGTTCGTTCACTGGGTGGAAGCCGCTACGGAGAAAATGCTGGGTTCACTTTCTTCAGAAAATGAATATGCCAAACCGAAGCTGAACATTGTAATCTTTCACTTGATTTCCTCTGATTTTCATGTAATTCCAAGTGCAGAAGGTTTATTCCAAGTGCATCTCCTCTGCCAGCCTTTCTGCTGTAAACAGAGAGTGCAGTGTGGCCAAGAGCTGATTGGATTGGGTGTCCTGTCTGGATTTGGGGTATGGCAGTGGTCGGCAAACTCATTAGCCAGCAGAGCCAAATATCAACAATGCAGCAATTGACATTTTTTTAAACTTAAACCTCTTTGAATGCCACTTCTTCAAAATAGACTCGCCCAGGCTGTGGTATTTTGTGGAAGAGCCACACTCAAGGGGCCAAAGAGCCACATGTGGCTCGTGAACCATGTTTTGCCGACCACTGGGTTATGAAATGGAGCTCCATCCTGGGCCCTGACCTTGAGCATTGGCCCTGCTGGGAGGCAGCGCCCAGCGCCCTGTGCTTTGTGACCTGCCTTCTGCCAGCTCACCCACAGGGAGAGGGCCCAGGAAGCCTGGAGTAAAGCAGCGGGTATAGAATTGAAGGGGGCACCGAAAGATCAAACCAAACACTGGTTGTCACTACGAATAAGGTTATAATGCAAACTCTTACCATGGGAAGTGCAAAATGTCTCTGATAAAAATACCAAAGGCACTTGCATTCATTTTGAATTTTTAAATTTTGTGTTAAAGTATTTGTCTTGATTACTAAGGATGTGTGTTTTTGTGTGTGTGCATATGTGTACACACATCCCATTTTGTGTCCAAGGCCAGTGCTATGCTTACCCTCGCCTCGTTTCAGTCCTGCTGGCTATGAAAAATAATTAATCCATTACCAGAAAAACAAACAAACTAACAAAAAATAGAATATTATAGATCGCCACCTAATAGCTCAAAGTTCACCGATGGAGTGAACTTTCCTAGAGCAGTTGAAATGGCCAGTCTGGTTCTTTTATTCTCAGCTGCCTCCTGTGCCCTCAGGCCTCTGCGCCTGCTCCTCACCAGGGAGCGTGAGTCGGTTGCTCGCCCTCCTGATCATCCCTGTTAATGATTGCCGTGTGCCAGCTTCTAAAACATCCTTCCAAATATCTTAGCCCGCTTTCCTAACACCTGAGGCAGTGGTCGGCAAACTGAGGCTCACAAGCCACATTCATGTGGCTCTCTGGCCCCTTGAGTGTGGCTCTTCCACAAAACACCACGGCCTGGGCCAGTCTATTTTGAAGAAGTGGCGTTAGAAGGAGTTAAAGTTTAAAAAATGTGGCTCTCCAAAGAAATGTCAGTCATCGTACTGTTGATATTTGGCTCTGCTGACTAATGAGTTTGCCGACCACTGAACTGAGGCATGAAGGGCTGCACTTGCTGAGTCCTCCTGTATCAAACACGCATCTGCTCACATATCCGTTTGTTAGCTTTTACATATTCAGTGTTTCTTTTGTGAAAGCATTTTTTAAGGTACCGGGAGCACAGCATTGAATACGCTTTCAATAAAATTATCTTCATTGTCACCGTGGATGAAATAAGCAAATAAACAAATGTTGAATACTATGAGGAGATGTAAAACAGAGTAAGAGAGCTGAGTAATGAGATAAGAGAGTTTCTTTTACATCAACCACTTCATCTGTTTTCCCAATGTCATTGTTTTCTTGTTGTTTGGATAGAATTGCTGGCAACATTGCAAATTCTCAAATTGTGATTAGAATGTAGATGATGGTTGCTATATTGGCTAATTATGCTCAATCACCTAGTAATCTTTTTCTACATCGAGGCTCACCTAATCCTGGTGCATAGTTTTAGTGGGAGTTGGCTATACATTGAGTCATTAACCCACTCCACAACAATCTTCATAAGAGACAAATATTGTCATTGATAACAGAAGTCATCCAGCAATTGTGAAATCTGCTAGTGTTGACTGGTGTATTTTCAGATCATCATGAGATGATGTGGATCAGGGTGAGTGTCAACCTATGAACCAAGAGGTCATGGTTCAATTCCTGGTCGGGACACATGCCTAGGTTGTGGTGTGGTCCCCAGTGGGGGTGTTCAGGATGCAGTCAATTGATGTTTCTCTCTAATTGTTGATGTTTTTATCTCTCTCCCTCTTCCTTCCTCTATGAAATTAATAAAGATAGATGTTTTAAAAAAGATCATCATATAGTATCCATGTTGTCATCAATGGACCATGTACCGTCAATGTCATCAATTATTGAAATGTTGTCATATCCTGTCAATACTCCGCACACCTATCACTTAAGCAATCCTGCCAAAGTCCATAAGCTTTGGGCTTCAGCATCTACTATTTTAGTGACGGCTTATTCTCTCTTATGAAGAATTGCACAGGGATGAACATTGCTCTAAAATGTAATATATTTTAACATTCTGACATACTATATTAATAATTTTGACCATTTAAAAACCATTTATTAAGCACTTCTGTGGACCAGGAAATACGCTCAGTGTGAGGGAGGTACGTAGGCACAGAGACCTGAGATCTTCATTGGAGTCTATAAGGAGGGAGAGGACATAGATGTGAACAAATACAAACATTCTGAATCAGTGAACAAGTACACAGTGACATTTTCTGCCTGATTAGGAGAACTGATCTACATTTTCGGGCCAAGGGCATTTTCTCCAGGGAAAATGGTATTTAACTTTCCTGCAGAAGTGATTGAACAGAAGTCAGAGTTCGGAAAAAGGATGCAGGAAGGAGCAACCTGAACTAAGTGCTTGAGGTAGGAATGTGTTTGTGATCTTTCAGAAAATAAATACAGAGCTTGTGGGCTTGAAGTGTTGAAGTGAGGGCAGGAGATTGGCTTAGATTTTGGTGGGGAGATAAGGCCAGTTCAACTCAAGCCAGGTCCAGCAGGACACAGGAGGATGCTTGAGGTTATTTCCTGAGGGTGTAAGGGGGTGATGTCAGGGCACTAAGAGGCGCTGAGAAGATCTGTTTGTAAAAGAAACCCTTTTGACTGTAAAGATGAGATTAGAGGTGATTCAAGACACCTAGTGAGGAGGCTGGTACAAAAGCCACTACAAGGTCTGAGGTAGCTGGGCTAGGGCCTGGGTAGTTGCTGTTGTACCAAGAGGGCCACCTGCAGAGATAGCAATGTGTAACAGTTAGCAAGAGTGAGCCACTGACTGAATGAGGTTTCATAAACCTCATTCTTGAATCACCTCTAATCTCATCTTTACAGTCAAAAGGGCTTATTTTACAAACAGATGGGGTCAGATTTTTTACAAATAGATGGGGTCAGATTACTAAACAGCTGACAAGAAAGTGGTTAACTTTATGAGATGGCTACTAATGTGCCAAGAGAGCAATAGGTTTTCCCCATGGAAGTTGGGTGGTGTTTTCTGTACAAGCTGGTCCCTGGTTTCTCAGCTTGCTTCTTCTCCTCAGGATTACTCAGAAAGTAACTTCAAATCAGAGGACTGAATAGGGTCCCAACCAGATTGCAATTAGAGATTTATCGCGCGGGAAATTTAGCCCCAAATTTGGGTGATGTCATCAGAGAAGGTTTTCTTGATTTCAACCTGAAAGCTTAGAAAGTCCGATTCAGGTTACATATAATGTTTGAAAACATGCAACTCTTGTTAAGTTGGACTCAAGTTCTCAGCTTCTGGAATTTTCAGTGAATACTGGGCATCAGTATCTGTAAAAGAAACCTTATAATTTTCCTCCCTCTTTTCATTATGGTCATCTTCACTCTATCCTTGTTCAGAGGCAATTCAGTCCAGTATCATACTAAATATCTTAGCCCAATCCCTGTGAGGTATTTCTCACTCCCCAACTCTTTACATTTTGTAAGACTTTCAGTGCTTAAATTTTGAATGCACCATACTTTGTTTTTCACCAAAAAATACATATTATTGGTGATTTTTCTCTAACTATACTACTAAGGATCTACAAAAAAGTAACTCCAAAGAAACATCACTAGTTATTCTTTGCTTTTATCTTCTTGCGCATGCACATGAATATCCTATAGATATCTCTGTCCTTTTATTTCCCTTTTACAACTTTCTTTGGCTTGTTGTAAGACACATTCTTCAAATATATTGTCTGTCTGACTGGTGGATATAAAGCAATGACTTAAAGATATGTGTGAATTCTAAAGGGAAATGATAAATAGTAACATGTAATTGCTTAGGTTTTGTAAGAGTTAGATTAGTGATAGAAAATGTGTATTAATCAGTATTCTATTCAAAATGTGTATATGTACTTGCTCTCACCTATCAAGAATACTGGTTCTCAACCATGGGTCACCCATATTAAGAAGGGGTGACATGGCCTGAAAATTTCCTCCTAGGTGTACCAATTCATTTGGGTATAATTGTCTCCTCAAATCATAATATAGTTTTTATAAGATTTAAAATTAGAATTCCTGCCCTGATCTACTTTTCTACAAATCCAGCCCTGCACCTTTATATTTTCTTGTCCATTCAAAAGGCTATATTAATTAGTCCATGTTTACAAAAAATATAGTTCATAGAATATGGACTGGATAAGTCCTCTCAATTCCATATCTGAAACTTTCTAGCAATCATGATCTGAAAAATCTGGAGAACTAGAGAAATTTCAGAAACTGTTTTACAAATTTTACATCTTGACTTCCTTTTGCAAGTTCATAATCAACCGAGAATTAGCATTAAACACAGACTTTGGAAACAAGAGGTAAATCTAGACATCTCTGAATTTCAACAGAAATGTTATTTTAAATGTTCCCATGATTCCATTTCCTCATGTATAAATCATATGATTAATAAGCAGACTTGAAGGCTACTTCTTAGACTAATTTCATATTTTCTCTGATATTACTAAATTTACATATATTAAAAGAAATTGTGAAAAATTAATTCATTGTGATATTTCCAGAGATAGTTTAAATGCTTAGTGACATGATTTCTCACTTTTAAATCTTTGGTTCCTTTTTTATAGTAGAAAAGCACATGACCAAATGCTATGTAAGTATTTTTCTCCATGTAAGTCAAAATTTGCTTGGCCACCATTCTCTCTGAACACCTAAGAACACTGTTCAAAAGACAGATTCAGAATGTTGCATATAACAGGCTGCAGCAATAACACAATATCTATCATACAATGTCTGTGAAAGAAGTACAGAATCAAAGACCAGTTGGTAGTTGTATTATAATAAAAAACAAAACAAAACACATGGCTTTCTTTTAATCATAGCATATTAAAATTGGTATTACCTAAATCTTACCTTGGTTCTTTTCTAACTTGGTTCCTGTCATAAGCAATAAGCTGATTATGAGGATGTATTACTTTATGTACTCGTGTGCATAGAGGCCATTTTATTATCTTGAGGGTAGAGTGATGGATTATTGGTTTGATGGCTTATTATATATTTTTAAAAATAAGAAATAAAATATTTAAATTTTTAAAAATATTTTCTCTAGACACTCACTAAAATTTTTTTAATGTTCAATCCATGTTTAATTTGAATAGTATATGGTCTCTGTATTTCAACTGCAGACAATAAAACATGTTGAAATACCAATTCTCGTTTAAGCTAAGGAAAATGTACTGATTTGTTTAAAAAACAAACCCTCAATTCTAGTGCCAACTAGGGATTCTAACAACAGTGTCCCCGATACCATGTGCCAATTTCATGAGAAAACAGCTAACATATAAACCACCTCCTTCTGCCCCCACAGAACAGATCCCACACTTTGTACTCAAGGAAACAGCACTATTACTATTCACTCATCAAGTGCCCACTTTGGATTTCTCTTGTAATTTATCTTAAATTGAAATGATATTGATTTTCGTGGGGAAAATTGCATATCATCTCTCAGGAGATTTTTTTAAAGGAGTCGTCTTCGTGTGTGCGTTATTTTTCTTCCTCTGTTTTATTCTTCCTGGTGATTTATCTACCTAATAAGATTACAGATAAAACACGGTCTTTCCATTTATTTCAAGAGCGGTTCATGTTTGAGCACGCTCTGTTCTTAATTGCCTGGGGGCTTCCGAGGCCCTGTCTTGAGTGGCTTGAACAGGTTGCAATTAAGGCGCTGAGCCACACACGTCTACAAATGGCTGGTCTGCTTCTTTGACATGTGATATTTAACTAATGGCTCATTGCTGTGAAAACCCCGTGCTTCATACATGCCATGGCTTTAAAGTGAGTAAACATGGCTTTTATAGTTATTAAAAAAGCATTGAGGAATAGCCAATGCTACAGCAGGTACTTGGAGAAATACCATCCCCTACTGTACGCTGTACAGTTTAATTCCAGGCTGATGAGATGATCTTGCATGCCTGAATAAAGCATGAAACATGTGAGACTCTTACAAAGAGACTGCAGGATGCTTGAGAACTGAGTGACCAGGATGTAGAGAACCAGAGCCTCAGCCACTCTGCCTCCTGCCCTACCCTGACCTCTTCAGTCTCAGCGCCTCATCAGTAAAGTGAGGCATTGCATTCAATGGCCTTAGATGGACTTTTCAACACAGTCTCTTCCTGGCAGATTAAGGAGGAGGTGTATGGCGTGAAACGAGTGCCTCATAATATCCAGACATTTTCATCTGAATCTCAACTGTGCTATTTAGAAGAAAAACAGTTAAACTCATTTTGTATCAGATATTCCATTCACATTCCAGGCTGACATGCCAATGAAGCCCTTGCCTGCTCTTGC
This sequence comes from Pipistrellus hanaki, assembly GCF_964339955.1. NCBI lineage: Eukaryota > Metazoa > Chordata > Mammalia > Chiroptera > Vespertilionidae > Pipistrellus > Pipistrellus hanaki. The sequence goes on from NC_140505.1 coordinate 4,390,228, forward strand.
CCATTCAAATACTGCTCTTGGCCAATCTGCCACCTGCTGCTGCGGGAGGGATTTTATTTGCTGCGGGAGGAAGATGGCCTTGTGTCTCCTTAGACACTCACGCAGGCCAGGCGATGGAGGAGCTCAATCTTAGGCTCGCATCCGGCCCTGTAAACTCCGGGCCTGCGATGTATTTATTTTTGTTGTGGTGGTGATTTCCCGTGAAATATTTTGTTTGCAGCTTTTCTCCCCCTAATGGTTTGGTGCCTGCTGTAATAACGATGCCCCCCAAAAACAAATAAAAAATTAGGAAATAGCAATAGTATTTTTAACTCTCAAAGAGGAGTCGGATGGCTGGGCAGGCATTCTTTTCTCCCCCAGGCCTTCGAATGACCTTCCTCCGCAGACATGACCTGGCCCACCTTTGCCCCGATGGAGATGTCAGTGTGAGAGGGGCGCCTTCCAGCAGTGTGCAGCCCGATGGGCCAGTTCTTGGCTGATTTAATTCCTAGGAGACTGGCGGCTGAGGGCAAGGGAGAAGCACTTGAAACATCCTCAAAGGAGTTGAGGAGTTGTGTTTGCATGGCTCTGTCTTTCGGTTTGTGGCTAGCAAAGGAAAAGAGGGATTTAAACCTAAAGCAGACTTTATCAAAAAAAGACTTTTTGCCCAGGTGGCATGGCTCAATGGTTGAGCATCGACCTGTGAACCAGGAGGCCATGGTTTGATTCCTGGTCAGGGCACAGGCCGGGATTTCAGGCTCTATCCTCAATGTGCTGCATTCTCTCTCATCATTGATGTTTCTATCTCTCTCATCCTCTTCCTTCCTCTCTGAAACCAATGAAGATATATTTTAAAATAAATAAATAAAAGATTTATTTAAAGCAGTAAGATTTAATGCTGTTATGCAAAATCACTCTACACTTGTTTTCAACCATACCTGCCTCTGGTGCCCAGTCTACAGAGCTTGTTTGCAGACACCTGAGGGGTTGTATTTTTGTTGTTGTTTGTGTGTGTGTGTGTGTGTGTGTGTGTGTGTTTAGATAAAACTCTTATTGAAGTAAGATGAGTATTTCATTTCATATCCCATGACTTCTTGGAACAGCCAGAAGAGCTAGGTCCTGTATCTCCTCTAGAAGCATCTACAGATTTCTTCCCTTGGCTTGGCAGTACTTTTAATAATCGTCGTGGATGATCTTTATTTTGACTTCTTGGACAAGCTGAGCTCCCACTGATCTGGTTATCTCCTTCACCAACTCACTCTTTCTCAAGAGGGAGCTCTGATGAAGAAGTTGTGTAGCTGGTGTCACCTATGGTTTGCTGCTCATTATTTCAAGCCTGACTGAGTCAGAATGGTATCCTAACTTCTGTAAGGGTAGGCTCACTGTCACGTGGTCAAAAAGATGGAAGGTAACCAATCCCCCTCCTGTTGTGGTAGGGGTGATTTGGTTTTGAAATTGTGGAAGGGATCCTGGCTTCCGTTCAGAAAGGCTGTCTGGCCCACATGAGATGACTGAGCCATCTTTATTTTTTAGATGACCAGCACCTTCAATCCCACACCTCAGAATACAGATACCTGAGGTTCTTATCATTGAGAATCATGATGCTTTGGTATAAGAAAAGACATATGACAGCTCTTATTGGGCCTTTGCAGCCATCTGCTATAAAAATCTCTTTCACTTTTACAAAGGAAAACTTCCTTGATCAAATCTCCACTGACCTGGAAGTCATCCACCTCTATTAGAAGGCCGGTTCCTCTCACCACTAGGTGGCAGTGGAGTCACACACTTATGGTTACTCAAGGCCCTGCTCCTAAATAGGAGGGCTCCTCTGGGTGTCAGGACTCTAAGCACCTGAATATTCATATCTCCTTTATTCAAAGGATAAGCAAACCGGCACTGAATCTTGACTCTGTACATCACACTCTGAAAGTTCCAGTTGTGTTTGCTTTTATTTTCAAAGGAAACACTTGAATGCATTTTCGACACGGTAGACCTAGTTTTCATGCAGCTCTTCCAACTATTTTTTTATTCAAAATGTTCAATTTGAAAATGGTTTTATAAGGATATACAAATGGAGAACTTGAGAGATAATATTTCATTGTTTAAGAAGCAGATTTAAAACTCACAAAAATTAAGCAAAGCTTAAATTTGTTTCAGAAAACATTTAGGAGTAAGTGAGCATATATAATTCAATTTTTGGAGTATTTTCAAGGGCCTAATTGTGCGAATAACTTAAACTATTTTCTATATGAGAGTTTCCATGAATTATTATATTTAGAAGGATTCATTGGCTTACTGTTATAACTTTAGTAGGGTTAGGAATAAACTATAGATTGTTATCAGGTCTCTTCTAAAAATATCCTGATTTCTTAACTATCAGTGTACACTCCTGGATTCCGGGGTAAATAAATTTGTAGAGGCCCATTTCATATATTGTTGGCAGACTTACCGGTTCAGGGCTGTCTTTATCACCTTCTTTGACACACAAAGTGCAAATCTGCAATTCAGAGGGAAAAATCAATAAAGTATTTCCTGCGTCTCAGCCCTTTCATTGCACTAAAATAAGAGAAACTAAAACCCAGGTCCAAATAGACAAACATCTTACTCAACATTCTTGCAGATATCAAATATAAACTTGATTATTCATTTGGCCACCTGTGTGTTTTTATTCCTTCTGGAGAAGCTGCTTCAGAAAAACCCCGCTAGGAAGGCCCAGGGGCATGGGCCAGAAAAGGAGCAGAGCTTTTGCAGTCTCTGGATGAGGAAGGATCCCAGGCCCCATCCCTTCCTCTCGCCTCACAGGCCTCCTTGCAGAGGGTCCCCGCAGAGCGAGGGCCATGCCACCCAGGTGCCTACTGTGAGGTCTCAGCAAATGCTCCATTCTGTGCCCTAAGACAGACACCCACCCTCAGGAGACCAATGTGAAGAGAGAATCAGTGGGCAGAAGCTGGAACTCCGTTTATGTTGGGAGCTGCCTAGAATATTTTAGAACTCGTTTCCATCATCAGTGGTAGGCTACTGGACTTCCACAGTGATGTGGTAAGAGTGCATAACAGACTGTTAAATCTAGGGAAATACAGCTTGCCCTTGATTGGCCCTCTTTGAAATGCAGCAATGATCTTCTAGGCTTCATATGTCCTCAGACATCACTCTTTGTCTTTTCCTATACTCTCCTCCTCCTCCTCCTCCTCCTCCTCCTCCTCCTCCTCCTCCTCCTCCTCCTCCTCCTCCTCCTCCTCCTCTTCCTCCTCCTCCTCCTCTCCTTCTTTCTTCTTCTTTTCTTTTTCTTTTTTAACAGGTGGACAGTGTTCATGTAGGAGGGACATGGGCCTCAATGGGAAGTTTGATCCCTATTAGGGATCCTCTGGGACACATGACCTCATTTTTTGCTCGCAGTGCCCCCTGGCGGCAGCATGGAAAGAACGCATGTGTATTCTGAAATGAAGGCTCTCCTGGGAATATATGTTATGACCTGTTTGAATCCTGTTTAGCTGATTGCTTTTGAGGTGGGTTTTATCAGAACCTGTTTTCAATTTACATAGATAATAAGATCTATTCTAAAAGGCACGCCTTTGTCACTAGGCCAGGCATGAGGGAGGCAGAGGAGACTGGACTGGGAAGGGCAAGTCTTGGTGCAGCCACTATTTCGCTCACTGCTCCGGCTGTCAGCTGGGGAGGCAGGGCACCGGGGAGTTCCGGATACAGCATTCCTTCTCTGTGATGTCTTGACCCAGCTTGTAGAGGTGTGACAGCCACAATGTCCCCACCGGAATGGGTAATGTTTCCCTGGGGAACAATCTTGCTCCTAGGAAACCTGGCTGCAGCCCAGAGGAACATACAGATGGGGGACATATACTAGATGTTCCTTCTTCTGCACACGTCACTGCTCTGCCATGTAAATTTTGTGCCCAAACAACTGACTTTGCAATATTTAAATTTCCCAAAGCTGAATGACAGGGCCACCTATCTTGCTTGTCACACTTTGGCTTTTTCTAAAGACGTTCATTATTTATCTACATTGATTGGATGACCTTGGCCATCTATTTGCTGGCTTTGAAAGATTTAAGTCTTCCATGAGGATAACCTGGCTGCGTTCTCCCCCAGATTAATTAGAGCTATTGCTCTCCTGTCACACATTTATGAATTGTGCTTCCTTCACTTTCGCCAGGCTCGGTCTCAGATCAAGGTGGTGTTATCCTTATAAGACACAAAGATTAGCCTTTGTAGTACAACCGAGTGAAAAAGGCACTGATTTTTTATCCAACCAAAACTTAATATATTTCTATTAAGGTATGTCTGCTCTCACCACATTGAGAATATCTTAAATACCAATTCATCCTTGTCAAGCAGTCTTTAGAAACATTTGGGAGGATGATACAATGCAAAGTTGATGAAAATTATCTGGTTTTTTTTGTTTTGTTTTGTTTTGTTTTCCCCCTGGCTTTGAAAAAAAAACACTATAACATAGCTTTGGGTAGCTTTGATTTTTTCAGTTCACTACAGGATTTAACAGTACTAAAAGTATCTTTTGAACTCTCTCAAATTTTCCAGACTTTACAAGGAAGAAAAATAAGGCTGTAATCATTGTGATATGAAGTAAGTACAGTTAGGATACTGAAAGAAAACTACCACAATCCTTTCATGTAGGCAATTGGGAATTTTTGAGTGCAAACTCATCCAATACTATCCACTCTTCAGCAAGCATTGATGACGCTACAAAGTGTGTTCTGTGTGTGTGGAGTGGAGGAGAGGAGCAATGAACTTGAGTATGTCCTAAACTCCATTAGCCCTACCTAGACTTTCAAAACCATAGAGTCCAGGTAAAATCAGGTAAAACTAAGAAGCAGGACCAGTATGGTAGTATCTCCTCCTAACACTCCTCCTCCTCTTTCTACTCCTTTCCTCCTCCTCCTCCTTTACTTTGGAGAGGAAGAGAGAAGGAGAGAGAGATAGAAACATCAAGTATGACTGATAGGCTGCCTCCTGCATGCCCCACACTGGGAATGGAACCTGCTACCACACCAAATGCCCTGACCAGGAATCGAACCGTGACCTCCAGGTTTATAGCTAGATGCTCAACACTGAGCCATGGGCTGGGCTGTATGGTAGTATCTTAAATATGATTTAAGATCTTCAACCTAGAAGCAAGGGGTGCCTTCACTGTTTTGCAGTTGTGTTTTTAGGGAGCTATATTCCTAAATTTTGCAGACATTTTCATGTTATTTTGTTGCATAATGAGCATTGTTTTGTCTCAAGGTTACATGGTGACTTTTTGCTGTCTTTATGTTAGCGTCTCTGGTCACACTTGCTCCAAAGATTTCCTGTCAGTCTGTCTCTTCTTCTCACAACTTCTTCATAAAATGGCTGAAGACAGTGACTTCTCAATAATGACATCCCAACAAGGAGAAGGCAAAATGTATCATTTATAGAACTAAATCAATAACAAAGTGAAAGCAAAATTGTAAATTTCCGGAGAGATTGCACTTTTCTAAAGACATGAAAATAAATATATTCTCTTAAAATAAACTTGATCCAGAAGATGAACCGGCTTTGCTCTGAGGTAAATAGTCAATGTGAGGTTCTAACATCTTTAAGGCATCGGCTTGATCTGCCTTGTGCTTCCAGGAGTACAGAGACTTTTCTGACTGAATCTCTGGATGGCTTTCTGGGACCCCGGGGGTGGGGGTTGGGCAAGGAACCGCAGTCAAAAGCTACTTCAAGGGGTCAGACACCATGAATGTCACCCTAGAAACCAACCATTTCAGCTCCAACTTCGGTGACTTTTGCATTTGTGTTGGGAACTTGGTGGCCATATTTCTCTAATGTCACCTTGTAAAAGAGCACAGTGACTTAGGTCTAAGGAGGTGTGGCAGTTTTTCATGTGGCCATTGTGATACTCCTGTGTAGTCAATGTGAGTAAATGCTGAGTTATTGCCCCAAATATCCTCTGTACTTCAGGTGATTGCCTGAAAACAAACTGATTTTTCAAAATATATTTTTATTGAGTTTTTTATAGAGAGAAGAGGAGAAGGATAGAGAGCTAGAAACATCGATGAGAAACATCGATGAGAGAGAAACATCAATCAGCTGCCTTGTGCATGCCTCCCACTGGGGATGTATCTGCAATCAAGGTACATGCCCTTGACCAGAATCGAACCCAGGACCTTTGAGTCCACAGGCCAATGCTCCATCCATTTAGCCAAACTGGTCAGGGCTGCAAATTGATTTGTTTTAGGTACTAGCAATGTCCATAAGGCTTAGAAGATTTCACGTGCATTACTATTCCCTTTGGTGCCATGGCATTCTCTCTTGTGCGGGAATATGGCTTATGTAGAAAATAAACAAAATAGATTAAAAAAAAAAACACAAAACAATGCACTAAACTCTCTCTGTTACCCATTCAGTATTACTTAGTGATCAGAAGGAATCTAGTGTCTCTCAAACCATCCGGCCAGTTCATTGGATTTTCATTTTGGAGAAATTTGGTTATATTAAACATGGCTATATTAAATTTATATTAAATGTGTCAGCTGTGTCAAATGCTAACATAAATATTTCATTATTTTTTACAAGAAATATCATTCCCTCACCCCTGCCCATGGCTTTCGCATATATCCGCATAGTTAGCCTAAGATGCAGGTTTCAAGGGTGACAAAATGTCATTTTCTAATAAATGGTACTCTCAAATCATGCTTTAAGGGTTTACTATCAATAATTTAGAAATAATAATATATTTATAACACATACTAGAAGTAGGATAAAGTTATTTATAAATGCTTAATAAATGTTTGATAATGCTTTTGCCATCCATGCTATAAATGATACATAGGTGACTATAGATACCTAGTTAAAAATGAATATTCAGTAACGGTTATTCTATAATGGCTTGAAAAAAAGTTATTAAAAGAGTGAGTTACATAATTTTCTAAACAAATTATGACAAAATCCACAAGCTTTGAAGTAGTTTGTAGGAGCTGTTGAATTATTATAGGTAAAGACGATTACTTAGTACTACTGATTTTGGGTGCGTAGAATCTAATACATTAAAACAGAGTTTCTCTTAGTCCTGAATTTCAAGAAGCAGCTGCCAAACTTTGATTTGTTATGTCCTGAAATGTGACTGTTTTAGTAAGAAAATCATGCTTAAGTTATTTGCACTCAAATATAAACCCCGGACTGCATGTTTACGTGAGGAGGGTGTGACGGCTGTCACACAGCATGACAGAGTCCTCTGGAGGCTTCCGGTTGGGAGTTCTCACCTGCTCTGTTGAGATTTTATGAGAAAAGAAAGGAGTGATCTGCAAGGGAAGGTAGCCCTTACCTATCGGCTGGGTCAGCTCTGGGCAGTCATTGGGGTGCAGGTGTGGCATCCAGTTCTCCCTTGCTCCCAAGAAAGAGGGGGAGCCAGGTTCTATTCTAGTCTTTATGTGTTTACCCACCCCAAACCCCCAATGTTGTTTATACATAGTAGATGTGCATGAACAGACTTTATAAAATTCAACAGCATTTGTGTGAAAACCAGCTACTCTCCTTATCTCCATCCGCATCTGATAAGGATACACTTTTCCTATGCCTTGTCAGTGGCTCCCTGTTGCTTTCCAAAGGATGGCTAACCCTGTTCATACAGCAATGGCACCAGGATCCTAGCTTAGACATGTCAGTGTAGGCACCAAAGGTCCAAGAGATACTGAAGGGATGTTAAGAGAGATCAAGATGAAGACCTACTTGCAGAAAGATGTAGCTGTGCCAAAACTGGTTTGGCTCCTGTACGTGTGCCAATCACTCTATCCACTGAGCCAAACCAGGTAGGGCCAGGAATACATTTGACTAATGTAGTTTACACTTGATACACTTTTAACTTTTTCTTGAGTGCAGATTTTTTTTTGCCATATTGAGACTGCACTTTTTATTTTTTTACTTATCTGATGCTCTTTAATGAATATAGGCGTTAATTGTGACGATTTAAATGAAATGCCTCTGTGTTGTGAAAGTCAGCCCCTCGCTAGAACATCGTGGGAAAGTTACTTAACCTCTCCGGGAAAATAGGGCCCATAATTCCAGCTCATCAGGCTATGGTGAGTAGTGAATGAGATGCTTTGTAATTATCTATCAATTAACAGTGCACACAGCCTGTGTTCATAAATCCTGTGTCCTCAAGGTTCAGTGAAACAGCAATCAATGGACTGTAGTGCATTTGTTGATTCTTCAGTAAATACACATTGATTTCAGATAAGTCATGTGGTTGTTGCTGTTCATTGGTTCGCATCGGTCATCTCTAGTGTCTTCCTTGCCCCTCAGTCTCACCTGTGCCCATGCTGCTCCTGGGAAGCACTGGCTGATAGGGAGGAGGTCCCGGTGGACAGGGGGTAAACGCCTGCTATGAACATAAGCTAATTCACATCTGGCTTAGCGCAGGTCCCAGGAAAGCGCAGGGCATGGGAGGAATGATGGGAACCAGGAGACACCAAGCTTGACCCAGCGGATTCTGTGGTGTGTTTGTTCATCTTGCTTATCATATAAGCATTGTCAAAGGAGACAAAGGAAACGGCGTGCCACTGAGAGAAATTTAGGAGTGAGGACTCACTGGGATGGGTACACTTTTGGGCCTAAAATAAAAGGTCTTTATAATCTATCCCCTGTCTACTTTTGCAGAATCATGAGTGTATATGCAAGAGCATATGTACACATCCACATCTTTTTGACTTTTTGCTGCTGCTAATCTTCAGCTGAGGAGACTTTTTCCATTGATTTTTTTTTAAGAGAGAGTGGGAGGGAAATTGACACAGAGAGAAACATCAATGGAAGAGAGACTTGGATTGGTTGCCCCCTGGGGCCAGGGATTGAGCCTGTAATCAAGGTACGTGCCCTTGACCAGAATCAAGCCTGGGACACCCCTCCTCCCAGTCCCTGAGCCAAAGCTCCATCCACTGAGCCAAACTGGCTAGGGCCACATCCATATCTTCACTGTCTGAACACACCTCCACCATGAGCCCTCATGACTTACTCTCAGCTGCTCCTGTTTCTAAGATACTTGATGCTTTCACTTGCCTCCTCTCTTCTCACTGGTTCATGTACGAACACCCTCCCTGCAGTTCCCACAAACTTTTCCCCAAGACCGATCTCCGACACCCACCCCCATGAAGGTCTCCCATACAGATGGGTAGTTTATTCTTCATGTTCCTGTTACATATTTTGAGAACTTGATTATAACAATCGTTCTGTGCTACATAATAACCACACTGTGTCTGAATGCCTTTAGAAAGAACAGGCTACATGTTCTGCAGAGGGGAAGGTATTCTGTGTTCTAAGTTAGCTTTTGAGACTTTCTATATTAATAATTATACATTACCTTGTGGATCAGTCCTTCTCCTTCTGTGTTCTCTCTAGTTACATAAGGAAATGCAGGCTCTGAGAAGAAAAAGAACAAACTTAGCTGGCACGTTTACAGAACTTGTGCGATAACTGTTTCCTAACTGGCTATTAAAGGGAACGATTCTTAGTAATCTTAGTAAAAGCCTGTAGACTGTTTACAAGGCACAAAGAGGATGCTTAACACTTTGCATAGGACATCATATCCGGCCAGTCTTCTCAGTGGGAAAACTATATCAAGAATCCAAGTTACTTGCCTAAATCATAAAGCTGCTGTAGTCTGACTATAGATCTGGTCTTTACCATTTTATACTGGGTCTCTTTAAGATAATAATAATAATCAAAAAGAAACATTCCTTAGTATGAAATTCTGATCAGTATCAGTACCCAATAAAAAAGGATCTGCATTTAAGTCCCTGAGTTGGTGTTTTCCAAGTGGGTCCGGCAGAGGAGAGCGGTGCTATGGGAAGGAGAGGGACCAAGGAACAGAGAGTACCTTCCAGTCCTGAGAAGCAGAGCAATGGACATCCTACAGGAGCAGAGGAAATGCCCATCACGCAGAAGGAAGAGAGGAGTCAGCGAGCGGTTTGCATGAGATCTGTGATAATTGGCTTTCAGCCTTTTTTACACATAAATGTATGAAGAGAGCCAAAACCGGTGTGGCTCAGTGGATAGAGCATCAGCCTGTGGATTGGAGGGTCCCAAATTTGATTCCAGTCAAGGGCATGTACTTTGGTTGCGGGAACATCCCCAGTAGGGAGTGTGCAGGAGCCAGCTGGTAGATGTTTCTCTCTCATCGATGTTTCTAGCTCTCTATCTCTCTCCCTTCCTCTCTGTAAAAAATCAACAAAATATATTTTAAAAATTTATGAAGACAGAAACGGGAGACTGATATTGTTGTCAACAAATATTCAGGCTGTGTTATCTGTGCTTTAAACATCACAAACAAAGTACTTCTGGGAATAGGAGCTGCCTTCCCGCCAATATAGGGCATCCCAAAAATGTATGCACATTTTTATAATGATAAAGGCTGTGTTTATTAAAATGCACTTTCTTTTCAAAATTGAGCTATTAGTTATTAAAACGCGTATGCATTTTATATATATATCAGCAGACCCAATGTGATTACGTGATTAGATGAAGAGTTTAGCAATATCTCAGGCTTTTGACCCTCTAATTCCTGGGTAGATAATTTACTAATAAATTTTTCAATAACTTTTTTTTATAGTTTATTGATTTTATTTTTAGAGAGAGAAAGGGAGAAAGAGAGGGATAGAGAGATAAAAACATTGATGAGAGAGAGCCATCAATCATCTGCCCCCCATACACCTCCTGTGGGAACCAGGCCCATTGGCTGGGAATGGGCACTCACTGGGAACGGAGCTCACAACCTCTTGGTGCATAGGACAATGCCCAACCAACTGAGCCACACCGGCCAGGCCTGATGCTTTTTTCTTCTGTTATTCTCAGGTCATAGGTGACGTGGAACTGTGGGCATGTGGCCCTGGGTCATTGCAGATCTGGGGAAGCGGTTCCGATGCCATGACAGCTTACCCAAGATGCAGGAGCAGGTGCATCTGTGAGACAGAGGCACATATTAACATCTGGAGAGTGGAGAGGATTCATTTCACATGAATATGGAGTGAGACAGGGGGTTCTGCTTGTAAGGACCGTTTGCCAAAGCCCTATAGTCTCCCCACCTACAAGCAGAGCCATGCCTTGTATTTCTTCTCAGGAGGGGCATCTGTGATGTTGAGGTGTGTTGACCTCAACAAAAACCCATGCATCAGTGACAGCAATGGCTTTCCATAAATCAGTTATTATCACTGCCATTTTTTAAACTATCTTAGGAATGTCTTCATTAATCTTTCTTCCCGCCTCAGTAGGAAGGAACAGAATAGCAGAAAAAAATCTCTGCCAGTTCCAGCAGCAGGGCCAGCAAATGCCCTTTTGTAATGGGCTTTTTTTTTTTTTTTTAACATCTTTGCGATGCTGCCCATTGCTCCTCCTGGGCATGACTAGTTGAGAAATATGGCAATGATTAGCCAAACCCACAGGGTCCCAGCTCCGGATGCTCAGGGGCCAGGCCATCATTTTCCCAGTATTGAGCCCATATCCTGACGCCCTCAGGGCTTTGGGGCCAACAGCACTCACTCCACGATTCACATTTCATTTTGTGTGACAAATGGATGTGAGGCCTTAATGCATCCCATCATGCTCCTCTTATACCGAGCTCCGTGCCCTACTCGCCTCTCCCAGGTTCACCCCCATGCAGGGAACACTCTCTGTGGGGTCACGCTGTGTGCGGCAGGGGGAGGGGGTGTGTGTCACACTGTGGCACAGGATGGAGACATTTGGATTCAGTGGCAGCAATAGTGTTTTCAGAGATGAGATGTATATGTGTCCTCTAATCAGAGGCCCTGAAATTCATGACATGCCATTTAAAGAGGTGATTCATCTTATGTTTATTATCAAAGGAAGTTTTTTTTTTTTTAATATTTATTTTATTGATTTTTCATAGAGAGGAATAGAGAGGGATAGAGAGTTAGAAACATCGATGAGAGAGAAACATCCATCAGCTGTGTCTTGCACACACCTTTCTGGGGACTTGCCTGCAACCAAGGTACATGTTCTTGACCAGAATCAAACCCGGGACCCTTCAGTAAGCAGGCCACCGCTATTCCACTGAGCCAAACCGGTTTCGGCCAAAGAAAGTTTGTACTGCACATTCATTTATAACTAGAGGCCTGATGCACAAATTCATGCATGGGTGGGGTCCCGAGGGGGGTGAGTGGGGGACCGGGACACAGTCAGCCCTCCAAAGATCCAGATCAGTCTCACTGACATTGACGCTGGTTGTGGAGAGCCACCTGTTCCCCGCTTTTATATTGTTTCTTCCTTGGGGAGCGTCTAGGGAGGGGAATCAGTGCTGTGCAGGAGGCTGACTTCCAGACCAGTGGGCTGTCAGGATGGTTGTTGCAGCTGTGCTGGTCCAGCGGTACCTGGCCTGTTCTCTGGAGATTGGACCTGTAGGACTACTGAGGGAGTGAGTAGCTGCCCCAAGTTGGTGGGCCACCTGAATGGTCTCAGCTGAGCTGTGCTCCCTCTGTGGGAGCATACTGACCACCAGGGGGCAGCTCCTGTGTTGAGTGTTGGCCCCCTGGTGGTCAGTATGTGTTATAGCAACTGGTTGTTCCCGTCTTTCAGTCATTTGGTTGTGCAGTTGCTTAGGCTTCTATCTATGTAGATACTTGTTCTCTTGATGATGGTAGACTAATCATGACACTCGCTTTTTAAATAACTGTAAAGGGCAGTATATATCAAAATGAGCAATTCAGTAGATTTCACTTATTCACAAAGAAATCTTATTGAAACAAAACTGGATATCATCTGTAAATATTCCTGCAGAATAATCATTACTATCTAGCTGATTCATATCTCAAATCATCCCATTTGAAACAAAATACAGCATTGACAAGAAACAAGTAAAGAATATTTCATGTCTGGCCAACCTATTATTTAGCATTTATGAAGCCAATTGTACTAAGCCTTCCAAAGTGTGCTCCTCAGGAAGATGACCTACAAAGGAAAGATGTTTGCTCCGAATGCTGTCTTTGATCATCTGGTCCCTAGGAGATTCTTTAGGACATAATTGCTCCAGTGAGAAATTTGCCATAAATAGTATATGGTGTGTCCTACAGCATGGCGATGGAGCTCCTGTTTAAATATGCAGTGAGATGGAGTAGTGTGTAATATTTGTTCCCGATGTGTTCCTTCCCAGCATAGCAGGGCACTAATCACAGGGCAGGGGAAGGTCACAGTGACTTCTCAAGATACTTTCAAACTCTTGTTTGCTCCTCACTCTAATCCGAGGTGGCAGACCAAGGGAGACACAGAGGAACAATTGCAACACTAAAAGAGTGTGTCTATTCCAAGTGTCCATATATTTGAAATTGATATATATATATTTTTTTATAATCTGTTCTGTCTTGTGGCAAGTCATGATTACACTCCAGCTGTGTTTCCTCCTGGGGTCTTTAGAAGGATCATAGGCTACCAGGTGCTGCTGGTAATCCTTAGTTGGCCTCAAGCTCATTTGCATCAAAGTCAGGGTGGAAGACTGTACCAAAAGGGAGTCCCCACCCAATGTTTCTTTTGATTATTATAAGATGAGTCCATGGTCTGCCCTTAGACAAGACACAAACATTCCTTAGTGCTATCCATTCATTCCCTCTAGCCAGGGATGTTCTGAGGACACAGCTGCCTCCCTGATCTTATATTCAGGTGAGAGGAATGGAAAAGAAATTAGTATATGAATATTTAAATAAGATTATTATAAGGTGCCTTGAGGATGTAGACTCACTGCTCTGAGGGAGAATGAAGAGGGTGAACCTCTTTCAGCCCCCGTGTTTCCAGAAGGCAGCAATTGGAAACAGGGAAGTTCAAGGACCAGCCAGTGAGACCCCAAACCATGGCATGTCATGATGTCTGATCAGTGCCCCTATCTAGCTATTTGGAGGATCTGAGGTCATAGTTGTGGAAGGCATCGAAAATTAGAAAATGAAGTTTCAATGCACAGCGTTACAATACTTAAGAGGAAGTAGAAAAAAATTATGTTCCTTCCATGCTACTCAGAGGACTGTGTGCATATGAGGGACCAATCTTCATTCAACCTTCCTGCTAGGGTAGGAAGGGAGAAGGATCGGGATTCAGGAAGTGATGGCACACCCCAAACCTTTGTGGGCGATGCGATTAGGCACCATGCGATACCACCTAAAGCTTGGCTGTTATTCTAGTTCATAAAAACATCCGGTTTAGTGTTACTTCGTAATGTACTAAAATCCAATATAATAGAAACATGTGCAATTTTTCATCTCCCTAAATTTTATCATAGGGTGTTTAAGTTCTTAAAGATTTAATAAACACTAATACAGAACGCCAGGCCATGTTTCTCTAACAGCAGGACTCATCCCCATTTAACTTAATCTTGGAATATATGATTTATCCTTAAGGAGAAATCCTGTTAGAGAAATATGAAAAACATCCTTCATGGCCATATGTTATTGTAAAACAGCATATTTGAATATTTAAAGACACTCCATTTGGTCCAAATCGAAGCAGGCTTTTTTCCTTTGTTGACAGTATGCAGCATATGCTGGGAAGAGGAGCCATAATTAAGCAGGAAGACACAACAGGGTGTGTGTTGTTTTGGGAGTGCGCCATGCACTGGGTGTGTAAAATGTGAGGACAGAAGAGAGAAGCCCACAGCCACTGTGGTGGTGGCGAGATTCCAGCCAGCATATGACCATATGTCTCACAGTATGGCTTTGCCATAGTAACATGCCCTTAGTATGAGTCATGTTATTTTTCACTATAAGAATATTTCAGCCTGGCTGGTGTGGCTCAGTGTTTGAATGTCCAACCCATGACCCAGGAAGTCACTGGTTCCATTCTCAGGCAGGGCACATGCCCTGGTGGTGGGCTCCATCCCTAATGTGGGGTGTGCAGGAGGCAGCCAATCAATGATTCCTTCTCATCATTGATACTTCTTTTTCTCTCTACCTCTCCCTTCCTCTCTCTGAAATCAATAAAAACATGTGGGGTATTTTTTTTGTTTTTTTTTTTTTAAGAAAAAAACTATTTCAAATCATTATTCTTTGGACCCAAATCAGCAAAGTGAAAATTCCACCAACAGTCCTTTCCTTTCTCTGTGTGTGGGAAACAGTTTGCTTTACATTATCTCCTGTGCTTTAAAGTCTTCAGCTGGAGATACGCCTTCTCTACCAATGCCGAGGTAGACAACTGGAAACACACAGGCAATCTGAACCCATCAGAGAAGGGCAAACAGGGAGTTAGACCTAAAATCACACAGTTGAGAACTGAAGTAATTTGTTTTGCTTCTCTAGTTTCAGGAAATAGATTTGATCAGCTGGAGTGCTTAAATAAGACAAAAATCTTATTCCAAGAATCCCTTGGGCTTTTCAAAATGAGGCATAAGAAGAACGGAGCAAATTTCAAATTCCATTTTCTTTTTATATCTAGAAATGTTTTGAGAAAGGGGTAGAAAGTGACGTTACCATTTACGTTGTGGTGTTGATGTAAAGAGCTGGAAAATGACATAGGCGAATTATGTCTTTCAACAAGTGTCTTAAGAAATATACTGTGTGTCCAGATGGCATATATCAGTGGTTGAGTGTTGACCTATGTACCAGTAGGTCACAGTTTGATTTCCAGGCAAGGCACATGCCCAGGTTGTAGGCTCAATCCCCAGTATGGGGCATGCAGGAAGCAACCGATCATGATTATCTCTTACCATTGATGTTTCTGTCTCTCTCTCTCTCCCTTCCTCTATAAAATCAATACAAACATTTTTTTTAATGAACTGTGTCAAGAGAGACATCAAGGAAGAGAATATTTTTTGAAATGAGGAGTGCAGGAACTGGCTTCAGGAGTAAAATACCACTGTTTCTCTGACATAGTAGATCAGTGTCTTATAATTCTGACTAGGAATGACATGGGATAGAGCTGAGTACACAGGTTTTTTAATAAAACTAGATCTACTCTAGGATGCAGAATATGTTTATTATGTATTTTTGTTCAATTGTCAATGATTAGTATTAAATTTGACAATATCTGTGGACATCAGCCATTAATATGGGATGACTACTAACTCTAATATGACGTGACCTGAAAATGTGTTTTTTTTTTTTAAATGAAAACTTATTATAGAACTGATGTGTCTGGGAAATCTGTTATAAAAAGAATCAGAGGAAACTATCAAACCTTATATCCTCTATAATAAAAGGGTAATATGCACATTGTCCCCTCTGACTGAAGATGGACTTGTGGGTGGAGCTGACTGGGGGAGGGGAGCCCTGAGCGATTGGCGGGGTTGCCCAATTGGCCCTGATCAGAGCAGGCCAGCCGGACCCCACTTGTGCATGAATTCGTGCATCAGGCCTGTAGTTGTAATATAAGGAGGGAGTTTGTCTAATGCTATAGCGACAGACAAGAGTCCAGTGGAGGAAACTATTGCCCCCTAGTGTAGAGATGAGGAAGGGCTCTTTGCAGGGTGTGATAAAGAGAAGTGACAGTAAGGGTGGGCTGTGGGGAGTAGGGAAGAAGCAATTCAGGCAGGGTGATTGGACATTTGGTGCAGGCCAGTGACCAGAGGGGAGCAGTTACCAGGCTCGGTTTTCCTGGAAGTGGGTGGCTGGAAGGTCAGCATTTCAGAGAAGAAAGGCATGTGGTCCCTGCTTTCAATCCCTGCTTTTCAGAGGAGACCCTCACCATTCTCCCCGTAGGTGGTTGACTCTGAGATGCATGCCTTTAGGATAAGCCCAGACCTGAATGGAACTTGCTGACCTCACAGTTCACCGCATTTTCCACACAGGGAACTGATTTGAAAGGCACAGTGAACGCTATTTACTGTAGAGGCAAAGGAAAGCCGGTGAAGAATTCTGCAGGAGGCAAGATGAGCGATACCTAAGGAAGACACTTCGAGCTGGAGTCTGGGAAAGACTGAACACTTCCGTCAGACCCTGTCAGTCAATTCAGGAGCAGAGAAATCTGTTCATGGACGTAGAAGCATCATGGGCTATGAAGGAGACTTTTAGAGTATTTGAGATGCACTGTTTATTTAGGTACCAATGATACCATCCACTAGAGCAGTGGTCGGCAAACCGTGGCTCGTGAGCCACATGCAGCTCTTTGGCCCCTTGAGTGTGGCTCTTCCACCTACTACCACGGCCTGGGCGAGTCTGTTTTGAAGAAGTGGTGTTAGAAGAAGTTTAAATTTAGAAAATTTTATTCTCAAAAGAAATTTCAATCATTGTCCTGTTGATATTTGGCTCTGTGGACTAATGAGTTTGCCGACCACTGCACTAGAGGAACTGAATTTCTCATGTGTGTGGGGGTACCTCCCCACATATCTGTATTCTGTCTCCTTCTCTCTCAAAAGTAGGTCACGGTCTTGGGGAGAAACAATATATGCATCAAAAGAGAAGGAGATCATCAGAGAGAAATGGGGGAATGGAGAAATATGAAATATTTTATTCTTAGATAGCCTACCTTGTCCTTTCAAAGCAGCTAAAATAATAACTAGTCATTAGCAGAGGGAATTAAATAGTAAGTAACCATGCATACTGTAACACCAAAAGAAAATTCAAACTGTAAGAGTTTGAACTTGAATGAAATTAATAAGCAACACCTTGCAAAGGAGAGGCTCTAAGCTTCATGCAGAGGGTTGCTTTCGGGAAATGGTGTTCTGAGAACAGCATCCCCATGTTGTCTCAGATGGCAGGGTCACTTGACAAAGATGCTGCCGTGGACTTTGGAGTTTTTGTTCAGAGCCCCTGTTGCCAGGCTCCGGAGCTTCTTACGCATGGGCAGTGGGTGCTGCTTGCCCTGCTGGTTATTCCCAGGGGGGCTCCAGTCAGGGTAGAACCGGCTGAGGGCCAGGAATAGAAGCGCAAGACTCACTTTCCCATCTTTGTCCTGTTTTGGGCGCAACAAAAGGGTATTCCTGACAAAAGCCCCCCAGGGGGAACTCTGTGATTTTCATGGGCAGAAAGACCATGAAAATAAGCAAATAATTAAGGAAAGAAGCCAAGATGTAAGTAAAATATGGTGAATAAGGTGAAAAAGGGGAGAGGTCCTTTTTTGCCCAATAGCTGCATGTTTCGGGGCAAGTAGGAAGTAGGTCTGTCATTGTTGAAATGCTGTTCCTGCACCACATTTGCTTTTATTCTGCTCCTGCAGACTGGAAAATAAACTTTCCTCGGGAAAATAGGGGGAAATTGTTCATTCTTTAGTCACCATAATTGAGCCTAAGCGTTTCGAGTAATGGGGCTCAGATGGAGAATGGCAGAGAAGGCCGGTCCAGTTCAAGTAGCAGATGCCAAGCACTTGCCAAGCAAAACACACCTCTCAGATGTTGTTAAAAATATAAACAGTGAGGCAGGAGCAGTTTGTCATATTTCTCTGTTTCTTAGATGATGTCAGATTCATCCAAGTTCAGCACGGGCATTTGAGACCTATCACCTTTGACATGACTTTTTTTTGAAGATGAGTTAAAATTATGTATTTTATAACTGCCAAAGTTTAGGGGTATTTTTGTGAGTGCATAGACAATTGTATATAATTCTTTGTTAACTCTATATCCCATGTTACACAAGCACAAATGTCTTGAAGAAAACTTGAAGAAAACCTGGCTTAGACAATGCGGTGGGCAAAAATAGGTTAAATTATCAGCTATCACTCCATAAAATACTAGTGTAAATCATAAGTAAGGATATGAAATAATGATAGCAATAATGATAAGACCAATAATACAGATAACACAAAAATTAATAAATATAGAATACAAAAATCAACTAACTCCATGCATGTTTCACATACTCACAATAGTGAACATATTTTTGCCAATCCTTATATAGTAAAACTAGAGGCCCGGTGCATGAAACTTGTGCACTCAGGGGGATCCCTCAGCTGGGCCTGCACCCTCTCACAGTCCAGGAGCCTTTGGGGCATGTCTGACTGACAGGAGCAGGCCTAAGCCATCAGACTGACATCTTTATCGCTACTGTGGAGCTAGGAGAGGCTCCCGCCACCACCACTGTACTCGCCAGCTATGAGCCCAGCTAAACGTCTGCTCCCTGGTGGTCAGTGCATGTCATAGTGACCAGTCATTCTGCCATCTGGCCAAAACCAGCTCTCTGACATCCCCCAAGGGGTCCCAGATTGCAAGAGGGTGCAGGCTAGACTGAGGGACCACACCAGTCAAACCATATCCTATCTAATAAAAACCTAAGTGTAATATGCTAATGATAAGCTAAGGCCACTCAAATATTCCCTATGACATGCACTGACCACAGGGGGAAGACAGTAGACCATCAACCAGTCGCTATGATGTGCACTGCCCTCCAGAGGGCAGATGCTCAACACAGCAGCTGCTCCACACAGAGGGAGGGAACACCACTCAGCCAGAAGCCAGGCTCAAGGCTGGTGAGTGCAGCTGTGGTGGTAGAAGCCTCTCTTGCCTCTGCTTCAGTCCTAAGGATGTCTGACTGATGGCTTTAGGGCCAAGTCTAAGCTGTCAGTTGGACATCCCCCAAGGGCTCCCTGACTGTGCAGGCTGGGCTGAGGAATGCCCCCGAGCTCACAAATTTCATGCACTGGGACTCTAGTTAATGTACACTGAGTGGCCAGATTATTATGATCTCTGAACTCATAATAATCTGACCACTCGTGAATACCCTATATAATAAAAGGCTAATATGCAAATTGTCCCATAAACCAGGTGTTCCACCAGCAGGCAGGCAGTCAACTGCCAATGCCTCCTCATCCTGGTCAGGATAGCTGGACCCCACCCATGCACAAATTCATGCACCGGGCCTCTAATATATATACTGAGTGGCCAGAGATCATAATAATCTGGCCACTCAGTATATAATATAATTAGAATATAAACATAGTATCCAATGTTTGTTAGACATTGCTAGGTGCCTGGCCTTCTAGTGAGCCTGAGAGTCAAGGCTATATTTGTATTTGCTAAGACTGCCAATTCCACTTATATTAGGGGGGAAAATAAGTTTATAAAACTATCTCCAAGTCACATAGTCAGTAAGAAGCAAGCTGGGACTGAAACTGAGATCTTTTTTCCCTCCTGAGCCTATATTTTAACTTCTATGCTATAATTTGCCATGCTCCAATGAAACAATGCAAAAGTTCAATGTGCAGAAAGACAATGAGAAAAATGACAGGCAGAAGTTATCTCATGGACAATGACTTGTGAAGACTATTAGAATGAAGAAATGCAGTTTATTCTTTTTTTTGAATTGAGATTTGACATGTTTATTGTGTCTTTGTAGAAGCATAGGTTTCCTTTCCACTTGATTTGAATAGACATTGAATAAGCACAGCTGTTTTATTTTAAATTTGGCACAAACAGAAACATGCAAAGTTTCAAAAGAGAATGAAGAGAAACTCTTTTGAAATAAACGGAGCGATAGAATACAATTTCACAAATATGGAAAAGAAACACATTCTCACCATAAGCCCCACTAGACTGAATTCTTATAAGAAAGAATTTCATAATCTGTTAATTATTCTTTTTGTGCCCACACTAACACCAGCAGTGCACTGCCTGTTGTGGAGTTAAAAGTGTGATGATTGTCCACATGAAACTCAGGTGAGGCATACCTACAGGATAACAAGGCCTGAGGTAGTAAGGGTGTAAGATGATGACCCTCAGAGCTGGACAGTCAACCTTTAATTTTCTGATATATCACTTGCCAGCAGGGTGTATCTACGATCAGTTTTCTCATCTGTGAAATGAGGATACTAGTTCATACTAGCTTCTTTTGGGGAATGCAATTGGGAAAAAAACTGTCAATCTAGAAAACCTTTCCACAAAGATAGAAGAGGGGGGAAAAAACAACAGCTTTTTTTTTTAGAGAATTCACAGTAAACCAGGTTACACATCTCAGGTAAACCAATAAAGAGATCACAAAGTCAGAGAGAAATCTCACCCTTTCATGCAACTGGGCAGAAAATCCACATACACATTCTCAAAGTCAACAATGAGTCTTTGTCAGGTAAGAGCACTTGACAGCACCATGGGTCACACCGAGTTTAACCTAAATTCCTCAGGAAATGGGGGTTACTGTCTTTGTTAGTTCATTGGCTTTCTTCTCATGTTTTTATACCAGGGGCTAGGTTTGCAGATTGGAGCGAGATGCCCATTGAAGTTAGGCATCTAGCTTCTCACAGAAACTGGGAGGTGGGGGGTTATCTTCCTTTGAAAGAGGTGGGTTTTAAGTCCTTAAAAAACATATATCCCTAGCTCCCAAAGCTGGAGTGAGCTTAGTTAGCTTTCCTCACTCATTTGTGGAATATAATAAACAACATGAACTGAGGAACAAAAATAGATCCTGGGACAGAGAAACATCCAACAAACTGTCAAACTGCAAAGGGAAGGCAGGGGAGGGTGTGTGTGTGTAAGAGATCAACCAAAGGACTTGTATGAATGCATATAAGCTTAACCAATGGACACAGACACTAGGTGGGTGAGGGCAAGTGTTAGGGGGTGAGAATGGCTGTGGAGAGCTCTATGTGGGGAAAAGGAGACTTATGTAATATTTTAAATAATAAAGAATTTAAAATAAAAAAAATAAATAAAAATACTTACATTTCAATGAGGGTTTTCATGACTTATTAACTATGTTTTTCTTTACTCCATGAGCCTGCAATCACTTTGAGTATAAAGATTGTAGCTCTTGCCAGGTGGCCAGTTGGTTGGAGTGTCGCCCTGTTGTCGTGTACACCAAAAGGCATCAGGTTTGATCCCTGGTCAGAACATACACCTAGGTTGTGGGTTTGATCCCCAGTTATGGTGTGCACAGGAGGCAACTGATTGACTTTTCTCTCTCTCTCCCTCCTGAAATCAATAGAAGCATATCCTTATTTGAGGATTAAAAAAATGGATAATAGCCCCGCCAGCATGGCACAGTGGTTGAGTGTCCACCTATGAACCAGGAAGTCACAGTTCCATTCCAGGCTAGGGCACATGCCAGGGTTACGGGCAAGATACCCAGTAAGGGGTGTGCAGGAGGCAGACAATCGATGATCATTAATGTTTCTAGCTCTCTTTTCCTCTCCCTACCACTCTGAAATCAGTAAAAATATATTTTTAAAATGAATAATAATAATAATTTAAAAATATGAGGATTGTGTATTAGAGTTGTGGTTTTACCTCAAGGCCAAATGCTCTGTCTGGTACCAGTGCTCCATGGAGGCTGTTGGACTGAACTACATGGGTTGAAGTAATGGGGAAAGAAGCATTTTCACTTCTGAGAATTGTTGCTCAAGGAGGATTGCAGTTTGGGAGAGATTCCCAAGTCAAGTAATGACAAACTGGACATATAATGGGTTAGAACTCCATGGTTACCCATGTTTCTATAGAGAGTTTGGCAGAATGAGAATAGAATCCAAGAAATCTGAGAGTAGAGCTTAATACAAAATTCGCATTTGTATGTACTGCACAGTAGAATGTTCAAGAACTAAGACGTTTGTTTTGAAAAACCATGGCATAACCCTAGCCTCATTCAACTCTCTATTGGCAATTTAAGGGAATTTCTCCAGTCACTCTTCCCAGCAAGAATTGTAGGTAGCTCATTAAGCTGCCTCTAAATTGTATTGTATGAATATTTTAAAAGGCAATTTTGTTCATCTAATCATCATATTGAGATAGATTAATGAGAAGAGAAGGATCGGTTCGCTTCGGATATCTGCACTATTTGTCTTTGTTGTATAAAGGAACTTTCCCTTCCCTCTGCAGAATTGGATTTCATTATCCTGAGGACATTCATGCTTTATTCAGAATTTTCCGCCCATTTGAATTGGCGAATTCAGTGCTCGTTCCTGGCAATGAAGTCTCAGAGGAACATCTCTTTTCATGTTGTCAGAATGTTTTGCCGTCCCTTCGTAGGAAATAAGGATGTCTCGATGCCAAAGTGCCATAGGCTTTGGCAAAACATCCATCCTGGAAGAAAAGTTCAAGCTCGCTCCATTTTTCTATGGATTTGTCCTCTTTGTGAGCAGTCAGAGTCTTCAACAAGAGATAGATGGTCCATATTTGAGCTGGCATGTCTTCTCTAGTTTTGAATAATCCTGCATTGCCCTTTAACTATTTCCTTTTGTTTAGAGTTACTAGTATAATTTGATATCTAAAAAAAAAAAAAGGAAAAAAAAAGAAAAAGAAAAAGAAAACAAACTAAGACAAATACAGAGGCTGCGAATGCATAACCTGGCAGCATAAACAGGACTTAATCAAGAACAAAGGGGGGAAATGAAGAAACTTCATTTTTCAAAAAATAGCAATAAAAATAAAATCTCATTACACAGGAAAATGCCTTCCTTTGCAACCATAGACCTTGTCTAGTATTCTACATAAACACCTAATTTTTTTTTTTTCTGGATAGGGATTTGTCCTTAATGTATTCATAGGCATTTTCTTTGAGATTTATGTCGTGCTCATGTTGCATTGAGATTTATAATAATTTTAAGCTTTTCCTGAACACTTTTTCTTCATCACTTTGGGAATTCGTTCTCAAAAGCACTTTCACTCCCCAGTGCATGCAAGACTTCGCCCACACTGCAGGAGCCCCGCTGTGAGAACTCTGGTGGGGAAACTAAGAACACGCCCTCACTCAGGCAGAAGGGAGTGTGACTGCTCACTTAGTGGTGGGACGTATTGTGTGTAAGTGCCCATTAAGCTTAAAGAAAATGACACTTGTCGTATATAGGGTTTGACAGTTCCCAACACAAACAGAAAAGTAGCAGATGGTGTATGTAGAGTTTTAAAATGTAATGGTATATTCTGAGTATATCTAAATAAATAAATAACTTACATGTTTATGCACAAACTGAGAAATATATTAATCTACTGCTATCCAATTAAAAGGAACCTGGGTCGAAACCAGTCTGGCTCAGTGAATAGAGCATCGGCTTGCAGACTCAAGGGTCCCAGGTTCGATTCTGGTCAAGGGCATGTACCTTGGCAGCTGATGGATGTCTCTCTCTCATCAGTGTTTCTGAGTCTCTATCCCTCTCTCTTCCTCTCTGTGAAAAATCAATAAAAAAAGGAATCTGGGAAAATCTGGTTGGTAGCCTTATACAGTGGGTTATCGGATCACTTTTGCACTTCTGTGAGTGATGGTAGAAAGGTGTGTGGCTTACATATCTATTAATCTGCTTAGGCATTATTATTATTATTATTATTATTATTATTATTATTGCCAAGACTTGTGGCAGAGAGCACTAGAAAATAGGACAGTGCATGTAGTAAAAACCCATTTTCTGGTACATCAGTGCACTCCAGAGTTAGCCATAGGTCTATTCCTATCCTGTCCCCCACACCATGAGATACATTTTGCAAAGGAGTATACAGAAGAATATCTGCATCCTTTTCATTTTTTATTCCTTTTGTTTTCCCAATCCACAACTCCTCAGCTGGCCCTACTCTGTTGGAGTCATGATCAGATTTCTCATCTCTATATTTATGAAAAATCAATAGCAGGAACTCAGAGAGACAGGCTTGAAATCGGTGTCTAGAGAAATCCCTCCATGCCCTCCTCGCTCCTCAGTGCGGAGGAAGCCAGGTGTGGCCCC
This sequence comes from Pipistrellus hanaki, assembly GCF_964339955.1. Classification (NCBI taxonomy): domain Eukaryota; kingdom Metazoa; phylum Chordata; class Mammalia; order Chiroptera; family Vespertilionidae; genus Pipistrellus; species Pipistrellus hanaki. The sequence continues at coordinate 4,414,747 of NC_140505.1, forward strand.
AGAGAGCATCCACCATTTAGAGGCCAATTTCCAGTGAGGTCATCCTAGTGATGAATGTTAGTGGGAAACACTCCTGATTCACACCGCAGGTGTTCCATTAATTGGGAGAAATGTTGGGTCTGGGATGATACTCTACTTACCCAAGGGCCTTCTTGCTACCCTGTGTTTGGGTGCACTCAGCTATTAAAAAAAACCTACAGACTTTGGTCATTGCAACTGGGATTTCCAAATGCTAAGTGCTAATGCATGATTTAATAGTATGCTATTTCCTATTTCCTCTTGGGCAGCAAAGCTTTTGTCTCCGAGCTCCAAGGTCAGATTGAGGGGAAACCACATGTTGTAAACGTCTGAGGCTGGAGTGGGCTCCATGAACAAGCCTGTGTGCTCTCTCAACTTCTCCTACGAGGCTTTGATCCCTATATCTTTAGAGAGGGAAAACAGAAAGTTGCTTGATTTTAGTCCATTCAATATTTCTAAAAGATTAAAACAGTATAGTTTAGACAGAGTCAATAGTGAGGGTAAAGGGAGTTTTTAATAGTCTGTAGTTTTTTTTAATTAAGCCTGTTAAGTCCTAGATACCAATACCCTGTAGAAATTTTCAGAGTAGTGATTTTGTAGTAGTGATTTCAGTTGACCAATTCTCTTATATATTTAATGAAGTTGTGCCACATTGAAGTATCTGGCACAAGTTTTGATTATTTGTAAGGGCATATGATTTCCCTAATGGAAACTCATTATTTGATGCTACAAAAACTAACAAAAAAATGAAACAAACATTCCACTCTGAGTCAAAATTAAATCATCTTTTTTTTGTATATGTAATAAATTGGTCAGTGAGAATAAGAGAGGAAGGACACTTGAAACTTCTCTTGATGTCTAATTATTTTTGGATCATATCGTTCCAGTGTACTCCTGTGCCTTCCTGTCACATTATGAGATATAATACAACTCTGCAAAGATTGGCAATAAAGAAACATTAAGTACCAGAAATTAATTTCCTCAATGGTTTCTGAAAAATTGTCATTAGCCTAGAGGGTTAATTTCACAATTCCGTGCAATCATTATTTATCATCTCTTGGTTTATGGGAAAGAATTAGAGTTATTAGCTATTAAATTATCCATGAAAATCTGACACTCCTCTAGACCAAACAAACCCTGGGGCTTGCTGATTTTCCCAGTGTGAAACATCTGTGGCTTCAACTCAGAACTTAGCATTGTCTAATTAGATTTGCAAGATTTATATGATCCAAATACTCTGTTATTAGAAACCTGAGAATTAGCACCAAAGTCTAAATTCCCACTTTTAAAGTTTATTTAAAATGTCCCTTAACAAGAATGATGCATTTTACCAGGGGGATTGAGTTTTAATTGATTCAAACCATTCAAGAAATACCTGTGATTGCAAGACTGGTCTGAGATAACATGCCTAGCATAAATATGTACCAAATTGTTCTAAAGAAATGAGAAAACAATGGTGACAGTGATTAGAAAGCACTGAGGAAATGTTTAAACCTAATGTTTTCTCCCAACCATGGAATTAAAGACATATGTCCTTGCTAAAGATGCGATGGGTCTCTGCTTCTTGATTATCTGAGGAGTAGAAGACAAACACCATCAATTTAACAATGATGAGTTTGACAAGCTGGCCACATCTGGTTTTTTTCTGTGCCCTCAGAAGGAATCCAGGCCCAGGCAGGGGGCTGATGTGCTCTCCACAGTATGCCCTCTCTGGCATCTTCTCTGAGGGAAACCCACAGGATTGTCTCTCAGATCGTTTCATCCTGGGGACACTGGGATTGGAGAGTTCAAATGGAAGCCTCTGAGATGTCCACTCCTGTTCCAGGATCTAAACAAGGGAACCGAGTATTTATGCCCACTGTGCTGCCCCCTCCCTCTCAGCCTGACATCTTCAGGAACTTCTCTCACCCCATTGGCTCCAGGGTGATGTTGACAACAAAACCCTGCCACCACTCCATGGGAGGGGTCTCCAAATAATCAGAACCAGACCTACTGCCAAGCAGGACATGCAGATTTCACCAGCTGGGTAGAACACGTGTATTCTTCCTACTTAACAAAAGAGATCGTGTCTTATTTTAATGGATGTCAAGGACCCATTTAGTTTGTCATCAGTCAACTCACAAACTGTCTGAGTTATTTAACATAAATGAAAGATAAATTTAAGTACAATTACATTAGCATATACAAGTAAGTCACATATATGCCAAATATACATATACATACATACATACATACATAAATAAGCCATGTATAGTAAATTTATCAAAAAGGAACGTAATTTCTCTTTGTCGTTATTTTTACTTACACTAATAATGGTTTAAGTGACAAAAATGCATATAAAGTTACACACAAAAAAAGAGAGAGAAAACCTGTAAAACTTCAACAAGATGCTAAAGACATGAATTTAGTTAAAACATTTTAAAAAACTCATTTCTTCCTTACGACAATGTAGATGTATAAAGAGAAGGTAGGGATGTCAAAAACAGAAATCCCGTCTTATTATCAAGTGGGTTAAATAGGAAAAGAGGAAAGTCAGCCAACCAACGAAGTTTTCTTAAGTTGTAGAGGTTCGTGAGAAATGTAGGCCACTGATCACTACATTGGGGGAAATTCCATTCCAGCTCCAAGGGCTCATGCAATCAAACCCAACTGTACCAGGCCATGAGTGCCAAAAAGAGGCAAAGACAATCACCTCAGTACAATTTGTTGAATGGGAGTCCTGAGCTTGCATGAAGAAGAGATTTGTGGAGAAAGCAAGGACTGAAAACATAGGTGGGGATTAACGGAGAGAGGAAGCCCGGTAAGCTCTCCCCTTAGGGTCAGGACATTACATATAGGGAGAAAAGACAGGTGCAGAGACAACAAGCCAGGATGATCAAGATGGTTGGCTGTGGAGCCTGACTGAAAAGCTCAGTTCTCTGGCTCTCCCATACTCCTGCCCCTCCTGTCAGAACATGCCTTTGTAGACTGTAGCTTTGCCAAGATTAAACCCCACATGTCTGTATTAGTCTATCTGAGATGCAATAACAAAATGGACCGATCGCTTAAACCAGCGTTTTTCAACCGCTGTTCCGCGGCACACTAGTGTGCCGTGAGATGTTGCCTGGTGTGCCGTAGGTGCAGACAAGACAAGAATTTTATAATTTTTCACTATTTTGTTTACTTAATATTTCATAATAAAGTAATTATAAAATACTTCCTTTGTGTTTATTTGATTCCTATTCAAGAGAATTACTTTATATATAGTCAATATAGGCACAGAGTTAAATTTTTTAACATTTTCTAATGGTGGTGTGCCTCGTGATTTTTTTCATGAAACAAGTGTGCCTTTGCCCAAAAAAGGTTGAAAAACACTGGCTTAAACAACAGCAGTGTGTTTCCTCACAGTTTTGGGGGCTGGAAGTCCAAGATGGAGGTGCCAGTGGGGGTGGTCTCTGGAGATACCTCTCTTCCTGGCTTGGAGACCGGTGCCTTCTCACTGTGTCTTCACAGAGCCTTTCTGCTCTGCACACACATCCCTGGTGTTTCTTCTTTTCTCTCTTAGATGGGCACAAGTCCTGTTGGATTAGGGCCCCATCCGAAGGACCCCACTTACCCTTAATTACCTCCTTTTGAGGCTCTTTTTCTCAGTACAGTCACTTTGAAGGTTAAGGCTTCCACATAGGAAATGAGCAGGGCGGGTGGGCAAATGCAGTGCCGTCCACAACACTGTCCTTGCTAAGTTAGCCCCGAGTTCACGACATGAGAGTAAGATGGGATCTTAGAAGAGGGAGACAATTCTCTCAACCTTTGCATCTGATCTCTCACAGCTGTCTCCCAGAGTCACGGTGAGACTCGAGGACAGCTAATTTTCTGGCTACCAAATTCATTAGTTGAAGGGTACGTTTTTGGAAATGTGGCCTTCAAAAGAAGAAAAAAAAAGATGGCCAAATAAAATATCTCTCTAGTAAAAGCTGGCATATAGTAATAACTGGAATTAGGCTTTTAAAATGCATGTAGTTTTATACTTTCATTCTGAGTTTGCATTTCTAGCAACCCACTAAATTGAATAAGAGGACCTACCATTAGAGTTGTAGCTTTATTTACTTTGTCCTTCTATTTTAATGTGTCCTGCTTTTCTACTTAATTCCATTCGAAGAAAATGGAGCAGCCTTTATCCCTTTAAAGACCTTCAACAATGGAGGGGAAGATGTGTGTATTATTAATGTCTTTTGAAAATATTCTGGGCACCTCTAAATTGAACAACAAAATATGACAATTCTATTTTTTCTAGAAATATCCAGAAATGGTGACTGTGTGTATGTGCAATAAAGCTTTGTTTTTGACCCATAAAAAAATTTTTTTTTGGTTTAATGGTTTGGTCTGAACTTTAAATAATCTTTATTGTTGAAAGTATTACATATGCTTCCCCCCACTGACCTTTTCTAGCCCATCCCTCACCCCCACCCAAACCTTTTCCACCCTTTGTCTGTGTCCATTGTTTGTACATCTCTCTATGTATATAAAAGCTTAAGCAAACAATGACCTGATGACCATATGGCCACTATGACATGCACTGACCACCAGGGTCAGATGCTCAAGGCAGGAGCTGCCCCCTGGTTGTCAATGAGCTCCCACAGCCAACCTCCAATGGCCGGCCAACCTCCTGCAGTCCCTCCCCCTGGCTGGCCTGCCCCAATCAGGAGTGGGCAAGAAGGCCTGATCAGTAGGCCAAGGGACACCACCCATGCAGGAACTTGTGCGCTGGGCCTCTGGTGTACACATACAAATTCTTTGGTTGATCTCTCCCCACCCACTCATCCACCCCCACCTTCCCTCTGAGATTTGACATGCTCCATGCTTCTATGTATCTGCATTTATTTTGTTTGTCATGTTTATTTTGTTCATTAGATTGCACATATGAGTGAGATTTTGTGATACTTGTCTTTCTCAGACTGGCTTATTTAGCTTAGCATAATCCTCAAGCTTCCTTCTAATAGTTATAAAAAGCCACACACACACACACACACACACACACACACACACAAAAAAAAAAAAAAAAATTTTGAATAAAATGTAATGAATTTTAGACTTTACCAAAGAAACCTACAATAGCAGACAAAACAATTTCCAAATCTTCTCTCAGTGTACCAGGACCTGTACTGCAATTCTAGACAGTGAAATCAGTTTTCACATGCACAACTGCAAAGATTGCATTCATTTCAAATATGATGTGGAACAAAGGAATCTGTCAAACAATTGTCTATTCTGCCGAAGACAGAAACTTTTTCAAGATCCCAAGTACACCGGAATTAATGGAGGCCATTCTTGGGATTTGAAGCTAACTCCTAATCACATAATAGGAACACTCATTTCTTTGTCATCCGGAATTGATGAGGCTGTTAGATGCTAATATCAGGGTGTCACTACCACCCATTTGGGGAGTAAAGATTGATTTGAATAACAGTGGGTTTTCCTTGCGGTAAAGTAGAAATACAATTAGAAAAGGAAGCTCATAATTTATCTCAGCTTTATGTAAAAATATTATCAAAAAGGGAGAAGAGCAACTAACAGATGCTCAAATGTGCCAAGGATTCTGAAACTTTTGTCAGGTTTAGACAAGAATGTGTGTCAAACTCTCTTTGTTTTGAGTTTTCTTATAAATGTGGGCAAAAATACCAGTTGAAATGCATGTAGTTTTAGAAGCTGGCATACCCCAGGGATGCTGCACGTTCAATCCAGACCAATGCAATGACTTGAATATGGCAAGCAACAGGTCCCATCCTTTTTGGTATCCCCATAACTCATGTTTATACTATCCCATTGTCTCTCTTGTGCAATAGCATTATGTCTAAATAAAACAATGGAAGCACCTTCATTAATAATACTTTATGGCTAAAAATGCTAAAGTCATCTAAATCTGCTAGAAAAATGACACTGATAGACTGGCAGGGTTATCGCCAACCTTCTGTGAAGTGCAAGCCAGCAAAGGAGGTATGCCTGGATCACATCTGGAGTTGGTTCAAACTAGATCCGAGGACATGTTTCATCATGCTACTCAGGCCTTTGAGGAAATGCCACAATTTGCCAGTTATTGCCATTATCTATCTGATAACAAATTTAGGCAGCGGAGAGAAGCTGTTCATCAGGGTGAAAATGTACCTTTATGAACTTTTAGAAATGGCACAAAAATATTTCTTCGCCTCGAAATGTAATTCAAGAAGTTGATATATGAACATTTGTCTAGAATATTAAGTAAGAACTTGCTCTTTAATATTCTCCAATCTAGTGCAAAACATGTAGCAACGAAGACTTTGTTTTATGCTACATACTAGAATCTTTTGTGGTTTGATTAGATTTGGGTATTTAAAGATGGTGATCATTCTTCATGTAGAATTTTTCTTCTGAATCATAGTACACACATTAAAAAGTTTCAAATAACTTCCTTTTAGTAGTTTGCCTATTTGTTCACTTTTTCATTTTAATAACATATTTTTCATTAATCCAACATGGACATTTTATCTACATTTGTGTAATGTTTAAAGATAAAACATTTCCTTTATCCTGTTAAGTTCTGTTTCTCAGGCTTGTGAATTAAACTGACAATAGATTAACAAGAGAAAGGCTTATATATTTTATTAATACTATTTTTATTTTACATTTGTGGAAATTTCACAGAAAAGAAATAGAATCCCAAAGAAGCAGTTAGACCCTGGGCTTTAGATCCCATTTTAGCAAAGAGTAATAACTTGTGGGAAGAGACTAGATAATTGTTTGGGCTTCTAGAGACGATAAATCATGAAATGAGATCTAAAATGAATGGGAGAGTAATGGTAGGTAAGGCTTACTTAGCAAGGTCTGTTTCCTCGTAGTGTTAGGAATATAGTCAATATTGGGATAACTAATTAGGTGCCAGAGAGGTACTGAGACTGCTGGGGGCAGCACTTTGTAAAGTATGTGATTCTATAACCACCATAGTGTACAACTGACATTAATAGAAATAATATTGTATGTAAACTGTTACTTTAAAGTACCTGAACATCAGAGATCTCAGCTATAAAATGGAGATACATTTTTAAAAATATATTTTATTGATTTTTGACAGGGAGGAAGGAAGAGGGAGAGAGAGTTAGAAACATCAATGAGAGAAAAACATCAATCAGATGCCTCCTGCACATCCCCCACTGAGCATGTGCCTGCAACCAAGCTATATGCCCTTGATAGGAATCGAACCTGGGACCCTTCAGTCTGTAGGCTGACGCTCTATCTACTGAGCCAAACCGGTTATGGTAGAGATGATTTTTATGGTGCTTGTAACATTAACAATAGTATTCATAAATGCTTTGTGTCCTTTTACCATAAATAGCACCAAATCACATTGCATTCTGTTTGGATTATCATGTATTATACTATCCATCCATCCACCTTCATACACACAATGCAAATCTATGCAATACACACTTTTATGTTTTCTGTGGGACTGACATTATTTCCTCTGATATCCACATATTGAAAAGTGTTAAATTGTCTGTACAATCACATTTCTAAATTAAAGTATTCTGATTATTTGAAAATGCCTATTGATTATCATCAAGCCTGAGTTCTACTCACATGCAAAACCCTGTGTGTTTTAATATTGAAAAAAAAACAATATTAAAAGAAAAGAACCATAAAGCAAGTTAAAGTAATACATGAAAACTGCAATAGAGTATTTGAACTAATGTAAGTCTTTATTCATTTTACCATATTTAAAATAGATGACTGGGGGGTATATATGCATTATGCAAACTAGACATCATTAATCTATTTTTTCTAAATATTCACAGAAATATAACATAGGTTCATAATGAGCAGGTCTCTGTCTTAGATTGGGCTTATTAATCTTGTTATTTTCTTTATTTTTAAAATATATTTTATTGATTTCTTACAGAGAGGAAGGGAGAGAACTAGAGAGCTAGAAACGTCGATGAGAGAGAAACATCGACCAGCTGCCTCTTGCACACCCCCTACCTGGGATGTGCCCGCAACCAAGGCACATGCCCTTGACCGGAATCGAACCTGGGACCTTTCAGTCCACAGACTGACGCTCTACCACTGAGCCAAACCGATTTCGGTAATCTTGTTATTTTTCTCACCACATGCATGATAGCTAATGTATAAAAATAAAATATTTATAAAGGATAGAAACTATTTCATTTTAGAAAAACGGGCTTGGGTAATAATGCATTTCAAATATGTAACTTTATGAATTCATTTGGTGTTCTTCGCAAGCTGAATGAATGAGTGTACTGCTCCTGGGAATCTTGTACACATTTTCATGAATGCTTCAATGGTCCATGGAAATACTGCCTTTGCCTTAAGAAGTGGTTAATTGATACTATTGAATGGGCTCATTTTCATTTTCCCATGTGGCCTCTCTACATAACATTTGGCCTCTTACAATTTCACTTGAGCAGTAAGTAGTTAAAATTGTTATGCCATGCTGGTTACGCAGACCTGTTATTGACTTTCCTACATATTCTCATGGATGACAGACAGGATTTCTCTCCCCCCACCCATGCCCCTGCTTCCCCTATGCACATCAACAGCTTAACATTTCTCCAGGTTTATTGCCTGCCCACTGTTTAAACTTCCAACTTCATTACTTCATTTACTTATTTTTATTGATTTCAGAGAGAGAGAGAAAGAGAGAGAGAGAGAGATCACTGATAAGAGAGAATCATAGATGGGCTGCCTCCTGCAAGCCCCCCACTGGGGATCAAGCCTGCAACCTGGGGCATGGACCCTGACTGGTAATTGAACTATGACCTCCTGGTTCATAGATCTACTAGTACATTCAACCACTGAGCCATGCTGACTGGCTAAACTTTCAACTTTAAAAAAAGAAAAGAAAAGAAAAGGCAACCATTGAATTGGATACTTATTTACATATTTGCTACTGCTAGTGTTTTTCAGTCCTTGTGTTTGTTTGTTTTCATTTAAATTGCTATTTTTCTATTTAAAGAAAGTTTTTCAGTGTTTTGCTTACCGCAGGCCTGCTAGAAATAGATGTCTTTAGTGTTGGTTTTTCTAGAACAAGCCATTTTTATTTAACCTTTAGTTTTAAAGACTGCTTCACTGGACTCTACAGCTCTATTTGACAGTTTCTTTCATCATCTTAAAGACTCCCTTTCATTGTTCCCTGGCCATGCACATTGATAAATCGGCAGTCAGTCTTCTTATTGTTCCTTTCAGACAATGTGCCTTTTTCCTCTCTTGATATTTCAAGATTCTGTTCTTTGTGTCTTGGGTACCAGCATGTTCTCTGTGTTGTGTGTGTTTGCACATGCATTTGGTCTAACTAGGATTCTTTGAACTTAGGAACCTACATATTGATAACTTTTATTACTTTTGGAAAAGTTTAATTCATTTTGCCTTTGAATATTTGCATCTGCCACATTATCTCCTCTCCTGTGAATGAATATAAGAATGCTAGATACCCCAAATATCTCTTACCCAGCCTTCTCTGCCTTCATTTCTCCCCAATTTGTGTTTATTTTCTATTTCCTAGCTTAGAAATCACTAATTCTTTTTTCTCCCTCTATTAATTCTGAGATTAAACCCATTTAACACATTTTTAACATCATAGATCATTCTTTTCAGTTCTGAAATGTCCACTGCATTTCTTTTCTGAAATAGAATTCTCTGTTCAAATTCTACATTTTTCATCCATTCCAACATTTGTGCCCTCTGTGTTTGTTTATTTTTAACATTTTACCAAGCCTAGATTGAGAATCTCTTGTGTCTTTTTCATACTGTAAAACCAGCATAGGATATACAGTTCTGCCCTTTAGAGGGTCCCGGCTTTTGCCTCATTGTCCTATTTTAGATAGACTGAAAATGTGCATATTCTTGGAGAGAAGGCAGTGACTATGCTGGGCAAATATTAATTTCATAAGCACCACAAGACTCTGGGGTTTTTTCTTTCTGAATTTTCGAAGCTTTCAGCCTAACTCCACAGCCTGCACTCAGTACCAGAATTTAGCAAATTTGAGTCTTACATTTCAATTTACTTCATTATGTTAAGAGCTTTGCTGGTTTCTTCTTTACCCTAGCTTTCTTATGAGCAACCCAATTCAGCCTGAACTTGGAACTGACATGTGTAATCAAAGAGAATCAAAATGAATAAAACTACCTTATCCCAGAAATATTCTCCTCCATGGAATATTAGTTTATTTAATGTTCATTGCTTCCACGGATTCCCTGGTGCTTTTTAAAACATGACGTTTATTTATTCATCTGGCTTTTTACAGGAGTATTCTTCTTCTTCACTGATGCAATATATTGTACCTGGATCTACACCAAGCTATTTAACTGTGTATTTGTTATGTCTGAAAACTTCTTTGATAAAGTAAATATTCCTGTATGGATATTCCTATAGTTGTTTTATAATTCATAAAGAAGCAGAAAAGGTGGGTCCTACATGTGCGGAGAGAAGACTGCAGTCTGTGGTAAGGGGTCTCTATGAGGGTCCCTAATGATTTCTCCCCTCTTGATATTTATGCCTGTATAAAGCTCTCCCACCCTAGCCAGTTCTGCTCACTGGATAGAGTATAAGCCTGCGGATTGAAGGGTCCCAGGTTTGATTCCAGTCAAGGGCACATGTTGGGGTTGCAAGTTTGATCCCCAGTGGGAGGCATGCAGGAGGCAGCCGATCAATGATTCTCTCTCATCATTGATGTTTCTATCTCTCTCTCCCTCTTCTCTCCTCTCTGAAATCATTAAAAATATATATTAAGAATGTATAAATCTCTCCCCTTGGCTGTGGCCGGATTTTGTGACTTGCTTCCAGAGACTGCATGTGACAGAGGAGATGGGGTAGCCCTTTTGTGAAGAGGTTACAGCAGGGCTCCGGAATCTCTTTTTTTTTTTTTTAACATTTTTTTAAAAATATATTTTATTGATTTTGTACAGAGAGGAAGGGAGAGAGATAGAGAGCTAGAAACATCGATGAGAGAGAGTCATCGATCAGCTGCCTCTTGCACACCCCCTACTGGGGATATGCCCGCAACCAAAGTACATGCCCTTGACCGGAATCGAACCCGGGACCCTTCAGTCCCCAAGCCGACGCTCTATCCATTGAGCCAAACCGGTCCCGGCTCCGGAATCTCTTTTACGCATCCTCTGTGACCCCCCAGCTTCTACCCCCTGAGTAAAGCAAGCTGCCACGTTGTGGCACCCCCATGAAAATCTCAGGTGTCAAGGAATGAATGTCTATGGTAAACAGCAATGTCAATGTTAGCAGCCTGTTTGCAGCCAGGAGTCAACTAAAAAGTGACCTCCCCGGACCCCCAACACAAGCCTTGAAATGATTGTAGCCACGGTCAACACCTTAATGTCTGCATTTTGAGAGACCTCAGCCATTGCCACCTGGATAATCATGTTCAGATTACTAAAAAACAAACAAAAAAACAAAACAAACAAAAAAACAAAACAAAACAAAAACACACATACACACAAAACAGAAACAAAACAACAAAAAAAAAAAACCTCTAAGATAATACACTCTTGTTATTTTAATTTATCCAGTTTAGGAGTAATTTGCTGCTCTGCTCAGTAATAGGTAACTAATGTAGAGTTAGACTTTTATGTAAATCTGATACTAATGCTTTTTAATTGGGCATTTGAGATTAAGCTATAACACCTACAATCCTCACTGATATAAAAAAAGGTATAATCTGTATCATAATTGCAAAGAAAATCCAAAAGAAGGGGGAAGTCTTTTAGATTAAAAAAAAAAAAATCCTATATAATAAAAGACTAATATGCTACATGTTTGACCATTCAATCAGTCACTATGATGCACACTGACCACTAAGGGGCAGACACTCTGACCTGTAGGTTAGCTTGCTGCTGGAGCCCCGCTGATCTGGACTGGGCTAGACAGGACTGACACACCTGGGAGCCCTCTCTCAGTCCCTCTCTTGCCTCAATCCTGCACTGGTCTGGCCTGCACCCTCTAGCAATCCAGGACCCCTCAGGGAATGTCAGAGAGCTGGTTTCAGCCCAATCCCTGCAGGTTCTAGTCATCCTAATATATATAAAAAGCCAGGTGACATCACGACCAAAATGACCAGACAGATGGCCAAACAGCAGGCTAGGGAGCTGAGGGAGCAGGAACTGTGAGCCCCTGGATGCCTGTGGCATGGTGGCAGGAGGAGGGAGCCATGGGCCCAAATGACCAAAGGACCAGTCCGGCTCTCATGGCATGGCAGGGCAGGGCTGCCGAGGCTGAGGAGCCTTGGGAGGCGGGGAGCTGTGAACATGGAGCTTCCTGGGGTGGCTGAGGTGGAGGAGCATCACGGGGCAGGGCAGCAGAGGCCAGGGAGCCTCTCAGGGTGGGGCTGTGAGTGTGGAGGTTCATGGGGCAGGGGCCATGGAGGTGGAGGAGTGAAGCTGGGCGATAGACATGACCTGATTGCACCTAGGCCTAGGGATCCTAACTGTGCATGATTTAATCATGCACTGGGTCGCTAGTTTATAAGAAGCCTTAGATATATGTGAATGTGTGATGTGTGATATGTACTTAAAGAAAAGCAAAGCATGATCACAAAACTGTGAAGGTTACAATCCATCAGCTTGTAATTGAATAGCAGGGATGTTTTTCACTTGGTGTCATAGTCGCAGGGTCCCCATGGAGCTCCAGGGATCAGAACTGTAAAGAGGAAACACTGGTGAAGCCAGTCCTCGGCCCAGTCATTATTTACTCTGTGCTCCGAGGGGAAGAGCTTCTCCGTTCGTTGCTGTTGCTTTTGACCAGGTCAGGATACGACACGAGTGTGTTTGTGTGCACGTGTTTCTTGCAGGGAATGATTTTGTTATGGTGCGGAAAAGGCAAGGCATTCGTTTTATTCCATGTGGGTGAGGCCTAAATGAGATAAATATCTGAAGACCTGTTCTTCCCTTCCATAAGAATCTCTTTCAGAAACAAAACACAGCAAACAGGTGCTCTTTCAAATGCCCTCTATTCACTATTGAACACATTATTTTTTACTCCTTTTTAAAGGTTTATCGTTTCCAAACACTTATCTATTCTCTCCAATTTATTTTCCTATTTACAGCCATAGCATTCATTCATTCATTCATTCATTTGTAGCCCTAGTTTTCCTTCTAGGTAATCTGGATTTTGGTGTTATTATCCTCCCAGATGATTTACAGTCCTCAATGATGACTGCTCCCTCTATTTCCTATTACTTTAGTTTGATTTTTTCCTGTGCGTTCCAACACTACTTTTTCATCCTTTAATAGTTACCGGTATTAAAAACATGTTCTTTGGTCGTCAATGTATCTTAAGTACTTGGTAAGTTAAAGTTGTTAAGGCTGTTTGTTATTTTACCAAAAGAGAGATAGTGAACCATGATGAGAAATTGGGTGTCTGGAAGGTTAATGCTGAGGGGAGAATGAGACAGCATATTACAAGATTCCTAGAAGTTAGAAAATATGGCAGAGTCCGTGGATAAATTGACCTACCTTGAAATGGCTGGGGTATTCATTCCTAGAAAATCCATAAGAGCAAATTCAGGAACAGGGACCACGAGAAACCCAGAAAGCACAAGTGTAGCGGGGCTAGTGAGATACTATATGCACCTCGAGCAGAGATTTTCAAGGGCGTGTCGAAGGAATTTTTTAAACATGAAGTACCTTGACATTTTAGTCATGGGCACTGACCTTGTTGCCCTTAGATTGCCAAATTTAAAAAAAATAATAACAACAACAGCCAACACAACAACAGTCATCTAGTGTGAATGAATCAAAATGATACCTATTTTTTTGTAACATTGGCAAAACGTGTATTTGTTGGTGTGCTGCAGAATGTTAGCAATTATTTCCTGAGTATCTCGAGATAAAAAAAGTTGAAAGCCACTTGCCTGGAGCACAGATGGGGCTAGGCATGGAAATTGTGTGCACAGAAACAAGGGGATGGAGTGAGCTCGGAGTTCAGGCAGCTTCAGAGAATTCAGCCTAGAGCGACACAGTCAGGGTTGAACCCACGAGAGAGACAAGTCCCCTCAGGAGCCCAGGGAATATAAATAGATCACCCCTGAAGGTGGAAGCAGGAGTGACTGGCAGAAAGGGAGCCTAAGGCTGGTGTGTGGGGACCCAGCTGTGTGTGTAGGAAAGTGAAGCTGATCAGTCCCAGGGTAAACAGGGTAAACGCCTAGCACTCTGCGGAGGTATCTGGGCAATGTGATAGCTTACCTACAGTGTAGCTTCTGTGGAGTGTTCTAGAATCATCATTTCAAAGGACATTTTTCACTGCTATCTGTGGCACCTCCCCTAAGTCCAAGAAGGCCCCTGCATTTCACTGTGTGTGGCACTGGGAAGCAGGGACTTTTGCAAATGTGGGCATTTCTATGGTGGAACACCTCAAATTGTTAAAACAAACAAACAAACAAACAAACAAACAAACAATTCATCCTTCTTTTGGTCTCCTCTGTATTTGCCTTTTAAAGGTTGGTGTCTGTTAGTCTTAGTTCTACCTTATTTTCATGGCAGCCCTCCATGACATGGTCTCCAAATGCCTGGACCTATTCCCTACGGCTGTTCCCTTTGCCAGGAAAAGTACCTCCATTCACTATTTATGTGACAAGGTCTGGGGAAGACTCTTCATTTTAATTGCCTTCCTCCTGAAACCTTCAGCTGTCAGTTGCCTGAAAATGTTTCAGGGGGATATTTTTTTAAATGACATTTCACCTCGCACATGAAAAATGCTTATCCTATTATTAAGCGAACAAGAGCTGAGTAAGTGAAGAGGAAAACAGAGTCACCCATTTGCCTGCCCGGTGCGACATATGAACAACCCACTTACATCTGTGACTGAGGATCTGCATTTCTATTTATTGCATCCGGGGCTAAGTGTAGCGTCTGTTTATGCTTCTTTATTTTTAGATTCCCCTTACGGCAGTGTTTGCATTGGAGGTGGCCCCGCTGGTGTGTTAAAAGTGCATTCAGGTTTCTTTCATGTGAACCACTGCACGCTCAGAGCTTTCTTTGCCTACATCTGTTAAATTGATTCTCTGAAATCTAAAATGAGAATTTACTCATTTACTTTGTTTAATTTCATTTTGTTAGCATGGATTTGGTGCGCTAGAGAAATAATTTTGCATCTCTATTTTTTGTGTGATCCTCATCTTTGTAAACCCAATTTCTCGTGGCTTCTGCCTTAGTCATTGAGTTGAAATGCTGCCTAGGATAGTCTTGTTATATCATCGTAAATAGCCACACAAGATGAGATCAATCCACTAATCGCCACTTAGGTTTAATTGTTTAATGAAAAGGAAATCTCACACAACTGGACAATTATCTATTTCAAAGCTTTGTGTTTTATTTATAAGAATATGTCTAGATGCTCTCTCAGAGGCCGGCTAAAATCAAGGTCATCGTTGGTGTTCCTCTGGTAAACCAGTCCATCAAATATTACATATTACCTTAAACGAATTGATGTGACTGGTGTAGCCCTGATTGTCTCCTGGTAGATATCTTTTTTATTTTATATGTTCTAGATCTGTTTGTTTTTAAATATATTTTATTTATTTTTTACAGAGAGTAAGGGAGAGGGATGGAGAGCTAGAAACATGGATGAGAGAGAAACATTGACCAACTGCCTCCTGCACACACACACACACACACACACACACACACACACACACACACACAGGGGTTGTGCCCACAATCAATGCACATGCCTTTGACCGGAATCGAACATGGGACCCTTCAGTCCGCAGACCAAAGCTCTATCCACTGAGCCAAACCAGTTTTGGCCAAGCCATGTTTTAACTTTTTCCTCATTGTTATAGTTACTTAAATGCATTTTAAAGTTTTTGTGTATGTAAATAAGGAAAATATATATTAGCCTGTGAGGAAAGGTTACCTAGCTACTTTTAATATTTTCCTTCTTTTAATTGCCTTACTTTTTAAAAAAATATTCCCAGTTGGAACTATAACATCATAGCATTTGCTTTTTGTACATTGTTGTAGTTAGTTCACCAGAGCATACAATCTTAAGCTAATTTGTAAATATTAGAGCAAATGTTAGCATAGACTACCTCCTAATGGCAAGCTCATCTTCATTGCTAGGTTTAAAAAAGAAAAAGATCCACATAAAATAGATTTGTTTTTACACAAATTGTCTTGAACAATTCTATCTTATGACTGTGGTTGGGAGGGACATTACAATTACACAGAGAAGAAAGAAGAGGAAAATACATAACTCCCTAAGTTTTTAAGGGGTGACTCATTTACCCTTGATGGCTAAAGAAATAACACTCAGCAGGAGTCCACTTTGTTTTGAGAATTAGCTATTTCTTCCAGATTTTCTCTAAGTAATATCTTTCTTCTACTTCAAAAGTTCAAGTATTGCTGAATAACTGAAATCTTAAAACAAACAAACAAACACAAAAAAACATGTCAGCAAGGGATCATAGCTTCAGCAATCTTCCTAAAAATTCATGTGTATCAGCAAGTGGTGAATTTTAGATTTATTCATTAAACTCGGTGATTCCTTCAGTGGCTTTATCATCTTACAGTGGCACACAATTAATCTTAATTAGATTTGCAAAAGAAAGAAGAGCGTGGGACCCAAGAATTTTGCTAATCAAACAGACAAACAAACACATTTTGAACATCTTACCATGAAAGGGGAATGACTGTTTACAGTTTTGTTTCCTTAGGATAATATATTAGAACCTCCCTCTTGGTTAATGTACCTCAGGGAAGAGCCGAGTTGAGAAGCAATTCTGAGCACAATTCTAAATACAATCGTACAGTTTCCAGTTATTGTCCTGCTGTGATGAGATAATTAGTAAGGTACTTGGCGTTTAGGTGGGTTTTCATTAGAAAGGCAGTAGAATTAAATTGAAATGGCAAAAGTGCCACTTATTTCTCTTCTTTAATGTGTTGACTTCTCCCTGCCAGTCCTCAAGGAGGAGCTCAGCATGCAGTCCCACAGAATTTAACCTTTATTTAGTAGAATTAAATCTAAATGTGTATTGAAATCAAGGCTATCTCACTATTTTAAAGCTATTTCTAAGAATTATAAAGGAATGTGATCAACTTTAAAACAATAAAAAAGGGTTCCACTGTCATTCATTAATTCCGGTATCATAAGTTTGTAATCCTTTAGAAAAAGAGGGCATAGTTGCTTCTCACCCAGAGGGAGCAAACATGCTTCTCACTGCAGTTAACTGTGCCAGTGAAAGGACACATAGTTCATAAATTGTCTAGTTCTGTGTAAAACAGGAGATGGAAAATAAGTTTATTCTTCCTTTAGAATTTCTGTTTAAAAGAAACTTGCACTTTGAGTTGGGCAGACATTCTCATGCAGGAACAGAAAAAATAAAAGATACAAAAGATCACATGATCTCACTCTTCTATGGGAAATAATGAACAACATAAACCGATGAACTAAAAGAGACCCGGAGACAGGGAAGCATTGATCAGACTGTCAAACCTCAGAGGGAAGGTAAGGGAGAGTGAGGATAAGGAGGAGAGATCAACCACAGGGCTTGTGTGCATGCATATAAGCCTAATCAATGGTCATGGACAACAAGGGGTGGGGGCATCCTTGGGAAGGGGTGTGGGATGGGAATGGGGGGATGAGCACAAATATGCGATACCTTAATCAATAAATTTTTTTTTAAAAGAACATAAAAAAGATACAAAAGTGGGTGAAATCTGATAATAAAGAATGCAACTTAGTGGTATTAAGGGAAGGGATTAGCAAAGAGTTGGGTTGGCACAGAAGAGCTGCCCAGCATATTGATTGGATGATGGAATGAAGGAGTGAATTCTATAAAGGAGAATCCTTGAAGATTACAGTAATCAGGAAACAAGCATAGAATAAGGTTCGCTGAAAATGGAACACTAAAATGTTAGGCAAATAAAGATAAGGATGGCACTTTGAGGAAACTAAAGAGGATATCAGATTTAGAGGAGAATTAAGAAAAGTGTGGAGGGTGGGAGGAGCACAGATAAAATCAGAACCAGCCCATAAGTTCTGATCTGGTTCCCAAAGGGAGAATGAGTTACACTGCATAAATTATTATGCCATAGCCAGATTGTATTTTTTTTGTATGATACTGACTTTTGCTAATGTTATTTGTAGTTTAGCTTTTTGTATTTGAACATAATGTAGTCTAGGTCAGGCTGAAGGTGAAAAGTCATACTGTTTTTTGTGCATTTCCCTCCATTATCTCTTTAAACTATCCCTGCTTTGACACGATAATGAGATAAAAGTATGGGAAAACATCAGACTACCATTATAGCACATTTGAAATGAGCATGATAAATACATAATTTTTATATATTTATAGTTGATAGAAACTGAACTGTAGTCATGTTGTAAATTGTGCTTATTTTAAAATTCTTCATTTATATTTTCTGATTCTTCAAATAATGTATTACAATTAGAAAAATTTTTATAATTTCACAATACCTAGATTAAATTTTTGTTATCACATTAGAGTTGAAACTGGACATTTTCTAGTTTTATGTTCACTAGCATAAATCCCCAGATAAATTGATTCTTCAAAATATATCAATTTCCTCCAAAATGTAGTAATGTAAACAAAAATATAAGTGATCTGTGTATCTTCTCAAAAGTTTCTATATATTCATCTAAAAATTAGTCAAGTAAATTATCCACCGAAGTACACTGCATTTCAACAATAAAGATAAACTGTAAACAAAACAAAAATATTGAATTCATAAGAAAAATATAGTACATTTTTATTCTTGTAAAAAGAACCAAAAAATTAGGGAATTGGCAGAAATTTGCTTTTGTTTCCCAAACCACTTCATCAGAGGCATTTTGTACATAATAATTAGAAAAAAAAATCAAGCTTCTACTAGCTCATTCATCAGCAAACCTGTATTAGTTGCAGACTCAGGTAGGAGGCACTAGAATTTGGTCCAAGGTCGCTATTGAGCTAAGTGACCCTCCCACATGCACCAGCTTCATTGTTCAAAATGATCTCAGGAAAGATTAAAGAAAAAGAAAAAGGTATGCACACAGCCTTTGATGTGGTTTATGGAACTCCTATTAACTCTACAAATGGATTAAGTAAAACTATGTCGCAATTGAGCATGATTGTGTTTCTCCAGTTAAATAATAAAATTCAACTAAGAATTTTAAAGATGAAAAATGATTTTATTGGCTTTATTCAGTCACTCATGAATTGGGAAGCATCCGATATAGGAGGAAGAAAGGAGCTCCCAGCAGTTGTACAATTATGGTTTTGTGGACCAAAGAGCAGGAAACAAGGAAGTTAGATAGTTTTGGTTTGCTGGTGTGGAGCTTAGCATCAACAACTCCCTCTTGGACTTAACCTGGTTACTTAACACTCCAAGTAGGCTGATGATTAAAAATGATCCAATCAAAGTAATTTTACAAGTAATAGTGAATACTGGATTTTATTCTAGAAGGTTAAAAATAGCATGAGCTCCCTCCTCTCTCTCTCTCTCTCTCTCTCTCTCTCTCTCTCTCTCTCTCTCTCTCTCTCTCTCTCTCTCTCTTCTCTCTCTCTCTCTCTCCTCTCTCTCTCTCTCTTTTGTATTCATGCAAATAGTAAACAAATAATTGATGGAATAAAACCTTTATTCAGAGTCTGGTCTGGCCATTGAAGACAACTGCTAGCCCTTTGCTTGAAAAACCTTCATATTCAGACTGTTTGGGGTCTGAAATGATAGGTAGCATTTTATTTTATTTAAAAAGTTGGACTATTGTGCATATATGCATAACCAATGGACAAAAATGCTGGGGAGGGAGGGCATGTATGGGAGTGGGGAGGCAATGGTAAGATATGTACACATACAATTCCTTAATTTAAAAAAAAAAAAGTCTATGGCTAGACCAGGGTATTCAGTGGTTAGCGACAACCTGTCAACCAGGAGGTTACAGTTTAATTTCTGGTCAAGGCACACACCATTGATTTTTCTAGCCTTCTCTCCCTCTCCTTTCCTTTCTCTGAAATCAACAAAAGTATGTTTTTAAAAAATTGGACTATGGAAGCAGAATATGTAGGTACAAGTCTCTGTCTATTTGGTGTGAAAGTTGCTTAATTTTTCTGTGCCTTCCTATACTCAATTGTAAAATATGTATACTAATACAGGGTAGGAAAAATAAGTTTACAGTTTTTTGAATGGAAAATAATGCAACAATTAATGAGTAAGAATAAACTGTATTTTGTGAACTTAGAACTGTAAAATGACATTTCCTCACCCCCTCATTTCCCTAACTCCCAAGTTGAGGATTATTTAAGAGTAAACTGAGGTAATACATGTAAAGCACTTTAAATAGTACTGGGTACTCAGCAAATACCAGCCATTGTTTAACTGTGTTTCACTAAAGTAAGATGCTCTTCTCAAGGTCACCAGTAATGCAACTCCTGCCCCCTGACTCCAGGGGTGGTGGGCTTCTCATTTCTGCTTTTCTGCTGCAGCCACTGATGTCATCCAGGTGCAAGTTACCCGAAGGTGTTTAAGGTGCTAATACAGGAAACCCACTGAGGACACAGCCATCTCCCCTCCCCCCACACACACACCCAATGGTCCATGAGGAGCAAATGCTGGTGAGGAAGCTCCTTTGTGTCACCTGCTGAGTTGTGCTGACAGTCATGTCTCTTCTTTTCCTAACTGGAATGTCTCCCAGCTCCAGACCAATGGATGGAGTCACATCTAGATCCAGAGATGGAGAAGGCAGAGCAAAGGGACTTGCTGATGGGAGGTGTTAGTGAAGGGATGTTTGTCTCAGATAAATACAGCTGCTCCTCAGTACCCGGAATATTCTCACCCACATATTGGGTGCCACAGATTTGCATACACCTGTTTTGCTTCCCTCCCTGAACCTCATAATATTCTATCCAGTGTGTTGCTGTGGGGTGGCTGTGCCACCAGGGAGGTGTGGCTGTGCCAGAGTGACAGTTGAAGGGAGATGGGCAGGTGATGGAACTAGACAATGCAAGAGTGCAAGCGCGCAGGGCCTTACAGTTTTGGAGTCCTGGCTACACAGGACTTTTTTCTTTCTTAAGGACAGAGAGAAGCTGTGGAGAGATCTGAATAGAAAGTAAGCATGATGCATTTCTAAATGAGAAGGAAGAGATTAACCTGCAAATCCTATATAATAAAGAGCTAATATGTTAATTAGATCAAACAGCAGAACCACAGTCCGGACATCCTTCCGATGACCATCCAGACAGCCTTCTGGACAGAGCCAGGGCCAGCCAAGGCCGCTCGGGGCTGCAAGAGCCTCTAGTATACTGATCAAAAGCACGGGCTTATGAGAAAAATAAAAGGGTTTAGTATAATAAAAAAATATTAGTTTCTTATTGTCCACCTTGGAGAATAGACTCAGGGAGTTGGTGCAGGTTATACTGGCCATGGGGTACATTCATTAAGTTGGGGATCAATGATGACAGAGACTAGGTTTGTTCTTAACCTTGTCAGTGAGGGTGGGATTGTCAGGTGTGTGAGATAAAGGCGTGTTATTCTGTAGGCAGCCTGATACACTGGTCTGAAGCATTTAATGGAGAGTAGCCCTTTTGTTTATAAGGACCTCAGAGGAAGAGTTGTCGTGAAGTAAGAAATGCAAATGGGAGAGTCTAAGCTGTGGTAGAAACAACTTCGGCACAAATGAATACCGCAGCAGGCGGGAGAGGTTCAGAATGCGGGCCTGGTTCAGGACTACACGCTGGGCCTTGGGGATGGTCTTGTTAAGCTGCTTCTGTTGCTTCAGGGCTGCAGAAGTGCCCAGTGCCTTCCCAGTGAAGCTCCGGCTGCCTCTCTGTATTAGGATCTGCAAGCCGTGCTGCCTATTTGCCAGGAAGAGCTGGTCCTGCACTTGCTGTCTCCTTAAGCTGACACTGTGAGAGGGCCGGCCCACCCTGCACACTGTATTTTCCATTCCGCTGTGACTCTGGTATTCTAATCAGGTGTCCGGGGGGCACGGCGCCATAAAGGTCATGCTGATCACAGTGTGAACAAAACCAATAAGTCGACTCTCTACTGGGGTTAGTGCTATTTAACACTGGCAGCCTTTATTTATCTTAGAGAATAGAAAGAGAACAAAATCACAGCATCCCGGAAAGTGAGAGCTGGGAGGCACCTATGGGCAATCAAGTCCACCCATGTGGCCCATGGAAAATGCTTAGAGTCAAAGAGGTTAAGTGACTCATACAAGGTCACAAAGCTACTTAGCAGCAGGACCGAGTTTATGACCCATGCTTTCCAGTTCTCCAGTCGGAGTCTTACAGCTTTGCCAAGGTGTGTCTCCTAGAAAAAGTCAAACCTTCTCACTTGCAAGTCTCATAAAAAGTCAAAGATGGAGACTGTTTTTTATCTCTGTCTTTTTTTGCTCTGCCAGTGAAAACACCACATCAGGAGGTATCTGGGGAGAGTTTTGGGACCTTGTGGCACCGGCACATTTAATAGCTATTCTGATGGTTTGTTAGAAGTAGAGAATGCTTAGGTTGTTACATAGTTCCTACCTTCATTTGCCTTGTGTCTAATAAGTAAAGTAATTCCCTTGCATAAGCACCTCTATTTCATAAATAAATATAAAGTGGAAAATGTGACTCCCATAAAAGGATCCCTGCTCATGTTTACAATCATTCAAAGGAGGAAGAGAGCATGTCTCATGGGCGGCTTGGAGAGGGCTGATAGGCAGCCTGCCAGTCATAGGTAGTGGCAAGGATTAGGAGACACGCTGAAACCGGTTTGGCTCAGTGGATAGAGCTTTGGTCTGCGAACCAAAAGGTCCAGGTTAAATTCTTCTGGTCAAGGGCATGTACAGTGGTTGCAGGCACATCCCTGGTGGGGAGTGTGCAGGAGGCAACTGATCTTTGTTTCTCTCTCATTGATGTTTCTAACTCTCTATCCCTCTCCCTTCCTCTCTGTAAAAAATCAATAAAATATATTTAAAAATGATTGGGAGACAGGATGGAGAGGTTGATAGCAGATTGCAAGAGACCGTGGTTGGAGATAGTGACACATTGGGTTTGTCGGGGACTGGGAGACTTGGACTCGACCCTGGTCTGTGTCACCTTAAGGTCTGGAATGGCTCTCTTCCTCAGCAGCAGCGGCTAAGGTTTCTAAGCTGTTCCTGTGTACAAGGCTGGCTGCACACATTACCTCAGTGTCCTCTCTGGGGAATGCTGTGCAATAAATAACTGCCCCTGAATGCACATGTAGGTAATGGAGCTGAAGTTCTACCTGGTCAAGGTCACACAGGTAGAAGATAGAGTTCCATCACAGGTAGATTCTGGCCACAGATAGAATGTAGCTTCAATCCCACCCTTTTATCCCTTGCACCATTTATCTTCATTCTCCCCTTAAAATGACGGTTCCTTTGTGGGGCTGTATATGAGGTTTGGTGGCAGTTCAATGCACACAGCACCCAGACATGGAGACAGAAGAGTTATATTATTTAAAAGAGGAAGCAGAAGTGAAAATGTTAGCGCCCAGAGCCAGATACCCAGGTCTGAATTCCAGCTTTGCTTCCACCACCACGAGCACAGCCCTCCCAGGAGAGAAACGTCCAGGTTTTGGCCACAGTCTCTCCTATCTCCGCGTGTCTCTAGGGCCATGGTGCTGGCCACCTGGCCTTTTGGCTTTGCAGGTGGTACCAGGGGCTGCTGGGTCCGGTTCCTTAGGCCCCTCCTGCTGGCTCCAGTGTCCACAGCCAGGGGGAGGTGTATGGTGGGAAAGGAGACATATGTAATACTTTAAACAATAAAGAATTTAAATTTTAAAAAAAATACATAAATACATTATAGTAGCTTACCCTTGGTGTATTTGTTTATACACACACACACACACACACACACACAAATATAAACTAGTGTTAAATAGATGGATATGTTTATAAATTACTCCAGGCTACATATAAATATGCACATGTATGTATAGGTATGTTAGTACGTTGCTCTGTGCTTATTTTATCTCTTTTTCCAATTAAATGGAGAGCTTCTGAGCATGAAGGATTGTGTTGATTATTTTCTTCTGCTGTACCCACAGTAGGAATTTAAACAGCACTCAGCAACTCATTACATTAGTAGGAAATTCCCCCAATTAATTCTTTTAGTGTTCCTTTTTCTAGTGTTCTCATGTTTGGGAGCCATGAAAATACACATCGGTTCCAAAATTCTCATAAAAAATTTCTCTAAAACTGTTCAACAGGAACATTGCAAATTGTATACGCTGCATCAATTCAAAGAGATTTTACTTTTTCTCTTCCTAACGTCAAAGGTAGATGCTAATTAACAGTTTATGTGTGAACTGTGCCCTTGGGTTAGGCCTTCCTCTGTAAGAAAATGAATAGACATTTGAAAGCCTGCTGGCTTTTTATAAGCTAAACATTTCATTGTATTTTCTTATAGCTAGCGGGTTTGGACACCTATTTAGCATTTAACAATACAAACACCCGGCTCTGTGGTAAAGACATTGCAGTCCGTTTGGTTGTTATCTGTATTATAAAACAGGCCAGGGCAGTGCTGTGGATATAATGATAGGAAGTTATAATTCTGAAAGTGCAGAACTGTGATTAGTCAGGTATGCTTGCTAGGGTGTGTGATGGCTGCTGGTAGTTTCCTGGCTGTTAAATTGAGTGGCCATCTATATATCCATGTCATATAAACATTTTTTAGATAAATATGTTTTCATAATCAGTTTTTTTTGCACCTGTACTATTTGTTAAATAACTCACCATTATAGCAAGGTTTAAAATGCCAATTCTGTTGATGTATTTGTCTCTTTCTAAGCTCTCTATTGTATTTCTTTATTTCTCTGTTAGGATTTAAATTTCAGAAAGGAAGGGGGAGGGAGAGAGAGAAACAAACATCAATGATGAGAAAGAATAATTGATCAACTGCCTTTTGCATGCCTCTACTGCGGATTGAGCACTGTGACCTTGGCCTGTGCCCTGACCAGGAATTGACCTGTGACCTCCTGGTTAATAGGGTGAAGCTCAAACAAGGAGCCACACCAGTCAGGCATTTTTGTATGCTTTAGACCATGTTTTTACTGAACATTTGAGCTTCCCATATAAGGCCTGCCCCTTACAGTCTTTGAATAAAACAGGCAGAAAAAATAAAGTTTCAGGAAGGTCAGCTAGAGCAGTGGTCGGCAAACCACGGCTTGTGAGCCACATGAGGCTCTTTGGCCCCTTGAGTGTGGCTCTTCCACAAAATACCATGACCTGGGTGAGTCTATTTTGAAGAAGTGGCATTAGAAGAAGTTTAAGTTTAAAACATTTGGCTCTCAAAAGAAATTTCAACTGTTGTACTGTTGATATTTGGCTCTGTTGACTAATGGGTTTGCTGGCCACTGAGCTAGAGTAAGCTTATTCCAAGAGCCCCCTGAAATGTGTTTATTCTTATTAGTGGCATGTTTTTTCCAGGGTAATAGTTCACATTTTAAGCTCCCTTCTAATATAATTACTTTTCTTTCCAAAATACTCAGCAGATTGATGGGGAGACGGGAGCTGATATTTATATTGTCAGATGCTTATTTTCCTTCTAACAGGTAGAGTGTACACTACTTTCATTTAAATAATAATCTCCAATCGTCTCCAAATTCCTTGTACCCCTGTGTAATTTGTTGTGAGGAATGGCATAATGTAACAAAACGAAAAGCAACAGTGACTTCAATCCATGAGTTTATTTTCCCATGCAAATGAAAGCCAGGAATGGAAGAACCAGTGCGGTTATGTTAGGTCCAGGAATCAATCAGGCTCCATGTACCTTATATGTTAAGGTATACCTTACAAATATGTTCCAGTGTTTCACAACACTGTGTCAGCCATGGACCTTGACTTTCAGGTAGTAAAAATGAGGTAAGGAAATGGGAAAGGTATACCCACACCTGCCGGATCCTCTTGAAAAAGCCTTCCATGAAATCATTTCCTACAACAGTCACTTCTATGATTGGTCAGTTGTGGTCAAATAACTGTACCTAATTACATGTGGTGCCATGAGGAGTTGACATTAAGCTGGATATGTTGCATCCTCCAGGATTATAGAAGACCTGTTATCATAAAGAAGACAAGTATGGATTTTAGGTAGTTCTTAGCCATCAAGTTCAACTTTGTGCGGAAGATACCAGGCTATCTAAATTTAACATAACACTGAAGGAAAGCACGCTTTCTTTCATCTATCTGCATCTATTCTTCTAACTCCACTTTTTTTTTTTTTTAATCTTTATTACTAGAGGCCCAGTGCATGAAATTCATGCTTGCAAGGGGGGGGAGGGGGAAGGTGTCCCTCAACCCAGCTTGCACCCTCTCACCCTCTCACAGTCTGGGAGCCCTTGGGGGATGTCTGACTGCCACTGAGGCAGGGGAGGCTCCTGCCACCAATACTAGGCTTGCTAGCCATAAGCCTGGCTTCTGGCTGAGCAGTGCTCCCCCTGGGGGAGCACACTGACTACCAAGGGGCAGATGCTCAATGCAGGAGCTGTGAGTCATAGCTACCTGTTCTGCAGTTCAGTTGATTTACATATTAGCCTTCCATTTTATAGAATTAGCTCATAAATAAATCTTTCATTTGGATACTTAAACATGTTTGAGATAAATATGTTTTCGTAATCAGTTTTTCTGCACCTGTACTATTTGTTAAATAACTCACAGTTATAGCAAGATTTAAAATGCCAATTCTGATGATGTATTTGTCTCTTTCTAAGCTCTCTATTGTGTTTCTTTATTTCTCCGTTAGGATTTAAATATGGGAATTTTATAGAGTTTTGGTGAAACTTTCTTCCCCATAATGATGCCATTTAAGTACTCATCTACATGACATTTAGAATCAGTTGATTCTGTTGCAAATAATTATAAAGATGATTTTGATGGGAATGATACTGAATTTGTAGATTAATTTATATATAGTTTATATTTTCCAAAAATTGTATCTTCTCTTACAGGGACACAATATATTCACACACTGTCTTTGATATGTGTGTCCTTAACTGAAGTTTTCTATGATCCTAACGCACATCATGTACTTTCCTTTAAGCTCTCTTCTAAGCCTATTGTATGTTTTGTTGATATGTTGGAAAGGTTCTGTTTTTGCCATTGCTTTCAAAAATCAGTTATTTTTAGCATTTGAGAAAGCTACTGACTCCTGCACATTTAGCATATATCTACCACATTATACAATAAATACTTGTTCTAAGAATTTTCAGTCAGTTTCCTCAGGTTTCTTGACAAAACAATGTTATTTATAAATTCTAAGGTGAATGTTTCTTTTTTCTTATAACATTGCATCAGGTAGAACCTTCAGTACAATATTGAAAATAGTGTTAATAAAAAACATTTTTGCCTTGATTCCATCTTCATGTTAACTGTTAAGAATATGTTTCAGGTAAATTTCTTATCAGGTTATATCCATCATCTTGTATTTCTAGCTTGCTAAGCTTCTTAAAAATTAATTAGTAATGGTTGTTGAATTTAATCAAATGAATTTTCATTAAACATTAAGAAGATCATATGTTATTTTCTCTTTAATCTATTATAGCACTAAATTATAGTAAATCTCCTAATATTGAATAATTCTTTCATTTCTTGGATGAAGTCTCCTAGCTTATGATGAATCTTTCTTTTAATATTCAGTTAAATCCCATTTATTAATATTTTACTCATCTATTTTATACAAAATTGAGTCCAATCCATACTCTTCCTACATTCTTTTTTTTGTGGTTTGTTAGCAGCATGTTGGTGGTGAAGTTTCCATTTTTAAGTACTCTATAATGGTTTAAATAAAAAGGAGACATATATACTACTATTTGTAATACTTTAAACAATAAAACAAAATAAAAATAATAAAATGTATATATTTTAAGCAACTACCTAATGCTAATTCAAAGTAATTTTTAAATATTTATTTATTTAGTAATATATTAATAGTCTGACATTTAATATGTGAACATTTTCAGTGAACATTAATAATGTACATGTTTTCTATATCTAGGTTTATTCAATTAACATTTACTTAGATATTCAAATACAAAGGTGTATATTCAAATGAGTTTGTCTTTTACAATTGTTTACATTACCTCTCTAACCTGGTATTAAGAACTTTTTATTAATGGGGCTTATATTGTGCCTTTTATGATCTTTGTAGACTAAGCAAGGTATATATTATTTATTAGTTCAAAGAAGCAGGTTGTAGCTTTTTTAATTGGCAAAATCATGAAATCACTTTTTTGTTGTTTTAAACTTACTTTCTACTTTTCTCTTTGTTTCTTCTTTCCATATTTTTATTGTTGATCTTTGAGCTTTCTTACAGAACACTTATATCATGTTACGCTTTTTGTTTCCTTTATACATACAGTTTAAGTTAATCATTTTTCATATGAAGTTAATGTGTCCATATTCTGTGTGCAGCATCCTCCATATTGTTCATTTCTAAATATAGAATTTCAGTGTTTATTTCTTAAATATGCAAAATGCCTTAAAGAAAACAAAATTTCCTGTTTATAGAGCTTATTTTCCCAAAGTATTTGACATTTATTTATAATTTTTAGTTTAATTGCATTAATGTCAAATAGCCTTTATGGTTTGACTCTTTGTATTTTTTGAAGTTTTATTTTCTGTCTGATTTACTTCTTATAAATGTTCATCTAGTATTAGAGACATTGCTGTCTCATTTAATCCAGGGAATGATTCTTTTTCTCCCTACACATGGCTCCCTGTCCATGTTGTTTTATTCACTCTATGCCCAGTCTTATTTTGTGTCTATTTGATCTAACATTTTCTAAGAGTTGCGCACTATATATAGTGTACTTCTTATGACTAGAGTTTTGTATATCACTCTTTATACACCTCACAGTTCTCTCTTTATATGCCGCAATAGCATTCTGTTTTTTGATATATAAATGTCAACAGCTGCTCTATCTTCTTGGAAAACTGTACTTTACATTATAAAATGGAAAAAAAAATAACCTTTCTTGTTCAATTTTTTGTGTTCATATTACTTCATTAAGGTATTTCTTGCAAGTGAGTGTAGCTAAATGCCATGTTATCTTCTGGTGTTTCTGAGAGGGGACTGTAGCTGTATGGTCCTTCAGCTTTCTATGTTGTCAGTTTTTTCACTGACGAGAGTGGAAAATAACAGCAATTACCTCAGAGGGTGGTGCTAGTGACTCTTTTTTAATCATTGAGGTTTAGTGAGTGCTTTCTAAAAGTCACTTATTATTATTGCTGTGGTGGTTATTATTATCATCATTATCATCACTATTATTTGGCACCATTGGGGGAAATGCCAGTAAAGAGATTGGCTAAAACTCCTGGGTTATTTCTACTCGCTACACATGCCATATTTCTTGGAAAATATCTCTATTGGGGCATCCTATAAACAGCTGAGATTAAGTTACTTTTTAGCCCAATTTCCATCATGTATTAATCAGTTCATATAGAGTATTTATTATTATTATCACCTTCTATCAGATTCTGTGCAAAAAAAAAAAAAATAGGTAAAAAACCCCCACATCATAGGCACTGGCATGCGACTCATTTTTTAATCAACAAATCCTTATAGGGTACTTATATTATGTGCCAGCACCATTCTAAGCATCTGCAAACTCGTTTGATCTTTGATACAATCTTCTTTTATCCAGCCCATTTAGGAGGAGAGCCAATTGAAGTATTAAGAAGGCAGGTTGCCAAAACCGGTTTGGCTCAGTGGATAGAGCATCAGCCTTTGGATTGAAAGGTCCCAGGTTAGATTCCGGTCAAAAGAATGTACCTTGGTTGCAGGCACATCCCCAGTGGGAGATGTGCAGGAGGCAGCTGATGGATGTTTCTCTCTCATGGATGTTTTTGGCTCTCAATCCCTTTCCCTTCCTCTCTGTAAAAAATCACACAGCTCAACGTTGCAGAACTGACATTCAAACCTGTGCAGTTCTGCTCCAAAGGTTGTCCACTTAACCTCTGTCTGAGGCTGCCTCTGAGCCTGAGGGTAGGCTATATCTCCTGCTAGTTAGGTGCTTGACCTACTTACCTTGGTCTCTGTGTCTTACACCCTCAAACACAAATGAGTAAAGGCAAGGCAAAAGGAACAGCAGGTTTCACTGATGCTCCCATGAAACCATGTATCAAGCACTGGGCTCTTTATCTACACATATTAGGTGTCCAATAAGTAGTTTAAAATTTTTACTTCAGAAAATTTAAGATATTTATTAACAAACTATAAGTCCCATTTTTGGTTCATGTTATGGAGGTCAAAGTACTGTATAAGTCCAATGATATTTATCTGGCAACCATTTTATTTTTAATGTTTTATTGTACCTGGAGCGACCAAAAACCAAACTTATCAAAAAACAGCCATTGACCCAATTAATGCTGGCCACCATTGGGAATAAAAAACTGATGAAGTGATACTTACAGGATGTTTACAATCTGTGAGCAATGGACATTTCCACAACTGATGGCAAATGATTCAGAAAAAAATGTAGTAGTAAATATTTTATTACTCAAGATGATCTTGGCTTTACATATGAGAAATCTAGGAGAGATAGCTTACACCGATGCTTAGTAACATTAAAAGCAGTGGCTTTTCACCCATATGCAAGCATGTGAGAAACCTGGGTTTCTTTTTTTATTTTTTTAAACATATTTTATTGACTTTTTTTTTAACAGAGAGGAAGGGAGAGGGGTAGAGAGTTAGAAACATTAATGAGAGAGAAACATTGATCAGCTGCCTCCTGCACACCCCCAATGGGGATGTGCCCCCAACCAAGGTACATGCCCTTGATCGGAATTGAATCTGGGACCCTTCAATCTGCAGGCTGATGCTCTATCTACTACTAAGCCAAACCAGTTAGGGCAAACCTGAGTTTCTTGAGATAAAAATAAGACATTAAATGTTG
The DNA here is from genome assembly GCF_964339955.1 of Pipistrellus hanaki. Classification (NCBI taxonomy): domain Eukaryota; kingdom Metazoa; phylum Chordata; class Mammalia; order Chiroptera; family Vespertilionidae; genus Pipistrellus; species Pipistrellus hanaki. Next base: position 4,445,635 of record NC_140505.1, read on the forward strand.
TCAGAAGCAAAGACCACTTATTTCTTGATGTCTCATTGCCTTTCCTGCTCTGTCCCTCTGCTGTACCCCACTTTGCCTTCCTCCCTGCTTTTCTCTGGAGATTGGCTTGCCCTGCTGTCCTCATAGAAAGGTGCTGAGTGTACAGCTCCTGAATCTTTATGGGCTCAGTTGCAGCTACCAAGCACTAGGATGTCTTAGTCCCATCTCTATAGAGCATGCAATGAAGGTGAGAATCCAATTTCACCCAGTAGCTGTCAGGTGCCTATTTATTTGTACCTGCCTTCCTTTGGGGACTACACGAACACAGAAATTGAATTATGGAGTTTGTTGAAAGTGTAATGGGAATATAAAAGGAGAAGAAGAGTAAGGAGAAGGAGCAGGGCTGGTAAGAGGCCCAATATGAAATAAGGTGGTTAAGGTATTCCTGCAGAAGAAGGTGACATGTAAGACAGAGCTTAAGGTGAGAGAGTTATCTAAACACACATCTAAGGGAATATATCTACAATCTGGGAGGCCAGTATTGTGGGACATTACATTTTGTAACAGACATATAATATACATCATAAAAAAAAATAGTACATGCCCTAGCCCAGTGGTTGGCAAACTCATTAGTCAACAGAGCCAAATATCAACAGTACAACGATTGAAATTTCTTTTGAGAGCCAAATTTTTTAAACTTAAACTTCTAAAGCCACTTCTTCAAAATAAGACTCACCCAGGAAGAGTCACACTCAAGGGGCCAAAGAGCCGCGAGTGGCTCACGAGAGCCGCAGTTTGCCAACCAAGGCCCTAGCCAATTTTGATCCGAGGATAGAGCTTCAGCCCATGGACTGAAGTGTTCCAGGTTTGATTCCAGTCAAAATCACAGTCCTCATTTGCAGACTTGATCACAGCTCTGGCTGGGGCATGCAGAAGACTACCAGTAACCAATCAATGTGTTTCACTCACACCCATGTTTCTCTCTCTGTTTCTCCTCCCTTCCACCATCTCTAAATAAAAAAACAATGAAAAATATCATCAGATGAGGATTAACAAAACCAAAGAAAAAATTAGTGTGAACATACTATATATATATACATATCTATGAAATCCCTGCTGGTGGTCAGAATAATAGGGCCTTCAAAACAGAGGGGAAAAAGTGGGGGGAGAAGAACCCAGATGGTTTGGAGATGTTTTGGAGGCCACAGACTGTCTGGCTAGTGTTTGCTGTGTGAGGAGTGTGTAGAGGGTAAAGCTAGAAAGCAGGTTGTGTTTAATTGAAGGGAGACTTAAATGCCGTGCTGATGACTTACATTCTTCCAAAATAAGCACATTCTGCTCATATACCAATTATTCCCTGATTCTCTCAAGAAAGGTTCATTTAAAATATATTTTTGGAAAATCATAGATTCTCTTTTCTATTTCTTATAAAAATACAGATCAGCATGTTTTAAGTACATTTTACATATTTATGGTCATCAATTTAAAAGAGCTTACATAAATATCTCACTGAATTTTAGCTACATCAGTCAATAGCTCTGAGCACATAAACAAATCACCCACCTTTATGGAGGCTCCCTTATTTTAGATTTAAAATGCAGATAATATTTGCCTTTGTCAGCTGCTAAGATAAATCAATCAGACACGATGTAGGAACCAGACAAAACAGCCACTCAAGAACTGATTATTAACTTGCCCACGTATATTTTTTTAAATTTGTTTATTGATTTCAGAGAGAAAGGGAGAGGGAGAGAGAGATAGAACATCAATGTTGAGAGATAATCATTGATCAGTTGCCTACTGCACACCCACTACTTGGGTCCAAGTCCAAAATCTGGGCATATGCCCTGACCAGGAATCAAACTGTGATCTCCTGGTTCATGAGTTGATGCTCAAACACTGAGCAATACAGCTTGCCCTCTTCATTTATCCTCCTGATACAGTCTATATCAATTTTATTTTTAACATTTTGTATTTTGAACTCCACATGGCAAAGATTCTACCGATAACAAAAATAAATATTTGTAGTAAGATTGTGGGAAGGCATATGAAGTAGAAAATATTTTATATGTGAATAAGTTACATCTTAAGAGACAAATTTATCAGGGCGTTAAGTCAACAAAACGGCTGTGCTACCTGATGTAATACAGTTTGGAATGAGAAGATAAATAAAACAACAGACTTGACATGTTACATCTACAGCCAATAACAATATATTGGTAGGCAAATGGATAAAGCAAAATAATTCTTTTTGTACTGTTCCTTTCTTTCCTAGGTGACATAACTGCCATGTAGTTGTGTTTACTGACATTACTTTAGGAATATAATATCAATTCGTATCCCCAAATAAGCAAAGAGCTAAGTTAATGTTTAATATTATTACCACACTTAAATGAAAAAAAGTGAAGCCATAGATATATGTTTTCCTAATATACTCAAAAGTTTTTAAAATATATGTTCCTAGTAGGATGCCCCCAATAATCTATATAATATGAAAGAGAAGAGAAACCACAAATGAAGAGACCAAAGCTTTACAAAATATGCAGATCCTGTTTGATCTCTCTTGAATCAAGTTTATGTGAGGCAGAGATGTTTTATGTGGTATTTAGGACTTTCATCCTATCGAGTCCATTCACGTGCCACCAAAGCAGACTTGGTAGGATCAACTCAGCTTCTGACACAAATATTAATTTTATGAGGTTTTTTGAACTTAGCATTGTGCTGTGTCCTTCATCGTTTTAATCCTCACATGCAGTGGGGGCTAAGCTTGCAATAGAATGATTCTAAGGACATTAAGAAGAGCCCTTCCACCCTAGCTGGTTTGGCTCAGTGGATAGAGCATAGACCTGCAGAATGAAGGATCTCTGGTTCAATTCCAGTCAAGGGCACATGCCCAGGTTGTAGGCTTGATCCCCAGTAAAGGGCATGCAGGAGGTAGCTGATCAATGATCCTCTCTCATCATTGATGTTTCTCTCTCCCTCTCCCTTCCTCTCTGAAATCAATAAAAATATATTAAAAAAGAGGCCTCCCTCTCTGCCTATGTGCTCTTTCACACTCACCCCTACAGGAAGCAGGTAACTAACACCCCCTCTTCCCCTTGCTTCACATTGAGTCCCATCATTACAAAGGCCTTCTGTGTCTTAAAGAATTTTCTACTAATAAGAAATAGTAAACTGGAAATACTATGCAGTACCACACCAGTTATTGACAGCTACCAGCTCACATTCAGGGTGATAAATTCTGAACCATGCTGGAGACCTGAAAGTTGGCCTCTTTGGAAATGTGACATCAAATTCAGAGATCTGTGTATGAAGAAGGTCATTGTGAGTATTGGGGCAGTCATTATAGTGTTCCAGGTGGAGAATTTTTTAAGGGGAATAAGCCTGCTGAAAGGAGAAAGAAAGAATTACCAGGGCCCTAGCCAGTTTTGCTCAGTGGATAGAACATTGGCCTGCAGTTTGTAGGGTTCCAGGTTTGATTCTGGTCAAGGGCATATGACTGGGTTGTGGGCTTGATCACCAGTATGGGGCATGCAGAAGTTAGCCAATCAATGATTCTCTCTCATCACTGATGTTTCTTTCTCCCTCTCCTTTCCTCTATGAAATCAATAAAAATATGTCTAAAAAAAAAAAAGGAATTACATTACCAGTTACTTAGCTTCATTATACATATTTCTTAAAAAATAATAAGCAAGTGTGTTTTCCTCTGCAGATTGTGCTTGAGCATAAAGATTTCAGTTTACTTTGATGCTGATTGTCCCAGGCAACCAAAGCTACACTGTTCTTCATGATAGAATGTCTTCCAAAAAGCTACAGACCTCTGTCTGATAAAATACATATCCAGAGGAAATAAAATCGCTGTGGACTTGATGCATGTTTCAACATCCCTTTTGCATTTTATTAGCTGTCCGGTGTTTTGTCTTTTTTCTCATCTCTGAGCAATGCAGAGGCCTTTCCATGGGGAAAATACACATCGTTCCCCGCACATTGCTAACACACTGTGTGACGGTCTATGTCACACAGGGTTTGAAACATGCCCTGACTACATCTTCCCTGGCAGAAAATAGCTTCCCAGCTTCGTAATGTAGAGCAGAAGACGGGCTGCAATATATGCTGTGTTCATGTTCCCTTAGACCCGTGGTCGGCAAACTGCGAGTCACAAGCCACATGTGGCTCTTTAGCCCCTTGAGAGTGGCTTTTCCACAAAATACCATGGCCTGGGCAAGTCTATTTTGAAGAAGTGGCGTTAGAAGCAATTTAAGTTTAAAAAATTAGGCTCTCTAAAGAAATTTCAATCATTGTACTGTTGATATTTGGCTCTGTTGACTAATGAGTTTGCTGACCACTGCCTTAGACCCTCAGGCTTCCCCAGCTAGTAGAGAGGACCAATTAGATAACTCACTTTTCAGAGAACCTAAGCCATGCCTTTTTTTTTTTTTTTTTTTTTGTGTGTGTGTGTGTGTGTGTGTGTGTGTGGTCTACAAAGCCTTTTGTAGGAAACATATATTCTCTTCTTCTGACAAGTCATAACACCAATTCCTTCACACATTTGGAATCCCATTGATTCAATGAGCAGACACAGATTCAATCATTATGACAAAGGACAGTAGGGGATCTTTTATTGTTTTAATGTACACAGTATTAGAGCCTAGAATCCTTTCACCTTGATCACAGGTATGTTCTAATTGTTGATAATGATTAACATAAAAATTTTAATGGACTAAATGAATACCATAATTTTTGGCTGGATATATTCTTGGGGGTGGGGCCATCATTTTCTGGAATTCTCTCTTCCTTGTCATCTATCACCCACTGCTCATCTCCCCAGACATGAGTTGGTAGTGGTGGGAGGAAAGTTATTTTTCTTTCCTGCCCCCTACAGAAAAGATGAAGATTGAGGAAGTTATAAACTCCTATTGATCTCTAGCTCTGATCTGGCCAATTGGATTTAAAGATATAAGATAAAAAAGAAGAGGTGCAGTTTAGGTTTTTACAAGGGTATTTCTTGGATCACATGATCTCACACATCTAGAGGAAATAATGAACAACATAAACTGATGAACAAAAACACAGAGAAAGAGAAGCAGCGACCAGACTCTCAAACCTCAGAGGGAAAGTAGAGGAGGGTGGGAGTAAGGGGAAGAGATCAACCAAAGGACTCGTGTGCATGCATATGGGCCTGGCCAGTGGCCATGAACAACAGGGGAGTGGGAGCATATGTAGGGAGGGGTTTGGGATGGGAATGGGGGGATGAGGACAATTATGTGATGCCATAATCAATAAAATAAATAAATAAATTTTTAAAAAAGGAGTGGACACAGGGACAGAGACTCAAGAGGCAGTGCATGAAGACATGGGTGAAAATGGAAATATTCTGAGGAGGTAATTCAAGTGAGGAAGGAAGTAAAAGTGACTGTGTTGGGTGGACTATTTTTTACACAGCTATGTGACTTGACTTTGTGGGTAAGACTAGCACCTCTGACATCTATTCTGTTCAGGTCACTCCTGATATTTTCATTGGTCAAGCCCTTGCTAGGCTGATTTTCTTGGTCACAATTGAGGCACAGGAAGCTTTGGTGAAGCAGCTAATCTAAGCCCCATTTATCCAGGCACAGAAAGTCCCCAGATCTTGTGAAGTCTCCTCAATCCCCAAAGATAGTAAGGGAGGGTGTCCTCAGACCCCAAGGCCAATCCAGCCTCTACACCCTCAGCATCGGCTGTGTGTGTGCGTGTGTGTGTGTGTGTGTGTGTGTGTGTGTGTGTGTGTGTGTGTGTGTTTGGTCTATAAAAAAAATGTCTCATTTTCCTGTTGCTTTAAAGACAATTAGAACGGCCTTTCAATAGCACACTGCAGGGAAATAATGCAGGGTGGGAAGTCTTTCAGACAACTTTCACTTTGGGGTTTCATGGAATAGACATCTTCTGAGGAGAGATGTTTTAAGATTCCTGTGACAGGTGTGGGTGCGGGAAGACAAAATGCAATGAGGAATAAGTCAGCGCAGAGACCCATCAGTCATGCTGCCAGAACTCAGCACATCCTCTTATAACTTTTTCATGAAACTTCAGCACTGAGCAGAGTGATGCAGGGTATTAATAGGACTGAGTCATCGTTACACTTCAGAACGGGTGTTGTCTAGGGCTGTGGGAGTTCACTGCCCTCCCAAGCTGGGTGCTTTTGCTATTAAATATCACTCAGTTGAGCTTTTCAACTGTGCTATGCTGCCCCCACAGTGGTGAAGCCTCCTTTCCTGGGGGAGAAGAAATTGCTGCTAGGACAACCCAGAATTCCCTGGTCCTTCCCTTTCTTTTTCATAATGTAAAGAGCTGCATTAATTTTATTTGATAGATAATGGTTTAAAATCAGGAGACATGAAACCAAGTGATAGAAATATCAATGAGAGTGAGTCATTGATTGGTTGCCTCCTGCATGCCTTCTACTGAGGATCAAGCTTGAAACCCAGGGCATATGCCCCAACTGGGAATGGAACAATGCTCAACAACTGAACTATTCTGGCCTTGTATTTCACATAAATATTAACATATTATTACTTCTCTTATAAGGAAAATTCTTACCTTTTAGTCTGTGTCCAGCCTCTGGTTCCCCACATACCTATTTTATATAGCTTTGAAGTCTATAAAAGGAAGCCCTTGATAGTTATTTCTGGCCTGAGTTGAGGCAGCAATATACGGTTAGTAATATTTCACAGAAGGGCTGAAGTGAACATAGGTAGTATGTGTCAAAGCATACATATTAAACATATCTGTATCCTTGAGAATTATAGGATGATGACATTCAGAGAAGTCATCAGTGGAAATGTGTTTGCTTCTTTGAAAGAGCCCCTAAAACCAGATCCAATTCATTTCTGTCTGGTTTTGAAGTTCCTCTATCCAGTGTTGCTTGTATTATTCTCCCAAGACCAAAGCATAGGAAGAAGTCTGTTGTCTCAGAATTTTAACCAGTGCTTGGGAAAGGCTCAGATAGAATTTAAGAAAAGGGAAAAACAAGATATGAGGAGTCAGATTTCATCTTTAATTTGAACATTGTTGAGTATAGAAGGAGTCGAAGGATCTTGAAACTGACATTTAGAGTAATTCCTATTTATTTCTAAACACCATCTGAGAGGAGTAATAAGCTGCCTCTAACAAGACTGCTCATTCCAGAAAGAGAAGCGATCCAGACACATTCCTCTAACTTCACCTGCAAAGCTATATCTTTGCTTTCAGCAGCATCACTCAGAGCGAACCACTTGCCACTTCTTTTGTCATCAATGAGGCAAAGAACACACAAAGGCCATCATTCCTGACAGAGGGTCGTTCTTTCTGAGACTGTTATTTCCTAATGAGATATTTCACTTTCACCCCTACCATGTCTATGTCATTTAACACAGGAAACTCAAAATTGCTCCATGGGTGGATATTTATAATGGGTTCTGCAACACTTGAGTGCACAGGCGCTCGCACACACACACACACACACACACACACCAAAAGAAAGGCAGAAAAAAAGGCAGTATTGCTCACTGAAAACATGGCTTTCACTCTGAATAATATTACAGCTAATTTGAGAAGTATTGACATTGATTAATCTACAGTGTAACATTTCCAGTGAATAAATTCTCGGAATATTTCTTGAGCATTTGGGAGAAATGATAAATGTGATATTAAAAGCTGTCAAATCTAGCTTGGTTTCACAGAGAAGAGCTCCAAACTTCACAGAACTGGAAAGGGATTGACAGGTGACACCATCAGGATTTAAAGCAAGTGTTCTAATCATCCGTTCCAAGGTGTAAACCACTATTACCTTTTTTGTTTAAACTGTGGCAGCGAATGCTAGAAGCACATTGAACTAGAATAAGATCTGAAGATAGTCTCCTCTTATTAACAAGGGTGCCCATCTGAGCCTTTTAAAGCACTGAATACGTCAGATTGCAATTGATACTGTTTATAAGAAAACAAGACTCCATGCAATTTAATCTCTTCAACAATCCCGGGTTAGGAAGAAATCACTATTATTATTTTAGAAATAAGGAAACTGAGTTCAGCTGGAGGTAAAAGAGCTGCTCAAGTCAAGACAGTGGTCAAGGTCAATTACAAGGTCAACCACAGGTCTGGTCCTCCAGCAGAATGGCCCTTCCCTTCCCTTCTCCCTGCTACGCCTCACATCTCTGATGCTGTTTAAGAACCACTGAAGCGAAGTTCCCGAAGACTACATATTTCACAAACATCCTCTAATAAGTTGCTCAGGGACTGAAAGTAGCCATTAGGTGAAGAGCTGGGAATATATTATATTTTTAATTTACTTAGACTTTGCTTTTTTGAGGAGGGAAACAAATTATCTTAAGATATCTTCCGGGACTGTTGAGCCAAGTTTAGAGGGCAATTAAAATATTGCCTTTGAGTAAGTGAAGCAGTTCTATACCAGCTTTTCTCCCTATCCACCGAACTAATATTTACAGATAAAGATAAATATGGAATGAAAGATTAGGTTAGATGTATTCGTAGGAATCTGTGTAGAACACTTTGTGTTCTTGGTTACTGTATTGATTACAACTTCCATCAGTTTAATTATTCCACTTGGCTTTGCAATCACTTGAGGAGATTCCAAATAATTAGAACTCAGGTCACTATTCTTTCTGACTCATTGAACAGCCCAGATCTTAATAACTTTGAAGAGTTTCAAAACTCATCTTTTTGAAAGTTACACAAGCTATAGCTCCCCTGTGTGGGGAAAATTTCAGTAATTCTCAAAGCATGGCCTTGGACCATAGCAGTGAGAACACTTAGGTACAGACTGAGATATGCAAAATCTTGGCATCTCCTCAGATTTACTGAATCAGAAGGTCTGGATATGGGCTCAGTCATTTGTATTTTCACAAGTCATCCAGGTGACTCTAATAATACCTCTAAAATCTGCTATTCACTTCAAAAAAGGAAGCATACCCAGCCTGTGTGGCTCAGTGGATTGAGTGTTATCCCATGCACCCAGAGGTCATGGTTCCATTCCCCTTCAGGGCACATGCCCAGGTTGCAGGCTAGATCCCCAGGAGCAGGTCTGCAGGAGACAAGCAATGGATGTTTCTGTCACAAGGATGTTTCTATCTCTCCCTTACTCTTCCTCTCTCTCAAAAAAAAAAATCAATAAAGACATTTTTTAAAAGCAAAGAGTATGTGGGAAGGAGCATTCTTTGGTCTTTCTGAGAAGGCTGAGGGTCAAGTACATTCCTCTTCATTATTGAACAGCAAGCATCAATAGGAATCAGGAAAGCAGAATTTGTTTGTTCACCACGTCTATTTTTATAACTCCACAATAGCCAGTTGATTGAATAAATGCTTTTGTGTCCCTGCCAATACTCAGCTTGGAAAGTCCGTTGTAAAAGAGAATAATTAGCCACATGGTCTCTATATAATGGCACATGCTCCCTGTCCCTTTTCTGCCTTGGCCCATTTAGACAACTAAATAGATTTTATAAAAAGTGACTTTTCTATAATTTAAAGAATAAAGATTATTAATATTAAGATTTTCTAGGAATACTAAATGCAGTCTTTTGCTATATAATTTATTGTTTATCCAAAAATATTGTGTTATATGTAACCATTTCTACTTGAAATATAGTCTTACAACAAACCATTTTTAAGTTTCTGGAGATAATAAAATATTTAATGTGTTTAAACATGCTCATTTGTGATGTCTGACAGCGGACTTGTATCTGCATGTCTAAGCACGCAGGTTCTAAGTCATCACATTTTATACTCAACTGTCAATGTCATGCCTCGTGATTAGCTACTGTGGCCTTAAACATGTATACTTACACACAAGGCTGTGTTTCCATGGTTAACTGTCAACTCCAAATCTTTAAAATATGCATATGACAACATGGAGGTGTGTTGTAGTGCTATTTGACTTTTACAAAGGATAACTGTTTGTGTTGTTCATTTCAAACGTGTTTAAGTGGTAGAGAAGGCACAGGGACATCTATGAGCCTGTCTACGAGATGCTTTCTCTGTGAAGATGAAAATGGTAAGTGCACTTAAAAGTTACCTTTGGTGTTTTCAAAGGCAGCTCCGATTCCACTTTGCATATCGCATAGGTTGGCTGCTCAGATGCTTCAAAGCCCTCAGCACCAAAGTCCTCTTTGAAAGGCAGCTACTTCCTGTGATTTTGATATCGGCTTCGATGTATTTGATAGAAATGTTGATCAGGGTGGCACCAGGAGCCCCGGATATAAATGAGTTTTCTTTGCCTCCCTGTAGTTACTTTAAAAAGACACGAATAACTAATTTACCTTGTACTATAGAAGGAGCAAGTGGAAGAGAGAGATCTGAAGAAATTTCTTTCAGGACACTTTTTTTATCCTGTTCTCACTCATAAAAACACAACATTATCATAACATTATCATGGCTACATCTAAAAGTGACTTCTTTCTTTACAAAATAAAAGCCTGAAGTGATGCCCATTCTGGACGAATGGAACTGGAAGCACGTTTCTGCTCCCAGTCGCGGCTCTTTTTCCGTCCTGAGTAGACATCCATCCCCATTCCCGTGCGGTGTGAAGTTGAGGTGAGTGGGCAGATACAGCTGGTGGCAGCCTGGCCGATGCTGCTAAGAACTAAGGACGGGGCACAGGGACACGCTGATTCAGGGAACTGCAAACTATGCCCTCCGTGAAGGTTTCTTTCCGAAGATGTGAAAGCAGGCTCCTGCCCCTCATTGTAACCAGACATCCCCCTGATCAGAAGGCTCTGTGGAAGGGGTCCTTAAATTGGACTAAAGCTGTGAGCTGACTTGCTGGCAAAGAGGGAAGAAATAGAAATTTTCTTTCTCCCCTCTAATCAGGTGGGTATGAGTAATTTGAGAATGGGAAACACGAGAGTAATGAAGATTAATCAAATGTAATTGCATGAGAAAAATTAACCAAACGCCTTCCCATTTCAAACATATAACAAATTAAAAATACAAATACTCATGTGCACACATAAACACACACACGCACACACACATACACACACACACACACACATTTAAAAGGAATAAAATGTAACATCTGAGTGCCTTAAGTAGAATTAGAAATTCGACAAAGAAGAACAAGGAAGCCAATCCCAGTGATTGGTGTGGTGCTCACTCTGTGGAGATCAGCCTCCATGGTTAAGAGGGCTAACTGAGTGTGTCAGAGGAGAGGAACACAGCTCTCAGAACTGAAATTGACTCAATAAAAAAATAAAAAATAATAATAGCATAAATTGATAGACTTCTTAAAAATCTGGCTCTTTGAAAATAAGAACAAGATAGAATCCCCCGGCAAATCTGGTTAAGGGGAAATAAATAAGTAAAAGGCTCCAATAAACAGTAAAAAAAAATGATGAGATAATTAATTTTAAACATACCAATCACTAAGTAATGTCAATACATTTGACTCTTCATTTAAGTGTTTTCTGTTTTAGAAAATATATAAATAACCAAAATTGATTTATAAGTAAATAGAAAATTTGAATAGATCAATAATTGTGAGAGTAATTGAATCTGTGTTGGAGATAATTAACCTCATGCCTTCAAAAAGAACACTGGCCTCCATCCATTTTAAAAGTAACTCTACTGAAATTCAGAGCCTTCCACAATGTCTCTAACAGATTAGTACTAAGACTAGAGAAAGAAGGTTCTGAATTAGCATAATCACCATAACTATCACCTCTACTACCCCCCTCAATGGGCATTAGGATGAAGAACAACTATAGTTAGCAAGGTTAGCCTACACTATGGGAAATCTATTGGCAGTAAATGTTTAAAGATATATCGATAGCTTGAATTTTGTAGAATGAAGCAGAGGGAAATTTTATTCAATCGACTAGATGATTTTTACTCCAAAATGTGCAGTTTTCATGAGTAATATCATTTTGGAAGTGTTAGGGCTTTTGCTCTGGATTATAAAAGCATTAATTGCTCCTTTTTATGATCCGCAAACATCACTTAAATCGATAGGAACGGACCCTTCAACCAAAAGCATAACAGAGTTTGTCAAGTAAATAGTGTTTAACAGAAACATCGATGGGAGAGAAATGGAAATGAATAAACAGAAATCTGTAATAGGAGCCTCCATTATGATGCTGCATCCTGTCGGGAAGGCTGGTGAATGAATGGATTTTTAGGAAATATCAGCTCATAGAAGTCTGCATATCATCAGAGTATATGCTAGGGACTCATTGTGTGTCTTTCCCCCCAAAAAAATATCATGGCAGAGCTCTCCTCCCCATGGTGATGGTGTTGGGAGATGGATAGGCCTTGGGAGTGAGCTCCAATGATGCAACTAGTGCCCTGACAGGACCCACCAGGAGAGAGCTGCTCTCTGTCCTGTGAGGACAGAGCAAGAAAGGCCATCTCCACCTACAGAGGGCTCCCATCTGACACCCCAAGGCCTGCATCTTGACCTTGGACTTCCCATCCTTTGGAACTGTGAGACACGTCTGGTGTTTGGGCCACCCATTCTATGGTATTGCAAAAGATGAGGCAGTGAACCCTTTATGACAATAAGGATGGAGAAGGTCTTTAGGGAACCAGGTGTCTTTCTTCTAAGGAAGTGTGAGCAGACAAAGCAAACCATGTACGGATTTCAATTGCTCAGAACATGTTATGTTGTTAACAGTAAGTGATTCGACAGTGGGAAATTAAGGGAAATTAAAAAAAGAAGAAGAAGAAGAGTACCTTAAGAGTTAATCCATTATCATAATCCACTTTTGATTAAAAATGTAAAATTCACAGTGATAGATTTTGAAAGAAAATGGATATTCATAGTAATCATTTCAATTTATAATAATGTAGCCACTGAAATGGAACATCTGAGCACATTTGCATATGTTGATACAGAATTATGAAGTTTTAAAACTGATTCTCCACTAAATACAAAGCAATTAAAATCTCCATAGTGAACTCTCCTAAAATATTCCGGGAAATTAAAGTTATATGCACATCTCTTCCACTTATTACACATTACTGTTGAGGGCTTGTTTTGTTTTATTTTGTTTCCCTTTAAGCTTCAGAGCTGTATGGCTTATGCCATGCAGAAAGGAGTCTAATTGTTAACACATAATAGGTAACCTTTATTCTAAGCAGTTTGCATACACTAATTAAATCCTGTGAGTGAGACGCTATTATTTTCTCCATTTAACAAAACCAGCGCGCTGGAACCGAAGAGGTTGGGTCGCTTGCTTAAGGCCACACAGCTAATGGCATCAGGTTGACATTGCCCAGGACGAGGGAGGAGCTGTGAGCCCGTGGATTTATAAAGCCAACCTCGCTGCCGTGACAACAGGAACGGGTGATGGGGAGGGCAGCCCGGTGCTTCCAGGGAGAGTTTATGTGCTGGTCCTACAGGCAGATGCTGAGGATAACCTTGTCTGGTACCTGAGGTGGGTTCACAGATGGAATGCACAGCAATCAGTCTTTTAAATTGGAATGAAATACGCCTGCTAGATTAGAAAGGCAAGGGCATCTTATTTACTCAGAGCATTTAAACTCACCAGCAAAGCATTTAAACTACTGTCACAATATTTAAACTCACTGTCCCCGGGAAAACCTGAAGAGCAGAGCTCATGTCTTACTTATCTTTTAATCTGTGAGCCCATCATCATGACTAGTACATCCATTCTATTTGGTTCGTTTATTCACCCAGTAATTTTTCTATTTAGATATTTATCATTTTTAATTCATTGCTTATTTAGTAATCATCTGTAATTTTAATAATAAAAGCATAATATGCTAATTAGATCAGACATTCTTCTGGATGACCTTCCAGACAAAGCTGGGGCTGAGAGAGAAGCCTGGGTCCTGCGTGCCAGAGAGAAGCCAGTGCTAGCAGCTGGGGGAAGGAAGGTATACTCTTGCACAAATTTCATGCATTGGGCCTCTAGTTAATAATAATTGGTTTATTTATGCATATACATATGAATCTATTTTTTTTTTCAAAAAGAGAAAGGGGAAGGAGAGAGATAGAAATATAGGTGATGAGAGAGAATCTTTGATCAGCTGCTCCTGCAGACCCCCTACTGGGAATCCAGGCCACAAACCAGGCATGTGACCTGACAGAGAATTGAACCCAGAGCTCCTGGTTCATAGGTTAACCTTCCACCATTGAGCCACACCAGCCAGGCTAAACAAATATTTACTGATTTTTTTTTATTTCTCAAAACTGGGGATATAGCAGTGAATGAAACAAACAAAAAATGCCCCTGGACTCATAGAACTTGTATTCTATTGGGAATAGATAGGCAATACCTGATCCTATGTAATAAAACCCCAATATGCAAATCAACCAAACTGCACAAGGACCAGTGGAACAATGTGCACTGACTACCAGGGCAGATGCTCAATGCAGGTATTTCCCCTGACTGGGGGCAGCACCTGAATTCAGCATTTACCCCCTGAGAGGGAGGCAACCAGTAGTAGTGATCAGGGGGCGGGACACGCCAGAGGACAGCACCATGCCCCTAGTCCAGGCGAGTGCCAGCATGGGCTGTCTAATCGCCCCACCCGCCAGTTGGCCTGCAGAGGGAGGTGGGTGACCTTAGGCAGTAGCAGGGGGACAGGGCCAGCAAGCAGGCAGTGCTAGGCCACCAACCAAGGTAGGTGCCAGTGGGGTCCCCTTTTCATCCTGTCGGCCGGTCCCCCACAGACAGCCCTGATCACCGCCAGGCTGAGGGATCCTACCCTTTGTATTAGGAACAGTCTCTTATTTAAAAATTAAAACCTGGCAAGGCTACGCTAACACTGATAAAACAGGGTGATGCAGCGATGACATGCATGGACTCTGGCTTGCACATTTGGTGGTCAGCCCTGATTCTGACACTTACAACTGTGTCACAAAGCCAATGACTTAACTTCCCTCTGCTTCAGTCTTTCCACCCATAAGATGGGGGAAATGGTACCACTGCCTCAGAAGGACCATGTTATGTACCACTTTTTATAATCAGGGCAAAACGTAGCTGCCCATACAACAGCAAGATTCCTTTCACTGTATGCAAAGGAAGGTCACTGGAGCATGCAGCATCCCGGATTGTGAGAGGGATGTCCAACTGCTGGTTTAGGCCTGACATCCCCTGAGGGGTCCTAGATTGTGAGAGGATGCAGGCCAGGCTGAAGGAACCCCACCCCCATGCATGAATTTTGTGCACAGGATCTCTAGTAGACAGATACAAATATTGTTGCTACTCATTATTTGTGGTTAGTTATGATCTGTAAGGTCCCTGTGAATATTAAATTATGATCCTCAAACCCTTGTTCTGAGCGTTAATACTGGGTTAGGTTCCTGAATCTCTGGTCATGTAATTTTTATGAACTGATCAATAAATACCTGTGCCTTACTTGTGCTTCTTCTTAAAGATGCCTCATGTTTACATGCCATGGACTCGCTAACATTGAGCTCATGGCCAGTTGTAGTTTAACTCCTGCCTGAAGGAAGCTTGTCTAAAAGACATATTTTCTCCATGTGGCACAGAGTCTCCTGTGCTTAGGGCACTAGACAGTGCTCTGCACGGCGCTGAGAGGTCTTCGTAAGCAGCCAAATCATCAACCAAAGGCACCAAGTGGAAACCTGGCACTCAGTAGTCACAAGTGTTTTCTTGTTTAGCTTAAGAGAGGCAAGCAGCGGCGGGGCTTGTGCACATCAGATGGTGGATGTCACTGCTCCCCACCTGCATGTGCCTGGGAATGACCTTGAAAGCCACAAGCCTGATGTGGGGGATACATGCAGAGTGTAATGAGCAGAGAAACTGGCAAATATGCATCTGTGAAAAAGGAGGGTCAACTGTGCATTTTGTCTGAAAAGTGCTCTGGAGACATTAGACAGCAAGGAAGGCTACCCCTGATCGCCTGTCTGATAGGAGGTCATGGTTCTGTTCCCAGTCAGGGCACATGTCTGTGTTGTGGGCTCAATCCTTAGGAGGGGAGATGCAGGAGGCAAATGATCAAAGGTTCTATGATGTTTCTATCTCTCCCTCTCCCTTCCTCTCTGAAATTAATAAAAAAAAAATGTGTTAAAAAGAAAAAAAAGAAAAAGAAAAAAAGAACTGCAGCCAGTGTGGTTCATGGGGAAGGTGAGGGTAGAGCTCAGGGCAATAAGGTTGCAGACTTAGTTAAGAATGAGGTCATGGGAAAACCTGTGGGCAGTGGGAAAAGGACTTCAACTCTAATTCTGAGTAAAATGGGGCAGCTAAAATGTGGGCCATGCACATGAGAGGATCTGTCTCTGTCTGACAACTGGGTTGGCGGCAAGGAGCCTTTTCTGTAGAGGACTGGAGCAGGTTCGGGAAAAGCGCTGGGCTGAAAGAAGCGAGAGGCGATGGTGGCTTAGATAAGCACTGTGTTGATGAAGCTTGTGGAGGAACAATCCAGTTTGGTAGAATGAATAAAAAGATGCCTTGAATGATTGGATGTGGCATGTAAGAGAATAAGAAGACTTGGTGGAGAACCTAACTCTTTGACCTGAACAACTGGAAGGTTAGAACTTCCATGTATTGAGGTTGGAGACTGTGGAAGTAGCTGGGGATTCCAAGGATGAGGGTGGCAGATGTTGAGTTTTGGTCAAACTTAAGGACTTACTAGACATCTGAGGAGAGATCTTGATTCAGCATTGGCATATGCTAGTTGGAAGTTCTATGCCAAAACTATATAGATGTATTGAATTAAAGAATGCATTCACTAATGAATAAGCCCAGTTTATATCTTTGATTTTGTTTGTAGGCATGGTAAATATTTTAATACAAATTCACAGGATGGAGAAGATATAGAGTAGAAAAAGAATTGGCTTCCAATCTGCCAATTGAGTTTGAGTTCTGCTTCTTTCACCTAGTTATCTGAAATGTCGTAGACATTAACTAATGTATAAGAACTGTTCTCGCTTTGTATAAAATGGACAAAATTGGATTAATGGAGGATTAAATTAAATTGTATATAAATAAAAATATGCAAATAGTAGATGCTAAATAAATATCAGTGACTATTTGTCCTTTCCTATAATTTCAAATAAATGCTGAGTAGCACGATTTATATTTTTTGCTATTTCCAAAATAAATAAATAGATAGGTACATTTATGACTTGAAGCAGGTGTTTTCATAAAAGGCAAA
The DNA here is from genome assembly GCF_964339955.1 of Pipistrellus hanaki. Taxonomy (NCBI): domain Eukaryota; kingdom Metazoa; phylum Chordata; class Mammalia; order Chiroptera; family Vespertilionidae; genus Pipistrellus; species Pipistrellus hanaki. The sequence continues at coordinate 4,462,723 of NC_140505.1, forward strand.
TATGAATTTAGGACAATAAGATTTGTCTGAAATAAATACGATATGTCTGAAAATGTATCATAATAGGTATTTCATTTCGTATTTTTATTAACTAGAATGACAAATCATAAAATCTATGCCAACATCCTCTCTTCTATAAGTATGAAATGGTTATAATTTTACATTTAACCTAGACTTCACTGCGGAATCCTTTTAAACATTTTTTTCTTATATAATTACCAAGAATCAGTGACATTCCTATGTAAGTATAAAAATCTTACAGAAAATAGAAGTTACTCAACAACACAAAGTGGAGAAACATTATTTTAATAGTTAGAAATAAATATACATTAAAATAAATTGTAAGGAGTTTTTATATGTGCATTTTATTTTATTTGAGTATTATGCACTCTTCATATGGCCATAAGTCTTCAGTCCATTGACTGCTTAAGTCTTAATATACTGAAAATTATTTAAGATGATATGCTTTATTTATAATAACATTTAGAAGTCACAGATTTGACCAAGTAATGCACAAAGTCATACTCCAAATTTGAAACTTTGAATTTGAAAATATTTTGGCCAGCAAAGAACATAGAGAGGTAATAATGTAATTGATTGATTGATAGAAAGAAAAAACAAAAACAAAGTAGAATTCACTGAGTACACACTATGTATGACTTATGGTGTAAACATTTTGTATGTAAAACTGTATTTAATGCTTACATTAACCTGTAATTTTAATCATTTAACAGATAACAGATTGGGACACAAAGGAAATTAAATCCATAAAATTAGGGAATGACTGATCTGAGTTTTGACCACATTATAGTTTTACTTCAAAGCTTATATTCTCTATTTAGTGTTGTACTATTAAGAAACTAATCTGAATGAAACATTTAGGTTTTTTTTACTTCAATTCAATCATTTTACTAATTAATTCAATGCCTTGTCTTATCTATAAGTCTATTAAAATATAATAGATGTCTATGATCAAGTGTAGCTATAATTTCCCAGACCTTTTTTTTTAAAGAAATTTATATCTACTGGTATCATGTGAAATTGAGCTACAAATGTTTAGGCATAACCAAAAATATAATAGTAATAGCAATAATAATAATAATAATAATAACTAACATTTATTGCTTTTCTGTGACTCTGACGCAATGTGAGCAGTTCTCATGGGACTACAACCATGGAGCCAGTTAAATCACATTGAAAGACAAAGGAAATAGGACAGAGAAGAGCAGGATAAAAGTCCAGAACTGAGTCATTTCTAAAAATATTTTCAAAGTGCCACAAAACCAACACCAATCATGGACCTTAGAAGGTCATGCCTAATGATGTTTTATTTCTTTAAATGCATTTATTTTATTTTTTAAGAGGGACATTTCCTGTTATGGAAGTAAAATGATCATTTTAGAAACAAATGCATACAGATGATATATGATAGAATTGTACATGTGAAACCTACATAATTTTATTACTCAATGTCAGCCCAATAAATTAAATAAAAACTAAAATGAACAGCATGGCCAATGTAGCTAAGTGGTTGAGCATCAACCCAAGAACCAGGAGGTCAAGGTAGGGTTCTCAGTCAGGGACATGCTGGGGTTGAGGGCATGATCCCCAGTAGGGGGCGTGCAGGAGGCAGCCAATTGATTATTCTCTCATCATTGATGTTTCTATCTCTGCCTCTCTCTTCCTCTTTCTGAAATAAATTAAAAAAAAAAAACATTAAAAATAAATAAAATTAAAAATGATGTTAAGTGGAAATTGGAATTCTTTGCACAGACTTACTATCAAGGAAGTTGGCATTACTATCAACTTTTCTAAAGCACGTCTCTCAGATGGAAAGGGAAATGAATACGTTTTCCCCTATGACTTGCTATTTATTCGGTGTTGATGTTTCTCTTCAAAGGCCTGTTTTCTAGTTTTTAGACCACAGCCATCAGTCTTCCTGGATCTTCAGTGTGTCGTGTCTTTCAACAGCAATGCTGAACACGTCGATATAGCTTATTTATAGGCCAGTCTTCTCTAATAGGCTTTTAGCTCTTAGAGGGTGCGGACTGCGTCGGAGCAATTGTTTAATCCTGGAAGTAGAGCACAGTAAGTGGCGTAAAAACAATCGATGTGTATAGACAGGAAAAGGGAAGCAAGCTGGTAATTGACCTCCAGTTACCATCATGGTTAGATTGCTGTCAATTCAAATGGCTGCACAATGGCAGCACATTATGTATTTTGATCACAGCCCATGTAAACTATTTGTAGTTAAATGGAAACAGTCTTCACTGCCAGATGTTCAAGGTCAGCGAAACCAGGGCTTCCTACGGACACGTGGTCCTCAGCAGGGAAGAGACTTCTCCCTAAACAAGTGCGAGGCTTGTGTTTGTACTGAAGTGGTTAATGGTGCAGAACTCATCCTGATGTTAATATGTCACATATTCAGCCCTAGTTGGTTTGGCTCAGTGGATAGAGCGTTGACCTGGGGACTGAGTGGTCTGAAAGGTTCCAGGTTTGATTCCGGTCAAGGATATATGCCTGCAAAGACCGGATGCAGGCTCTACCTCAGTGTGGAGGCATGCAGGAGGTAGCTGATTGATGGTCCTCTCTCATTGTCTCTCTCTTTCTCTCTCTTTCTATCTCTCTATTTCTTTTCTTCCTATCTGAAATCAATAAAAACATATTTTAAAAAATATTTAAACTGCCACATATCCCAAGGATTGAGTTTCTCCAGAATGTGATTAGAATGCCTGTGTCATTTGTTCAGAATGCGCGTATATTTTGGCTCCAAATATACTAACTCTTTTTTGGATGGAAAAGGGCTTCCTCATGTTGTCAACAGTGAGAAAACGGAAGGACCACACACCCTAGGCCAGTGGTCGGCAAACTCATCAGTCAACAGAGCCAAATATCAACAGGACAACGATTGAAATTCCTTTTGTGAACCCAATTTTTTAAACTTAAACTTCTTCTAACGTCACTTCTTCAACATAGACTCGCCCAGGCCATGGTATTTTGTGGAATAGCCACACTCAAGGGGCCAAAGAACCGCATGTGGCTCACGAGCTGCAGTTTGCCGACCCTAGGCAGATATGGAAATATACAACTTGATTATTAATTCAGTCAAATTATGGATGATGCCTATTATCTTTACAAATAGATATAAAAAGCACATGTATGTAAAAGAAGTATTGCTGTGGAAAATGCCCCAATAACAAATCTTATTAAAAGACAGAATTTTGAAATAGCTTGCCAGAAGGGTAGTGACCTCAATTAAATTTTCTGTGGAATCATAATTGGTGATTTTAATAAAGGAACTCTATTGCAAATTAAATATTTGATAATATAATATTTTGGTACTTCTCATTTCCCTCTGGCTTGCATTTATATTTTAAAAAAATCTTTGAGATAATCACAGAAGATTTATAATTTAAAGTGATTTTTTTCTTTCATCCTACTCAAATAGATTTTAAAAAGTTTTAAATTCAAAAGGAGGGAGAGGATAATAGTACTTAAATTTTTTTTAGGAGATATTTATTCTGTCAGTGAGGGCAAACATTAACTACAAAAATGTACAATGACTGTCAAAGTGACACAAGCCACGGTACTGGAGACATTTCAAAGAGATAAATATGTTCAGTGTGAGGTCAGCCTGCATGGCTCAATGGTTGAGTGTTGACCTATGAACCAGGAGGTCATAGTTCAAGTTCTGGCCAGGGCACATGCTCTGGTTGTGGGCTTGATTACCAGTAGGAGGTGTGCAGGAGGCAGCCAATCAGTGATTCACTCTCATCATTGATGTTTCTAACTCTCTCTGAAATCAATAAAAATATATTTCAAAAACAGAAAATTTTAAAAACATGTTCAATACGAATTGTCTGGAAAATACCAATTTTAATGTACCACTTTCTGTAGGAACGTAATCTCTTCTCATGTTTCTATGTGATTATGCTGATCGACTTTTTGAACAAACCTCATACATTATATGATGACATATTCTTATCGTACCTCACATAAAGTACACATGCAGTTTCATGTTTAGACAACTTCACAGTTCAACCAGGGAAGGCTTTGTTCCCATCACTACAAACAAACAAACATTTCCACGCAAAACAATGATAACATCAACAACTCTTGGCGGGCTTAGTACCCTTAACTGTTACATTTAAATTAAGTTTGGGACCCGAAAAGTATGCGCAGTGATGGCCATTTTCTGTAGCCTTTAGAAGTCCCTGGCATGGACCAATTTCTCTATGCATGATGGGAATTTGATCCGGTCTGGGTCTGGCTGCAACCTGTGAGCCCATGGCTGGGGCTGGCTTTTCCGTTGTTCACCTGCATGGTTGTTCTCAGGTGGGGATCTGCAAGGGTAGCAACACCAGTAATGAGGGGAGCACAGTTAGTAGCCAGCATGATGGAAGGGATGCAAGAGACCTGGTCATCACCTGGTTTCAATGCACAGAGCATGCTCACACCGCCCACAGAAATAACATGTTTACAGTTGCTGATATGCACCGACAATTGTACTTCCATTGTGTGCGTCCTGGCCACGCTTTGCATCAAATTATATCTTCCCGTAAGGTCAGGATTTTACCAACTCTCTTTTCAGCCGTATCTATGCTGCTGCATAGGGTTCCCAGTGTTTATTCTGTCATTATTAACCACTGACACAGGAGGAGCAGCGAGTGTACCTTCCAGGACACTCACTCTGCTGGTGGTTCTCGGGACACACTCTAATCCGTCCATTTCCTTATTAACACAAGAGACTGTCATATGCTAGGCATCCAATGACAGGTGCAGAGATCGGTGAAAAGGTTGTTGTTTTCTTTGTTTTGTATTCTGCTTAGGAGAAAGCTACTATGGCTGCTGACGGCTCCGTTAACCTATCTAGTGCCCATCTATCTCTGGCTGTTGGGATATGGCATCTGTGGTCATTGTCTGGGAGTTTAGTGCCATCTCCAGGGAATGTCACAGTGACCCTCCCAGCCCAATGCATCTGGTAGTCGCCAGGGCTGTGGCCATGGGAACCGCCAGCCGAGCTGCCAGGGTCAGGGGGTCAGTGCAGAGCAGCTCTGCTCTCTCCCCTGGGGATTCTCCAGGAGAGGCGCTGCTGGGCTGCAGTCAGGTTAATGGAAACAGCAGCAAACAACACCAGTCTATGCCAGGCTGACAGAGAAAAGCCCTGGCTTCAGGGAATCAGGCCTAGTAAGCTAGGCAGCGAACAGGCAGCCTAGGAATTCAACCTCCTATGAAACTTCAAACACAACTTCTTCATGTGCTGATAATAACAAGCCACGTATCATTTTCTCTACAAAAATAAAATACCTTTGGTGTTTAAAGAGAGGCATCAATTATATGTCAGGAATTTTTTAATGTGATTTGTTCAATTATAAATATGCCTATCTGATGGAGAGAGTTAACAAAGCAACAGACATTTATGTTGTTGGAATGGGTTCTTTTTTTTTTTTAAAAAAAAAATATATATATTTTATTGATTTTTTACAGAGAGGAAGGGAGAGAGATAGAGAGCTAGAAACGTCCATGAGAAACATCAACCAGCTGACAGGGATGTGCCCGCAACCAACGTACATGCCCCTGACCCGAAGACTGACGCTCTATCACTGAGCCAAACCTGTTCGGCTGGAATGGGTTCTTTAGGTGACTCAGTGGGGGATCTTCAATTATCCTTACTGCTTTCCTATGCCTGTACCTGCACACACACAGACAGACACACACACACGCACACATACACACACAGGGAACCACATCTGGCAGAGTCTTTAGAGTGCCCTGAGCCCAGGGTGCACTATGGTAGCTAGACTGTTCTAGCACTTTGCCAGATGAATTAAATCAGGACTTCTCATCTAAAGGCCCTTTGGTCCTGGACTCAGGGGGCGTGTGGCAATACCTTCGGACACCACTGACTGTCATAACTAAGAGGATGTCACTGGCTGAGGTGGGCGGAGACCAAGGTTGCCACTGACCATCCTACTATGCTTAGGAAAGCCCGCCCCCCCCACCCAAGAACAATCTAGCTCTAACATAGGGGTGCATATTTCCTTTCTGATTGGTGTTTCTGGTTTCTTGGGATGTATTCCTAGAAGTGGGATCACTGGGTCAAATGGGAGTTCCATTTTCAGTTTTTTGAGGAAACTCCATACTGTTCTCCACAGTGGTTTCACCAGTCTGCATTCCCACCAGCAATGCACGAGGGTTCCTTTTTCTCCACAACCTCGCTCAACATGGCAACAGTGCTGAGGCCAAGGAAGATAATGAGACACTGAAGTCCAAGATGAACATGGGAAGTTACCCCAGGGACGTGGATTCATAGGGCATAGCTGACTGCTGGGTGTTCTTAGAACAGACCCCTGGAGAGGGAGACTGTTCCTTCGGAGGCTCCAGCATCCCTGAGGGAATGCTTCCTTAATGGGACACATTTGTGCCCAAATCACTCTCTTCCTGGAGCGGTTTGCTGTTATTGGATTGCGAGTTACAACCTTGTGTCTTTCCCCTAGATCATCATCGTGAGTTATGTTATTTCTGTTCACATCCCTGCTGAGAGTCCCCAGGTTTAGCCAAAACAGGTTTCCTCTGAACCAGCGCAATAACTCTTAACTCTTCCCTCGGCCTCCCGCATCCTCTCACAGACTCCCCGCCCCCGACACTGTTCACCTTTTACAGCTGCCAGAACAATCCGTCTGCAAACCAGGGCTCACCTTGTCACTCACCTGCTAGCCGAACCTCCTTGCTTCCTGATGAAAAGGATGCCGTTCCCTTTAGCGTGAGAGAGAGGACCCTGGGTCACCCGACCCCGGCCTGTCCTGGCCTCATCGCTGGTCCCCTTAGTTGGACATTTGCACTTTATCAGCACTGCGTTTCTCGATTTCTCTGCAGAAGCCCTGCTGTCTCTCGCCTGGGCAACTGCATTACAGCCTGCTTCTCTGTGTACACCTTCATTCTGTGCCCTTGTCAGCCTCTCACCCCCACCGGCTCAGGTGGCACTTGTGCCAGGACGCGCTGTGATTCTGCAAGGCAGTGTTACTCCTGTGAGAAGGGGTCTGTGTTTCCATCAGTGCCCTCCCCAGGCTGTTCTAAAAGGAGCCTGTGGTGTTCACCGGTGGGTTCCCTGAGGTGGTGGCCTGTGTCCTGGTTATGTGGTGTCCTGCTTCCTCCTCACTCCTGCAGGAGGGCAGCGGCACAAGAGCTACTCTCTCTCTTTCTATTCCCAGCTCGACTTTTAGGATTCCTAAGCATCTTTCGAGTTACTGAATCTACCACTTACGCATAGACGGTCTCAGTAAGAGAAGAACCACTTGGTTGGTGGTTTAGATTGTCTGGATTAAAACATGACTGTGCTTAACTAAGTTGGCGTGGGGGGAAGGTTTCCCTGATCATCATCCTTTTTATTTAGCAAAATAAAGTCATATTGACATAACTATGTAACACCAACTAAAGGAAGAACAGTCTCAGAAATGACTCATACTGAGCAGCATCTTAGACGTGTACACTTTATATGCACATATTTTATATGTTTTTAAAAGTACTTAATGCATTTTAACTACAGATTAACATAGATTCAAATTTTAAGCTAAGCTATCATAATTTTTATTTTAGTGATCAATTGAAAAATGTTAGAGGTCAGATAGACAGGCTTGAATTCCACTTCTGCCAGTTGATAACTTAAGCAAATTACTTAAATATTGAGATCTTTTGTTGTTGTTTTTCATTTCTAAAATGGTAATATCTACCTATTGAGATTAAGGATTAATTAAAACTATGAACAAAATTATGTAATTCAATATTTGCAAATAGTAATGTCTAAAAGGTCATAGATAATTCTAGTTATCAGAATATTCTTTAGTTCAGTCCTGAACAGATATCTCTACTAATAAAAGCATAATATGCTAATTATATGGCACAGCCAAACACCTTCTGGACATCATTCCAGACATCCTTCTGGAGAAAGCCATGGTGGATGGGGCAAGGCGGAGGTGGTTAGGGGTGATCAGGCAGGCAGAGGAGTTCTTAGGGGGTGATCCTGCCAGCAGGGGAGCAGTGAAGGGGAGATCAGGCATGCAGGGGAGCAGTTAGGGGCATCAGGCTGGCATGCAGAGGGGTTAGGGATGATCAGGTGGGTAGGAAGTAGTGGTTAGGGGTGATCAGACAGGCATGCAGAGTGTTTAGGGGCAATCAGGCAGGCAGGCAGGCAGGTGAGCAGTTAGGATCCAGTGGTCCCAGATTGCAAGAGGGATGTCCTGGGTTGGAGAGGGTGCAGACTGGGCTGAGGGACACCCCCATAAACAAATTTTGTGCACTGGGCCTCTAGTGTAAGAATGTGACACCTCCAAGGCAGTCCACACCTTTAGAAATAGCTTGGTATATATTTTAAAATGTCCTCACAGTTTATTCTGCAATGTCGTGCTGCCCCACCCCTCTCTCATTCAAAGAAAGGCTGTCTCTTCCTGTGCTGCCTCTTCCAGCCGGTCAGCTCTACACAGCGCGTCTCCCTGTCCTCAGCTGCATCTTTGAATGTGGCCACGGCAGAAGGACAGCCTGGCACATGTCTGGTTCCCCTCGCTGCATGCTGGCTCTCACCAAATCTGGAGAGCCCAGTGCCCAGCGCCCCTGACTGAACCTCCTTGTGAGCAGGCTGTCAGCATGGAACAAAGCGCCTCTCTAGCTGACCATATCCACCTGCTGCGCCTCTGCTTTAACATCTCATTCTCTCTCCAAGACGCCCCCTACCTTCACCATATTACTAATCCACCATATTATTTTACAAATATACTTAATGACATACTACACTAACCTTCAAATTGCAATGGACAGAGATCTTGACTTTTTAATTGGGCACTATTAAATGTAGTTTTAATTTGGACAATTTCACAAATAAGGAGACTGAGTGTTGAAGCCTACCTCCTAGACCTAATAGTTATTAAGATGTTGCTACTTCTACTTCTAATGGGCTCCTTTCCTTAAATATCTTTTTTGTAAAAGCCTTTAAAGAAAGTTCTAGACATCTTGTCAATTGACTCCTATATACTTCAGTGAGAATCCTAACAAACACAGATATTTTCTTTTTCTTTTAAAATATATTTTATTGATTTTTTACAGAGAGGAAGGGAGAGGGATAGAGAGTTAGAAACATCGATGAGAGAGAAACATTGATCAGCTGCCTCTTGCACACCTCCATACTGGGGATGTGCCCACAACCAAGTACATGCCCTTGACCAGAATCGATCCTGGGACCTTTCAGTCCACAGGCTGATGTTCCATCTACTGAGCCAAACCAGTTTTGGCCAGAGACAGTTTCCTAAATAAGCACTCTTAACTAAATTTTTAATATTAGTTTCTTCTTACATATAGCTCATATTCAATTGCTTCAGTTGTCTTAAAAATATATTTTTACAGTTTGTGTGTTTACATCAGGATCCAATAATATCCATACATTGCATTTGGTGGTTATATTTCCTAGGTCTTTTTTAATGTAGAGAAGTGACCCCTCTCTCTGTGTTTCTCTTGCCATTGACCTATGAAGAAGCCAGGTCAGTTTTTCTGTAAAATTTCACACAATTTGAATCTGTGTTGGCTTCCTGGTAGTGTCATTTAACTTGTTTCTCTCCCGTGTTTCTCATAAGCTGGAAAACAGCTCTATAGTCTAACATGAACTTAGGGTCAACATTTTGTTAATAACACCTTTACATTTCGAAAACTGAAGAATATTTTATTCGGGGATAGAATCCGTTATCTCAGAATCAAATTTATAATTACCACCCAGTAATACTTAAATGTGTTTATGGTCCCATATACTTTGGCAATAGAACCCTTACAATTACAAGGAATGAAAAAAAAAAAAAAGCGTGTGTACTAGTGTATGTATAAATATAAATATAATATTTCTCCTTTTCATCTCTGAAGGAATAAGTGGCTCTTAACTTCATCCATGCCTATTTTCAGTGAGAAAGAGAAATCAAATGTCCTCTTATACAATTCATCATTCATTCTACATCACGTATTGATTTTTACTTTGGGTCAGGAACTGTGCTTAGTACTACACATAAAACACAACTATGTCCTCATCCTTAGCCACAAGGAAATTGCACTTGTATAATAATGAAGCTCAATATTATCGAACTTCTTTTCCAAGAACCTAGAACAGTGGGCTTATATACCAACTGTGGTCTATAAAACAAGGTAAAAATGTAGCAATCTCGTATTGTGTCCTAGGGCCTTAGAGCAGTATGATTATATGCTACTGTTGTCTATAAAGCAATGTATGAAGAGACATTTGACATAGTTTATTACATGTTTAACAGGATGCTTATTTAAGCATGATGGTAAAATAATCAATAGAAATTTAATTTAATTAGTCAACTGTCTGGTTTATGTTTCCTGAAAATCATCTTTATTATCTCTCCTGGTTCCTGGAATACTGGATTAGTAAATATTCGTTGGGTATATTATTGAATCAAATAAATTTATTTCTTTAATTGTAGTGCAGAGATGTCGAGTAAAAAATGCCAAGATAGAAATATAGTCTAAAATATCTAAATTACTAAACTCTGTTTTACATTTGCATAAAATTAATCTAAATCAAATAATTTAATGCAAGAAGTGAACATCAATTATGGAAAGTAATATCAAATTTTGCATTATAAGGGTTTAAGTATTATGAAAGAAAATCCTTATCCTCAACAAATTTTCCATTAAGTAGTTCAAACTAAATGAAATACATAAATAATAAGTAGAATTTTGTAATTTTCAAAATTCTCACATAATCTAAAATATAGAAAATGTATGTTTAATATAATGTGTGCAGTGCAAACTAAATTTTATTATAGTACAAGCAAGAATAAATAATAACCATTTAAAATGGTAATAAAAGCTTCCTGGTGGGTGTAGAAGTAGGTTCTCTAAGGACAGATGAAATTCCCATGGAATAAAACTTGTAGCACATTTGCCGAAACCGATTTGGCTCAGTGGATAGAGCGTCGGCCTGCAGACTGAAAGGTCCCAGGTTTGATTCCAGTCAAGAGCATGTACCTTGGTTGCAGGCACATCCTCAGTAGGGGGTGTGCAAGAGGCAGCTGATTGATGATTCTCTCTCATCGATGTTTCTAACTCTCTATCCCTCTCTCTTCCTCTGTGTAAAAAATCAATAAAATATATTAAAAAAACAAAAACAAAAAAAACCTTGTAGCACATTAAAGTATTCATGGGTTTCTCAGAAATTATCAGAGAAAATTATCAGAAAAAATTATCTCATTTTTACTAGAATGTTGGATCATGACATAAGTCCTGAATAATTTTTTTTAATTTTCACTTGATATCACTCTTCAAGGCCCCTAAATGCCTTCCCAAAGTAGACAGTATGGGACCATTAGATATGAGCATAGTGGGTCTGAACCAATCATTTTCGCGTAAGTTTATCAGCAGGCCAAAAAAAAAAAAAATGGTTACAGCACTATTTTTTGAAAAGTCTATCCTTTATTAAAAAACAAACAAACAAACAAACAAACAAAAAAACCACAACAACAGTTGTTTATATTTATGTAAGTGAATTTCTGGGTTCTGGGTTGTCTATTATGTTCTATCTACACAAATATTAGAGAACTAGTTCTTAGATTCCAGCTGTCATAGTGTTTTGCTATTTAAGAGGGTAAATAGGATTCAACACAAGAACTTCACATTAATTATGGAACAAAGTGTTAAGAAAGGCATTATAGAAGTTTAAGTAGTAAAAAATATAATTCGATTTCTGGGGTGGTTAGGTAAGTGAGTTTTAATAAATAAAGTAATATTGAAAGTGGATTTTTGAAGGGTAAGTAAAATATAACCTTCATCAAAAATTCACTGAACTCCTACAAATGCCAAGTGTTGGTTGAATTACTGGGGAAACCACTGTCAATCAAACAGGCATAGTCCCTGTCCTCATAAAGCTTCATTCTTTATGCAAGAAGTAGACAATACAAAAGCACAAGCTGTTTGTAATAGAACTAGAGGCCTGGTGCACAAAAATATGTGCACTGGGGGCGGGGGTGTAGGTCCCCCTCAGCCTGACCTGCATCCTCTTGCAGTTCGCGAGTCCTTGGGGGATGTCCAACTGATGGCTTAGACCAGCTCCTAAGCTGCAGTCTGGCCACCTTCTGCAGGAGATGACTGGACAGGCCAATCAGAGGACTGTGCTGGTGAGCAGCCAACCCTGTCCCCTTCCAACCAGGAGTTCCTCTGTTCCACTGTTTGGTTGATTTGCATATTACACTTTTTTATATATATATATATAGGATGTTAGTAATTGACAGGATCTATGAAGAGGACACTGCTTGCTGGTCACATACAAATTATGGACAAAATGTTGCTATAGAACAATTAATCAGAAAGGCTTTCCTCAGAGGTGAAACAGACAGGAAGTGAAACCATGCAGAGGCAGGATGTGCATCCCAGGCTGAGAAAACTGCTAAGGTAAAGGCCATGAGACAGAAGCATGCTTGATGCTTGAGAGGAATATCAAGGTCAGTAAATCATGGTGCATCTAACAAAGGAAAGTATAGGTGATGTAGTCAGAGCCTTAGCCTGGTGCCAAGCTCAGAGAAAACTGGTGCTGAAGGGTGGTTAAGCAGCAGGCTAAGATTCAAGGATACTCAAAAACAGGAACAAGGATATTATATTTCCAAATTTTCAAGACATTCACTATCATTTTGCTTCATTTTACAAATAGGAAGGATTAAGAAGTAGCAGTGGGCAGATTTTTAAAAATATATTTTATTGATATTTTACAGAGAGGAAAAGAAACATCAGGAAAAGAAATATATTTTATTGATATTTTACAGAGAGGAAAAGAGGAAAAGGGATAGAGAGTCAGAAACATCAATGAGAGAATCATCGATCAGCTGCCTCTTGCACAATCCCTACTGGGGATGTGGCAGTGGGCATATTTTTAAGTCATTAGAAGGGGAGCCATGCAGGGAGTTTGAGTTGGGCCAGGATGGCCACTTTTGAGTTTTGGTAGCATTCTGTTGGCAGAGTAGAGAATCAGATGGAGAGGAGCAAGACTCCAACCAGCTAACCAGCTGGGAGATGAGTGCAGCAAAAGAAGCAAATTATCAGAATGGGAACAGAAGGTGACATTAAACAGTGTTAAGCAGTGTAATCTTCTGATGGATGAAACCACATTGTAATGTGCTAAGTGGCAATAAACATGACTCACATTATCAGCGAATTCATCAGTGCCTCACATCCTTGAAGAGATTGGTTTAATTTGAGATTTGTACTATATAAAAATGAAGATGGGGAAACCCTGATATATTGCACAAATAAAAACTACCGTAGTAGGAAAAGAGTAAAATGCACGTTTTGTTGAATACACACATTAATAGAGGAAGAAAATATTCTAAAACATTAAGGAAGAGTATACTAGGTAAGAGGCATGCCCAAATTGGTTCACATTGACAATAATTTTATGAAACTTTTATTGTCTTGAAACATAAGAATTACAACACTTAGTGTTGTTCAAGGCAATTGGGGAAATAAAGTTTTGTTTAGTTGGAGCAATTATCATGATAATTAAGACTTTGAAAGAAGCCCTGGAGGTCATTGTGATTCATCAAATGATTCTGCATAACCTGATGACTTCACACAAGGCCTTTTTCATCCCCTCAGGCAGAGTAAAAACCATTTGAAAACATTTCATGGAAGAGTTACACAAATGATTAAGGTGTAATGTGAGTAAATGACAGCTTAAAAACACTTGCAAGTCTTCATTAAAATGAGAACACTTCTAGGACTGGCTTGAGGTGGTAGAAAAATTACTTAGATTAATGCGAGTAAAATAAGAGATAATGATATGAAATTAAGTAAATCATGCTGACCCTGGAGTTTATGAATCATCAAACACACAAATGGCAGTATTAAAATCACTATTGGAGAGTTTAAGTATCCTATATAATAAAAGGATAATATGCAAATTGACCATAATGGCGGCATAACCTATTGCCATGATACACATTGACTACCAGTGGGCAGACATTCAACACAAGTACTGCACCCTAGTGGCCAGTGCACTCCCACAGAAGGAGCTCCACTCAGCCAGAGCAGACCTAAGCTGGCAGGTGGACATCCCCCAAGGGCTTTGGGTTGTCAGAGAGATGCCTGACTGTCAGCTTAGGCCTGATCCCCTAGGGAGTGATATCCCCACCTCCCAAGTGCACAGATTTTCATGCAGGAAACCTCTAATAAAAATATACTACCAAATATTCCAGGGGCAAATTCCTAAGAATTTATCTATATAATAGAGGAATATGCAAATTAGTTAGGATGCCATAACAGCACAACCAAACAGCAGGGACCTGAGGCTGCATGGCTCCTCGCTGGAGCAAGGGACCTCAGGCTGAGCCCCCCACCCCACAAGGCTTAACCGGGGACCTCAGGCTGCACTCCTCACCTGGCATGGCTTGGTGGAGGACCTAAGACTGCACCCCCTACCTGGTGCGGGGTTGAGGGACCTGAGTCTGTGCCCCCATCTGGTGGGGTTGACAGGGGTGTGGCCAGCCAGGTCTGGGTCTCACCCAATGGGGGTGGGGCCAGCTGGGTCTGGGTCTCCTGTTTTTTCAAAGTGCATGTGGGTGGTGGGCAGGGACTTGACTCTCGGTCCCGAGATGTGCCCCAGGCTCTGATAGGAGGGAGATTTTCATATACATTTTACTAATTTTCTTTTATCTCTGACACTCTATTATAGAGAAAGGGCAATAGCAATATTAAAATATCCCCTCGAATTAATTCCCTTTTAATGTGCATGAATTTTGTGTGCCAGGCCACTAGTATCACACAATGGGCATATTCCAACTTTCAATATGTTCCCTACAAATGATAAAATACAGGAAAATTTCTATTACAATCAAGAATATTTTCTTTTAGTAGTTCATCAGTAAGATGAGTTGCATCAATGAGGTGAAAGTTTAAAATGCTTAAGAAATCATGTTTTGCTGAAAACCCAGAGCAGAAATATGCCTCAAATCATCTTTCCCAAAAGAAACAAATCAGGCACTGCTGAGAACACCTGCCCTAAGAGCCCTCTCTCTCTCTAAGGTTCTCAACCTTCCCAATGCCGCAGCCCTTTAATACAGTCCCTCATGTTGTGGGGACCCCAACCATAACATTATTTCTGTTGCTACTTCATAACTGTGATTTTGCTACCATTATGAATCATAATGTAAATATCTGTGTTTTCCGATGGTCTCAGGCTCTACAGCAGTGGTTCTCAACCTGTGGGGATCGCTAGCAGGTCTCCTAAGACCATTGCAGTTTTGATATTATTGTTAGAAAACAAAAATTCAACTGAGCACATGTAAAGTTCTGAATTTAAAGGGCATGAATCAGGCTGCATCCCATCCAGTAAATAGAAAGGTGCTCTATCTCAGTGGTTGTGACCCACAGGTTGAGAACTGCTAGCAGGGTTGCCTAAGACCATTGGGGAAAGCACACATATTTACATTATGATTCATAACAGTAGCAAAATTACAGTTATGAAGTAGCAATGGAAATAATTTTATGGTTGGGGGTCACCACCACATGAGGAGCTGTGTTACAGGGTCGAGGTATTATTGTAGAAAGGTTGAGAACCACTGCGGGAATCATCCACTCCTGTAACCTCCTTGTCCTGCAGTATTTCTTTCTCTACAAGCCTTCCATTTTGTACTGCTCCTCAGAGCACCTTTCTATTTACTGGGTGGATGCAGCCTGATTCATGACCTTTACATTCAGAACTTTACATTTACTCAGTTCAAATTTTGTTTCCTAACAATAATATCAAAACTGCAAAAATGCAATTCAAAAAAGTTGGTCTGTGTGCAAATATTCAACATATTATTAAGCTGTCAGTAGCTATAGCTCTATATGGTAATATTTGTTAGGAACTAAAATTGACAAAAGAATTAAATAGTCTTGGCAAAATTGAAATTTTAGACTCATTAGGATTTGTTAGAAATAAAACCTTGAAAAAAAAAGAAATTGATAAAAACTAAACAAGTTATTGAATAGATAGAAACTAATGAAATGAATATTTACATTTGGTGTTCCTAATGCTTCTTCTTTTTTTTTTTTTTAATGTTTTATTGATTTTTTACAGAGAGGAAGGAAGAGGGATAGAGAGTTAGAAACATCGATGAGAGAGAAACATCGACCAGCTGCCTCCTGCACACTCCCTACTGGGAATGTGCCCACAACCCAGGTACTTGCCCTTGACCTGAATCGAACCCAGACCTTTCAGTCCGCAGGCTGACGCTCTATCCACTGAGCCAAACCGGTTTTGGCCCTAATGCTTCTTATTAACTTTGTTCAGTCTCTTATTTTGCTTAGAGATTGGTACAGGAAGGACTAGACCAGTGGTTGGCAAACTCATTAGTCAACAGAGCCAAATATTAACAGTATAATGATTGAAATTTCTTTTGAGAGCCACATTTTAAAAATAAACATAGATAAAATAAGACATTAGAGAGAAGTCCGAAGAATAACAGAAAATGTAAGGACAATCATTGACCACCAAAAAAAAGATTCCGGCGGAAAGAGGAATAATAAATGGAGTAGTAGATAAAAAAATAATATGTGCTTCTCAGCATAACCATTATGGCTTGTTGCAGTTTAGGTTCTTACAAGGGTATTTCTTGGATCACATGATCTTACACATATAGAAGAAATAATGAACAACACAAACAGACCCAGAGAAAGAGAACCAGCGATCAGACTCTCAAACCTCAGAGGGAAAGTAAGGGAGGGTGGGGATAAGGGGAAGAGATCAACCAAAGGACTTGTGTGCATACATATGGGCCTAGCCAGTGGCCATGGACAATGATGGGGGGGGTATGAGGGGACATATCTAGGGAGGGGTTTGGGATGGGAATGGGGGAATAAGGACAATTATGTCAGACCATAATCAATAAAAAAATAATTAAAAAAATAATAATATGTGTCATGAACCGAGAAGGGCCTCAGATATTACGCTACTAACCTTGATGGTCTGCCCCATTTTTATGATGTTGGAAGAGACAGGAGACTTCTGGTCAGAGATAAAGGATTGTTTATTACTCACAACAATAGCTGTGGAAAGAGTATCAGCATTTCTTCGCCAATTCCTTAAGGCCCTATCCCAAGGGATCAATGCAGAGAGCACAGTGACTCCTGCCCATACAATGGGATGACAGGAGAGAAACTCTGATTTTGGAAATCTTTCTAAGGGGCATTAAACCTGCCTGACATGTTCATCCCGATGAGTCAACATTGTCTTTATTAAACTAGACAGTATGTAAACCTGCCCCTTTCCCCCCCAAAGAGTCCATATCTCTCGAAGCTGTAAGGATAAAACATAGCACTTAGACACTTCAGGAAGAAGAAAATCTATTCAAATGTTCTGGGCCAAACTTCTAATAAATCAGATCAAATTAGAAACGGAAATTAACTGGATTTAAAAAAATAATGAAATCAATATCAAACAGAACAAACAAGGATCCAAAATATAATAGCAACAGGGTATGTCTTATCCCAACAAAAGACACAATGTCACAGTTTTAAAAGTAATATGTACATAATAAGTACATACATTAATAAGACAGTGCCAGTAATCCATGGTCCAAGCAAGAACCCATCTTGCATGCTTAAGGAGAAGTGAGGGGAATGAATTTGCACCTTCTCCTTGGGGTGACAGGAGTCTAAGACTTTTACTGTGGAGCAAAGAACATGTTACCTTAGTCCAGTACTCGGCAAACTCATTAGTCAACAGAGCCAAATATCAACAGTACAAGGAATGAAATTTCTTTTGAGAGCAACATTTTTTAACCTTAAACTTCTTCTAACACCTCTTCTTCAAAATAGACTCCCCAAGACCATGGTATTTGGTGGAAGAGCCACACTCAAGGGGCCAAAGAGCTGCATGTGGCTCGCAAGTTGCAGTTTGCAGATCATGGCCTTAGTCCTTGACTTGCTTTGTAGTTCACCATGCTCTCCTAGCAACATTGGCGTCAATGCTGCAAAATGGCTTTCGAGATTTTTTGCACAAATAACATGACATGAATGGTACAAATCTGTGCAATGTTATGAAACACTGCAACATAAACTTGTAACATTAAATGCTGCTGACACACCTTGGGAAGAGAGTGGGAAGGAAAACCTGGATACTTGACTTCATCATCTTACAGAGTGTAAGCTTGATGGCCTAAGACTAAGTTTAACCTTATTATTAAAGGCCTGCCAGCAAATGCCAAAGGAATTAAAATAGAAACATAGAAATGGGTAGGCAGCTGGACAGTAGAAAAGGAATTCATTAATTAAACTCTATCATAGCAGAAACACACACACACACACAATGATTAATAGCAATGAATCAAAAAAGTACCCGGAGATTTGGAAGTAACTACCAGAGGAACTAAAAGCAAAAGTAGTTAAAAGTGGTTGCCTCTGGGAAGTAGCCTGGGCAGGGTAAGGATACAACAGGGGTTGTTATTTTTCATTATCCTCTGTGCTAGGATGATTAAAATTCCTATGTGCACCAGTAAATTAGTCTTGTGAAATTATTCTATATATATTTTTAAAAGGCAAGCAATCTTAAATATAGTATGTCCCTTATGTGTAGGAATGAGGTCACAACTTAAAAAATCAGTATCATAATAACCTAGAAAGTTTTAAACCTGTATTTATATCTTAATTTATATCTTAATTTAAATATCATCTTACTGGTTTTTAAAGAAGGGCCTTTATGTATTTTAAAAGAGTCAATGTGTAGTTCATAATAAGGTAACTGTGTGTAATCTAATGCATCTCTTTAGACAGTCAAAATTTAGAATTTGCTTTCTAAAGCGAGCTTTTGGTTCATGTCCTTTTCTGTAATAGCAAGTAATTAAGTGTCACTACTTAGCCTATTAGCAGATAGGCTCCTGTAAGTATTCACTGAGAACATAAGCCTGACTTTACACTTCTGCATCACCTCCCAAGATGCATTCTGATCTCTTTCTTTTCTGAAACGTTATCCCCGCCTAATAGTTCCGGCTCCTTTTCTAATGGGGATTGCAGACTGATCCAAAGGCAGCATCCACTTAACCTTTCCCCGGGAAGTCCCTAAGCAGGCCCTCAGCAGCCCCCTGACAATGCTCACGCAGACAGCAGGCTGCAGCCTGTCTCCCAGACCGGCCCCAGGAATGGTAACCACAGGGGCAGACAGGAAAGGGTTTGCATTCATTAAATTTTGGTTCAGGGAGCATACCTCAAGCAGCACTCCCTGGAGTCCAGTGGAATAAAACCAGGGGTGAGGGAGCTGCTGACCTTTGCAACTGAGCAGCCTTGAACCTGATGCAAAGAGGCCCTTTGCTGGGGAATGGCAAGAAATGGCCCGAGTGTCTTTTCTCCTGGTCTATAAAGAGGTCTCCTCTGACTCTTAATGGTGTGCTGGCTTATAGTCCCTCTTTCTCTCTCTCTCTTCCTTCCTCCCTCTCTGTCTCTCCCTGTCTCTGTGTCTCTGTATTACCCACTCAGACTAGAGTGAAAGATTTCATCACGCCTGTTGAGAAAGGGATGCCAAGTCCATAGCTGCCAAGGTCCCCAGGGATGCTTCCACACAGCCAGCTTCTCAGCGTAGAAATGATTGTGATGTACAATCACCTCCCACGTTCTTCGGTTTCTGAGGGTGCATACCTTGTCTTACCCAAGTAGATCCCACATCTCTTTACAGAGAGCAGAATCTATCTATATATCTGCCTAAAACAGATGGGGAGTCTCTCATCAAGTTCATTTTTAAATAGGAGTAACACCTCTCCGTAAGCTAAGCCGCATGGCATCACGCTTCCTGGGGCGCAGAGCTTCCTGGGACAGTGAGTGAGAAAGAAGAATGAGCTGAAGGGCCTCGGAAACCTCTCAGATGTTCACTCCCCATAAACAGCCCTCAGCACCCATCCCCACCTCCTTCTATCCTCTCTGGAAGGCAAAGCCACAGACTAATTGCCCCTTCTACCAGAAACCCAACCTGGAAAGTCACCTGTCGGTAATGACCACCTCCTTCTGATCCCTTGAATTTGAACTTGAGCTGGATGGTTTTCTGCCCGCTCATAAAGCTCACCCTGCTGCTATGCCTTCTTGCCAAATAAATAAATAAATAAATAAATAAATAAATAAATGTAAAGGCAACTAGAAGTAAGACCAGGCATCATGTCTTTACTACGTGTATTCAAACTTGTGGATTTGCAGAGCGGGATTATGCTCCTTCCCTGCCTGGCCTGCTCAGAGCCAGAGCGATGGCCTGAGCAGCCCCTCCTTCCTGGGCAGCTGTCCAGGTGTGAGCCGGACTGAAGCCTTTTCAAAACCCTCTTTTCAATTCCGTTTTAATGGAACAAACTGCCAAGAACATGGTTCCTTAGCATTTGCCTGCATGTCTTCACCAGGCTGCTAATATCTGGAGAGCAGAATAAGCCTGGTTCCTGACATCCCTGTGCGGGTGGAAGCTTGAAAGGAGGGCCACGGATGGTGGAGACCTGCCCTTGCAAACACTTAGCCAGAGACTCATTGCAAAAACAAGGAGAGATTCACGTCACCTTTGTTAGCAAATGCCTGTCAGAGATACTTGCAAAGGTAACACTTGCGTTCTGAGAGAATTCGGGCAGACAGGGTTAAAGACCTGTTGTGGCCCTCATTCCTTCTGTCCCATTTGCACGAGTTGATTGGCTCTCTCTCTGGGAAATGCATCCTGTCAGTGGAAGTTACAGGTCTCAGTGGCTTGCTCTGTGGTTCTTCCAATAAACACGACAGTGTGCTTGGGGAAGATACAGACGCCATTGTCCACGTGGGGGGAGGTGGGGGGAACGGTGTGCTTCCCTAACTGCCATAACAACATTGGGAAACATTTCTCTAGCTTTGTGATGGTCAGACTGCCCTGATTCCCTTCCAGGACTGGTTCTGGCTTCAGGTTTGCTAACAGGAGTGGTTCCCATTGCATAGCGAGGTTTCAGCTGCTTATAGGTGGCCTGCTGGGGTCTATCCCTAACTTCATAGCAAGCACGTGTGTCAAATTGCCTCTCTCAGATCTGTGCCAAGGGCAAGAACATACAGGCAAAGAGAGGAGGTCGGTGAGAACCTGACCCTTGCCCTGGGGTCCTGAAGTTTTTGCCCTGCTTGTCACAGGTAACTTGCTATTTCCCTTCCTGCGGGCATCTGAGGACCGCCCAGCATCTGCCAGGCAGGGGGAGAGGCACGGGGGTCAGAATACTGCGGGCAGCTCTTTTCTTCCCCTGTCTCTCCTCCTGCTCCTTGTGCTGCTAATTTAATTAACCAGCCTCCTGAAGAGCACCCTTTCCCATCAGTGCTCGGGCCCACTGTCCCAGGTACCGTTCTAACGGGGTGCAGCATGAGCGGCTTGTTCTTGGCACCTGCCCCCTGCCATCCCTGCATCCTGGCATCTGGAGGATGCCACTCCATCTGCTTCAGCGGCCCTTTCTGGGAATTTGTGTCATTTAAATGACTGACTTCTGGCTCCGGGATCATCTGCAGAGGTAACGAGCAAGGCCTTGGGCCTGCCCGCCTACACCTTTGGCTCTCAGCATAACGACGGAGGTCCACGGTGAGTGGTGGCTCCATGCAGCCACCCGGGGGTAGGGGGAGGCGCTGGGAGGTCCGGTCCTCACTCTCCTCTCTCTAAGTCGCTATATAAAAAGGGACAGCTGCTTGCCTTTTTGGTTCCTTCCTGGGATGCTTCACCAGCTCGCAGCTGGAAGCAGATTAAGTAGCTTTCTGACAACACAGTGAAAGTGGTTTCCAAGTACTGAGCCTATTCACATTATTCACAGTGTCCTCCCTTCTAAGCATATGTGCCTTTAATTGCTGAATTAGACCGGCTGGCATTGGAATGTTGACACAAAGAGAGTCCTTGTGCTGGGGGGCTCCTGCAGCTGATTGGTTACAGGCGTTCTCCTGACTGTAGGTCACTCACTCCTCCCCTAGTTATTGGTGTGTGGGCCCCTCATGAACATCCTAAAATCATTTCAATAAACAGCCTTTCTGTACTTGGACTCAAGTTCAAGTGAGTCTCTTTTAATGTGTCTGTGTGTGTTTGCCTTTTCTGAAATGCAGCCCTCCTTTCCTCCTGTGTGTGAAATGTCTATTTCCTCTCGGAAGTTAGCTATGATTTTATCATCATGTAATTTTTGAAATACAGTCAAGTCAAATATATCTTACTAAATCCCCTGTGCACAAAATTCATGCATGGGGGCAGGGTGTCCCTCAGCCCAGCCTGCACCCTTTCCAATCTAGGACCTCTCAAGGGATGTCCACTAAACGGACAGGTGGACATCCCTCTCACAATCCAGAACTGCTGGCTCCCAACTGCTCACCTGCCTGCCTTCCTGATGGCCCCTAAACACTGCTACCTGCCAGCCTGATTACCCTCTAGCCACTACCATGCCAGCCTGATGGATGTCTAACTGCTCTCCTGCCAGCCTGTTTGCCTCCAACTTCCCCCCTCTGCCAGCCTCATCACCCCTAACTGCCCTTCTCTGCAGGCCTGGTCACCCCCAACTGCCCTCCTTTGCAGGTCTGGTCCCTCTCAACTGCCCTCCCTTGCATACCTGGCGCCTCCCAACTGCCCTCTCCTGCTGGCCATCTTGTGGTGGCCATTTTGTGTCCACATTGGGGCAGAATCATTGACCCCATGGGGGCAGCCATATTGTGTGTTAGAGTGATGGTCAATTTACATATTACTCTTTTATTAGATAGGATAGAGGCCTGGTGCATGGGTGGGGGCCAGCTGGTTTTCCCTGAAGTGTGTCCCAGATCAGGGTGGGGGTTCCCTTGGGGTGTGGGGCGGCCTGGGCGAGGGGCCTTGGTGGTTTTCAGGCCAGCCATGCCCCCTGGAGACCCAAGTGGAGGCCCTGGTATCTTCTGCAATTAAAACTTTGTAGTCTGGAGCAGAGCCAAGCCTCCTGCTTGCTCCATGGCCATCTATTGGGACTTATGTATCTTCTATAATTGAAACTTTGTAGCCTTAAGGGGAGGCCTGGGCTGGCCAGGGTGTGCTGAAAGCTTTGCTTCTTCCATTGCCAGGGGCAACCCTAGCCTGCTCTCTCCAGCTCCATGGCTGCTGCCATTTCTGTTTGGATTTGTTTACCTTTTATAATTGAAACTTTGAGTGGATGCCTATGCCAGCAAGAGCAGGCGGAAAGCTTGGCTTCTTCTGTTGCCTGAGAAACCCAAGCCTCCCTCCTGCTCTCTGTGGCCGTAGCCATCTTGGTTGGGTTTATTTGTATACTCGCTCTGATTGGCTGGTGGGTGCGGCTGGTGGGTGTAGCGGAGTGATGGTTAATTTGCATATTACTCTTTTATGAGGTAGGATTCCCGAGAGATCTGTTGTTGCGCCCCCCCCCCCTTTTTTTTTTTAATTAGAATGACACTTTAGCATCAACCAGCACTGAGGGAAAACCAGTAGTCCTTTTGGTTACTCTTATGGCTTTAAGCGTTTTGCTGACGTTTGAGAACACAAAACATGACTAGGAACCTCAGGAGCCATTTCTTCTTGCTCATGGCTTTAATTTTGACTCTTCCAGAAAACTTGGCCTAGAGTACGGGAGCTATTGAGAAGTAGTTAAGCTCAGTACAATGAACCATGAAAACGAACCTGCTAAAGAATGTCTTAGATACAAATCTGAGTTCGGGTTCCACCACCTCTCTCCACCCACCCTTAATGGTGTTATCTTAAATGCTGAGACCCAGCAAGGGCTCAGAAGTTTCTTACTGTGGCATGTATGGCAAGCACACAGTATGTGCTTTCACTCATCCATAGATACTCATTGAATAACACTCATTAAATATAATTTGTACATTCCCCATGTATGTTTTTAAAATATATTTTTATTGATTTCAGAGAGGAAAGGAGAGGGAGAGAGAGATAGAAACATCCATGATGAGAGAATCATTGATTGGCTGCCTCCTGCACACCCCCCACTGGGGTTTGAGTTCACAACCTGGGCATGTGCCCTTGACTGGAATCGAACCTGGGACCTTTAAGTCCACAGGCTGACACTCTATCTACTGAGCCAAACCAGCTAGGGCATCTCCATGCATTCTTTAGTGCATGACTATAGTTCTCTGCTGATGCCTCTGTTCCTAGGTCCCATCTTCACTCAACAGGGGTATACTTCTTTAAAAGGTATACTTCTTTAAAATCATGGCATTATGTTAAGATGTTGAAATATACTTTATAATTGATCATAGATTAAGGTCCCAAATATGTCACACTTACAACTCAGTGCTTAAGAGAGGGGATAGTGGGACCCAGTGTCATTGCTGCTAAGATTTCCTATA
The DNA here is from genome assembly GCF_964339955.1 of Pipistrellus hanaki. Classification (NCBI taxonomy): domain Eukaryota; kingdom Metazoa; phylum Chordata; class Mammalia; order Chiroptera; family Vespertilionidae; genus Pipistrellus; species Pipistrellus hanaki. Next base: position 4,487,029 of record NC_140505.1, read on the forward strand.
GCTAAATTTGAAAGCATTTATTAATTGTATTTTGAATAATAATTTCTTTTTAAAACATACTTTATATCTTTTTTTATGTTGAAAGACTTTGAATTTGATATAGTTCATGGAGCTCGTAATCACGATATGTTACATGCCACCCAGTAGCCTAAGAGAATGACAGGTGGCTAGTACTGGCATTCACGTCTCATTATTCTTTGGCTCCACATTCAGACTGGGTGATGTCTAAGACCCTCACATGCTGGTTGAGCAGTGACCCAGTGAAGTGAGCTATTGCACACATAATTCCCGTTCAGAGGGGCTGTGCGTCGAATTCATGATGTGAATGATTGTAAGGAGTGTCCCTGCTGGCTGTGTCAGCCAGGAGGCCAGCAATTAATGGTCCATGGAAATGTAACTGCCACATCCCCAAAGGTGTTTCTCATGGGGAGAACATGCAGCCCAATCATGGCGAGCATCCCCCTTGTCTCTGCTGACAGTAGGAACAAGCGGGTTCATATAATGAATCCTAGCACCAGGTTTATTTGCAGGCATCTTTTGCTTTTCTTTCCACTTTGGAGAAGTATATGGATGCTTATAAAATAGTTACTGCAACACATTTTTTTATAGCAAGTGATAATATGCTTGCACTTCACCTACCATATCTATACATGGAGAGGTGCTGAAGGATATAGCAGGTCTATTCATAATCATTATAATGCTGACTATCAAGTATGGTTTTTAAGTATTTAATATAATTTTAACTATCTCGTAACAATTTTATGGGATTGGTATTAAAATGCTTTATATAGGAGAACCTATGGCAATTAGAATCTATTAATGCCTCATCAGGTCTGGACAGATGAGATGAACTGAAACTAAGAAGACAAGTTGTGGGGTAGAGGAAAGGCTGTTGGTCTGCCCAGGATCAGGATGTGAATGGAGTGTGTGCTAGTGTCCTCATTCGAGGCATTTCAGAAGGCAGCAATGGCCGCTCATTATGGTCTACCATGTCCTAAGAACTCTTTGTTTATGGGGTGCAGCAAATGTGTCAGACAATGTCAGTGCCTTCACTGATCTGACATACTTAAGGAAGGGAATGGGTATTAAACTTGCATGCTAATATGTAAGACAATTTAAGATAGTGGCAAGTGCTATGAAAAAAATACAGTTTGGCAATATATCCTGACTTGGGCACAGGGAAAGTTGGCTACTTCATTTGGGATGGTCTAAGAAGGCTTCTCCAAAAGGCCTGCTGTGGCCTGAATGGGCATGGTCAGATGACCAGCGGAACATTTGTGAGAAAGTATTAGAAGTAGGAAGAGCCATAAGTGCAGCAGTCTGAGATCAGAAGGATCTGAGTTTCTACAGAAAGGAAAGGCGATGTCTGAAGATACTGTGCCAGAGAGAGACTGAGTGAGACAAGATAGAGGAACAGGCAAGGCCAGTTCACAAAGGAATCAGGGAGGAATGGTTGAATATGTGTGGGTGTCTGATTGCTCTGTGGGTTCTTCTTACTTCCATCTACATGATGGGTCAGTGTAAAAGTTGCAGCACAAGTCTGGGAGTTGGGAGCCTTTAGTAGAAAGTAAAACCTAATGCTAAAGCACACGGTGTTGCTAGAACAGTCATATAGCATTTCAGGTTTGGGACTGTAATATAAAGACACTAAATGAGTGGTTTCTAAGGCTCATCGAGTTAAAATCAAACAACAAAAAACAACTCTATTCAACTTTATAGGTGTCCATGTCTGTCACAAAGTTTTTGGAGACAGATTTAGGGGCCAGAAGACTTCTCCGTGTTATTCCTCAAATATGACACTTGAGCATAACTTTCTTTTATGAGTCTTTCACAGGGAATGGCAGCCCTAGTTAGGTTCATGTTTCCTATCAACAGAACTGATACATGAGTGAACACTAAGTCGTCAAAAACCTTCACAAAAGACTATATATCTATTCCTGAAAAAAATGATATATATATAATTGTGTATAGTGTACAATTATTTATATATTATCACATATGCATATAATATATTTATAAATAAGTATACACTATACATAATTATATATACATGTATATAATATATGTATAATATATTATATATAATATACATGTTATATAATATATATATATATATATTCCCCACTATTTAATAGTAATTTTAAAATAGTAATCTCTGAGCCAAGTTTTATAATAGCCCCAGATATGTGTATTTATCTCAAAGTAAAATTAATTTTCATTAAGCAAAATCATATTTTTTATTTTATGCATTTGTTGAAGCAAACCATAAATTAAAAAATAAAAAATGATAATTGTATATAGAATTTTAATTATATTGAGACATTTAATTACTTATAACCATTATACTTATATGTATATATGATTTGCTTAGAATATCAGAATTTCATTTCTGTCAATACCATTTCTATATTTCTAATTAATAATTCATTGATGTATTGAAATAATTTGCAGGATGTTATGAAAAGTAATTGTTTAGATTTGCTAGCCATGAAGACATTTAGTTTGAAATTTGTTCAGTGTTCTCTCTCTTATCACAAGTCTCAAATCTGCCATATTTCTCAGGATATTAATGTAGCAATCAATGTCAAATAGGTTTGAAGCTAAAAAAATTACCTGAGGGCATTTTTGTTTTGTGCTTAAATTTTATTTTGTCATTTATTCTTATTAGCAATCATTAAGCAATTTAATAATTATAAGCTCCATTAACATTTTAATGAGTCTAGTGGCCATTACTAAATGTAATTAAATTAGTTTTATTGTATGATATTTTGAAGCTGTGATTAAATTAAGTTTCACTGTGCTTAGAAGAATAAACCTATGGAGAGATTGCTATTCACCAAACATCTTATTAACTTATAAGGTACTGATAAAACAGACATTAATGAAGACAGGAGAAAAATATAATTCCCTGTTGAGTCTATCTGTAAGATAAAACTTTAATCATTTCCGTTTGGAATCAATCTAGTTGTGACAGCATAATTTTATTTGAGAGTGCTTTTTGGATAGAGGGAAGTAAGAGAAGAAGGATGGGTTATTCTAGTATTCTTCTTTTCCCCTACTTTCCACAGGGTTAGTCTATAGGGACAAGATTGGGTGAAGTATGACAAGCCAAATTTTGGAGTAGATACTCCCTGTAAATTGGTGTTGAATTTTTGGCACCAAATAAAATCATAACTTGAAAATTTATTGTAGAAATGGAAATACCATTTCAGTTTATTTCACATGTGTACATAAACACATTTTAAAATCATTAAAAGTGCAAAGCCAATGGTAATTTGTATGTCGCTTATTAGAATTTTATACTGGAATCCCAGTTTAGAAATCTCTTCCTTCCTAAACCTTCTTTATATATACTGGCAGCACAGTGCAAGAAATTCGTGCAAGAGGAGGCCTTCATTTCCCTGGCTGCAGGCACTGGCTTCCCTCTGGCACTCAGGACCAGTGCTTCCCTCACAGCCCTTTTTCCTCCAGATCGACATTCGGAAGGATGTCTGGTCTAATTAACATATTACACTTTATATATTCTTTGTGTCTGTCTTTAGTTTTTTATGAATTTGAAGATTTGATTCTTTATTGCTATTGTGTTAGATAAATTCTGAAATGCTCTCAAGAGTAAAATGAGAGTTTTATTTTCTGATGGATTGCCTTAGATAAAATGCAATTAGGCATCTTGTAGGATAGTAATCTGTATAGCATGTACAGCTCATACTTACTTAAGGGAATTATGTGGGTTTGGTGTAATTATTAGATCCTATTGATTATATTCCATTATGTTAGTGTTTCCAAAATAAGCATATTAACCAATTTTACCATGTAATGTTTCAGAAATATCAGGGGTAATTTTTAAAACATATTTTGAATATCACAGAAACAGTTTATCATTAAATTTATATTTTTTCATTTTATTACTTTTTTTCCCCAATCCAACAGGTATGTGGGCATTTAATGTAGATTGGGGGGAAATAAAGAATTAGTTATTAAGAAATAGTAATATTACATTATCACCATATATGCCCTATAATGGCAGTTAAAATTAGAAAATTAATTATTTTTTAAATGTTCAGTGACAAACGTAATTCTTTTTAAAGTGTGCTGACATACTTTTAGAACTTTTCCACCACAGCTCTAAAAAATTTATGGACAATCAGCATATCACCCAAGAATTCTCTTTTTACATTTCTGGAAAATAGCAAAACAAAACTTATTGTTGCATAAAGATCATCAATAAAAGAGACTTTTATGTTAGGGATGCCCTTTCTATTACATATTTTAAATTTCCAATTGGAGAATTCAGTAAATATCATGCTCCAGATGACAGAAGAGTCCACTTTGACCTTTATTATCACTGAATTTATGCTCATTATACCCCATTTGTGATGCTTTATCTCAATTTGTTCCCTAGAAAATGTCAGCCATTCCAGTGGATTCAAATACTTCTTGAAAGACAATTGATGACTTTGAGAGTGCGTCTAAGGTTTTTGTTCTTGCCCACTTGCTAGCTCCACTCAGATGCCTGTCTTATGGACATTTCAGATTCCACCTGTTTTCATTCCCACCTTTTTCCCAGTGAAGCGAGATCCCCATCTGGGCAGTCTCTCCAACCAAAAATGTTATCACATTACTTCCCTCCATCCTCCTGCCCTGTAATAAGTCCATCATTGTGTGTCTTGATTCTATGTTCAATTTTTGCTTCAAATCTCTTTTCATCACACTTCCCCAATCTGGGTCCCAGCTCCTCATCTGTTAGGTGGCTTCTTCATTCATTCCTCTACTCAGGTTTTCCCAATATGCCCCATTATCTGTCCCCCAACAACCAAAAATGTCAACTCAATTTTAAAAAATGTATCTAGTTAGGTTTCCTCTTGAATTACATCTCCCTCAGTCTTTTCCTATTCCGTGTAGAAAAACCTATTTATTCAGAATTTAATCTGTATTTTCATCTCTCTCTAGGTTCTAAGTTCAAGAGGGCAGAGTCTGTATTGGTAAGGTTTCCACTAACTCTTCAGCAGTACCTACAGTAGTGCCTGGTAAATGGTACATGTAAATCCTGACTCCCTTTGTCTGTTTACAAGACTAGTTTCTTTTCAGTCTTCAAATTAGAGTTTTCAAATAGGTTTTCTGTGATAATCACAAGGAGAGGACCACAGTGGGCCCTCTCTCACAGCACAGCCTTCCCTTTGATCATCACAGGACATGCTTGCCATGGCTGGCTGCCTGCTCCCCCAGGAGCCTGGCAGTCAGCGAAGGAAGGGGCTGGATCCTGTATCTGTTTGCTCATCCTGGTCTGACAAACAGTCAGCGGATGGCAAACTCTATGAAATGAATTTACCAGTACTCAGGTACAGCAGGATTTTTCATATTTTGATTATGTTTTGTTTGTTTAATGTATAGGCATTTCAACTAGTATGACAAGGAGTGGGTTTCCAAGAGGAAATTCAATTTTTTCTATATAAAGTTTAATTTACTTTTCTTCCTCCAAAAATAATCTTAATGACCTTTTATGTTTTTTAAAGGCAAGTATCTATTGTAAAATTTTTTCTATCAGTAAATTCCTTTAAATCAAATACTCAAATTTTAAATCCTCCGAGATACTATATTTTTGAAGATTAATAGAACTAGTTAATAGTTTATAGTTATTGGATCTTATTATGTGCCAAGCATTGTTCTAAGTGATTATTATTATAATTATTATTTATTTTACAGTTAAATAACTTCATTAGGTGCATCCTGCCAGAAATTGGCAGGCTTGGTACTCAAACCCAGCCAGGGCTCTAGAGACAGCATTTATATTTAATTATACTTCCTAAAAAAATATGGCCCCAATAGACAACTTATATATTAAAAAATAAAAAATAAAACTAAAGACTATGTGATTTTTCAAATAATTAAATAAATTACATTGTTTGATAATTTGATTGATCACATATTTTAATTCATTAAATTCCTTCTTTCAATAAAATTCAGCATTTTATTGCAATGTAGGAACTAGAGGCCTGGTGCATGACATTTGTGCACTGTGGGATTGTTCCCGCAGCCCAGCCTGTGCCTTTCAGCAGTTGTAGGCTCTTGGGGGATGTCCCACTGTGGCTTAGGACTGCTCTACTGGGAGTGGACCTAAGCTGTGGTCTGACATCCTTAGTTCTGCCACTGCCACTGTACTCACCAGCTGTCAGGCCAGCTTGTGGCTGAGCGGTGCTCCCGCTGGGGGAGCACACTGAGCACTAGGAGACAGCTCCTGTGTTAAGTGTCTGCCCCCTGGAGGTTAGTGAGCATCATAGCAACCAGTTGTTCTGCCTTTCAGTCTCTTTGCCTATCACCCTTTTATTATATAGGATGATTCATGAATGAAGCAGTCAGAGAATCAACATCTCACATATTAAAATCACCCATGTGTTTAGGGTATGCTTTGTCATGTTTTCCCATTTAGACAGGATAGTTTGTGTTATATAAATTAGGCAAGGTCAAATAGAGTAGTAAAAGTTATGTATGGCGTGTTATGGATTTATATGTGACTTGGAGTTATTATTTAGTGACTGGCAGAGGTACCCATGGATCCCTTGCCGAGAAGTCTCAGCAGCCCGTGCCCCAGCTTCTCCCAAGTGCTCTCTGCTGGTCGCTCACGCGCTGCCCCTTGGCGTTTGTATTTGGTGGCACTGCAGAGCATAAGGTTAATGCCCCATGGACAGGCCCAAATGCACATCCAATACCGTCATTATCAGTGTGCCAGCTTAGGAGGCACAGAACAGATGAAAGGTGCGCCCTGCCTCTGCCCAGGAGGCCCGGGAAGATGGAAAAGGATGAATCAGTCTCTTGTTTGCAAAACAGGGCGGCATTAATCACCCGACATCCTGAACCACCAGACAGGTGTCATTTGTTTTTCAAAGTTCTGCGGTGTTTGCGGAGCTGCATACATCTCTGGGTCCTCTTAAAATAGCCTCCACAGGTACAGCGGCGGGGAGCACATCTGTCATTCCTGAAAATGTCAAAGATCACCGAGTGCAGAGCCGCTGTAGGGCTGAGCTCCCTCCGTCATTACCGCCTGCCAGCCGGTAAGTGGAGAGGAGATTGAGGACACAAGGCAATAGAGTGAACTTCATACCGTGTCTACCGAGGTCACCCTCATAAACCGCAGCATTTATTTAGGGATTTCTCCACAGGAGGACCAAAGAAGGCAGTGTTTCTGATCCCCTAGGTGAAGGCATGGACTGGGATGGCACTCTCTGTGCGGTGTGGCCCTCTGTGGTGCTCAGCGGGTGGAGGAAAGCACACTTCATAAAGGAGGAAAGAGTTCCAGAGAAAGAAGGCTGACCTAACCCATCGTTATTTGCTTTAATCATCCTGGGATTTCAGGGATGCTCTCACATAGCCTTGGTTCAAGCCCAGAGCACACAACTGCCATTTGGACAAGTGCTCCCAGTGTTGTCATGGCGACAGGGATCCCACCATGTGTATATGTCATAATCTAAAATGTAAATGTTACATTAAGGTAGTAAAATTGAAGAAGGGATTATTTGAAAGAATAATATCCCTAGCCCAACTGGTGTGGCTCAGTGGTTGAGCGTAGACCCAGGAACCAAGAGGTCACTGGTTCGATTCCAAGTCAGGGCACATGCCCGATTTGCGAGCTTGGTTCCCAGCGGGGGCCATGCAGGAGGCAGCCGATTGATGACTTCCTCTCTCATCAATATTTCTATCTGTCTATCCCTCTCCTTTCCTCCCTCTTTATTAAAAATCAATAAAAAAATATTTTTAAAAAGTTGCCAATAAAACACAAGTTTGTTCCCTTCTCTGTCTCCCATTCACCTAGTCCCCCTACCAGGCAACCACTATGGCTGGTTTCAGTATGCCCTTTATAAGATAATTAAAAATAATATTATCCTTAAAGGATGTCTAAATCAGTCAGACTCTGTGGAAAGCCTGCAGTGGGGCCCATTAGTGTACATGTGCACAGCCTTCTGTGTAGATCTATTTCCTGTTGTATATTGCTAAGATATTTAAATGAAAATTAGAACTCAATTATTTTATTAAAAGATGAAAACCGTTAAATCTATATTTCCATAGAGACAAACCCATTCCTTTTTTAAATGTGTTTTTATTGATTTCAGAACAGAAGGGAGAGAGAATAGAAACATCAGTAATGAGAAAGAATCACTGATTGGCTGCCTCCTGCATGCCCCACATGAAGGATAGAGCCTGCAATCCAGGCGTGTGCCCTAACCGGGAATTGAACCATGACCTCTTGGTTCATAGGTAAATGCTCAACAATTGAGTCCTCCAGGTCAGGCAACCCATCCTTTATTGTATGGTTATCAGTGGCAGCTAATATTATCATCCCAGAAAAAAAATCTATTATTTTTCTTTCAGGTTTTATCATGTACAGTTTAAGCTCTGTTAAACCTACTGTTATTTATCTTCCAATAGCTATAAAATATCACTGTAGTCCTATCTCATGTTTGGATTAGCAGTCCAAGGATGCCTGTGTTTTGACACCTGGTTTATGCTTCTTTGCAGCAAGTCACAGACACTCTGATGACAACTGACTCGAGCAATAAGGAGATTTATTTAATGCTTTTCAGAAAACCTGGAAGTAATACAGGATTTATGTGGTGTTTTTTTTTAGGCAGCCACCCATTATATCATGCATATTGTTTCCTTCGTTCTCTCTCTCTGCATCTTCTGCTACGAATTGGTATATCTCAATTTAGTAGCAAGATGGCATTTCCAATCACCCCAACATTTAGGAAGAGGAAATATATTCTTATATATTTCTCTCGGAAATGAGGAAACTATTCCTAGAACCCCAATGGGTAACTTTTTATATCTTATTGCCAGATTTTCATCCCAGGTCCATTTGTGAAAGAGTAACTTGAAGAAGCTTAATGTTAACAACTTTAGACAAATTAGAAATTGCATTGGAGTAGGACTTGAAGTTGGTTTTCCCAGATGTGGGGCAGAGTGGAGCTTTAGAGAAAGTCTGAGGTTCTGTGGAAAAGGATGGAGAAGGGATTGGACAGGTAGGCAGATAATCATGTCTGTTATACGAGGTTAATTTTATTTGTCCATCTTACCATACACACTTTTGGGACTGCTAATTTATATACTGGTTATAGGTGTTTATGCTAATATTACAATAAGTTTTTTGCACTATATTAAAGAAATAGTTAAAAGGACATGGTGTCCGGATATTTCAGTCTGCCATTAACTATAGGCTAGTACTTACCCACATAGTAAAACCTGTTTATATGGATAATAATTGGTGTTAACATGTGTAAAATCCATGGTGATGTATATTTCAACATGATATAGATAAATAAAGACGGTGCCTCTCTTATGTTGTTTAAACAATGTGCCCCATTACACCCGTTGGAGTGCAATGTACTTGAAATTGAAATTCACATGCCAGTCACATCAAGAACACTTCTCCTTCAAACACCATTCCCCGCCCCTCTAAAATCACCAAGATGACTTTGGTTGGAAAGTTCTGGATGTGGGTTTCTAGGGCATGTCCCAGAGTTCGAGGCAGCCTTTGGTTCTGAACAGCAGGCTCTGTACCCAGTGGTGGGAGCACCAGGGGGGTGGGGAATCCCTTCTTCCATTGTAAACAGCGATGGGGCTTCTCCTCAGGCTAACTGGACCTCCATCCTCAAGTACCTCTACCTCCCTCCCATGATCATTTCCATGGTGGGCTCGATGGCTCTCAGATGGTGGACATGGAGGACAGAAAGGGTTCCTATGTCAGGTAGTTCACAGATGGGGGGTGGAAATTGTGGCTGCCTGGCCTAATGGCAGAAATAATAACCCCTGAGAGGGCTAAGGCTGCATTGCAGCAAGGGAAGGGGGAGAACTGCCAAAGATGGAAACCTGTTCCCAGAGATTAAGTGTGCATCCTCATGGGCAAGGTCAAGCACAGAGGCTCTGGGGGAATGTGTCTGTGGGCCCCCTGTGCCTTTGAGAGGACATTTGCCTTCAAAGGACCAAGGTCCAAAATGCTTTCATGTACAGATAATTTTCAGGGTACAAGGTGGCCTCAGCCCCCATCTTTAGCCACTTATTACATTAAAATTGCTATTTTAATCAAGGTTGTTTTTTTTTTTTTTTTCCAAACAATAGGATGAACTCAAATTATAGATTGTGTACAGATGTTAAATTCATGTAGATTTGCCTCTAGAGATTCTGATTTAGTAGATTTGGGGCTTTTGGGTGAAGGGAATGAGGAGAAGAGCTAGTGAATTTGATATTCATTAAAGGTTGAGACTATTGTTTTGGCCATTTGTGTTAAGGAATCTGGAAAGAACACTTTAGTTTTATCAAATAATGTACAGGAATTTAAGTGCCTTTTCCTAACTATATAAACAGCCTTATTTACTGTCATAAATGTGTCTCTCTTGTGAGCTATGACATACCAACAAGTTAGTGGTTTTCTCTTTCTCAACTACTGTGTCAATGACAGCAGACCCTGGGCTCATTGGGAATGACTTCAGTTATTGGCTAAGGTAGCAATTAGAGACAGTCTTACAACACCAAGTGTTTCCTACAAACTTCATTAAAATATGCTCTGTAATTATTAGGATAAGATGCAGTTGGGTTGGCTAAACCTTTTGGGCAGTTGCAAACTTAGATTACTGGTGTGATGGTCATACCCATCTTTGCTGTATGCGAAGTCATTGGGTTCTTTACTCAGAAAATGTGCTTCTGTGGAGACAGGGAAGCGCCCAGGATGGATCTCAGAGAGACTTAGAGTTATCAATATCTATGATTCAGATTTATTTCACATACAAATGAAAATGCACATTCAATGGACCCAATGTATTGCAGACATTTTTGGGATTGCTAATTTATCATACTGATTATATGCAGTCTGCAGTGTGAATGAGAAATTGATAGAAGAATGAAGTCTAATAAGCATAGCATGGTGTATGGGATTATGAGTTGATTTTCATCATATGAATAGAATAGAGAAACAAACAGATTTTTATTATGCCATGCTAAACATTCCATGTTAAAATTCTCCCTGTGAAAACATGCATGTAAATATTTACTCATAAAGTATTTCAAATCTCCAGTGAGTAAAGATAACCAGTTTAATTCTTTAAAATTAATTTAGAAAACAACTTATTTATGGAAAATGTTATTAGAATTTTATATATTCATGTGAATATTTAATAGATTCATACCATTTGCATAGGATTTACTTAGAATGTTAGCTTGTGGGCAATGATTTTGCACTTGAGGTTTTTAATAATTACAGATATAAAACGCCCAAGGTGAGGTATTTCAGATTTCCCAAACCAAATAAGCAGAAAGTCAACAAAACAATTAACCTTGGATTCTCTATTTTAAAATAAGCAATATTTATTTATAATATTTCCAATATTTTTTCAATGTCCATTTATGGAAATTTTAATGAGAAAATGCAGATTAAAGTCTCTTCCTGTTATATGAAAAGCACAAATAATAGCAGTACTATTTTCAAAAAATAATAATAGGCATCTGATTAACTTTTTTGAGATCAAATGTAAAGAGATTAGATGCTTTTCTGGCATAGTTAAATAAAGAAACAGGTTAGGAATAAGTCATCCATAGAGCCTGAGAAATTGAGTCAGGGAAATCCAGAAAATGAAAAATATCAGAAATGACAGTTAATAGCTATCTTAATTTTATAGTAATTGACAGTCATTTCATCAGAACTATTGCCTGTTTCAAGATATTTATACTGCAGAAATTATTGAATGGATATTATTCAGTACTGGAGGCCTGGTGCATGAAAATTCATGCACTGGAGGGGAGGTCCCTCACAGTGGGGAGATAGTCCCCTGGCATGTCCCCTCTCACAGACCAGGACCCTCAGAGATGGAAGATGACCCAGTGATCAGGGAAAGGTGATGATCTCATCACTCCTCTGCTGCTGCCACTGCTGGCAGCACAAGCCTTGGCCGGCCCTGGTTACCTGAACCTTGGGTGGCCCTGGGCAGTTGGGCAGCTGCCATCTGAGGCTTGCCTGTGCCTCACTCTGACCCTGGGCAGCTGGGGGGCTGAGGGGACTGGAGGACTCCAGAGGTAGGTGTGCTAAGCAGTCACAATTCCTAGGGGCGGGCCCAGCCATGCTGTGTGCTTGCCACCCCAGTGGGGCTGAGAGGACTGGGCACAGCAATCTTGTGGCTGTGGGAGCTGCCATCTTTGAGGGCATGGGAGTCAATTAGCATATTCCCTCCTTATTGGCTGTGGACACTGCCATCTTTGTGAGGGTGTGATGATCAATTAGCCATATTCTCTCTTTGTTAGAAAGGATGATGTGGTTTTAAAATGTCTTCCATGATTCTCCCAACTTTTAATTTCCAATTATGCTTAGCAGATACTTATTTTAGCAGATTATTCACACTTGAGGGTGTTAGGGTCACCAAAGGAGAAATGCCTGAGTCCAAAAGGGATAAAGAATTATGAATTTGTTAGGGCATCTGGATACCAGATGGGCCGAGCTCCAAAATGGCACCAGTCCCCAAAGACAGGAAGTCAGAGCTTTTTAAAGGACTCTAGCAGGGCTTTTTCTGGGTAAAGGATTCTCTGTGTAGGTCCAGATTAGAAAAACTCTGGAGGGGAGGGATAAAGGTCTTAGCAAGTGGAATGTCCATTGTGAAGTGGCCTAACGGTCAGTTCCTGGGGGTAGGGGGTTTGATTCAATTATTTGATCAAACCTACCAGAGAGAAAGCAGTGAAGAGCACAGGCCTCGCCTGGAACGTTGCTCCTGCCCACTGATTTATGTCCTTATCCAACCAATTTGTGCCTCAGTGAAATGACCAATTATTAACTGACCTGGACCTTCTGGTGATCGTTGATCCATGTTTTGTAGTAAATGTTATACACTAAAATGTTAGGGGTGTGAGGCTATGTCATCTGGACAACTAATAAACCAAGAAGAAAAGGATAGAAAGAGCCGGTTTTCCTTAAACCACTTTCTATTCTATTTCTGCATCTTGAAAACAAAAACAATATTTACCTACAAACACCAAGCATTTGATTATTCACAGAAATTTTACTTATGATCTGCCAACCTAATTTTTCTAAGTCTGTGAAATTTTGACATTAAAAGGATCCCACAATAGTAGAGAGGAGAGTTGAGAGAGTTCAGAGCCAGAATTGCAACCTTGATCAATATGTGTGTGTGTGTGTGTGTCTGCGTGTATATGTATATATGTGTATGTATGTATATATATATACATATATATACACGCACACACACATATATATACAATATATATACAATATATATATACAATATATATATATATATATATATATATATATAGAGAGAGAGAGAGAGAGAGAGAGAGAGAGAGAGAGAGAGAGAGAGAGAGAGAAGAAGGAGAGGAAGGGAGAGATAGAAACATCAACAATGAGAGAACATAGGTTGATGCTCAACCACTAAGCAACACCGGCCAATTTTACATTCACTGAACAAATTTGTGGCTGCCAGCATCTCCTATTCCCTCCTTGGTCTGGACACATCACAAGCTCCAGCTTCACCCATCTCGGGGGGGCCTCCAACTATCTGTGTGGCTTTTTTTTTTTTTTATCAAACAGAGAAAGTGGATGGTAAAATAAAATGGATTCATATGAGATGACATTTATACAATAAACACAAATAAATAAATGGATGTATAGCTAAAATAGAAGCAAGTTTTCCACCCTCATATTAAGTGTGCCCTAGCCAGGTAGAGTTACTGCTGTCCCAATTTCATTCTCAAGGTGTGACCAGTCTGTTGCATAACAGAAAAGCGATAATGTGCTTCCCATCTGATTTGCCTACAATCCTTCCTTAGACAATTTCATTGAGCAGAGACTAGAAAACATTCCACTGGATGGAAACTGCTTTATGGCAATGCCTATTCACCAACTATCTCTCTAAAATCTATGGTTTTTAGACACACATTTGGAAGCTACAAATTATAATAATGAAAAAAAAAAAAGCATAAAAGTGGTGGGCTTGTCTTGCCCTGAAATTGAAGTTAGTAGTAGGAAAGAGCAGCAATGGGAAGAACAAGAGAGCCCACTGTCTGAGGAATGCCGGGTTTCATGTGCTCTTTCTGATGGGCATGGGGGGAGTGGGTGGTTTTCACTCAGCAATAAATTCTGCTCAGCCTGTTCATCTGACTAGAGAGCAGGAGCCAGGGATCCTTCTTTAGTCCAGCAGAGCCAAACCAGGGAGGTGATGGATGGAGCCTGAGCACTTGGCCAAGCATATCCACTGCTGCCCTCCAGATTAATGTTTGAGAGACAGGATTCCAGCCGTCACAGAAGGGCTTATAAGAATGGCACCCTCCCAAACCATCCTATGTAATTAAAGGCTAATATGCAAATTGTCTCGTCAGGAGTTTGACCAAGCTGGAGTTTGACCAACCTTGGAGTTCAACTGCTCACTATGACATGCTCTGACCACCAGGTGGTGGCATGAAATGAAGGAAGGCCTTAGCAGGCAGCTAACAGAAGGCCCTGATCAGCCCTATTGGCCAGCCAGGCCTAGGGACCCTACCTGTGCATAAATTTGTGCACCGGGCCTCTAGTTTATGGATAAACAATGTGCTTGGCTAACCCTTTATTCGAAGATGGCTTAAGTGAAAACACAAACTCTAACAACTATAACATATTCTACATGTGAAATAAGCAGAACACTGGGCACAGCAAATGCAGGAAAAGGATGTTTTGTGGAAACTATGGAAGAGCATAAATACAATGAAGAGCATTTGTGATTTCTGAGTGTGAGCTTAATTTGAAATATCAAACTAGTAAGTTCACACAGTAAATACAATAGCACAGAAAACCTTAGGGGAAGCCCAGGAACCCTGCTCCTCCACTCCTGCCCCCCATCTCACTTCCCACAGGGAAGTTTGCTGAAGTTTTACAAGTTTTATTTCTAGGCTTACCCACATCAGTCTAGAAATTATTCTTAAGTCTCCCTTTTCTGACTCCTATTTCAATTATCCTCAGTCATAACAGAAGAGGACTCAGTTTACCTTCATTATACCTACATCACCAAATTGGATATTATATTATTGCCCTTATTAGTTACTGTGATAACGTTAATTAATAGCAACTTTAAAACTACTTTGTTCACCACACACTTTTAATAGTTTCTTTTGATAATTGTATATTATTATTCTTTCTTCCTAGTGTCGCTTTCTGCTACTTTTACAAGTTAAAGGTTGTTCAGTGTACATTCTGTCTTGCAATATATTAAAGAAATTAAATATACATTCTGAACACACATGTATTTGTGTGTGTCATTATGATTACATATACTTTGTAGATATCCACAAAGTCAGTAACATGTTCTGTTATTGAGTATATTAATAGTATTCACTATGAGGCCAAGTGGTAGGTTAGGGTTACATTTCCTTTCTGGTCTAACATCATGTCTTTTATACTTAATCAAGGCTTCCACTCATGCCACAGATTTCTCTGTAGCTCCTTTTCTTTTAAACTGTCTAATGTGAGCAACCACAATATAAAAGCATACACTGATTTAGATGTGATTTCTATAAAGAAAATAATATATGCTGAAATTAAACCCAGTGTCTGGTTGGGGGGGGGGGGAACTTCTGCAGATTGGGCCATCGAGGGAGGTCTCCCTAAGCAGGTGGCACACTGGTTGAGATATGAATGGTCAGAAGAAGCCAACTATGGCAAGATCTTGGGGTACACTTTTTAGACTGAGGAAGCAGTGAGAAAGGTCAGATGTGAGGGTAAAAAGGTACAGAAAAATAATGATGGCATCTATTTTGGCTTGAGTAATCAGTCTGTGGCATTTACAGATATGAGAAGGACTTAGCACAAGCAGGTTGGGGTGTGCGTGTAGTAGGGGAACCGTGGAATTGAAATAAAATTGGATATCAAGTCGAAATACAATGTAGATAGTGAGGTAGATGAGTGTTTGTTTCTGAGGAGGGGTCAAAGTGTGGATATCATGGTTGGAAGTTTGATGTTGCTTGATGCTGTGAGGCCAGATAAAATAAACTAGACTATAGATAAAGAGCAGAAGAGAAGGGTCTGGGACCAAGATTTAGGAATTCCAATATTTTAGAGACAGAGGAAAAGGCAACACCAATGAGATTAAGAAGGAGCAATCAATGAGGATTTAAAAAATACTGTTTAGTCTATGAAGTATCCATTTCAGTGTCTTTCTTTTTTAATATTTACATATTGATATTGTATATCTCTTTGCTGCTCCTGATTGTCCACACATTTGGAAGATTTGGAAGATTTTTGAAATATATTTTTGAAATGCCTGGCAATTCTCAGTTGAGTTTTTATATGGGAGAGAGAAGAATCAGGTAGCTACGTGGACTTGCCCTAATGCTGTACAAACAGATCTGTTGGACACTTGAGATTATGATGGGGCCATGAAGGGAAAGACGGGAAATCAATTGTGTTGGAATTGATTTCAAGTTTTCTTTTCATATTTCAGGGATATGTGAACTAAATATTTGGGAATTTAGAATAATATTTATTTCATTCTAGATGTTATGCTTTTCTGGTTTACAGACCATCTCTCCAAATATGTAGGGTTCATTTTCACAAATCATGTGCAGTAGGAATTTTGAAATAGCTTCAGACAGAATTTGTATTGATGGGGAAATGAGATCTTCATTTTATCTATTGTCTACAAACATTCTGACCAAATTAACTAATTTAGAAGAAGTCATAAATTGAGTAAAATAGTAAATAAAGCATCATAGTGGCAGCTCATTTCATTTGCTGATATTTCTACACTCTCATTTATAAAGATGGGATTTAAATAAATTTAGCATTTTGCTTTGATTCTGAAGGTAAGCAAAAATATAAATATGAAGAATATCAAATAGAATTGACTTACTGCTGTTTTCTTGCTCTGTGCTCTATTTTCCTATTAATAGATTGTCATTTTTTGGAAAATTTCATATGTGTTTAAAAGAGAATGACAGGATATACACCAGGGATTTTATAAACAGTCAATCTGAATGTATTCCATTAGTTCTATTCTTGATGTGAATGTATATTATATTGTTGATCTTGTTCAGTGGTTTTGTTTTACCATCTTATCATTTCTGTTTTGTCAAAGTCTATTTCATTATTTTATATATATATATATATATATATATATATATATATATATATATTGATTTCAGAGAGGAAAGGAGAGGGAGAGAGAGATGAAAACATCAGTGATAAGAGAAAATCATTGATAGGCTGCCTTCTGCACACCCTCTACTGGGGACTGAGCCTGCAACACAGACATATGCCCTGACTGGAAATTGAACTGTGACCTCCTGGTTCATAGGTCTGTGCTCAACCACTGAGTCACTCCAGACCCATCATTCTTTTTAAAAAACTACTCAGTAAACACACACTCACCAGTAAGGCCATGTCATCAGATGTCAAAATTATAAACTCAGATGATTTGAAATGTATTTCAAATTTGAATTAATACTTTATTAACAAAGTTCCCTTTCAAAATGAGCCCCTAAGAATCATCTCAGCAAACTTGTTCCCAGTCTGATGGTGTTGCTAATCCAGAGAAAGCAGGGGAGAAAAAGGATTTCTCCTTATACACTCACATAGCTCTAATCCCAAATGTCAGTGTTCTGTTGATTTTTCCTATTTTGGTTTTAAGCATTATTGTTGTTTTTGTTTTTATAAAAGGTAACACACCTTCCCGCTTGACCCCATAGCTCACATGACCCCTGCAAACAAAGGAGGCTCTTCCTGGGATGTCTGGATTTTTGAAATATTTTTTATGAGGACTTGCTGTTAGGATTTATATTAGCTAAAAAAACTCAGTGTCATTAATTTAGGCCTTTACTCTAGAATAATCAGTTATTCATGAGCATCTTATTTCGGCATTGCCAGTTTCATTAGTCTTAAAAACATGCATTCGTAAAAATTTGTTCAGAGGGAAGACCTCATTGTATGCAATCAAGTAAAATTAGTAAAATAAAATAACAACAAAAAAGTTGTCAAAGTTGTCAAATGGGTAGCCCACAGGCCAAATCCAACTCTATAAATGGTTCTATGAGCCATGAAATTCCTTTTAAAATTTTGATCTAACATTATATAAACATCTAGATCTCTCTCTTCTGTAAAAATAATTAAAAAAATTAAAACTGCAACATCATGTCCACAGGGCAAAAACCTCCAGAAGCTGAGGAGTAGCATTCACCTCTTACTATACAGTCCAACATATGCAGTGCGTAGCTCCCCTGTACTGGCCACCTGGCCTCTCTAACCATTAATGGTACCATCCTTATAATCCATCACATATTTCAGAAGCAGATGGATGAAAAAGACAGGCTATCAGCCTGGCCTCAACATAGACTGCACAATGTGTGGCAGAGATAGCGTTAATCTCTTTAGAAAAGGAGAGAAGGGGAGATCCACAGCAGTCACTGGTCCAAGGCAGTGATGGAATCTGAGGGGCCAGGGAGGGCTTTTCTAACCTGGTGGGAGAGAGCTTCTGATTGGACTCCTGGTCAGCACCTGGAGAGGACTTACCTGTGCAACCACTAGGGCTTTTCCTTGTTTTTATCCCCTACTAGCATTCTTGTTAGATACCATGCACTAATTACAGGTTTTGATGGCCTGAGGTGGAATTAAAATTCAGGGTCATAGGTGATTTTAGCCCAGACTTCGGGTTTCTTTGGTGATACAATTACCTTAGAAATATAGTAGACTTTCTATTGACTTCCGGTAGGTTTTGTGTGTCAGTAACAGAAGTTCTTTCTCAGACACAATCCTCATGCCTGATTGATTTATTTATTTTGCCCCTCCCAATCTCTCCATACATCTCTGTCTCATTCTCTCTCTACTTCCATTCCTCTGCTCCCCCCCCCCAACCCACACACACAGGCATTTGGTAGCCAATCTGAGTCCGTTGCACATAATAAACTCCATGGAAATCTCCGTTCTTAATGTGATTTGTGTCCCTGTCAGGGTTTTAATGGGCTTTGTCTTTCAAAGGCTCTCTCATCCTTATCTCTTATTATCTGAGTTCTCCACAGTCAACTTTTGGATTCTTAAAATTACCATATTTCTATGCTCTCATGTCCTTTCTCTTTTTGTTTAGAACCCACCCTTAACTCACCCTTTTCTTAAAATACCTTGCTGAAAATGGAAAGTAACAGCACTACTATTTTGACTTTTTTCCTTCAGTTTCACCTTTCCTCTGCCTTCCAAGTTACCACATCCACAGATTTATCAGGTGTCTGCCACTCTGCAACACGCTCTATATCTGTCCAACCTTCCTGCAGCTTCTCCACTTTCAACATTTAACTTTCAAGGCCTCCTGCTTATGGCAGCAAGCAGGCGTGAGGATGAACACAGACGGGTCAAGTGTGTGGACTCTGTACATTTCTTTAAGCCACTGCACCTTACTACAAAGAATAAGAAAACCAGAGTTCAGGCTTTGTTTCCATAAAGGAGAGGTCATGGGTTTGATGATGAGCTGGCCATCTCTGCCACAGATGCTGAAGGCCACACAGGCAAATGCTACACAAGAGAAAAAAGTAATGGCCAGGAAATGCTTGAACTTATTTACCTGGACACATACATCTCATTGAGTATTTAACCCCATAGATGTTGCCATTATGAATACAAGTAGCTGGTTTGTAGGCAGTTGCTGGATGAGATCACAGGCTCCAGAGGGAGGCCCATGTTGAAGCAGGGTCCCTGTTCCTACTCTCTGATCACGTGGGATTTAAAGTCACCCTTCTCTCTTCTCAAGGACCCAGCAATACTGAGTGTGGTTGTTCTGGTTTAGTCCTCTGACAGCCTCTCTCCTTAATCTATAATGTTTAACCCAAGACCTAGCCATGTGGAACACATGTGAGTGGATTGACAGGTTTGATTCAAAATGTGCTTTAAATTTACATGAAATATGTAAATATTATGCTAAAAACTGGACAGGTTTTAAGCAGCTTGAGGACTTATGTTTATATCCTTTTGTTGTTTTAGAGAAAACACTCCTATTTCTTAGAAGCTTACAAGGTTTACTATTTTTAAATTGCTTTCATACCCTCACTATGCTATTTGGTTAAGAACAGGGATTTTTTAAAGTGTCATCCTTGATTTTAAAGCGGTCTTTGTGATTTTTACTTTTTCTAAGTATTTAACCTGCATTTTCTGCTAAAGAAGGGAAACTTTGGAAGGCTCAGAGGTGTCTTTATTTTTAGTAAGCCAATGTCTTCAGGAGAAAATGACAATGACAGAAGGAAAAAAGGACATGAGAAAGGACAGACATTGTGTTGCTTTAGTGTGAATATAGCCAGGCTTTCTCGAGGGGAAAAGAGAGCTGGCTGGAAGTGCATTAACGTTCCCAGCCATGGTCAGTGGACTGCTGACTTACAATAGACACAGGGAAGACTGAGGGGTCATCTAACCCTGCCCCTATAGAGGCCTAAAGATGGCACACCCTGTTCAAGGTCAAGCATATTCTAACTTTGTCCCAAATTGCATAATTAATCTAAAAATGTGGTCTCTAGCCCTACCTGCTTCCAGACATTCCTCAGGATGAGTAACAATATAGACCATTGACTGTGTGTGGACCCTATTACAGAAGTTAAGGTTAATTCATAAGCAACATGTAGTAGAATGCCTTTGTCACCCACGTAATATCCTATATAACAGTACTGTCTTAAGAGAAAACATACGCTCTACTGTGTGAAGCTTGAAAGTCTGGGCTACACAGTAATCTATAACTAATATGTTGATGTGGCAGAGGTGTTCAATGATTTAGATACAGGCATATTAGAGAAAATTATTGAAAACTAGTATGTGCAATTTGTTAACCCTCTTGGATAAAAAGGAAGACGATAAACATGACAAATATTTACTTAAACTGAACCTTAAACAGGTCACTTGTATCATTGCTGAAGATGGATATTTGTTAAAATAATTCAGGGGGGTTGCAATAGAAATTAAAAGTTGTATTTCTTCTTGTCCTAGCAGCATAATTGCCTCTAAGGATAACTAAGTAGTAGCACAGTGTGTTTGGACAGCTAGGTGGCACTGGTGCATTATCCTTTCACTCCTAGAAAAGCAAATTCAAGAATCTCACTGTATACTCCAGGGCCGCGGCCCAGCACACAGTGGCACAGGGCTTCACATTTCTGTGGTGATTTAGGAACACTCTGGAGTGAATGTTGAACTGCTGTTGTCTTCAGAGAACCCTAGCTAGTCTCAAGCTTCCCATGTCACAGATGCAGACCTTGAATTCCCTATTATTTTATTTTATTTTATTTTATTTTATTTTTAATCTACAGGAAAAAACACACACAATATTTTTAATAGAATAAAGGATTTTTTTTATTAAAAAAGTTTCCTTGGAAATAAGAATAAAAACAGATACTGGAATATTAAAAAGAGTTAATCCAAAGCAATTTTGTTATTATCCAAGGTGTAGAAATGAAATTTCACAGCATGCAACCAAAAGGACACATTGCATTGCTTAGGTCCTACATAAAGGCAATATTTAAATTTTGACTATCAACATGCAAAATTAAATAAAAGCACTAGGTCCATATATAAGTCTTATAGTGTCGGGGACTGACCTAAGTACTTCGCATATATTAACTCACTTATTTCCTGCAACAACTTCTATAGTGGGCACACGATTCACCCCTTTTTGTGGAGAGGATTCTGGGACCCAGGGAGGAGCAATAGCTTTCCCACGCCGGGCAGCCACAGCCATAGAACAGAGCTTCAAACACAAGGAGAATCTTCTGTCTCAATCACTGTGCTAAGTGTCCTTTAGAAGAGCCATGCTAAACCCTACTATAAATGATGTGAATATGATACAGATACTTAAAGTGTAAAACTAAAATAAATGGAGAAGGGAATTGGGCCTTTATGTGATATGGACTTGGCAGCTGTAGGATTAATAACTTTATATCTTTGATATGCTATCGAATTTAAGCTTTTCTTGCATATATTATAAATATATTAGAGAGTGTAAGACACATCCAAAGGTACATCAAGTTACCTTTGAACTGGCTTATTTTGAACCTAAATACCACATACCAGCAATATCATTCCCAGATGATGTAGAAATAAATGTCTTTGAATTTTAACTTTTCCTTTTCATTAGTAAGATCCTTAACAAGTACTCTTTCGTGTCTTAAAATAAGTAGTATTAACAATAAAACACATACAGACATTGAAGAAGTATTTTAACATCCCATGGACCGTAGCAGTGGGAAAAACATCAGAACTGAGAAGAACGTAGTTGCACTGGTCTTCCATTGCTGCAGAGCAGGTTACCAAAGGAATGGCTTAAACACTGGCTGTTGATTAGTTCTCAGTTCAGAGGTCAGAAATCCGGAAGACCTGGGTCCTCCACAGAGGCTCTCAGAAGCCACAGTGAAGATGTAGACAAGGGGTCCTTCCCTGGAGGCATGGGGAGGAACCACTCGACCAGGGGCTGGCAAAATCCAGTTACTAATGGTTGTAAGACTGAGGTCCCCATGTGTAGCTGGCTGTTTGCCAGGGGCTGTTCCCAGCTTCTGGAAGCTGCCCACATTTTTGCTCCATGGCTCACTCCATCATTCACTTTTTCTCCATCTTCAGAGGCAGCAACCATGTATCAGATCCTTCTTTTTCTATGAATCTCCATGATGTACCTTCATCTTAGGCCTTTTAAAGGCCCAAGGGTTAAATCAGTCACACTTGCTAATCTCCACATTTTAAGGTCATTCGACTCTGGACTTTAATTACAGTTGCAAAAATCCCTGCAGTACCAAGATTAGAATTTGGCAACTGACCAGAAGACAGGAATTTTAGGGAGTCATCTTTAGAATTTCACCTACCAAATGCCTTGTACTATCAAAGTACAGTTTTGTTCTATCTTACAATTTTTGTGTGTGAGTGGGCATATTATTTCTAATGTGAAGATGAGTATTGTCATGTATAATAAATCTAGAGATCAAACAACTCAAAATATAATAATAACAGGTATCTGTCAGGTGCATTCAATATTCCTGGAATCCTGAGTACATTTTCCCCTGGGATCCTTGCACAGCTTCCCAAGTAGGAAGCTGAGTTTCATAGACTTTTAGCAACTTGCTAATATCCAACAACCAGTAAATGATGCAGCCAGACACTAAGACAGGAACTGAATAAATAAAGTGTCTGTGGTTCCTGCAATATGGCATGGGGGTAAAGGGATCTAAGAGCCTCACCCTAGAGAGGAAAGTTACGCTTCAAGCAGAGAGATTAAATAAAATGTCTTATGCAACATAAATATGATAAATGATTCACTAAAGATAGCATAAAATATTTCATATGTACATACCTACGAGACTGTGTCCATTTTTATCAGAATAATTAAGGAATTTATGTGTGTGTGTGTGTGTGTGTGTGTGTGTATCTAAGATGAATTCAGAGATAATAAAAGCAGTAATGTAATAATTATTGATAAACGCCATGATTAGGAGTAGAGAAACTTGAGGAGGACCTAAAGCTTTGTGGATTTGGGGATCTTATACTGTTGACTTTATCCTCAAACACCAGTCTAAAGGGCAGTAATTGAAATCGGGGTATCAGATTTGGCACACATTGGTAAAGAAAGGATCTTCAGCAATTGGCTCATGGACGTTTGAAGGAACTCCTCTCAACTGATGGATAAAACTGCTTATCAAATGCATCCATCTAGAACCGTGGAAGCCCGGACTGATGCCAATGGACTTTACCTCTCAGCATGTGGTTCTTAAAACTGCCGATGCTGAAAAGATCTGAGCAGGGCTGGAGCATGGGGAAATCTGGTAGGCACTTTAGGTTCTAGGAAAAATGGAACTCTTGTGCTAGCCCTATCTCCTGCTCCTACTGCAATCACTTAGGAAGTGCGCGCACAGGATAGTCATATGGCACAGGTATGTGACGGATGACACGTTTTGCGTGTTAGAGATGAGGAATCATGGGATCAGGAAACTGTCACTTTCTCAAGCTTCATAGCAATGGAGAGCCAGAGCTGGAGGCGGGCCCTGGCAGGGTGGTTGTGTCTTTCAAAGTTGCTACACTTTCTCCTACACTGTTGGGCCTTCCCATAGTTCATGGTATGTGTAGAAAGCTCTGACATCCTAGTAAGTGCTCTGTGCTTCATATATGAGTCACCCAGCACATACATGGGGGCTTGTCTTTTTCCTCTACTGCTGTTCATGTTCACTGAACCCAACCAGGGGCCCTAAGCATCCATGTGCTGGTGACTTCAGTGAATGGGGTTATTACTTGCAATGCAACATGATTACTGTTCTTGTGAGACTTAAGTGATCAAATGACTTGTACTTGTAATATGGACACAGGGCTCATCCCTATGTGATTGAACACAGCAAAGTGGTTGGATGGTATTTGCCAGGCTTGAAATGAGTAGTAGAAAAAGAGTGGTGAAAGTATCTCCTTTACCTTCATGAGTCCAGACCCACCTCTGGGCTTTAAAAGAACACTGGTTTGGAAACATGTGTGTAAGGTGAGGAGAAAGGGTCAGGGTCTCATTAGGAACACTGATCAGAAACAATATAAAACAAGTTACTCCGGATGAACAAATTCTATGGTCTCGTACATGTATGGTCTGTAACGAAAAGTTTTATACATTTATTTTCTAAAAATGCTTGCCATCAACCATAAGACGTGAAACAGAAAAGAGCCCAGTGTGGTCTAAACTAGAACAGGTGCTGAGGCAAGTCTGGGGTGGGGGCTATGGAGCTCTCACTCCCTCCCCCAGCACTTTCTGGTGTTTTCCAATCCGGAGCTCTCTGGAAGCCATTGTCTGATGGTTCTCATGGAGTTTTCACATAAGCACTACTGATTAGATCAGTGTTTTTCAACCTTTTTTGGGCAAAGGCACACTTGTTTCATGAAAAAAATCACGAGGCACACCACCATTAGAAAATGTTAAAAAATTTAACTCTGTGCCTATATTGACTATATATAAAGTAATTCTCTTGAATAGGAATCAAATAAACACAAAGAAAGTATTTTATAATTACTTTATTATGAAATATTAAGTAAACAAAATAGTGAAAAATTATAAAATTCTTGTCTTGTCTGCACCTACGGCACACCAGGCAACATCTCACGGCACACTAGTGTGCCGCGGAACAGCTGTTGAAAAACGCTGGATTAGATCACTGGCCCTCAGTGGTTAATTCCATACAGCCCTGCTTCCCTCCCCAGAATTGGGGGGAGGGGATGACATTGCCTACCCTCTAGTCAGGTGGTTGTTTCCTCTGGCCACCACCCCAGGCACCAAGGGTCATCTCATTAGCATACCCTCAGATGTGGTTGAGAGGGGCTCATTATGAATAACAAAAGATGCTCCCTCACCCCATCACTCAGAAAGTTACCAGGGTTTCAGAAGCTCTGTGCCAGAACCGGGGATCAGAGGCCAACTATATGTTTCTTATGTACATATGCATTGATTTGAATATTGAATTTTTTAAAGTTAATAGGTTTTACTTGTTTGAGCAGTTTTAGATTTGCAGAAAGAAAAAAAAAAAGGAACAGAAAATATAAAGTTCTGATATACTTACTCTCTCTCCCTCTATGGCAGTTTTTTCTATTAATATCTTCCATTGGCACACTGGCACATTTATTACAACTGATGAACCACTTTGATAGATGGTTGTTGACAAAAGTCTATAGTTTGTATCAGGGTTCACTAACTGGGTTGTGTAGTCCTATGAGTTTTGCCAAATGCAAAATGTAATGTATCTATCATTTCAGCATCATGCAGAATCATTTTCTGAGCTAAAAATCCCTTGTGCTCCACCATTTCCTCCCAATTCCTGGCAGCTTCTGACCTTTTCACTCTTTATAGTTTTGCCTTTTCCTGAATGTACTATAGTTGGAACCATACAGAATGTAGAATTTTCGGACTAACTCATTTTACTTAACAAATTGCGGGTGGGCTTTCTTCCTGTCTTTGCATGATTCTCATTTTTGTTGATCACTGAAGAATCTTCCATTGTCTGATGTATCACAGTTTATTTGTCCACTCACCTATCTTGCTCACTTCTAAGTTTTGGTGATTACGAAGAAAGCTGCTGTGAACACTTGTGTGAAGGCTCATATGTGGACATAAGATTTTAACTCATTTGAGTAAATACCTAGCACATTTGTGGACCATATGGTACAATGATGGTAAATTTTGTGAGAACCTGGCTGCACTGTCTTGCTTTCCCACCAGCAATGAATGAGAGTTTCTGTGGCTCCATCCTGGCTCGTATTAACAGATGAGAGTTTGACTCTGCTTACTAGAAGCTTTAATTGGCCCATCGGCATGAGCAGGGAAGAGAAATATTTTCATAAATACTCATCATTTTATACCTTGTTTCACCCTGTGATACTCTATGCAATTACAATAACATGGGTTGTTCCATTTTCATGAACAGGGACTTATTTCAGAATAAGTTGGCAACTGAATCATCATCATCATATTTAAATCTTTAGTGGTTACATATATGTCAAATATTAAACAGGGTTGTTTAGCCAAAACCGGTTTGGCTCAGCGGTAGAGCGTCGGTCTGCGGACTGAAGGGTCCCAGGTTGGATTCCGGTCAAGGGCATGTACGTTGGTTGCGGGCACATCCCTGGTAGGGGGTGTGCAGGAGGCAGCTGGTCGATGTTTCTCTCTCATTGACGTTTCAAGCTCTCTATCACTCTTCCTTCCTCTCTGTAAAAAATCAATAAAATATATTTTAAAAACAATAAAAAAAAATAAACAGGGTTGTTTATATCAACAACGGATTCAACAAATAAACATCATATTGCAGTTAATGAATATAAATCCTATGTAATAAAAGGCTAATATGCAAACCGACCAAACAGTGAAATCTGGTCACTATAGTGCACACTGACCACCAAAGGGCAGACTCTCAATGCAGGAGCTGCCCCCTGGTGGACAGTGTGCTCCCACAGGGGGAGTGCCGCTCAGCCAGAAGCTGGGCTCATGGCTGGCAAGTGCAGCAACAGTGGTGGGAGTGTCTCCTGCCTCTGTGGCAGCACTAAGGATGTCCCACTGAAGGCTTCTGGAGTGTAAGAGGGCACAGGCCGGCCTGAGGGTCCCCCCACTCCCTCGAGTGTATGGACTTTGTGCCAAGGGCTTCTAGTAAATATATAAAGTCTCTAATTTATTTGACTTAATAAATATTCTTCCATAGTGACAAAGAGCATGAACTGAAGATTTATATCTTGAACATATTATATAACTTAAACTCAGTGTACTCATCAGTAAAATTATTATAATAATTCACCTGCCTGAGCATGGAAAAATTAGGGAATTATGAAAGTATCTGATATATCTATGAAGAATAAAATGTCTGTTTGGCTGGAAGGCATTCTTCTTAAAGGACATTACTGTGGAGCATTCTGAATGCCAGTTTAAAGAGTCTGATTTTATTTTTAGCTTATGAAAATCTACTGAAGAGTTTTTAAAGTCTCTCATGGAGCGGGCCCTAATCAGAGTTTTACTTTGAGAGTGTCTGAGAATGGACTCAAGGACAATTTTGAAAGCTGAAGTCAATATGGCTGGTAAGGTTTTACAGTTGCATCAGTTCTAGTCCGCTGGTCCTTCCTGTGGCTTAGAAAGAGGGCCCTTCTCTCCGGGCACGTCACAGCCAGCTTCAGGGAGTCTACGGTGATGAACTAATACCTCCTCCCCCGCCCCCCCCCCCCCCCCCCCCACACACACAGATCTGTCCAGTGCATCAGAGCACAACTCTATGCAGAGCCTTCTCCTCGCAGGCCTGTTATTCCCTCCGGAGTTTAATAAAACAGGCTTGGCGGCTTGGCAAGGATTGCCTCGGTCTGTGATTTCTATTTTGAGCTAATTCTTCTGCTGCCCCCTTTGCTTTAAATATCAGCTAATGCAGACAATGCTCCACATCTCCACTCTCATCCTGACATGTGGCTCGCCTCTCTTCACCAGCCCGGACATGCCTCGCTGATACTCTAATCCTTTTCAGAGCAATGAGGCCATTGCCTCCCAGCCTCTAACCAAGCCAGCATTTCCCGAAGCCTCTGTCCCTGCCAACAGCAGCGCTTCTCTAAGTCACGGGGTTTCCTGCTCAGAGGCCCGCTCACCCCTCTCTGTTCCTTCCCACAGGGGGTGCCTCAGGATCCGTGTGTGCAGGCTGTGCACTGCCCACATCCACGGGCGCTGCTGACATCACAGGCACTGGCACATCAGTCCAGGCTCCAAGAGCTAGGATTCATTTCCGGGAAGGCACATGTTGGATCCCCAGTAGGGGGCGTGCAGGAGACAGCTGAAAAAAGATCCTCTCTCATCATTGATGTTTCTATCTCTCTCTCTTCCTGTCCCTCTCTCTAAAAGAAAAAAATCAGTTAAAAAAAAAAGTGTTAAAGAAAAAAGAATGTGTAAAGATCATGCCCTAACCGGTGTGGCTCAGTGGATAGAGCATCGGCCTGTGGACTGTATGGGTCCCAGGTTCGATTCCGGTCAAGGGCGTGTACCTTGGTTGCGGGCACATCCCCAATGGGAAGTGTGCAGGAGATAGCTGATTGATGCTTCTCTCTCATCGATGTTTCTAACTCTCTATCCCTCTCCCTTCCTCTGGCGGATAATAGTGTGGGTTGTATGGATAACTGCGTTTCCCTGACATCAAGCTTAGAGGTGAGTCTAAGGAGAAAGTGATTAGACCTTGGGGAATGGACAGAGGGTGTCTAGCCCAGGCCTTAGATGCTCGGGGCTAAGTAAGTCAGATCAACAGTCACAAAAGGATATTGCAGGACCTCAGTGGGGAGACCCTTTATGATTACAGCACCTAGACAGGCAGAGGGAATAACGGCATTCACCATGGGAGGGTTAGACTTAGAGGCATAAGTGATTTAGCCACATGCATATATTATATGTGCGTTATTCACATTATATAGCACAGGAAACACTATGATACTATTGTATATGTTGAATCTAGTAGCCTGATAGTCTGCTTAGCCATTGCAACCAGCATTTCTGACAGATGTTCTCAAAGACAAAGGGAGCTCAGAGCCCAGCACTGTGGGCCACTCCTCCCTGCTCTGCTCCACAGAATGACGTTTGCAGAAAGTTTGCCAGAGGACAAATGTGGGAGATGGTTTCCTACTATGTGTTTGGTATCAACATTGTTAATGATTGGAGTTGATGGACAGCTATCATCTCATCAGCACAGGAGGCTGATGGCACTGAAAATGACATCTGGGGCCTCAGGAGGTCCCCTGTCTCTCCACACACACACTTAGTGTTTCTCCACGGTGTTCTGGAGTTTTCTGCTGACTTAGTTCTGTGGGGGCCGGCCTGGCCGTTGTGGTGCCCATTAAGCACAGGTCAGTTCCCATGACAGAGGCGGGCATCACCTCTCTAAAGCACCTGCCAGACCCTCTCTAGCGTGTCAGCACACAGAACTGTGGGCCAGAGGGCTGCAGATAGGAGCTGAAGGCAACAAGGTCCTGAAGTTTCCAACATATTAAAAACCCATCTTATTTTTGTTGCATTAATGAACAGGATTTTCCATTCCTCTTTGTGTAAGCTTCTATGGGGATTGTTCTTTATTGGCTCCCTGCTTTCTACTGCTACATCTCTCAGAAGGGCACTCCTTCCTTTTTATTTTGTATTTTCCACCTTTCCTTTTAGAGCAGCAGTACCTGGGAGGGTAAGAGACCAGGGAGGCCAGTGAGGGGAAAGCCTGGGAGCACAGGAAGCGCTGTAGAGCGGAATGTGCATTTTTGCCCCATCTCTGGACTCCTCTATGCTGTGACCCACAGCGTTTTAATTCTGCATTTTTACTCTTTAAAAATGTTTTCTTTTTTAATGAATTTAATATTTGCTGTTTTTTTCCCCAGCCTTTCAATTACATACTTATTTGATCTAACTCTTTTTTTATTAAACATTGTTAATGTTGACATTATTGCAGGTGTCCCCCACTGCCCCTTCTTTGCCCACATGCATTTGATCTAACTCATTTAAAAAAAATACATTTTATTAAATGTATGGGGGTGACTGACATTGGTTAATAAAATTATATAGGTTTTCAACATACAATTCTATAATACATCATCTGTATGCTCCATTGTGTGTTTACCAAACAAAATCCAACCTCCTCTCATCACCCTATAGTTGACACCTTCCCCCTTTGTAATCTCCTCCCACCCCCTTCCCTGTGGTAATGCCAAACCATGTGTTTCTGTCTGTTTGTCCTATTTACTCATTTTTACTTTCAGTTTCATATTCCACATATGACTGAAATAATATGGTTCTCAACTATGTCCATCTGACTTACTTCTCCTAGCATCATATTCTCAAGGTCTATCCATAGTGTCACAAATGGCACTATTTCTTCTGGCTGAGCAGCGTTCCATTGTATGTATGGACCACTTCCTCTTCACCCAGTCCCCCTATCACAGGGCATGCCAGTTGTTTCCAAGACTAGGCTGCCTTGAATAATATGGCAATGCACACAGGGGTGCATATATCTTTGCAAATGTTGCCAACATTTTCAGGTCAATACCTGGAAGAGGGATTGCTGGTCTTATGGTAATTGTTTTCTTAATGTTTTAAGAACCTCCCTACTACTTTCCATAGTGGCTGTGTCAGTTTCCATTCCCACCAGCAGTGAGTGAGGGCTCCTTTTCCTCCACAACCTCTCCAGCCCTTGTCATTCCTTGTCCTGTTGGTAACATCCATTGTAACCATTGTGAGGGGGTATCTGTCAGTGTTGATTTGCATTTTCCTAATAGCTACTGAGATTGACCTCTTTTCTTATATCTGATGGCCATCTTTATGTCTTCTTGGTAAAGTGTCTGTTCAAGTCCTCTGGCCACTTTTATTGTATTGTTTGTTGTTTGTTTTATTGCCAAGTTGCACTGCTCTTTATATATTTTGGATAGTAACCAGTTATCTGAGGTATCATTTGCAAATATCCTCTTCCATTTTGGTTGATTGCCTTTTTTAATTTATTTATTTGGTGGTTTCTTTTGGTATGAAGAAGCTATTTAGTTTGATATAATCCCATTCATTCATTATTACTCTTCTCTTGTCTTTGAGGTCAAATTCATAAAAATCTTCTCTAAGACCAAGGCCCATATGCTCAGTACATATGTTTTCTTTTATGTAATTTATTGTTTCAGGTCTTACATTTAGGTCTTTACTCCATTCTCCTTTTGATATAGCAGTTATTCTTATATTG
Source organism: Pipistrellus hanaki (assembly GCF_964339955.1). Classification (NCBI taxonomy): domain Eukaryota; kingdom Metazoa; phylum Chordata; class Mammalia; order Chiroptera; family Vespertilionidae; genus Pipistrellus; species Pipistrellus hanaki. The sequence goes on from NC_140505.1 coordinate 4,518,226, forward strand.
CTCTTTCTGAGAGAGTCAGATAATGCTCCTGGAATTATTTATTTATTTAATTTTCCTCTCAAGTCTCTTCTTCCATCTGTGCCATTTCTAGATTTCTGGATATCCAGTATCATTAACTCTCTTCTTCATCTGGTCAGCTGTATTTTCTAAATTCACGAGTCCATTCTTTATTTCTTTTTAGTGTGTTCTTTATCCCCAGAATTGCTTTTTGGTTCTTTTCAAAAGTTTCAGTCTCTTTGGTAAAGTATTCCTTTTGATTGTTGATTTGTTTTTAAATTCACTAAACTGCACATCTGTATTTCCTTGTGTCTTGTTGAGTTTCTTCAGAAGAAACTGTGGTCTTGAGTTCTCTGCCATGAAATCCCATATCACTGTCTTTACGTTTGTTTTCTGGAGATTTTCCATTTTCTTCTTGGGCTGCCTTGTGTCCTTGGTTGTTCCTGACAGTTGATGGATTCCTTCTCTGCCTAGGCCTCTTTGGCAATGATGCCTGCTTTATTTTACTTTATTTTAAAAAAAATGGCATTATATTGAGTGGGTTGATCAGAAGTCTGTATTTTGTTTTCCAGTGAATGAAGCACATGTTTTTTGTTTGCTTGTTTGTTAGTTTGTTTCTCTTTCTCTGCTCTGGATTGTCTGATCTCCACATGCTGGATGCAGGGCAAACAGGATGCAACCGGACCTCTCCCCTCTCTGGAGACCTGCAGTGAGATCAGGGCTGTGTGTGTACCTGGTGCCTGTTTCTACTCCTCTCCTTCCCCTTCTCCCCTGCCCCCTCCAACCTGCCCAACTTCATATATGTCAGTGCTCAGATCTCTCAGATGTGTTTGTGTTTAGCAGAGGACCACTTAATGAATGATATCTGTTCAGATTGTTGTAACTTCAAGGGGAGAGACCAGGGGACCTCTCACCTACCATTCCTCTGGCTTCCTCTCCACTGCCTCTTTAAAGGCAGTTATTTCTGTTATCTTTGAGATAAGCTGGAGAGCAATCTCACATCTAAGCCTCAGAGTGCCATGCCCATGTGAATTTACTTTGCTAGGATAATGGATTCCAATGCCATAAGCCACTTCCATCTCTCTCCTACTTGGCTACCACTACACTCAGCTCTTGAATTTAAGCACAAAAAGCTCTTAACCAAGATCTGTAGACACAGAGATTCTTACATTACTGAAGCCAACACTTTACAATATATGAAGACAACCTTCTCTGCTGGGATTTATATGAGAAACTTCAGTTGAAATCAGTGTCTCTCAGGTATCCATCTTCCCCTGGGAATGCAGAACTAGTAGGATGCATATACCGTTCTTAGAGAAGTACACAGAAATCCTACTTGAAAACCTTCTTATAGAGAAAAACCATAAAGTAATTTCCTATAACAATAGTCTTTTTCTTTCTCTGTAATTGAATATCCTTGAGTGGAGTCCAAAGTATGCTCTCCCCATCCCTCCACTCTCTTTAGAATTCTAGCCTTAATGCGAACTGTTTTTACAGTGGGATTCTCTATTATATCTTTTCTGACGTACAATATGCATTTTCTAAAAGATTTTAAAATAAGTTCTAATTTTAATCAACCAGACTCCAGGAGACACCCAATAAAGGGCAATTACATAAAAGTTTAATGTATTCATGGTTTTATTTGGATTTTGGTTAGATCCATATTTACAAATAGGGCTAGACACAACCAATCTGTACTGTGATTCCATGAAGCACTTTATTATAAGGTTCTCAATATATGCACTGGTTTCTCTTATTTATGTGTATATGTAGATGATCTAGTGTGCATCAAAATGACAAATCTTTTACTTTGAGCTAATATAACTCTATACGTGTCAACACAGCTTGTATGTTTTAAAAAGGAAAATAAAGTATTCATTGGCCGATCACCTTATTTGATATACGTCAAGTATAATTCCTTTGTTGCCAATATGGTTTTTGAGTCCTAAGGAAACAAAACATAGATTTACTTCTCTATCTCTTTCATGTAGTGTCTGAATAACCATTATTTTTGGAAATAGAGAGTTAGTTATGATAGAGCATTGTCTAAACCAGACTGAGAAATGGAGACATAAATTTGATAGGTGTGGTTAGAATATACACTAATGCATATTTAATCTTCAGCTCATGAATCTGTGATTCATTCTCTGAGGGAAACACATCTTGGCTACTGATTTCCATAAGATGAAGATTTTTGGTTTCTCTAATCATGTCCATTAATTTGCTCCAGACAGATTAATAATTTTTTGCAATTGCTAATGGCAATTATAGGCATTTAATTTTGCTTCTGCACTGGTGTTATTGCTACTTGGCAGCATATTTGTGCAGCAGTAGATAAAAAATCATCCTGCAGCAATGAAACCATTTCCATTTGTTATAGTACTTTATTTATTAAAGCAACATTATAAGCACTTCAAAGTACAAAAACTTTTTTTTTACATTTAATTTATTTATTTATTTATTTATTTATTTATTTATTTATTTGTTAAACATATTTTATTGATTTTTTTTACAGAGAGAAGGGGAGAGGAATGGAGAGTTAGAAACATCGATGAGAGAGAATCATCAATCAGCTGCCTCCTGCACACCCCCTACTGGGGATGTGCCTGCAACCAAGGTACATGCCCTTGATTGGAATTGAACCTGGGACCCTTCAGTTCTCAAGCTCATGCTCTATCTAATGAGCCAAACTGGTTAGGGCTATTTTTTTACTTTATTGATAAGGTATTGCACATGTGTCCTTATTTCCCTATTGCTTCCCAACCCCCTTCTCCTGTTCCCCCCCCCCCCCCCCCCGTGTTTGTGTCCATTGGTTAGACTTATATTTATGCATACAAGTCCTTTGGTTGATATCTCCCCCTTATCCCCACCCTCCCCTAACTTCCCTCTGTAATTAGAAAAACTTTTTACATATTTTAAATTAGAAATTTGTTAGACTTTAAAATAATTTTATTGCAGAAGCTTTTCATTTTGACATAGTCCTATTTGTTTATTTTCTCCTGAGTTTCCATTGCCCTAAGAGCTGTATTGGTAAAGATATTGTTACAACAAGTGTCTACTACTTTTTTGCCTATGGCTTCTGCTAAAATTTTTATGGTTTCCCATCTTACCTTTAAGTCCTTTATCCATTGTTGAGTTTATTTTGTGCATGATGTAAGTAGGTGGTCTAGTTTCATTTTTTTGCATGTATCCAATTTTCCCAACACCATTTATTGAAGAGACTGTTTTGACTCCATTGTATGCTCTTGCCTTCTTTGTCAAGTATTAATTGAGCATAATGGCTTGTGTCGATTTCTGGGTTCTCTGTTCTGTTCCATTTGTCTACATACACTATTCTTATGCCAGTATCAGGCAGTTTTGAGAACAGTGGCTTTGTAGTATAGCTTGATATCTAGTATTGTGATCCCTCCAAATCTGTTGTTCTTCTCAAGATTGCTTCAGCTATTTGTTTGTTTGTTTTTTTCCAAATGCATTTTTGGAGAGTTTGTCTTTGAAGTATGCGTTATGTATTTGAATGGGAATTGCATTGAATCTATAGATTGGTTTGGGTAGTATGAACATTTTAATGTTGTTGATCTATCAATTCAGGAACAGGGAATATTCTTCCATTTGTTTATGTCTTCTTCTATCTCTTTTTTTTTCCAGCGTGATTTTCTGTGTACAGGTCCTTTACATCCTTGGTTAAATTTATTCTAGATATCTTAAATTTTTTGTTGTGATGGTAAATGAGAATTTTTTTTAATTTCTCTTTCTGTAAGTTCAGTTGCCAATGGTATCTCCAATAAGGGTTTAATATCAAAATTGTATAGGAACTCATACAACTTAACAAAAGGGAGATACACAATCCAATCAAACAATGAGCAAAGGACCTGAATAAACACTTTTTTAAAGAGGACATATGAACACATGCTCAAAGTCACTGATCATCTGAGATGCAAATCAAAACAACAATGCGGTACCATCTCACACCTGTCAGAATGGCTATCATCTACAAATCAGCAAGCGACAACTGCTGGCGAGGATAAAGAGAACAAGAAACCCTCTTGCACTGCTGATGGGAATGCAGACTGGTGCAGCCACTGTGGAGAACAGTATGGCATTTTCCAAAAAAATTAAAAGTGGAACTTTCATTTTACCCAATAATCCCACTCCTAAGAATATAACCCAAGAAAACAGAAACACCAATCAGAGGGATATATGCACCCTGATGTTCATAGCAGCACAATTCACCATAATTAAGATTTGGAGTAATAAGGACTGTCAGATCCTCTGTCTCCATAGAAATCTATCTGGAGGTCCATTACACAATTGAGACTCTCTAAAATAGTTATTCAATCCTTCAACAGCTAAATGCCAATGGAAAAACCTGAGGACAGGCCTAATTTAAGATAATTGTAGAGCAATATTTTAAGATGTTCCAAAAAAATGAATACAGATCTAATTCAACAACTGCTCCAAATTGCACAGGTGACAGTGTATATATATATATATATATATATATATATATATATATATATAATCACACAGATCTATAAAAATTTACATATGGGTTAAAAACTGTGATTTTCTTCAAATGAAGCACTGTTCAGATTTATAGTGTTCACATTTATGAGAAAAAGGAAAACAAGGAAGTTCATCATCTTTGAGTGATTAATTTTTAAAATGAGTTTTTATTTCTTATGTAATACAATGGTCTTATTGTTTTTTAATTTAAGTTCTTTATTGTTTAAAGTATTATATAAGTCTCCTTTTCCCACATTGACCTCTTCCCAGCTGTCCCAACCCTCAGCATGTGCCCTCACCCCTCTAGTGTCTGTGTCCATTGGTTATGCTTATATGCAAGCATACAAGTCCTTTGGTTGATCTCTTACCCCTCACACCCACCTTCCCTCATAGGTTATATAGTCTATTCGATGCTTCTATGACTCTGGTTCTATGTTGTTCCTCAGTTTATGTTGTTCATTATATTCCACAAATGAGTAAGATCGTGTGATATTTTTTCTTTCTCCAACTGATTTATTTTACTTAGTATAATGCTCTTTAGGTCCATCCATACTGTTGTAAATTGTAGGAGTCCCTTCCTTCTTACAGTAGTGTAGTATTCAATTGTGTAAATGTACCGCAGTTTTTTAATCCACTCATCTGCTGATGGGCACTTAAGTTATTTCCAAATCTTGGCTATTGTAAATTGTGCTGCACAAGAGTAAGTCACTCTTTTGTTTTAAATTGAGATATAATTGACATAATGTTATATTAGTTTCAAGTATATAACATAATGATTCAATATTTATTCATATTATTAAGTGATCATCGAAATTCAAGTTAACATATTCACCATGAATAATTATAAAATTTTTTTGTGTGTAATGAGAACTTTTAATATTTAATCTTTTAGGACTTTTAAATGCATTAGACAATATTATAACTATAGGCACCGTGCTGTACTCACCATCATATACTCAGGACTTACTGATTTTAGAAGTGCAAGTTTTTAACTTTTGGCCCTCTTTCTGGTAAATAAAATAAAATTATTTGGAAAACTGAGGCTATTTAAAAATTCCAAAGCAACTAATGAAAACATCTGATAATTTAAGGTTATTAATTTGACGATTTTTCTGTTCCTTTTCAATTCTGTGCTTATTTTCTGCAATATCATTTCAAATATTACTAGTAAATAAATGCCCCCCCCAAGTAGAATTAATGTGGCAACAATTAATGTGTATATGTGTAGAAAGACCAGGCAGTTAAAAAAAAAAAGTAAATTTTGTGGGAGCAATAATATCTACTCATTAAAGACATTGAAAGCAGTTAAATGAGATCCATTTTGTGTTTTGGGAGCTGTTAAACATTTTGAAAAGCAGAATAAAATATTGAATAGGTATTTAAAGTGGGGGTTTTCATCTAAAAAAAGAGACCAATTTCGCATCTTTGGTCTCTGTACGTGATGAAGGCAACACAAAGCAGAAAAACAAGGGACCCTCGGGATTTCCACAGGAAATGAGGGAGAAAGACACACTAGTGGGGAAAATAGCAGTGCTATTCTTATTGTCAGTTGTGTTGCTTGTTTGCTTACTTGCTTGCTTTAGAAACAATTGCATTTATTCTTTTCAGATGATGTTATGGGTAAAAACTTAAAGCCCGTTTTCATCCTTCCCCTCTACATGTCTACAAGTATTCTCAGAGTCAAATAGCTTTGCTCTTAAATCATATGTCATGTTCAGCATCCTCACATCAGGAGGGTAGTTATAGGTTTGCATTGTGTGAGAGTGGGCTGATAAGGGTAGGTAGCCCAGCCTGGCTTGAAGCTCTTGATTCTTTGTCCACCTGCACTACACTAGTGCCTTAGCTAGCTGATGACATTATTGTATTGTCATGTACACTGTAGCATAGTCATTGAGCTGGTTGTGACTTTATAGTTACAAGGGTGTTTAAATTAAAGAGACATTCAGTAATAGAAAAACAGGTTTTATATCCAAAAAATGTCATAGATGTCTGGGAGAGTTTATGTAATATTTTCTTAAAATGTTAAAGCAATGACTCTTTTTTGAATTCTTCTAGAATGACCCTGCCTAAAAAGAAGAACATTGACTATATTCCTAATTTTCTTTCCCCTCAGTCATTGCTGTTTCACCTTCCATGAATTGATTAGAGAGATTCATATGTGAATTACTGGTAAAAATGATCAAGATCTAAGCTGAGAACTTTGGGTTTGGTATCATCACAAATAGATAAAGTGATAGATTACAAGGAATGACCATGCTAGAGCCAAAGGGACCAGGGATGCTCTCTTATGCCACATGGTATTGCCTCTCATTCTTGTGAGACTCTCCTAACACTTCTTACATCGCAATCCACTGAAGTACACCAACAATGCGTTAGGTCTCAGTGTTTGTGTCCGAGCAGTATTTCTCCATCACTGTAAGTGTTCCACTGGTCCCAGGAATGGTTTACTTTTCCAAGAGTTGCATTTGCTTTAAAAATGATATTACCTTCTTTTTTAAAAAACATATTTTATTGATTTGTACAGAAAGGGAGAGAGATAGTTAGAAACATCGATGAGAGTCATCAATCAGCTGCCTCTTGCACACCCCCTACCGGAGATGTGCCCACAACCAAGGTACATGCCCTTGACCAGAATCGAACCCGGGACCCTTCAGTTCCCAAGCTGACACTCTATCCATTGAGCCAAACCAGTCTTGGCATAAAAATGACATTATCTTTTTGAAATCACAACTGATAATATTATTAACAGTATGACAGTAGACATTGACAGTGATGCATAAGAAACAAACTCAGAACTCTGTCTTGCCCACAGTCAGAACCATCCGGGTAGAGGCCTTGGTGGCGCCATCTTGCATTTTGGAGCTCTGGGGACTCAGGGACTCAGCATGGCCTACAGAAGTATTGGATGCTGACAAACACAGGGTCTCTCTTTTGACACAATCGGATTCCATTTTATTTGTATTTTTAAAATATATTTTTATTGATTTCAAAGAGGAAAGGAGAGGGAGAGAGAGAGACATGAATGATGAGAGAGAATTAATCAGTTGCCTTCTGCACGCTCCCCACTAGGGATCCAGCCCAAAACCCCAGGCATGTGTCTTTTCCGGGAATCAAACAGTGACCTCGTAATTCATAGGTCAGTGCTCAAACTGAGCCATGCTGGCCTAGCTCTGGTTCCTTGTTAATTGTTTGGGTTTTCAAAATCATTTTATAGGATCCCTGCAGGCTCACAAATAATTCCACCCTACATTTTCTAAATTTTGTACAGTACTGAATTATTCCATTTAAATTCAACATGGCTAGATTGGGATAACTGGTTGCTTGATTTTGACATAATCTCCATAACCCATTTGATTATATTTCAAACCAGAGTGCAAGTAGCTTCCTTTGAAAGCATTCTTATTTTTTAAATGTGGTTCTGCTCTCATTCTTGTTATTGTTTTTCTTTTAAATAAGTCTGTACACTACAAAATGAAACAGCAACATTCAAATGGCCTTCTTTAGCTTTCCTTTAAACCATTTATACAATGTATGCACTCAATTTCATTAGGCAAATGTGATTAAAAAAAAAAAAAAGAAAGAAAGAAAGAAACCGATTTCAAGCCTGGAAAATATTTTAGGATTCTGACTCCAGTTCCAGCAAGTTTCTGGTTGATTTGCTGTGGTAAGATGCTTAATATTTTTAAGTCTTAATTATGTACCCAGTACTCTGCTTCTCACATAGTGGATGCCAATAGCTCTTTCTCTTATTTTTAAAATTATATTTCTTTTGAGTAGACAGCTCTGTCTCTAGAGTTTATTATAGAATCAGAGACCTATAAAACTGCTAACCCTCGAGGAGCTTATAGTTATGATTATAAAAATTCAAAATGCAAATTCATAGAGGAATGATATACTACTGTAGTAGTATATCAAAATATTAAGAAAGAATATAAATTAGAGTGTAAGAAAAAATAGTGAACTGACGGGGGGAAATGTTAAGAAATGATTCTGGGCCAGAAGAGTATGTGGAATCCTGATTTCTACCTTCTGAGCTGCCAGCTGGTGGGACTGGTATTTGTGGTTTCCGCTTTCAAACAAACCCAAGCCAAACCCCGTGCTGGCACTGGGGCTCCCCGTTTTTCTCATCTCCTGGAGAGAAACTGCGGGTTTCTCTCCACTGCGATCCTGAGGCCAGGCCCTCCTCAAAGAGCAATGCCAATTCTCCAGATTTATGTCACCCTCATTGCCCTATAAAGCAGATTAATTTAACTGTAGACAATAAGATTTATATTCCCCCATCTCTTCAAGCTTTCCCTAAACAAGGGTGCCTCCACCACAACACTGGTGACATTTTGGAGCAGATAATTTTTTGTGTGTAAATGTAGGGGAGAGGGAAGGGTCGCCCTGTGTATTGTAGGGTATTTGGCAGCATCTCTGACCTCCCCCTACGTGATCACAGGAGTTCCCCCAGCTGTGACAAGAAAAATGTGCCCAGACATTGACAAATGTTCCTTAGGGGCAAAAGGTCCCTGATTAAGAATTACTATCTTAACTTAAGGTTATTCTTATCTCCTCTCTATCCAATAATATGCTTTTATTCATTTGTAAAATACTTACTGGGCTTGCTCTGATTCTCAGTATCTCCCTAGTACCATTTATACAGACACAAGAAAAACTAAGGATTATTTAGCGCTTCATCCTGGAACAAACAGTCAGGAAGGGGACTGGCCAATGACTTTGGTCTCAGTAGCAAAAGGGATTTCAGAGGATTTGTAAGCTGTCACTATGGCACAGCACAAAAAAAAGATTAAGAAACAATTCAGTAATTAAAAGCAGAACCAATGATCAAGATGGAATTATGTGGAATTAAAAATATAACTGAAAATAACAGAAGGCGTGTTCCTATTTATTTATTTATTTTACTGAAATCTATAGGAAAATATTGGTTAAGACATGAAGCATTTTTTTTTTCCTTTACTGTATCAACCACATTTCCAGAAAGCCTGGTCTGAAAATGGTTATGCAAAGAAAATTGCCAGCGTCTGAAGACTTTTTCTTCTGTAATGGGATATTGTAGAGAAGGAACATTAAGGATTGCATCCCTAATCCACTCCACAACACCAATGGTGCAGGATGGAACTGCATAATGTGGCCCTCTCATGCAGTCTATTTTAAGTGCCCAAGTTTGATGATAAAGAAGTGAATGTGGCTCCCAGTGGTGTCTCACCTCCGTCGGGGGCAGCTCATGCTGGGAGAGACTGGCTCATTATGGGGTTTTCTGTAGCATCAGGAATGCTCCCAGATGACAAGGCTTTAGAAGACAAATATTATGGATCCATCTTCAGAAGCCAGCACTGCATGCAGCCAACATTCCTCATTGGCGGAACTAAACTCAAAGCCCTTCATGGATTCTGTTACCGTGGCAGCGCACTGTCAAATTACACACTCAGCAAAAGAGCTAGAAAACCGTACCAAGAAGCCAGCGTGTCTTTGGCAAGCTGGAGCCAGGGCCTGGTGCTGAGCCTCCCCGTGTTCTGTAAGGAGAGAATTGGCATCAGAGTTAGCCAGAACCTTCTGCAAACTCTCAGGTCTTTTCTGGGGCGAAGCCTAGAAGAGCTACTTGAATTTGTGGGTTATTTTTTCTTGTTTCTTCCTCGCAAATGTAGAGACATGTCAGTTGGTTTAGCAATACAGAGTATATCGAAGGGATAATGACTGTATGTGGCACCACAGAACATTTTAGGGAACAGAGTTCTAATTTATGGGCCACATTCTACACTGTATGAACCTCTAATGTAATGTAAGGTGGCAGAATTTTAAGGCAATTATCATAACAGAAGGGTGACCAGATGTCCTTGAGTGCTTAGAAATGAGCCTGTATTTTATAATTTTTGTCTTTGGAAGATAACCTCATTAAAAATCTTTCTCTGACTGAATCATGTGGGCCATGCTGTAAATCCACTTAAATATCAGGAATTCAGAGATTTACTTTTAATATGCATAAAAAGCATCTGGAAGAAAGATGTTCAAGTTGTCTGCTAAGTTTCATATATTTATAATATTCCTTTTTTCTTAAAGTAGCTTTGTTTCAAACCTATATTTTCCAACCAGTTACCCAAAACTTTGGCATTTGCATTGCAAACTTATTCCAAATGTTATATTTTTTCTCTATTTCTTTTATTTTGACTCAAATCCTGTATATTTTTCTATCTTTCATTTCTCTTTTTTCCCCATCAAAAACACATATCTTCCCATGTCTGTCCTCCCACTTATTATTAATGTAGGATGCATATCACTCTTTGGGAGTGAAAGGAAAGACCTTGGAAATGGGGAAGTGGATTTCCGACTGGCTCCCCTGAAAACCTAGAGGTCTCACAGAGGTGGCTTCGGAGCTGCAGGTGGGGAGGGAACACAGGGAGTGTAAGGGCTCTGAGGATTCCAATCCAACCGCCAGGACAGCCACTTCCCAAAGATCATTTAAAGAAAGATTCCCACAACACAAATACCTCACCAGTGTCAGAGCCCACAGTACTATCAGGTAGAGTATACCCAGGAAGGGCGAAAGGAAAGCAATCATACTGAAACATAGATGTGTGGAGATGCTGAAGAAATTCATTGTGAGCATTTGACCTTGTCATTAATCTTTCTCCACCCATCTTAGGTGCAATGCAAATCTAAAAATCAGGAGCTATTAATTTTCTCCCATTTCATAGTAGCTTTTAGTCTCCAAATATACCTCCAACAAGATTTAAACCTTATGCAATCTCACTTGGAACAAAACAGGTCATAGTACTAGAAAATTTCCATTGAGGAGGACAACAAAAAATAGTCTGAAAGGGTAAAGATGCAACTACATTGTGAAGGAAAGAAACTCAGAATTATTCCACATGATGACTCTATCACCCTAAAAAAGATTATAAATCTCAATACATTTTATGGCTAAAACTTTTTTGTAGAGGAAGAATTGCTAATTATTTAATCATAAATATATTTAATGATATAGCCTTATTCTTAAAAAAAATAAAATTATACTTTATTTCATATATTATAACAAGGTGCAAAATTAATATAAAATTAAAAAATAAATTTATGCCAAGACATCTTAAAAATGCGTCCTGCATTAATAAAAATAGGGTGTGCTATATATATATATATATATATATATATATATATATATATATGTAGAACATAATGTCAAAATGTGAACACCTTCTAGCAAAAATATTAAAGTGCAGGGATTCATGGATTATTAATATGTTATTCAACTGTTTCAAGTTTAACCTCGTTTGATAGTGAATACGTTATTATTTATCTTGTATCTTTCTTGAGGAAATAACTCTTATCCTAAAATTCTTCCTATTTTTGCCTATATAAAAGAAGACTATCTCTTAGATTTATTGTAGACAGTGTAATACTTTTGCTTTGCTTTAAAAAAAAATATTACTTTCTCCAAATCCAGCTACTTAAATTTTGTAAAACTCTTAGCATAATAGAGAATTGTGTAAAGAGACATTTGAGGTTACACTATGCCAGCAGGTTCTGATTACCTGACAAATCAATGCTTGTTAAACAAGTAGCTTCTTAAGCAAAATGTATATTAAAGGACACCTCTTCTACTGTACAAGGCAGGGCATATGTTGGCAAGGGGTAGCTTTTAAAACTGTCCTTGAGCATATTACTTGAATAAGCCTTTGAAAGCTACCCTGTGCTTTTCACAGGGGCTGGAAAGGAGGACAACATGGATAAACAAATAAAATATAAATGCATAATTACAATGAAATGGTAGTCCAACTCAAGTTTTAGTGTAATTATAGTTTTAAATAGTTATAAAAATGTTTTCTTATTTAAGTTTAAAAAGTTTTAAATATATTTTTTCAGACAGTTTTATTAGTGATACTATCTTATTCAAACCATGTTATCTTTCTTTTCATATTTGGTAACATCCAACCACGAAAAATAAATTTAGAATTTAAGAAATACTTTTAAGAAAAGACTCCTGCAATTATATTTGCCCTAATGAGCTGGATAATTCTTGTAAATTGGTCTTCTGGCCTGAGTGACTTAGATAATTACTTATGTTCTCGATTTCAGGTTAAATATTCAGATATTATTAAAAATCAGCATATGATAAATAATGTGCATTACTCATTTCTTCAGTAAATTGATCAAGTAAACATTAAGTGAAAAGTTTACTTGATGTGTGTATTATATCATATATTTTTTTTTATTGTTCAGAAGTAGTGTCTCTCTAATTTGATTTGATATTTTTTCTATTGTTATTTTCAAATTTGTTTGGTAGATTAAGAAATATTTGTTCAATCAAAGAAAATTCCAGATAAACTTAATAAAAGTATTAAGTCTCCAGTATGTAACTCAAACTATTTATTCACTCTGTATAAACCAGTGATCAGATTACCTGAAAACATTACCAGGATGAGTGAGAATGAATTCACTTTCTGTACTCCAATTAGGGTATTTTTGTTCTTCTGTAATTGAAATTTTATTTTCATTTTTCAGTAGTATTTTTAATATATGTTGTGCATTGAGAAATAATTGCTTTTTGTAGTTTTTAATTCATGAAAATAAACTAAAACCAGGAAATTATAGTTATAATATTTCTTACTTATGAACATAAAAGAATCTTATTAGCCATTGCAATTTGGACTTTATTGCATTTTAAATTAACATATTCATGTTTTTGTGACTTTTTAACAGGCAATAACTTCCAGCTTTCGTGGTGGATATAGAATTTTGCTTCAAGGAAGGAACAGTAAGTGCTTATGTGTGCAATAACTTTTTAAAAGCTACAACATCTTTAATATTTTTGACTTCATTAGACTTAATGCATGAAAACTTAATATGATATTTAAATTTAGCCTACCGATTTATAATTTTGATAAAATGTACTCATTCTAATGATACTTCCCATAGAATTTAATAGAGTGCTGCTAGGATATTGTAATGAAAAAAAAAATGATCCATGGCCAAGTGGTTCCATTATGTGTGTATATGTCTGGCTATATGAATTTCACTAACGCATTTATGACATTGATGTTCTCATATTGACTGTTTGCAGAGAGTCTGTTTTCTATGGGCAATTATTTGATGATTGCTTTCAAAATGTTGAATTGTGAGATATTTATTTTGCATGAATAACTTCTTTTAGAGCAACTCAAGTTCATCTTTTATAATGCCTTTAACATAATTCTCATGCAGACACGTGTGGCTAACTCTTGTATTAACCTAGCTATTGGAGAGGGACATTTTTTCCAAATTGGAGTTAGATAGCGAAGTGGGATGCAACTTGTCAGTGTTGCATTGTGGTTACGTCTTTATGTTTATTTCAAATGTGAACATAGCAACCTTTGTTTTCCTCGCCATTCTGGCTTATCTTGCGCCTTCCTATACATTCATGTAATTACCTGGGAATCTCTGTTCTAAATTGGATACAGAACTATCAGCATGCTGCAGGCTCTGTGTTCATTTGGCAATTAATGCAATTTAAGAGTAAGGTTTTAAATGAAACTCTATTTGTAAGGCAGAGACGTAATTTGCTGCCAGAGGTTCCTGTCTCCCTGATGCTTCAGAGACAAAACTGCTCTCCAGGTTCTGGATGTTTTAAACAGTTCAGATGCTGGCATCTGAGCTACTCAGACTCCTAGTGTGCGGTGCAGCTGGGGCTGTGTCCTGCTTCTGTTCCTGCTGACACTACCTCCCGGGTTCTTCTCAACTCAACAAGTGAGCTGTTTGCCAATAGGCATGACCAGCAACTTCAATGTGACATAACCTCCTTGGCCAACTGCAGTGTGTATTCCTTGAATTACACATTAAATTAAATAGTGTTATTTTATAGACTAGAAAATGGTTATATTTATAAAATGCCTATAAGGCTCATTCGTAGGTGTGCTGTGTTATTAAAGAATCCATTTTCTATTTGGGGGATTTCAACTTTATTTGTTCACTAATATAGTTGTAGATAAGGGCTTCAGTGAATAAATTCTATTTATACTTAGAAAGTGTTGAGAGGAACTAGACCTGTAATATAGCCTAAACATATGAAATTACTGGTGAAATAACTCAAACTATTTCTCTATCTTTCTGTGGATAAGAAAGGGCGAGGAAATGCCTTCATAAATGAAAAGTGTAAGGCCGTTCATTTCCTCATAACCAGGGGGGAATCATCTGTAGCAACAATACATATTTTATCAATAGTGCTTTAATCTGTGCAGTTCAAACTCTTTTTCATAGATGTTTCAAAAATGTAGTTGTTACCTTCAAGTAATGATTATGTACTTATTAGGAAAAATTAAACATTATATATATATTTAATTATATGTATTTAATTATATATATTTAATTATATATATATATATATATATATATATATATATATATATATATATATATATATAATTATATCTAAGGGCCCCCAAATGGAAAGCTTTGACAAGATTTTTATTTATTTTCATATTATCCTAATTTTTAGTTTGTCTCTAAATCTTCAATCTCAAATCTTATTCTGTCTTTTACCCACATGATGAACAACTCTCTTGGACGGCCAGCTGTGTGTCCTCAGACCCTGGGATCTGGGGAGGAGAGATTCCGTTCTTGTCTTCCGGTTGCCCGCAGGCTCTGGAGAAAATATAATCACTTCACAGCAGTGCCAATTCTCTGTGGCGGGAGTTGTAATAGGAACTCGGGGTGTAAGGAATGGGAAGTAGAGAGTGAATACGTAAGTCATCCTGGATACTTAAAGCAACATTTTCTAGAGAAGGTATTTATTGAACCATGATAGGTGTGTGCATCTGATATGGTATTGGTATGTGTGTTTATGTGTGTTGTGTGTGTACCTGTGCATGCTCTAAGTGAGGGCAAGGGGTGAGGAGCAAGGGTTAGGAAGAAGAGGCTGTGGGAGTCATAGGCAATGTAGGAAAGGAGGGCTACATATGCAGTGTGCTGCAAGATCAGGCGACGGGACCTTCCCTGCTCAGGGGAGATAGGATAAAGGGGTGAAGTGGCATGCACTGGGAGAACTAGGGCATAAAATCACTTCTGCTACTGTGCTGGGAGTGTGCATGATATATCATTTTCCCCACAAAACAAAACAAGGATATGAGAAGAGTAAGGAGTATTGGAGTTGTGTTTGGAAAATACCAGAACACCAGTTTTTAAGAAGGAATCGGGTAGATGGAGGAGCAGCAGAAATGGATATAGAAAATCCAGTGAAGACA
Source organism: Pipistrellus hanaki (assembly GCF_964339955.1). Classification (NCBI taxonomy): domain Eukaryota; kingdom Metazoa; phylum Chordata; class Mammalia; order Chiroptera; family Vespertilionidae; genus Pipistrellus; species Pipistrellus hanaki. The sequence continues at coordinate 4,533,939 of NC_140505.1, forward strand.
CTGGGTTACTAGTTACTAGATGCAATTGATCATGGATGTAGAAAGGAAGTGGCTTTGTGGGTAGAGCAAAAAGGGTACAAAACTCTTGCTCTGAACAGCAGGGACGAGGTTATTGCCTTGATGGGTCCTAAATGAAGAAGAGAACCTACAGGATGATTATTGGCTAAAAGGCTCATGACAATGGGGGTTGTTTGAGCGAGAAGACAGGCTAATCCTACATAATAAAAGTCCAGTGACCATAACGGCAGGATGGCCAGAACAACTGCTCAACCAGTCACTGTGAGGTGCGTTGACCACCTCTCGGTCCCTTTCCTCAGCTGTCAGGCTCCAATCACCGATGGCAAATGGGGACCCAAGGGGGGTGGCGGGGGATGCAGGCGGTGCCAGGCAAGGCCCTTGCCTTGCCAGTCGCCCCACATACAGAGGGTGACTGGTGGCAGGAGGCAGGGCAGACAGCCGGGGAAGATGGCCCTGATTACAGGCTAGGCCTGGGGACCATACCCATGCGTAATTCTTGTGCTGAGCCTCTAGATTTAAAATAAAAAGATAGAAGGAAAAGCAAGTTCAATTTAGAGCATTGGACTCTTTCTCTTATTCCCTAAGTTTCCAAGAGTGATTAGGGAGCCACTTCAGAATCCGGGAGGAACAAGTTGACTGCATGGTTATGGTTACTTGTGCTGTCCTTCAGATGCTGTCCAATGCAGCTAGCCTGGTGTGACTATGGAAGTTCATTCAAATGAAATAAAATTTTAAAAAATGTAATTTATCAGTTGCACTCATCTCATTGTATGTGTTCATTAGCCAAACGTGGTGAGCAGTTACCCTGTAGGCTGCACCTATATTGCCAAAAGTCATATTGAACAACGCCTCTCAAGATTTCCGAGCAATCATAAAAGAATGCAATTTTGAACCATAAAGTAAATTCATAACTAAATGGATTTAACAGTTATACCTCTCTAAAACCTTTACAAGTAGACAGACTTAATTACATTTTTATTTCATAATCAGGGAGGCTGATGAATAACATTTGAATTTTAATAGAATGAGGAACAATTAAATCTTAAAGTTTATAATTCTTTTTTATCTTCTTTTCTATCAGTGAGGGGCATGACTGAAAGCTAAGCTGGCTGTTACAGACCTGACAAAAATCCTATGAAAACAGATGAGAGGAGCCCCTGTAGAACAAGACAATTTCCTCAAAATAGCTTGTTTTCTTAATGCTTTTTGGCAACTCAATTTCCATCTTTAAGTTCATTAAAAAAAAAGGCATTGATGTCAGTTTTCACTAAAAGAGGATGGCATTGGAATAACAGAATCTTATTAGGGTGCAATTACTCGTGCTCAATAAATAAAATGTATTCCTGACCCCTTGAAATGTATGAGGTAGAAATTCTAAAATATCGGCCTTTAATAATAGTGTTGCCAAATGGTGGAATGTCTTATTTCTGAGGGAAACATAATTTGATCTGTGAAGCTGCTCTCTATTTTAATTGCACACAACTGAGTGCATTCCATTCGGTCTGTAGGTTAAAGGGCATTTCTCACCTGGTGGCATGCTCATTATAAACAGAGTATTTGATCTCCCTTTACCATTATTTGCAGATAAGATTTTCAGGAGGAAAATTAGTTGGAAACAATGCAGGAAACAGAGCAGAGAAGAGCTGAATTAATTTATAACTCTAGCCCTGGCCTATTTTTCACAGAACGCTACCCATGATATTATTTACTGGCTACAAGCTATATGCATTTGGTTAAATGTATGTGTGTGTGTGCATATATATATATATATATATATATATATATATATATATATATATATAAAATCATCTTTTAGAATAAATAATTACATACTTTATTTTTCCTCTTAGTTGAAGAAAGTTCCATTAGTGTTTTTGTCTAATTCAATTTTTATACCTTAATGAATATCAGCACCCCTTTGTCAAAAACAGCTTCATGGTTGGTCTCCTTGTCTACACACTCTTCTTCTTCCCATGCACATTAATCTAAGGCATAGTTTTTATCATATCACTTTTTATTCCCATTATACTTTAGGGTGTACATTGAACCTACAAAATAAAGTTTTGTCTTTAGCATTCCAAGCTCTTCCAGTCTGTCCCAGTCTGCAGTAGTTTATCCCCTGTCACCTATAGTTACATCACTTAATTTAAGTGACTGGATGTAACTAAGCTCTTATTCCTGTGCCATTTCTCTCCCACCAGGCAAGGGCATTTGATGTCCAACTGCCTGGCCTCAGCCTCTTTATTTTCGTTATCCCAAAGCCCTCAGCCTTCATGTCAGCTTTCCCATAGAGGCTCACTCTCCAGTGGTTTTATTTACACTCACTATCCCTTCCTTTTTGTAAAGTTTAAAATTTTTAAATTAATTTCTTTGTTGATTAAGGTGTCACATATCTGTCCTCAACCCCCCATTCCAATCCCCCACCCCCTCCACTCATACCCCCACCTCCCCCTAATGTTCTTGACCACTGGTTAGGCTCATATGTGTGCACATAAGTCCTTTGGCTGATCTCTCCCTTTTATCCCCACCCTCCCTCTGAGGTCCAACAGTCTGACCCATGGCTCCTTCTTTCTGGGTCTGTTCTTATTCATCAGTCTATGTTGTTCACCATTTAGCCTAGATGAGTGAGATCATGTCCTACTGAAAATATACTTATGAGAATCAAAAATGACACAGGCAATAATGGTTATGCTGAAAGGCATATAAGCTTCCTTGTGACCGCTCCTGGAATTAAATTAATAAGAAACACTTTTTTCAGTCTAATAGTCATGTGCTCTTAGATTGCTTGAGGGCTATTGTCAGGTAATAAACATGTGACATGACATTGTCATGGGCCCACTCTAAGTATTTGTTGTTTGATAATTTAAAGAGCAGGAGCCTTACATGCCTTTATCAGCTTGTTGACTTCTAGTGCTTTAAATGCAAAATAGTAAGAATTAGAAAAATGCCATTGTTCTTTTGTTATGCTGAAGAATGCTGGGGCAGTGGATTTTCTTCTTTGAATCTCTAATGACCTCTATGACCCATAAATATTGATACTCATTCTCTAAAGATCAGTTTCTGAAATAACATTAATATGCTCCTGTAGTTACCTTTGAAGAGAACCAGTTTTTTTATTTTTACTTCACTATAAATGCTAAATTACCTGAAGATGGTTATTTCTAAGTTTATAAAAAGTGCAATCAGAGGAAATGAAAAGCAAGATGTTTCATTAATATTCTTTTAAAGTTGGTTTTGTTTAAAGTTGACTGGAGAGACTTCACAGCTATTGGAGGCATCATGAGATCAGTTTTCATGAAAAACTTAAGTAACATGACAGTTACTTAAATTTTAACCAAGAGGTCTTTCTAACAACAACGAAAAATATATCTCCCTTAGCTCCACTTCCCTTAGAAGAATTACCGGTGTTTGAAATTCCTGATGACCGCTTCTGCATCTTGGGGAAGTGCACCTAGGGGATGCAATATGTTATCCAGCTATCTCACACGAGTAATTTACTTTATGTGATATTATCTTCCATTGTCATACATGTATTAAACAAATGCAGGTAATGAAACTGAGGATAGCCAAGTTGTAATGTAAGAATGGCAAAAAAAAATGTTTGTATCAATATGAGACTTTATTTAGGGAATAAAATGAGGATGAGAGGTGCCTTCTATTAACTGTTAAAAATCAGGAGGGGTTTTTGAAATATGAAGAGGACCAGTTGCAAAGATAGATTTTGAGAAGATGCAGTTATCTAGGAAAAAATACTATAATGTAATATGTGCTTGCAACATGTATTTCCTAAGTTTGTCAGTCCTACTTATAACATATTAATCTGCATTCACTCTTTAAAATGATAGCTTTAGGAGTGGAAACTAACCTGATGCAGTGTTTTGGAGAATTATACAAATTCAACTCTATGCTCAATATAATTAAAATATAATTTTAAAGTAAAACCATTATCTTCACCCCTTCAAAGGACTGGCTCAGTTTAAATGGCTCATTTGAAACTCTGTTAGGATTATGTTTGTTTATTTGCTTATTTATTTATTTAGTCACTCACTCATTTATTTTTGTAAAGAAACATAACATAAATGCTTCACCTATTTGAATTAGGGTATTTTCTACTATTAGTAGATCGCACCCATATAGAGATAGAAGCAGACAGATTTATTGGCTAGAATTGAGCAGAACTTTCTTTCATTAGGGCTGGACTAAAAAGGTGTTTGGTAAGAATCTGGTAAAATGAGAAATCAGGAACAAACCGGGAGCTTGGTCATTAAGTCAGAAACAGGGAATTCTAAGTAGGTCAATGGGAGGAAGGCAGGGCTGGCGGATGGATGGATGGATGGCTGGATGGATGGATGGATGGAAGGAAGGAAATGAGGCCAGACAGGAGCTGAGGTAGGCAGTTCTTGGCCATCCTGCCTTAAGATGGCCACCCCATCTTCAAACTGCATTATTGGTAAGAGTCTCAATTGTTAGGATGGTGTCAGCTGACTAATTCACCAGGCACAAGGCTCTGGTTTTATTTTTATTTATTTATTTTTTTAAAATATATTTTTATTGATTTTGTACCGAGAGGAAGGGAGACAGAGAGCTAGAAACATCGATGAGAGAGAGTCATCGATCAGCTGCCTCTTGCACACCCCCTACCGGGGATATGCCCGCAACCAAGGTACATGCCCTTGACTGGAATCGAACCCGGGACCCCTCAGTCCCCAAGATGACGCTCTATCCACTGAGCCAAACCAGTTTTGGCAAGGCTCTGGTTTTAAATGGCAGTACAAATCATTTGTATTCCACACACTTTTCAGGAAATTTTATCTCTTAATCAATATCACCTGCTTACAGAGAGATAAAGGAACCTGCCACCAAGGAACAAAACAACTGCCTTTATCCATAACTTTTTTATTAAAAATGAACAAATCAAAACAAAAAGATCAATAGGGGTTATTCTAGAATTAAGGATATATATGATCTGCTCTCTCTATCATATTGTATTAGATATATAAAGTACTATACTAAATAGTATACTATAGATATATGATGTATTCTCTCTATACATTTAAGAAATACTACATAATAGAAAATAAAGCATGTGTTTTGAGCACAAATTTTGATAAAATTTAGCATGGTTTAATAACAATATAAAATCATTTTAACTAGAAGATAAACAAACATAAATAAGCATTACAATGCCATACAATGAACAAGTCTTTTTCTCTTTTACATTTAATTCTATTTTGCTGATATGTCATTTGAATTGAATGAAGAATTTCATCTCAGCGTGTGAATAGTCTCTAAGACTGGTTTAGGTATCTGCAAAAGTGAGAGGCTGCCATCGAAACACTCAAGCTTTATTATGCCAAAATGGTGAAATTTAACCTTATTCATATCCCTTCACCAGGAAAATATGTTCATGTTTTAATGTTTTTACTATATGTGCATTTTCTAAAGACAATGGGAACTCTCTTCCAAGATGTATATTTCTGGAAGACATTAAAAAACTTATTATTTCTTGCCAAAACCAGTTTGGCTCAGTGGATAGAGAGTCTTCCTGCAGACTGAAAGGTCCCAGGTTCGATTCCTGTCAAGGGCATGTACATTGGTTACAGGCACGTCCCCAGTGGGGGGTGTGAAAGAGGCAGCTGATCGATGATTCTCTTCATCGATGTTTCTAACTCTTTATCCCCCTCTCTTCCTCTCTTTAAAAAAAAAATCAATAAAATATAAAAAATAAAAAAATTATTATTTCACACTAAACTACTTTTGCATGAAAAAAGATAGCAGGCATTCTGAATCAAGGCACAGAAGGCATATCAAAGAATCTTTATCATTTGATTATTTTTTTGTGTAATCTTGTAAAAATCCATTCAAAGCAATATGAATATAAAAATTTGTTGGGTATTAGATTCTTTTTATTTGTTGAAAATCTACATATAAGGTAATAATCTTAATCACTTTATTTCAAAATCCAGGGATAATTTTACTTATTTTTAAACTGAATAGTTCATTAGTATTCCATTGGGCAAGATAGTTCATTCTAACTTTAGGTGGCAAATTTTGGCATCCTTGTTCTCAGATAAATATTCTAGGAATTCTAATGAAACAAAACATAACAGTTCGGGATTACTCTAGATGGGTATATGCTTGTAAGTGAAATATTTAGCTCAAACAAAACTGGGGGGAAAAAGTGGATAGTGACGTAGGCATTGGAGTGAAATTATTAAGCCTTTATTACTCCCGAACTGCAGTTTTGCCAAGTCCATCGGTACAAGCTCTGTCAGCAGAGAGCTGGAGAAAGTCATAATCAATCTATGATTTTGTGTCACCCAAGAAAGATGACAGATCTGAAATAGCTTTTCATATCCCGGGCTTAAGTTACAAATATATGTACACATCACCTTAGTGATAATGAGAACTGACTTGGTGATCTCAAGCCATCTTTCAAGGCCATGTCCCCGGAAGGCTGTCTAGGAAAATGCAATAGTATGTAAGTTCAATGGGTTAAATTTGCCACATTTATTTTATTATTTTTTGGAGAACAAGTTTAGTTTGCTATTTTACATTTTTATTTAAATGCTTACATGGGAATAAGGTCCCACATTGCAATGTCACACACCATATGTGGAATTCAGCCATCTCTATCATCTTGACCTTGGGCTCATCTGTGTATTTACTGGTAGGACATTTTACCTGTTCCTGTTAGAGCGGTATAGCTATAAATAGAAAGAAGTGAAAGGTTAGCCAATAAAAATGCAGATATAGGTAAAGGTCAGGGCGGTAGGGCATGCAATTCTAATTCCCAATATACATCAGACAGTACATATCTTGACAACCTATTCTTGTGGCAAAAACTGTAATAACAGAATTGAAAACACTGTGCAAATTATTTTTCATACAGGATTGTAGAGATGAAAGAAAATAATATTTGTCCAGTTTCATTAAACTTTTATAATTATGCTCTGATGCTTATGAAAAGGACACACCATACATACAAGTCAGAAACACAATTAATATATATTGGAAGGTTGCATATTTTTTACACACTTCCTCTTCATTCATTAGTGAGTTTAGCATCTGAATTATATACAGGCAAAATAAAGCATAGGTGAAATAAAACATAGAAACTTAGAAATCCAAAATTTGAAATAAATTACACTGACAAAATTACAGATGACTTAAGTTACTTTTTCTTTTCACTTCTAAAATTTCAGAGAGTTCTTGGCATTTCTGTGAAAGATTGGGGAGGATCAGAGTCTGAATAACACCTCTCTAAAAGATATCCACAGTCCAGTATTTGGAATTTCATTGTTACCTTCTATGGGGCAAAAAATTTTTAAAAAGCCTTTGTAAGTATGATTAAGTTAAGAATTTTGAGATTCAGTGGATAGAGAGTCGGCCTGCAGACTGAAAGGTCCCAGGCTTGATTCCTGTCAAGGGCATGTACCTTGGTTGTGGGCACATCCCCAGTGGGAGGTATGCAGGAGGCAGCTGATCAACATTTCTCTTCATCGATGTTTCTAACTGTCTATCCCTCTTCCGTCCTCTCTGTAAAAAAATCAATAAAAAATATATATTAAAAAAAAAGAATTTTAAGATGGAAAGAATATCCTTGGTTATCCAAGTGGACCCTAAATACGATCACATGTATCCAGTTAAAAGGGAGGTAGGCGCCGAAACCGGTTTGGCTCAGTGGTAGAGCGTTGGTCTGGGGACTGAAAGGTTCCAGGTTCGATTCCTCCGGTCAAGGGCATGTACATTGGTTGCGGGCACATCCCCGGTGGGGGGGGGTGCAAGAGGCAGCTGATGGATGATTCTCTCTCATCGATGTTTCTAATTCTCTATCCCTCTCTCCTCCTCTCTGTAAAAAATCAATAAAATATATTTTTTAAAAAAATAAATAAATAAAAGGGAGGTAGGAGGAGATTTCAGGACCAAACACAGGGACAGAAAGGCAATGTGACCTTGGAGGTAGAGATCAGAGCAAAGTGGCCACCAGCCAAGGAATGCCAGGAGCCACCGGAATCTGGAACAGCCAGGAGATGAGTCTTCCTGAAGCCTGTGGAGGGAGCACAGCTGCCCACAACTTGAACTCGGCCCAGGAAACACATTGCAGCTTGCTGGGCTACATAATTATAGAAGGATAAATAAGTTTTATTTCAAGACACTAAAGTTGGTGATAACAGCAACCATAGGAAAGGGATAGAGGGTGAAGAAGCAGAGCTGGTGAAACACTTCTGCTGAAAGCAACATCCCTTTCAATCATATAACGACGGGTTTATAGGTGGAATCATAACTAATCAAAACATCGACTCAAGCTCAAATATGTCAGCCCATCTTAATGTGTTGATGTATTAGATAAGTAAGCCATGCATTACCTGAGGGTACCGTGGCTGGAGGCTCACTCAGCTAGCTCAGAAGAATAGAATTGATTGGGGGCGAAGAGGCCTGGTGATGTGTCCTGGTAGGAAGACAGAGCGAAGCTCCTGGATTTTCCGAGTATTTAGAGGAGAGGAAGAGAGCTATATTAAAACCGGGGTATCCAGGGACACCCGCATACAGACTTAAGTCCATCACACCATGTACGCATGTAATACTCAGGGGCAGACATCAAACTGAGGGACTACTTTTAAATATCTTGTCAGAGTATAATGCAAGAAGCCATTTAGGATGAGAAAGTTCAGCAGTGGAAACTCAACGGTCGGAATGAGTCCCTGGAGGCAGTGGAGCATCTGAGAATCAGATCAAGAGCCTGATGGTCCTTGTTTGTTGTAACATTATCTGCAGCACAGGGGCGGCCGGTCTGCAACGGGAAATGTGATTTCCAGCAATGGCGTTCCCAGCACATTCTCCTGAAAATAGACTGAGCTTTACATTTTTATGTGTGTTCTAAAGTGAGGGTTTTCAAAGTAGCAGGGTTTCTCTTAATTGTATTTCATTTAGTAGAAAGCATTTAATTGTTTTAACTGGAGTATTTAAATGCTGAATACTAAAAGGCCTCTAATGTTGACTAGGACTACAGTATTGGAGTTTATAAAAATTTGGCACAGTTCCTGTCTCACTAGTCTTGTAGACAAAAGAAAAAAATTGAAAAGCAAATTAGCAAAGCAAATTTATGAACTGTAAATTCTCCATTTTGAAAAACGAATAGAAAGTAAGTAGAAAAAAAAGAAAAACAAAACTGGCAGTTTTTTCCAAAGTCAGTAGTTGAAATGCTTAAATAATATGGAGTATGAGAGAGTGAGGACTAAAGAACCTTTGCTATGCCAACAAAATATTCATAATCCAGGAAATCAAAAACAGTCCGGGTAAGGGAAATGTGTTGTTTTATTATTCATTTCAATGATCCCCAGCAATAATAGAAAGAAGGAGAAGAACAGGAGACAAAATCCTGATGTTGCTCATTATAAAATAATGGTTACTAAGATAATTAATTAAAAATGCATTCCAAAATTATAGTGATGTCTCATAGATACTAAGAAAGCAGCACAAGGGTAATACATTAAATATGCAAATAATATTTCAGAATATGCATAGGACTATAAATACATTTTAAATATTATCACATTTCAATATAAAAACACTATTATATTTAAGCATTTCCATTATATTTCCATATAATGGCTTCAAATACTTTTTTAAGTAGGCAGGATATAAATAAATAATCATGCATATATTTAATTAATATATTTATAGTGTTGCAACCAAGGGATTTATGTGATAGTGTGTAGTAATGTGCTCATTTGTGTGCCTGTTTGATCCCAAATGAAAATATTTTATTACAGCAGAGGCTTGTAGACTTATGCCCCTTATTTCTTATATTCCATTTTCAGTGCAACTGTTAAGATGGAAGTAAAACATTATTTTGCTTGTTGAATATTTTAAAGAGTTTACAATCTTACACTTTTAAATTAAATACCTACCACTTGCAATTTTGTGTGTAGAATTGGCTAAAATAAAAATTTTCAAGATATAACTATGGAGGATTAACTCATAAGTGGGAAAAATATTTTTTTCTAATTATGGCCCAAGGTTGTTTAACTTACGAAGTAGTACTAAAAGAGCAAAGAAAGCATGCATATTCTGTAGATCTGCAGTGGGGGTTGGGGCGTGGGAATGTTAAGTAAAGACAAAATGATTAATTATAAAAATGTAAGAGAAGCCACCATGACTAAGCAAGTTAATTCAGGTGTAGCTCATAGGTGTTCCATTGGAGACATTTTTAGAGTGCTCAGGTAGGGACAGGAACCCAAGAACACCAAGCAGAGGCAGGAATCTTATATAATCCTATATAATAAAAGCCAATATGCTAACTGCCCGGTTGTCCAATCATCCATTCAACCAATCAAAGTGTAATCTATAATAAAAGCATAATGCTAATTAGACCAGACAGTTGCATGACTGTCTGGACATCCTTCCAGACGACCTTCCAGGTGAAGCCATGTTTGAGAGGGCCAAGGTAGCTGCTTCAGCTGTAAGGGCTGAGCCACTTGCACAAATTCTGTGTATTGGGCTTCTTGTATGCTAATGATATGCGAAGTCCTCTCAACCACTTTTTATGATGTGCGCTGGCCACCAGGGGGCAGACAGTCAACCAGTCAACCAGTTGCTATGACATGCACTGACAGCCAGGAGACAGATGCTCTGACTTGTAGGTTAGCTTGGGGTTCAGCCAATTGGGAATAAAGGAGACAGGCCAGACATGCCCTGAACCCCTCCCTCAGTCTTTCCTTCCCTGGCCAACTTCCCACATCCCTCCTCTGCCCTGATCATGCACCAGTGGGGTACCTTGGCCTGGCCTGCACCCTTTTGCAATCCAGGACCTGCACCCTCTCATAATCCACAAGGGATGTCGGAGAGCCAGTTTCCGCCCCATCTTGCATGCCAGGCTGAGGGACCCCAGCAGTGCATGAATTCATGCACTGGGCCTCTAGTGTTGTTAATAAAGGGACAATCAGCTTTCATACCTGAAGATTGACATGATCCATAAAGAGAGAGAATATAAAGTTGCTGAAATATATTCCCCAAAATGATACTAGAAAACAGAGAGATTTTATCCAAGGAAACAATTTGTAAACCTGGAAGAGGCAGCCTCCGGTAGAAACCCAGAGTACTACATGGAGACACAGGAGGTGCCTCTGTTTATGGAGAAACTTTCAGGCCATCGTTCCCATTTTGGTCTGTTTCATGCAAATTAGTGTGTGTTTTTTTTTGTTTGTGTGTGTGGCACAGTTCTGATTGGTCAGTAGAAATGCAAATGAGGTCTCCCAATTGTGCAGTTCTGCTTAGTTGTACAATTCAGATCATAGTTCATTTTCCAGATAATAGCATGTGACAGAGCAAGAAATGTCCCTGCAGAGGTGGGCTGATGTGGGGTAAGCACTCAGGATGGTGTGGGAGGTTAGAAGTGAGTTTGTGGTTATTCCTAAGGAGCAAGCTTCTTAGTAAGAACCCCTATTAGCAAACTGCACTAGACTCTAATTTAAATTAGATTAGTTTAACCAAAGGGATTGTGTCTTGACAGGAAAATTCCTTATTGGGATTCACACAGGAAATCAGTGTAGAGGTAGCCACTGTCTTTACCTTTGGAGACTATTTCCTTGAACGTTTTATTTTTTATTTAGACAAAGGGTAACTTTTGCCATTATTATGCTAATGGATCTCTCTTTCAAGTATTACCAAGTAGGCAAGCAATTAAACAGTAAAGAAAAAAAGATATAATTGTTCAGTTTCCAGTATCTGGAGCCAATTCCACGTATCTTCGCTTTCTCTCCTTGGAGTGGTTTTTTGAAAATAGTAAACACATCTTTGTGTATGATAGAAAAGAAACAAGTCTGAAGTGGATGCTATAGTTGCTGGGAAATTTTATTCACAAAACAAATACACCAAATCTAAGCATCTGACTTGTGTTATCAAATAACCCCTAAATCATGTATTCTTTTATTGGAATTGAAAAGCTTTTAAAAGATCTTGGGGAGAAAGAGCTAGAACTTTGATGTTCAAATAAATCATATCTAGACTGGGCCTTACATTCATCTCTGGGGAATTTTATTTTCAATTTGTATCATAAGCATGGTATAGATAGATGACTTGTCAGTATTCTTTAATGGGCAAAGGAAGGCTAAGGGAGAACAAATGCAGGATTGGCAATACAATAAAAAGGAGAAAGTAAGGCGGAGCTCGATTTTGGATCACTGAAATGTATATTCATTAAAATCATTCAGCTTGATAAATTAGCCTTTTCAAATACTACAAATAAATTGTCAAATAACTGTCATTATCCTCTTGCCTCATTAGACAATCAGATCTTAGTGTGGAAATAGAAATAGCATCTTGAGCTTGGCTGAGTGGCTGATTCTGTGGCTTGATACACATGGTAATGGTGATGCAGCATTCTGAGGGTTAATTCCTGAGTGGTCTGGCACATCCTGGCTGTGTGGTCCAGAACCCAAACCTGATCTTCCTGAGAGTAAGTTTCGTGAAAAGTCAGGTAAAAGAGTATGGGTTCCTATGGATCAATTCTGGATGATCAACTATTAAAAACCCATTTTGACTAACATTGGATTGGCCCAGATATCTGTGTATGAGGCAGATTCAGAATTTGGTGACTGAATTTTCTGGTTCCATGTTATATACTTTAGATGTGGCTGCCTACACCTTCATCATGGGCTATCCCTTTTATTAGAGCTTCTGTGCACTAGATGAACTTGAAATATCTCTATGAAAGTAAAAAATAGAACTTGTGTTTTTCAATTATATGTGGACATTGCTGAAGGTTTCCAACTGAGCTTTGCTTTCTGTTAATATTTTACACCTATTAGGAGGAGGCATTGTTATTCTCCCTGGTTGAGGTAAGATGTCTACCTAAGACTCCTCAGCCAGAGCAGAAAAGACCCTCATGGCATTTCACCATGCTGTGCATTCCATTATTTTTTCCCCCTACAATACTCTTCTATTTCCCCTTAAAAACAGCCTAGAACTTTTGAGACTTAATCAACAGAAATCTCCAAAATATACACAGAACAGTAAAGCCTATTTTAGCAGCATGGGATTCTTTTAGTTTGTTCATTCATTCATTCATCCATTCATTCATTCACCTATCTATTCATCCATCATCTTAGATACATGCATTGGCAATTTACTGTGTTCTACACTATACCATTTACTGATTACTTTAAAAAAATGAGTAAGACACAAATCACTTTCAAAGTGAATCAACTTCTTTTAAGCTATAAATAAAATACTTTAAATCCAGCCATTTTTAAAACTAGATAAAACTTTATACAGTACAGAGCAGCATATATGTCAGGTGCAAAGAGATAGATAATAGAAGCCAAGGCATTTGGGAAAATAGTGTGTTAGCATTTGTTTAACAGTCATTTTTTGGTACCTGTTTCATTTTGGACAAGGTGCTAAATTCTAAAGCTAAAAAAAAGAAATTGTTAAAAATATAATTGACTTGCAAATTCTCCAATTCCTAAATGTTACATCCCTAGAAGCTATTTCAGAGATAAAATAGATTGTATGTATTATTTCTATGCAAGTTGTCTAGAATTTATAACTCAAATAATAAGTGTGAAAAAACACACACAACACTATTGAGTATAGTCGAACTGAAGAATACAGCCCTACCCTCAATTGCTGCCTGCCCTTTCTCCATTCACAAGTTTATGAAAACATTTGCAAATACAGTTACACTTGCTACTACACATGCAGCATATTTAAAATAGATATATATTTCTCAGTGCTTTTTCTTCCTGATAATTTCTGGGAGAAAGCTTCAATTAAATGTTGATGGTTTGATGACATGTTAATACCCATTGAGAAAGTGTTAGCAGCACTTGCCTCAGGTGGGGGGCAGGGGCTGGAGGAGGACCAAGGGAATGAATCTGACTCAGTGGGAACGTGGGCGTCTGTGCAGGAGCGCGGGAGGCCGAGAGGCTTCCCTCAGGCTGCTTATAATTTCCCTCCTTGCACTTTGCTTTCCTGCTTTCATGTCCCATGCACATGACATTCTATTTATTTTTAATACCAACTATGGGGCCCATAGAATAAGTTCCAAACTCTAGGATATTTATTTATTTATTTATTTATTTTTTTTTTTAAATATATTTTATTGATTTTGTACAGAGAGGAAGGAAGAGAGATATAGAGCTAGAAACATCAATGAGAGAGAAACACCAACCAGCTGCCTCTTGCACACCCCCTACCGGGGATGTGCCCGCAACCAACATACATGCCCCTGACCGGAATCGAACCTGGGACCTTTCAGTCCACAGACCGACGCTCTACCACTGAGCCAAACCGGTCTCAGCGTTCTAGGATATTTATAATTTTACTAGAGGCATGGTGCATGGATTCATGCACAGGGATGGGGGAAGGTCCCTCAGCCTTGCCTGCACCCTCTTGCAATCCAGGACTCCCCCAGGAGATATAGCGATTCATGAAGCAGCAGGTGGCTGGGGAAGCCTTGGCCAGGTGCCCTGCTGCTCCCATTCATCCCGGCCCTGCTGTGCTCCCCCAGTCTTAGTTGTGCTCACCAGCTGCGGGAGGGTAGGGAGGGGCAGCTCCTGCTTTGAGTGTTGCCCCTGATGGTCAGTGCACATCATAGCAACCAGTCATTTGGTCATCCAGTTCCTTAGGCTTTTATATATATAGATTTTGCTCTTTTGCTCTGCCTTTTCAATTCCAACTTTAGCCCCAAAAGGATTGCACAGATTTTTTTTTTTTATCAGATTTTAGTTTGAAACTCAAATCCTTTGACATTTTTTTCCAATGTGCTAAAATCATTAAATTATAAAACTTGAAAGAATAAAAGCCCTGGGGTTCAAATAAAAAAGGCAAAAAGAGAGCATTTCCCATGCAAGGTGTAAAAGCAGAGTATATGTAGGGTTGCCAGATTTTGCAAATGAATATTCGCTGCATGGGCATATTTATACTAAACATTATTTGTTGTTTTAATATAATTCAGGTTTAACTGGGCATATTGCATTTTATCTAAAAAAAATCTTACATATAGACCTGAATAAAATACATAAGTAGGATACATTGAGTATGCATTAGTCTCCTGACTGTACACAAACTACCAAAAGAAAACCACTAATTCATTAGAATGAGTTAATCTTAGGTATTGAATTTTATGTCCAACTAAGAGTTGTAATACATCAAAAAGCTATGTACTGAATAGTTACAATGAAGATGAACTACCTTCAGTTGCCTTCAATGATGACGAGGAAGCCAGGGCTTTTTCACAGGAAGCTTTCCATTCACAACTAGGAAAACCATAACAGCCTACATGCTCTAAGTATATAATGCTGAACCCGACTTTTGAAACATAAATCCCATTATGAGAAAAGTAACTATTAGAAAATAAGCTAGAATGATAATCAGATGAGGAAATTATACTCATTTATGTGTTTTTATTATTTTATAATTTCTTTACTTATAAAAATAATTTACAATAAAAAAAGTTCTGAAAAAGATGAGATTTAAAAGAAGGTACATGCTAAGAAGTACTTATAAATGCATACATTTTGTTTTAATAGCAATAAACAATTAAGTGCACTATTTTTATTCTTTAAGTACTTTAGAAACTAAATAAGAGTCCATTAAAAAGCCAGAGATTTGAATGTAGATGGTTTAGGTGCCAGTCCTGCAATTATCATTTTCTCATTGGGCAAATTAACCATCTACTAAGGTTTGTTTCTTTACCTGCAAAGTGAGGATAGTAATATCATCTAAGTCAAGGTGTGTTTTGAGCATTAAATAAGTTAGGATAAAATGAATAAGTATAAAATGCCTGACTTGTGGTCAGTGGTATAAAAGTTATTCTTGTTCTTATCCACGTGTATAAGGCAGGGTTCCTTTGTCTGCTTGCTTTGCTTTTGTGTTTGTTTAGCATCCAGTGACCTAGGCATTGACAGATTAAGATACCAAAGTTGCTGCTAGATCATCGTGTTGATGGGAAAGCCCTAGAAAGAGCCAGAAGAATAACAACCATGACTGCAAAAGGCTCCTTTAAAAGACTCTTAGCCTCCCTGCCAGGAGCTCCTTCCTATTTCTCGTAGACTTGAAACACAGATAGCACACTGTCTTAGAAGGGAGACTATCTGCTGATTGGGTGACTCACACAACACATGTTTGTTTCTCACAATTCTGGACACTGGGAAGTTCAAGATCAAGAAGTCAACAGAGCCTGGCCAGCGTGGCTGAGTGGTTGAGCGTCAACCTATGAACCAAGAGGTCACAGTTCAGTTCCCTTGGTCAGGGCACAGACCTGGGTTTGGGCTGATCCCCAGTGTGCGGCTTGCAGGAAGCAGCTGATCCATGATTCTCTGTCATCATTCATTGATGTTTCTATATCTCTCTTCCTATCCCTTCCTCTCTGAAATCAATAAAAATATATTTTTTTCTTTCAATCTGTTTTTTTCTTTTCTTGAGCATGCACCCTTTATTAATTGAAGTAAATATACAAATATAGTAGATATAAGAAATATAAGGCTTTCATAAGTTAACTACTAACTGTGCCCTCTCTGCCAACCCTATTTTTCCATTAGTTTTTTAAAGTATATTTTGATTACACATTAATTGTAAATACATTCTTAACATAACAATAATTTTAATGTTAGAAAACTAAGTCTTTATTTTTAAAAATTTCCTTATTGATTAAGGTATCACATATTTGTCCTCTTTCAATCTTTTTTTAAATTTACATTTATTTATTGAATTAATTGGGATGACATTGGTTAATAAGATCACAATAGGCTTCAAGTGCACATTTCTATGATGCATGATCTGTATATTGCTCTGTGTGAACATCACCCAAAGAAAAACAATCTTCTATCACCATTATTGGGCCTCCTTTTCCCTTCACTGGCCCCTGACCCCATTCCTTCTGGTATGCGCCAGACTGTTGTTTATCTACGGGTTTCAGCTTTACATGATTTTTAAAAAGATGCCTGTAGATGTGGATCATGATGAGGTGTCTCTTCCCTGCTTGCAGATGACCACCTTCCTCCCGCATCCACAATGCGCCTCTTCCTTTTCCTTTAAGAGCAGCGGTGCCTCATGGGGGCTGCGCCTCCATGCCTTCATCTGAACTTAATTGCCTCCCACAAGCCCTGCTGCTACACTGCCCTATGGGGTTAGAGTTTCAACATATGAACTTTGGTGGGATGCCAACACCCAGTCCATGACATAAGGCAATGCTGTTTTGACCGAAGGCACTCTTGCTAACCCCCTTGCACACACAGCACGTGACAGAGAATGTCACCTTGAAGGTAGTAGAGGATATCAGAGAATGATATCCCTCCCTTACAGTCTGTGCTTTGTTTGTTCATAATCATCTCCAAGTGCTTTTCTTTGTTTATTCCTACCTGCCCCTCTTCATTATTTTCTTCTCAAAGTTAACAAGGGAAAAGGGTCGAATGATGATCCTCAGAAAGAGATGGGGAGCCGCCCTTGTGTATTATAATTGGATTTGGTTTACTGTTGCATCGCTTCCTATGATTACATCAATATTGCCTCTAAAAGATAGCATATGGCAGAGAGGAAAATGACAAGTGATATGCAACCTAGCTGCATGTGGGGGATTTGTCTTCATATGGGGTTAAATACATTCCTGATCAAATTTAAACTTTACATAGAAATACAGTTATCCATGTCCCAAATATATCATATATATTTTTTAATCTGAACACAGACTTATTTTTTCTTGTCAGTTCTAGGATTTGAGGGATAATAAGCAGGTTAAGATTGATAAGATTAATTAGATTCCTCACTGGATGGCAATCTAAGGAAATATAAATTAGATTCACAGGAAAACAAAATATATATTACACTTCTTAATAGATTTAATTGGCATAATCATAGAATAGAAGACCAGATTTAAATAGGTAAATTCACTTACCCCTATAGTATGATATTTTTAATATATTAAAACTCTATAGCATTAACTTTAATGTAAAATATTATTTCTAAGTAGTAACTTTCTGATTGATCTCTATAAAAGAATCTGTAAAAACTTCATGAATATATTTTTATAGACTTACATAATTGAATCTTTGATTTTGATTTTAAATGTATTTGTGTTTAGCAAATTTTAATGCGTAATGGGATAAAAAATAATTTTCTTAGTTTTGGAAAAAAACTGCTTTTTCTGGTTTGATATGTTTACTGGAACTGCCCTACAATATTGAAAACTAAAAGAATGCTGCATTAGGAGTAAATATTCAACTGGAATGTAATTAGATTGAATTTCCCCTTCATTAAACATATGGACAAATCAGATGTGCATTTTCATTTCAAAAGTTTAATATAGGCAAAACACATAAATGTAATTATAAACATTCTCATTAATTCAACTTTGATTTCTTGCCATTTTGCATACATGTCCAAATTTACCTCTATGCAGGCCATTATCTCCAATTGAGTTTCTGCTTTAGGATGTATGGATCATCATTATATTTGGAAGGCTTACTGTCACTGAAAGGCAAATATTCATAAAAGTAGCATTGATGTTTAGTGACCAAATTTTTGAAAATAAAAGCAGGTAATAAACTGAATGACTAGGTAGGGATTTTTTTTGAAATTACTCATTAAAAGTTGTAATTTATCACTATTTGAACTGTTTTAAACACTTACTGTGGACTGCTTTCTGATGAGATGTGGGTTACAACCAATTCAACAGATAATAACAAGGGTATTAGTTTTTAAAACAAAGTCCTCCAAATATGTTATTTCCAAAGAATACCTAAGTGCTCTTGGGAAGTGCTATTTACTTGAGGACAGAGAATATGGCTTTACTTTGGCCTCAGTATCCTATTTAATAAAAGATAAACATGCAAATTGGCCTTACCTCTGCTACACCCACAAGCCACGCCCACCAGCCAATCAGGAGTGAGTATGGAAATTAACCCGACCAAGATGCCAGAAGCCACAGAGCTAGAGCAAGCAGGAGGCTTGGTTTGTCCCTAGTGGTAGAGGAAGCCAAGTTTCCTCCCTCCTGGCCTGCTCTGGCCTCCGCTCAAGGCTACAAAGTTTCAATTGTATAAAATAAATCAATCCCAGATACATGCTGCCAGCCTATGCTTGGGTTGTTGTTGGGGGGAGGGGGGAGAAGAGGGGGAGGGTAGCGTGGCTGGCCTGAATACCACCACAGGCCCCTCATCCAGACTGTCCCAAGCCCCAAGGGAACCCCCACCCTGATCTGGGACAGCCTTCAGGGCAAACCAGCCAGCCTCCACCCCTGCATCAGGCCTCTAATCTATCTAATAAAAGAGTAACATGAAAAATGACTGTCACTCCAACACACAAGATGGCTGCCCTCATGTGGCCAAAGATGGCTGTCCCCATGTGGACACAAGATGGCTACCACAAGATGGCCAGCAAGGGAGGGCAGTTGGGAAGGACCAGGTTTGTAAGGGAGGGCATTTGGGGGCTATCAAACCTGCAGGGAAAGGCAGTTGGGGGTGACCCAGGCCTGCAGGAGAGAGCAGTGTGTGTGTGTGTGTGGGGGGGGGGGGGGGTAGGGGAGAGACCAGCAGGGGAAAGCAGGTAGTGCAATGAGACTGGCAGAGGAGTGCATATTCTGTGGCTTTTTCAGGCCTCATGTCTCTAAAGAATTGGGACAAAGCAGTGTGTCTGTTTTTTAAATTATTAGATTTAAAAACTCTTAAATCAAGGAAAGGCTTACAAGGGAGACAGATATATAAAATGGATACAACTATCTATGCTTTCTGCTGGTGACCTACTTCCTTCTGCTTTTACACTCCACTGCCCAGCCTGGCCCTGGGGGGCATTCTCATGAAAGATGTTTTAGAAACCCCTTAGACTATGAAATGTAAAGTAACCATTATGCTCCAAAACTATACAAAATGGAACCGCTGGCTGTTCTGACTCATAAAATGGTATGAAATAACACTCTGGACAAGGATGAGAAGTTAAGAGCTCTGGTACTTTGTGATACAGATGTCTATTTTAAATCTCTATGTGCAAATCTCCTTCAGATCTGGGCTTTAATCTATATTCAAACTACTTCCTGTTAGAAGTTTTCGCAGGTCACTGTGACACGTTCCATGGCGCTGTATAGAGTTACACTATATATAAAAGCCAGCAGGGTTAAGGGTTCAAATACTTTCTTTGAGTAACAATTACTGGAAAAGACAATATTCCAGGAGAGAAAAGGGTTATGGAATGACAATTAAATGTCTTAAGTGGTTTAATAATAAAGAAAGACTTCTCTGTACCTGAGTTGACAGAGATGAGTGGCTGTAAGAGAGGTAAGAAGGCATTGAACTAGGGCAGTGATCGGCAACCTCATTAGTCCACAGAGCCAAATATCAACAGGACAACGACTGACATTTCATTTGAGAGCCACATTTTTAAACTTAAACTTCTTCTAACACCACTTCTTCAAAATAGACTCGCCCAGGCCATGGTATTTTGTGGAAGAGCCACACTCAAGGAGCCAAAGAGCCGCATGTGGCTCTCGAGCTGCAGTTTGCCAACCACTGAGCTAGGCTGATGGACCCTTAAAAAAACTGCTCTCCCAGTCACCGTTTTTCTCATGGAAGCATCTGATACAATTATTCTTAACATAGACTAGGTGTTATTTAATACTTTCTGAAATAGCTAAGCCTTAAAAATTGTGCCCTCTTCCACCTGTGACCCTATGTTCCCATTAAGCCCCAGCTAAGCAAACTGTTTACAAATGCTTAAGTCCGTTTCTCTTAAAATGCATGTTTATGGTTATATAACATACCTCCTCAGAGATATGGGATGACTTCCTTCTTGTGAAAACAAAGAGAACTCGTCCAGTGGGAGCTCACTTAACATAATCATTTAACTGACGGGCTAAAAAAAAAATGTATTTTCAGACAAAAAGAAAAGTGTTTGAAGTGAGAGGAAATAAGCCACTCCCTTTCAGGTCCTTAACTTATGCCATAATTTGCATATGCATAATGATGCCGCATTGAGTGATTAGCTTCATATCTGCGCAGGAATGCTTCAAAAACAACGTGAGATCATCAGACCTGCTGTTGTTTTAAATATATGAGGTAAACACGACTGAAGCTGAGTTATGAACGGGAAGCGGGTCCCTTGCTGAGAGATAGTCACATAAGGAGTGTTCACTCTCACTTTATTTGCTCTATTTTTCTAACAGAACACTTAGAACAATCCCCTTTATTAAATTCCCTGTGTTCTCTCCAGCTTACCATCCTCTTAAAAAAGGACAGATGTTTTATGAGTCTAGTTTCCTCTACCTGGTGTATTTAAACAGCACTGTATTTTAAACAAACTTTAAAGCAGTTGAATAATTAAATACAACTATATTTTATTAAAGTGCACAATATTTATGTAATCTGATGTAAAATAACTTATACACTTAGAAACTAGATTCTTTGGCCCACTGATAAAACCAATGGATGGACCCCTTAGAAAACCAACAAAGGGATAAAAACCCCAAGGTTTTGCACATAATTTTAGGATATTCACGGATCCAAAATAAAAAACAATCAATTACAGTCCATTTAATTTTTTATCTAACATTTTGCACATTTCTATTTTTATGATTCCTCATTTGCATGGCTCAGCTATTAAAGAGAATATTGCAGCTACAGCCTGCGTAGTTTCTATGAAACTACATTTCAAATAATTTTATTCCTCCTCCAATGAATTCGCAGCCATAGACTAATTATCATCATGTCTGCAATAATGTGCCTTTTGCCCTATTTCTGCCCCATCTTAAGCTGTTTCTGAGGAAGGATTCAATGGAGGTCTATAAATTCTGGCATTTATTTCGCACTTATGGGGTGTGACTTAATCATAAGTAATTTTACTCGATGGCGTACGCACATTCAGGACACTGAGATATAAAAGAAGAACCACTTTCCTCTTGCCACACCAGACCGCTAGGAGAGATCCAATGCGGAGATGTCAGTCCTGGGCAACGTGTTGCTTTCCCAGTTCATCCCGTGGTCATTGCCGTCCATCATGCGGACAGGGAGGGCTGCCTGGCTAATTATTTACGGATGGAATTAACTGGATGGAAGTACCCCATCGTTGTCCTCATTACGGCCCGAGTTTCTAAACAATTTAAACAAGGAGGAGGGAAGAGCAGATGGCATCCTCATTTTTCAAAGCAATAAACATGAAGAAGAGGACTCAGGAGGAAGGCAGCCCCATGGAAAACGATGGCTGCATTGTCAGCACTGGGAAGCAGCCCAGCGCCCAGCACGTCCCAAAGGCGTAAGCTGGCTGTGAATCGAACCGCACCAACACCTTCAATCTATTGGCAATAAATAACCCTAATGCAGGTGTCATTAGCGGCCTGAGGGAGAGTGCGGTGGGAGGAAATTACACCAGCCCCGTCTGGTCCTGGGCTAACTGAGTTTTCTTAAGAACAATCTGCCTAAATGGATGTAGATAGAAAGAGGGAGATACTCTGAGGGTGGGGGACACCTCCATGCCCTTTGGGACATGGGAGACTATAGACATTGATCAGGCCTTCTTCATTCCCACACCATGATCCCCGCTTAGGCTTGCTTTCAGCAGGTATGAAAGGTGGTCCTTGTGTTTTATTCCTTTGGACCTGGATGCCAGGCCCCATGGAAACATCTAACGCAAAGATAAGGTGGGACTCACCAGTTCCTTCGTTGCTGTCTGCTGTTGTCTGTTAAAGGGAGTGTCTAAGAGGATTTCAACAGGAAAAGGAAGCCAGTGAGCATCTTCCCATTCCTGGGAGGTCATTTGTATCATTTGGGAGAAGTCTGAGTTTCTTTCAGGTCACTGGGATGGGAAATAATAAGAATAATAAATAATTTTTCTTTCTTTTTTTAAAAAAATACATTTTATTGATTTCAGGGAGGAAAGGAGAGGGAGAGAGAGAATCATTGATTGGCTGTGTCCTACAGGCCCCCAAATGGGGATGGAGCTGGAACTCAGGCATGTGTCCTGACTTGGAATGTACCTGTGATCTCCTGGGTCACAGGTTGACACTCAACCACTGAGCCACACTGGCTGGGCAAAGATTTATCTCTTTGGACCAATCTGGATTCAGATTAACAATAACCCACAACCTTCGGACCAACTCCAATCTGGGTTCTGATCAATGGCAGGTAAACCTACCTGACTGGTGACTTCATGAGAGAAAAAATAAAAATGTTTCCCTTTCATTGCCCCTTTCTCTTTGCATTTTCTTCCTTTACACTGTTTAACAACAACTTTGCTATTTCTTTGTTATTTAAGCCAAAAATGTATTTACTTAAAGACAATTGACATAAAATTGTTATATGGACAAAATGCACACCACCTAAGGCAGTAACCAACACAGAGTGCTCTTTTTTCCTCTTGTCCTCATGCCCTCTGGCCACATGAGTTATTTCATGCTACCCACGTCTGCTCATAATTCTGTTTCCAATTAAATCCTGGCTTATCCTGTTACGAAGGGAGGGGATCTCAATCACTCTTTAATATTCAAAGATGTCTCTGGGAATATATGATTTTCTCTCCTGGCACCAGGCTGTGCTAGTTTTGAGCTTCTTGGTATAGCTGTTTAGTGCTACACATGTAGAAACTATATAAATGCCGGAGAGAGAGAGCATTCACCTCCTGGTCTGCGTGAGTGACGCCCCCTGGAGTTGTGCTCTGGAGCTTTATGCACTGTGTACAAAGTGCACAGCTATGTTTTAGCCATGAAGCAAAGGGTCTCCTTGCTGCAATTTCTTATTAAATGTGTGTTTGAGCACCTGTGCCTTGGCTCATATATAACATAAGCCAGAAAGGGGCCAGATAATGTCTACAAATATAAAACATCCCTTATTCCAATAAGGAGTCTCATGAGATCGCCTTAATGTTTCAAGAAAGGAAGTTTGGAATGTTACCATGCACAATGTATATGTCTTTTAAAGTTTAAATTCCAATTTCTATGATCCAGAATACTATGGAAATAGGCATGTTGCATTGCTTATGTATTCCTTGTAGCAAGACTCTTTGGAAGAGCACAGGACAGGCTTGTGAATGCGATTTCTGACATCACGCAGCAGCAAATGCGAAAATTCTCTGACAAATGGGGAAGTTGGATTGACGATGTCATAAAACATGACAATCCTGTGGGAACTTGAAGAATTTTTCAACGCACTGGTTTTAAACTTTGCTAATTATGCTTCTATGTGCTCATCATTTGTGTCTGACGTGCATATGCAGAGTTATTAAAATTTAAATGTGTTCAGTGCACGTTTATAAATGTGTGTTTCTGAGAGTTTATCACCAGGCAGAGCTGGGCGGCATGGAGCTGAGGGGGGAAAAAAACCCTTTCCACGGAGCTCTGAGCGTACTGGAAAATATCATGAATACATTCATGAAAGAGAAAATGCTAACCTTCCGAGGCTTTTCAAGTGGCTAATGAACACAAAATGTGTTTCTAAAAGTGGCTTTTTGGAGAGTAATCTCTATCGGGTAACACAAACGGAAGCATGCCATTGAACATCTGAATATCCAAATAGGAAAAGAGGAAGAGTCTTGGTTCAAGCTGACTACACAGCATCATTTCCCAAAGCTCTGGGCAGAGGACAAACGATTGGGAAATTAAAAGTGCACATAGGGATTCAGGTTTCCTGTGATACAGCTGTCAGAGACAGCAACTTAAAAAGTCAGTCATCACAACCCTCTCACCAGCAAGCCGTCCATTATGTGGTGACGGTCCTAGTTCTGGGATGGACAACAGCGGGTCTAATTTCTTACCTTATCTTCCTACAGAGTCAGGGCTATGATCTCAGGCAGGCAAGTGTCTCTTCTGTGTCCAGAATGTGTTATTCTAGAATCCTGGGAAGAAGTGCCCAGAATTCTAGAATAACGCATCAGTCACAGGTCAACCTAATTTGAAAAAATAACACCAACTAATTGCAGAAATCTCTGAGAATACACACAGACTAGAATACAAGAAATTGAATGTGAAGCACTCATCAATCTATTAGGAGAGAGAAGTATTGTTAAAATCTTTTGCAGAAAGCCTTGCACTGGATTGTTTTTGTGTCTCTCTTTTATCTGCTTAACAATACACTTCCCCGACTTTAAATAGTAGTCTATGATATAAGGGCATTGACAGAGGTGATAAAGAGCCCTTCACTTCCTTGCCCAAGTTCTAAACATCTTCAATATACAACAAAAGTGTTGGCAGAAGGGGCCACGTTTTTATCTCTAATGCTGGTAAACACTTGGTTGTAAGATGTGGCTTATAGAGATAGCCAAGGGGACATGTTGATCCTGAACCCCAGATTAAATAGCGTACCCTAGCAGAAACAGAAGGTCCTAGTCTGAAGGACAATTTTATTTATTTATTAAATAGATTTTTATTAATTTCAGAGAGGAAGAGACATATAGAAACATCAGTGATGAGAGAGAATCATTGATGGGTTGCCTACTGCATGCTCCACACTGGGCATTGAGCCAACAACTTGGGCATGTGCCCTGGCCTGGAATTGACTTGGTTCATAGGTCGGCAATTGAGCCACATTTGCTGGGTCCATCTGGGTAATTTTAAATCCTGGGCAAGTGAGGAGAGCTGATGCTACCTGTAGGAAAACTTACTCCCAAGAGGAAAAGGCAGGGTTCCTTTACCCTTTTCCTGTTCCCAAAGGGCCTTATCAGAGTTGGTCATTTCTCCAGGATAAGGAGGAGTGACAGGATGAAAAGCATCCATGGGGTGTCAGCTTGTTAAATGACCTGGAAGGAGAGATCAGGGCTGAGAATGGAAATGGCCCCACCCACCGCCACCTGAAGAGATCATTGCTTTCAATAGCTGTGTAGCATTTTGTTATACAAATACAGCAGTGCCTCGACTCATCCTGTTTTGTGGGATCCCTTCCCTATTTCTAAATCTCACTACTAAAACCAGTATTCTGATATGTGTATCTTTGTATTTATTTTTTGTATTTCTTTACTGTTATTTCTTGAAGAGTACTTACTAGAAGTTTGATTACTAAATACATATTCACAAAGATAGCTAACATGTGAGTGCCCATAAATAGTTAATGAAATGTATAGAGGTATTCTCCATTTAGGGATTTTGCCTCCCTATGACTATTTTTAAATGCCTCCAGTACCAATATTTAGTTCATTTTATCTGGTAATTTCTCCCAGGAACTAAGCCAAACTTCAACATATGAAACTTGGGCAATGTATTCCACTGCCATCGCAAAATGTTGCACTCTCTTAACCCAGTCCTTGAACTCTGAGGCGACAGAGCTTGTGAGAAAAGTACTTTTTTGTTTTCTAATCCTTTGTGGGGAAACTTTATTTACGGCTTCCATCAGCCTGAATGCTCTCTAGTCCTATTTCCCTTTTACATCAAAAATAAATATTTCTTGAAGCATTGCCCATCATGGAGGTGAGTCCCCTTTGGTACCGTGGAAAAGAACATTGCCACATCTATTAGCCGTGATCTGGCATGACCTTCCTACATTAACGCCACAGCCTCATTATGAACATGAAGCGTTTTGTTTACTCTTTAATTCTCAGTGGGGCACACATATATTAACCCATGGCATTTTCCTAATAGAGATAAGGGAAGCCAAGCAATGCATTGAACCTTGCATTAGCATTTTATGTCCTATTTTGCTTCCAAAAGACAAGTCATTGTTTGGCAGGAGGACATTGCCATTATTACTGTTGGAAAGTTGTCCTGAGGAAATAAAACTATGCAAACAAATGGCTAAGTCTGGTACACCTGTTATGGGTGCCACATGACCACCCATCATCCAATTCCTTAGGAATCTTTGTTAGTAGGTTGGGTCATGGAGCTGGCTTTTCTCTGGGAAACACAGATTGGAATGCAGTTGTGTGGGCACCCAGGAACATATTTGAAACAAGCCCACTTGAGATGAGTGAGTTCATGGAGAAGAGAGAAAAATACATAGAAGTGCATAAAAACCCTGCCGATGCCAGATGATTTAGGAGAAGAGAAGTGCAGTCTTTACTATCACGGTTATGGGTCTTGGCTTTGAAATATGGTCTGGTTTCCTTTTCCCTCTCAGTCACTAGCTAAGCTACCAAGAGGAAAGTAATACTTATCTCTCGGAGGCCTTTGGGGCTTATTCATTCTTTTAAAAGTGGGAGCTTTGGAGGAAAATCATTAGTCATTGCCTGGATACTAAGGAGAGGAAAACCTCATCCACTAAACAATGGCCATTTTGCTGTTTGCAGTGAACCATTCAACTGTGGATTTTTTTGTTGTTGTTTCTTGGAGCTGAATGAGGTTATTCATCACTCTATCTCCCCCTAGGACTAGTTACTTTGGAGCTTACTAAATAAAAGAAAAGCAAGGCAAAATGAAAGGGGCGGGGGGGGGGGGGGGGAGTGCAGTGTGTTCACTAGCTTCCTAATTATGATGATTTGTGAGTTACTGAACAGAAGCAGTACCAAGTGTGTTTGCCACATGAATCACTATATTAGTTGTAAGATCTATTGGATGCTGTGTACATGAACTTTGGTCTTATAAGTGGTGGCTATGCTCTGATGGTTTCCCACTCAACTTAAAGTAAATGACTCTCACTCACAATGGTGGTGGTTCAGGCCCCTCATGCCATGCCTCAACATCACATTACTTTTCTGTCCTGAAACACACCCAACGTATGTATGCATAGTCCCCTAAAGAGCCTCTTCTAGAAAACTCTTCCCCTTGACATTTGCAAGTGTGAATCCATATTTTCCCTCAGATTAAAATGTATTCTTCCATTAAAGAGGAAGAGCCTACCCTGACTATCCTCTCTATTAAAAGATAAACATGCAAATTGACCTTACCATTACTATACCCACAAGCCACGCCCACCAGCCAATCAGGGTGAATATGCAAATTAACCCAACCAAGATGGTAGTTAATCTGCATATCCAGTCCAGAGTGAAGACTGAAGACAGCATAGAAAGAAGCCAAGCGTTGCAGAAGGGGGCAAAGCTGCAGAGAAGCAAGCAAGCAGGGCTGCAGAGAAGGGAGGGGAATAGGTGCGGGAGGAAAACAGGCAGGGCAGTGGAGACTGTAGCAGGAAGCCCTATTGCAGGAATCTTCCTCCAAGGGGCCTCTAGTTCTATATAAAAAGGCTTCCCTCCCAGATACTCTAAGTCACCACCTCTATTTTAGGTTATAGAAGCAATTGCTAACAGAAATGATTGTGTTTATTGATGTGTGTACATGTTCATTGTCTCCCTCCCTAAGTATTTTGTGAGCTCAGAGAGCAGGTGTCTGATCTCTCTTGTTCCCCACTCTCACATCTACAGGAGTGCTTGGGATGCTGTTGGGTCTCAGCTCAGAATTGCTGAATGAATTAATGTGTGTACAGTCTGCACAATTGGCCAATTGTAATGTCCAGATCCCATCAACTATTTCACGACTGCTTCTGAGAAACAGTCAAAAGACCCTAGACGAGTGTTTCTCAGCCTTTCTAATGTAAATATCTGTGTTTTCTGATGGTTTTAGGCTCTACAGAGTTCATGACCCTCAGGTTGAGAACTACTAGCAGGGTCACCTAAGACCATCAGAAAACAGATATTTACATTATTATTCATAACAGTAGCAAAATTACAGTTATGAAGTAGCAATGGAAATAATTTTATGGTTGGGGGTCATCACAACATGAGGAGCTGTATTAAAGGGTTGAGGCATTAGAAAGGTTGAGAACCACTGCCCTAGACGCATCAGCCCTATTATTTTTGCAACTACAGCAAAATGTCCAATCCCAGATGAAGGGGACATCCTGTGGTTCAGGGTGGAATTTGCACTTTCCTCCAACTATTATTGGTGGAAGTGAAGTTCTTGGAGTGCCATGAGGTCCTCTTGGAAGGATGAGGTCTTGTGGCGAGCTTTATTGATGATGTAAAGTTAAGGGAGTTCCCATCAAGGTCTGATCATCATTCATCCCACCATGGAAAAAGTCCAGTCTTGCCTCCAGCAGGACCAGAGTTAAGGCCAGTGCCCAGGGTTTCTCTTCAATATTAAAGCACAGTCCGGTCCAGTATCTGGCCAGTTTCCCATGCATTCCCAATTGCAGTCCATTGGATGTAGGGTCCGTGTGGCCATGGAGCAAGTGAGACCAAGAAGAAGGGGAGCACATGACAAAGTGAACTCTTTGTTTAGGGACTATGCATTCTCAAACTTTCAAGGGCTTGTACTGGGGTCCACGCCCCTCGCCAACCCTCTGTTCTCCAGACTGGACTGACAGGCAAGCACCTTCCTTGCATCACCCCCACTTCTACTGAACACTGTTTGTTACACCGGGGCTGCCTCTTTTCATGGTAGAATTGAAAGAAATGATTATTTAATAGTATATGTTAAGTCATTCAAACAAGAATTTTGTGGGGTTCTGCCCCTGAGAATGGTAATACTATGAAAAGTGCCTCTCATAGAGTAATTTTAGAACATGTCATTGAGAATAGCATCTAAGTAGAAAATGTAATGAGAGCATGTGTTTGTCCAATATTTAAGTGATGAAAATCAAGGACTGCTTACTTGGGCCAATTGTAAGGTTTTAAACTCAAAATTCCATTTTCTATTATTTCAAAAAGAGTAAAATGTACACTTAATACAAGTTATCACTTTTGGAGATTAAACACTAGATGTTTGAATTACTAAAAATTAAAGAAGCTAGCCTTGGTTTTTATAAAACTGTTCTTGTGCCTCAGCAAAGTTTTTTTTATTCTATTGCAAGACATTATTTATGCCTCTTACTTTTTTCCACTTTGGAGAAAGAATTTTGGCATCATTCCTAGAATGAGAATGAAGTAGATATAATGCACATTCTAAAACATTATAAGGGACATATCTTCCACAAATGGATTCAGTGTCTGAATACCAAAGATACTTTAATTGCTTATTAACAACATTTTAAACTGTCTGAAGAATGTACATTGTGGAGATATTCTTAAAATCATTTTTCATAGCAACAAAAATGCTATAACTGTCCACTTAAGATCATTAAAAAAACATTAGATATAAATTTTAAATGGATATATCTTTTAAAATAGTCCCACTTATCATTATTATATATGTATTATTTTTATATATGTAAATACTATATAGAATAAAATAATGTATGCATGTTATGCATATAGTTGATGCAGAAAATTGAACATTAAATATGAGCAATATTAAGAATGACTTTCTTTTCTGTTCAAGGAAATATCAAGTCAGATATTGTGGGTACAGGTCTCCATGCAATATTTATTCATAATTACTTTATGGTACTTCCAAGAAAACAGTGTACTTCCCCTTACCAGATGGATAGTTATATGGTTGGTTTTCTGTGCTTGTAGAGTTAATCCTTATTATAAAACTTTGAATTTAGTGTCCTGTACTTTTTACCAGATGTTCATTGTTTTCAAAATGAGTCCACAGAAGCAGACTTCCTTTCTTAAAGATACTGAAAAGTTAAGGGAGTTAGCATTCTTGAAGGGTTTCTAGGATGAGCCAACCTTTCTTTCTCCAGAATATTTGGTTCAAGTAGATGAGTGCAAGTTGGATGAAAACTGTTATAATTATTAGGGAGTGGTTGATATGTATGGACTCACTCTTGCTTTTAGAACTATATGCATACATCAGTGAGTAACAGGACTCCGCCTTCAAGGAATTTCTTTTTTTAAAAATATATATTTATATTGATTTCAGAGGGGAAGGGAAAGGGAGAGAGAAATAGAAACAATGATAATCAGAGAGAATCATTGATTGGCTGCCTCCTGCATGCCCCTTACTGGGGATCAAGCCCGCAACCAGGACATATGCCCTTGACTCTTAGATCTGAAGGCTGACACTATCCACTGAGCAAAACTGGCTGGGGCTCAAGGAACTTCTTTGTGTGGTGAGTCTGGAAATAGCATGCAACTTTATTCATTAAATAAGGACATTAAAATCTATGGTAAGTTTTGCAGGATGGAGAGGCAAGGAACATAGATTAAAGATGAAGAGAGCTAAAGGTGTAGAATCATAGGGCCCTAGTGTCTGGGCCACTTTCTGTTGTGAAAACAAAACAGGGTGTTTTGCCTGACTGTGCCTCAGTTTCCTCTTATGTAAAATGAGGATATTAGCATACATTTCATGGGATGGTTATCAATATTCAATAATTCAATATATTTAATAGCCATTCAGTAACTAATAGTGGCTCCCTTAATGGCCTCAAATTCTAGGCTAATAAAGTTTTATCAATATAGTTTAATAAATTGGGGACATCTTTTTAAAGTCACTAAACTAAGTAGGCATATAAGGTAAGATAGCATGACTCTGAGGGACACTTGGATTCAAAGAAAGGTAGGTGATCAGTTCAAGCTGGAAATTATAAGAAAGCTGGGCTGCTTGTTTTCCTATAGGTTTTGATGTGGTCACCAAAGGCATGAACAAAAGCCTCCTTGATGAAGCTACTTGTCCTAGGACAGTTTGCGGTGTCTAGTAGTTGAATGGCTTGTCTCATAAGGAATAAACACTCTGAGTCCAAAAGTACAGTGACATAGCAAAGGAGAGGCGGTCTTAATAGGGATAAGAACTGTTGTTGCAATAATTCAATAAAAGAGAGCAATTATTGCTGTGCCTGACATATTGATTGTTGTAGTTCCTATTGTTGTCATTTACAGTACAAATTATAGTAAAGATCAGAACATAAAGACATAAATACATATAAGAAAGACAGACACCTCTCTGGAATTTTTGGAGGAGGGAAGAGTGGTGGAGGAGAAAAGGCAAGAACTGAGTTGAATTTTATAAAAATAATAAAAGTCAAATAAATAAGATGTTCAGGCACCTTCCAAGCTAAGAGTCAAGCTCTGAAGTTCCCCACCTCCCTGTGATCTTGTGATTTGCTGATATATAAGATGCCTTTCCCATTGCACCAGCTCAGCAAATGCTTTTTAATAAATGATACCTGGATGGATCAGTGTGTTTCCTGGAATGGAGGAGGCTGGCCATGTCAGTGCCCCATTCTTGATGAGAGCTGGCCGAATTTCAGAAGCTGCATCCCTCATGCAGACAGGGAAGGAGGGCCACCTCTTAGCACAAGCAGCTCCTTGTCAAGGGTTTGAGCCAATGAGCAGTCATCTTAGCCCGAGGTCCACAGGGTAGACTGGCCACAGGGTAGTTTTATCATTTACTAATTAGTGTCCATGAAGACATATCGCTTTTAAAGGCGGGAAACCCCACATGGCCTCGAAAAGTCAAATACACCATATTGGATTTTTTTTTTTTTTTTGAAGAGTGATTCTGACATTAGTATTGTTATGAGTCATTTTAATATTTGCATTTGCCCCTTAAAACGTATTGAATTATGACTGTCTCCTTATAGACCACTTATGTTAAATTCTGAAATATCATAATAGACTCTTGCTGAACCAGAGAAACTGCCCCTGGCGGTGTTCCAGTCATCTGAGTTTTTTTTTCTCTCAGCTGCTGGACTGTCTTATCGATCTGGTCACCTAAGGTGAGGAGAAAAACATGCTCAACAGAAATTGTATTCAAAGCTCCTGTGATCATGTTTTCCCCCTTTAATGGTGGCAGGAGGACAGGGGGGTGCGGATACTTCTGCTCTCACTGGGGAAAATGAGAAAACCACAGCTGCTCACCATGTATGTAGGTCAGGCTCTTACTACAGGAAAAGGCTGTGTCTGTTTCCTACAAAAAGAAAGCAAAATTGGCCCACTCCGAAACTCAATGTTTTGTCTATTTCAAAAACACTTTATGGAAGTGAAAATAAAGCTGTTTCTATGTCATAGTGAATAGTGGAATATGCACCAGCAAAAACCCTATGTAAAATAGACAAACATTTTCCTGTTCTATTGGCAAATATTTTAGCAAAGGGGGAAGTTACTGACATGAGATGTCATTAATTTGGAGTAATTAAAAGTTATAAACTGATGAGGAAAATAAAAACATTAGATAATTACCTAATGTAATAATTACATTACTTTAAAATGGAATTTTATTTTAATCTTCATAATGGTAAGTTGAGTTAATAAACATCTTACTATTTTTATATAGAGACAAATATATGTTTGATACTTACCAACTGCTACCTAATAATATATCCATGGCAGAAATTTAAAAAGTTACTCATGTTGCATTTTTTTTTTTTGCTATCTCTTATTAGTGTCTGCCTCCCTTTTTTTTCCTTTGCACTAAGCTATTTAGATAAAATTATGGTCATCCTCTTCAGATGGAATTTTTGGCTTTCTCTTAGACAACGGGGTCAACGGTCATGACAGAAGACAGCAGAGAAATATGGATGTGAGCACAGAGCACAAAGGGGAAGCCGGAGAAACAAAGGGCAGGGGATTGGGGTGGGCAGCAGGCGAGACAGCAGACAGACAAGGGCAGGGATTAACAGTGATAGCACCAAAGCTGCGCTGGAGCACAATTGCGAGGCAGGGTGGGCCAGGGAGCACCTGTGGAGGGCTGAGGCCAGCCAGCTGGCACTGACCTAGAGCTGGGAAAAGGATGACAAGAGGAAGCAGAAAAGAGAACTTGTCTTACAAACTCTAGTTTAGCACCCACTTGTTCCGCATTCTTGCCAAATGGCCTCTGCCTCTCCTACTTACCGGGAAATAAGGGCCCTCCTGAGTAAAGTCTCTCAACTTCAGCCCAACTTTCCCCCAAACACTAAACATATGGACCTGCCAATGCCTTCTCCGCTGTAAGTCATCTCTCCATCTGTGGTATTAATTCCATTAATTCTTGTCATCCTGGGCTCCATTCCATTTTCTGTCTCTCCCTCTCAACTTCTCCCTCGCTAACACATTCCTTCAGCATAGAAACATTCTCATACCTCACAAAGCAATAATAGGCAAAAGAAGGAAAAAGGCAAAAGCTTAACATTATAATGTCACTTGTATGTCTTTTTTAAAAAATATTTTATTGATTTTTTTACAGAAAAGAAGAGAGAGGGATAGAAAGTTAGAAACATGGATGAGAGAGAATCATCAATCAGCTGCCTCTTGCACTCCCCCTACTGGGGATGTGCCCAAAACCAATGTACAGTACATGCCCTTGACCAGAATCAAACCTGGGACCTTTCAGTCCACCAGGCCAATGCTCTATCCACTGAGTCACACCGGTTTTGGCTGTCACTTGTATGTCTTTGCCCTTTGGCTCCTAGTCTGTGGGACTGAACCCTCTTCAGTGTCCGTACAGAGGACACCTTTCTCGCCTCTCTAACTCTTTGTTTCTGCTGGAACCCTAATTTAGTTCAGCTACCCATGAGGCCCGTCCCCCTAGGTGGATTCTGTTTAGTAGCACCTGGACTTTCCCTGGTTATTGGAATCAGTATAGGGCTAGACATGTTTCCGAAGTTTGCCTAACAAAAGCAAACGACTTGGCTTTTGGTCTATCCAGCTCTTTTCTGGAATGTAAATGAAGAATCTTGTACTCAATCCCTCTTCAAGCCATGGGCGAACCAGTCTTAGGATGACACCTGCTGAAGATGCAAAGATCGAAGAGAAATGTCCTGATGAATTAAATAATGGTGAAGTGTGTATTACCTCTGAATTCCTATTAATGCAATGTCATGTCAGCTCATAGAAAACCTACTTTTTTGGTTTCTGTGGCTTTCATCACAAAACACCCTAATTTTCATCATGGCTCCAGTGAACCATCTGCTTCATATCTCATTCAATCCTCTGTCTGTTCTACCTCCTAACTCTCAGAGAAATATCTCTAGCTAAGATTACCAGTGAATTTTTAGTAAGTTCTAGGTAGGCTATCTTTTTTTCCTATTAATTGACTTCTCATCAACATTTCTTTCTTATTGAAAATCTGCTTTCTATTGGAAATTTTGGTCATGTATTCCCTGTTTTTTCTCTTAACCTTCAAATTGCTGTTTTACCTAAGTAATTCCATAGCAAAACAATCAGACCAGAGTCCAAATCTGTAAACCCATTTTTCATTTGGTGTTCTCCTTTGATGAGTCTCAGTATCTTAAAGTGGTCATGTTGAACAGGGAATTTGTCATGCTTCTCTCCCTTACTCTGGATCTCAGATTTTATCATTATATTAGTCTTCCTTAGTTAATTATTTTATTGCCCACTCAATTACACATGATAAAAACTTTTCATTCTAGATTTATCTCTCCCCCTCATTCCCAGAATCCATTAGCTACCTTGATGAATTAAATGCTTCTCAAGTCAATCCATTCTACTTTATCCTCCCTATTTCTTCAAGATATGTCTTCCCTAGACTGTGATAATAACCTCTAACGTGATTCAAGTCTCTATTGTTATGCCTCTTAAGACTGTCTTTTATAATCTTTTCAACAATAATACATTATATAAATTAAAATATCATGGCTATCCTCCTGCTTCTAAAAATGGTCCATTTGCACGCCATTTATATATGCTTGTTGCCTGTTGCCTTCCTTTAACTAGGCTCCATTGTGGATCCTCACATACTTTGGCACCTCCATCCTAGTCATCCCAAAGTATCCACAGTGATGCTTTACTCTTACATATTTTCTATGTTTGCAATACTCAGCCTTTAGTCCAATTCATAAAATCTCTCTCATATCTAACTTTACTTCTGTGAAGTCTTCTAAATATATGTCATCTCCCCTTTCTTTTGATCATCTCCACTAAGCATAAATGTCTACAGGTTAGCATTTAACACACTGTATCACAGGTATTAGTAATCATGTGTGCCTTCTTTTGTACTTGACTTTAAATTCCCTCAGGCAAAAACCAATTGTATTTATCAATGAATCATCCCCATATTCTTTTTGTAAGTATATGGTAAAAGGATTTGTTTTTTTCTCATAACCATTACACTAAACTCAGTAGTACCAGAATGCTAATCTACTATATCTTCAAAAAGGGGAAAGTGCTTTTATCTCACAGACCAATTCTAATTGATACAGTGCAGCTGCCTAGAACCCTCTATTGAAAAGGAACTTTGAAGCTACACCCATGTTCACCTGGAGGGCATCATGATCAGTCAGCAGGAGCCTGGAAGCTCTGTTTTGTTCTAAAAAAAATCATTGAGATTGAGTTTCAGTTTGAAATCTGGTGTCTCATCACCAAGACAACCAGAGTGGAGTTGCCAATTTATAGCAGGTGATCATAACTAACACCGAAAGATTTGCCAACATGGAAAATATGCCAAGTTCACAACCATTAGCAGGTGGAATTGATTCAGTGAACAGTAAAACATTTCTGAGGAAAAAATTGTCCATTTTCTCATCATTGATTTTCACTGTCCATAGAACCACCATTTAAAATTTTGTTACATTTTCCTCATTTTGGTGGGTTCCCTCACCCAGCAGATTCCATGTGGACCTCAATTATTCCTAAATTCTGGAGAATTACTGAGGGGAACTCTTAGATTCCATAAATTATGCATAAAATATACACATGGACTCCACCTACCCCTGGAGAATAACTCTCCCTGCAGCAGGTCCCAGAGGTCATATTGACATTACCAGAACTATGTCAAAAGGAAATGTGTTTATTTTATGTTATTAAAGTGGCATATCTTAGCATCACAAAGTTCTGACTGATTTTTTTTTCTTATGGATTTTACTATGTTCATATTGCTATTTTTACCAGTAGCCCACATAGGACCTAGGTAGCCCTAAACACTGCTAATCACTCAATCATCAAACATTAAAGGGAATCTCTAGTAGCTGGGTGAGAAAGAAAAGAAAAATTGGAACTTTTTTTTTTTTTTTCATTTTATTACAGGGAGTGGAATTGGAAAGGGAAGAGAAATGGCTGTCATTTTAAGTAAATATTACGACTGATCTTAAACTGGCAGACTTTTATGGTGACATCCCAATGACTATTTCTACCAGAGGGTACTGATAGTTCTCTATAACTTATGGTGGTCAACAGAACTAAGAACAATGCCCAGAACATAGTCTTCTTAACTAATACTAATGAGATTCATAAGTAGAATCTTTCATCTGTGCATGTATGATTGAATGAGAGTCAAACTTAAAACATAAAGCCACTTAACAAGTTATGCGCCCATAAAGTTAAAAACAACAAAGAAGGGGAGGTCAGCTGAATTATTGATACCACAACATATATTATGCTAATCAAGAAGGAATTATTTAGCACTGCTATTTTACTTGTGAAGTCATTTGGAATCACGAGAAACACACACAAATCCATTCTTGAAATACACATACATGCACACACGCAAATGAAACTTATCTTCTGCATTTTATGCAGTTTTGTATTTTTTCTTAAATTCTTTCATTGAGAAACAGGATCCTCTTTGTGTGTTTACATTTCTTGATTTCATCAGACAGATGAAATCTTACTCAAAATCATGGACAGCCGAGGGAACATGGTCAATAATATTGTAATAACTTTGTATGGTGACAGATGGTAACTAGACTTATCATGGGAATTATTTCATAATGTATAATACATATTGAATCATTGTGATGTACACCTGAAACTAATAGGATATTGTAGGTCAATTATGCCCCAATAAAAAAATCATGTTTGCTGAATATATCAGAAAACTGCTAAAATTCAGAACTGATATTACTTAAACCATTTTGTTCTTTATAGGTTTGTACCTGAAACTAATATTGATAGGAATTCTTTGCTCACACTGGAGGCACTATGCATGGTTTTGCTAAATCATCAACATCCATTTCTTTCATATTTTCAATGGTGAAACTTACTTAATTTTAATTTATGTCAATGTGCCTAAAAGGTTCATGGAATCTCATAATAAACAGTATAGTTTGGAGGATTGACTTGACTGTGGTTCCAGTGAAATTAAAAAAGCAGGGGTGGTGTGAGGGGAGGGGGGGTGATTTAGTTAAGGTATCTAAGTGTTAGAAAAGGCAGCTAAAGCCATTATAGTACACTAGAGGCCCAGTGCATGACATTTGTGCCCTTGGGGAGGGGGCCCCTCAGCCCAGCCTGCACCCTTTAGTACTCTGGGGATGTCTGACTCATGACTTAGGCCCGCTCCCCATCCGGCCTAGGTCATTTGTCAGTTGGACATCCTTAGGCCATATTTAGCACTACCCCAGAGGCTGGAGAAGCTCCTTCCACCAACACCACACTCACCAGTCATCATCGCAGCTTGTGGCTGAGTGATGCTCCCCCTGTGGAAGTGCATTGATCACTGGGGGGCAGCTCCTGCTTTGAGAGTCTGCCCCCCTGGTGGTCAGTGCATGTCATGGCAACTGGTTCTTCTGCCCTTTGGTCAATTTGCATAT
The DNA here is from genome assembly GCF_964339955.1 of Pipistrellus hanaki. Taxonomy (NCBI): domain Eukaryota; kingdom Metazoa; phylum Chordata; class Mammalia; order Chiroptera; family Vespertilionidae; genus Pipistrellus; species Pipistrellus hanaki. Next base: position 4,572,140 of record NC_140505.1, read on the forward strand.
TACCCTTTTAGTATATAGGATTATGCACTTATGAAGATAGTGCTCAGGTGGAGGGAAAAGGACCTCTGAATTCTCTGCTGATAACGTTTACACTTGGAAGTATCTTTGCTTACTGCCTATGGGGTTGATAATAGTTGAGACCAGTGGTTCTTAGCCAGAACTCACTGGCCCTGTCAAAACGGGTGCTATGGGCATCTAGCGAGTGCAGGCCAGAGATGCTGCTAAAGGAACTGCCATGCATGGGACAGCTTTCCATAGTGAAGAATTCTCCAACCCAGAATGTGAGTGGCGCTGAATGTGAAAGGCACTGCTCTCAAATACAGGCTGGCAAACTACAGCTGTAGGTTTGAATCTGGCCCACTTAATGTTCTAATAAGACCCACCAGCTAACAGTGGTTTTTACATTTACAAATGATTGAAAAAAATGCTATGTAGTATTCATGACACACAAAATATATATAAATACAAATCCAAGATTCTATAAATAAGGCTTTGTTTTAACAGATGCACAGATTGTCTATGGCTGCTTTTTGCCACAATAGCAGAGCTGAGAAGTTGTGACAAGGAAGTTAACAGCCCACAGAGCATAAAATATTTACTCTCTGGCCCTTTACAAGAACCAGTTTGCCAACCCCTCTTCCACAAAGTGCAGAAAAATATTATTTATAGTAAAGTGACTGGAATGTCCAGGGGTGGAAAATCTGTGAGATAGTGAGATGTTATATTGTTTTTACTTTATCCTTGTTTTTATTGGTAAAGTAAAATAAAACTTTTGTTACACTCATATTTTCTTTCTCAATCTTAGCTTTCCATACATATGGAATTGGTGCTCACAGTCAAGCTTGAGGTGCTTGCCTTGGTTTATCAGTCAATGACTTTGACTGGGTTTTTCAAGCATGGTTTTCTGGTCCTGTATCCTTGTGTGTTTTTTTATTTTTTATTTTGTGGGTTTTTAAAAATATATATTTTATTGATTTTTTACAGAGAGGAAGAGAGAGGGATAGAGAGTTAGAAACATTGATGAGAGAGAAACATCGATCAGCTGCCTCCTGCACACCCCCCACTGTGGATGTGCCCACAACCCAGGTACATGTCCTTGTCCAGAATCAAACCTGGGACCTTTCAGTCCATAGGCCAATGCTCTATCCACTGAGCCAAACTGGTTTCAGCTATTTGTTTGTTTTTTTTACTTTTCCTCTTTCTGCTAAGTTGGGTTGGCTGTAATAGGATTGTACCATACTTCCCAACAAAAATGGTATTTTGAACTCTGATGATGCTGATTCTTCTCTCCCACCCAACCCTGCCTCTTGTGAATGATTTGTTTTCTCTATCGGAATGCCTGAACTTTAACCTTCTGGTTGTTCTCATTTTTTGGCTTTCCTTTCCATTTACTAATGTTTTAAGCCATCCTTTCAATTATCCGAGTTCTCATTCATGTCAACCATATATTTGTGTGGTCCTGATTCCATGATTCCCAATGCTGTCTGCACAGTAGAATCACCTGTGAAGGTTTTAAAATCTCAGGGCACAGGCTGTGCCCCAGAACTATTAAGTCAATGAATAGTGAGGCAATCAAGATGTTGGGATTTTTAAAGCTTCTGAGGTCCTTAAAATGAAATCTATCATTTTAATCCAATTTGATACACAAATATTTTGGGGGGTGTGTGTGTGTGTGTGTGTGTGTGTGTGTGTGTGTGTGTTTAAATCTGGGCTAATTCTTTCCCCTTTTTATATTCTATTGTTTTGTCTTATCATTTAAGGCTCTTATGAATTTTATGTTCTTATTAAGCTCTTCTGAAGCTTGAAGCTCACCTGGATAACTTGTTTCTGTTATGTGGTGCTTGCCTTGGTTTTATCAGTCAAATAGGAATTCTTGTAATACATATTATATTGGTCTCTCAGTTCTTCTCTCAGTTCAACTCTACCCCTTCTTCTTTAGCCTGTATTATGTAGTACTATTTTCTCTTTACATGTCTTGCTTACATTTACCAGCCTTGTCCAATAATAAAATAATTGATTTGTGCATGTGATGCACACACACATGTTTATTTCTGACCATAAGCTGCCTGATTGAGAAGCTTCATGTGCTACCCATGAAGAAGTGGATTCCGAGTTGTCTCCCCCACTTACTGTCTTTATGAAAGTGGGTCTGAACTTACTCTCTCTGTGTTCATTGTCATGCCTGGAAAGCCACCCATGTCTATCACAGCCAGTGGTGAGGAAGCTGCACTGGTTTATGGGTGGCGTTTTTCCATAAGGTAAAGACAGATGGTGGTTGTATGAGCCACATGGAGTGAAAGCTGCTATCCATCAACCCATTTCTCTGTTTTGGATACTCCTTTGTCTTGTCCCTCCTATGCAAACAAGTCTTTGTTCTACCAAATAAACATAGGGCAGAGCTCTGAAAACAAAAAAGGAGACATCTCACTTTATAAATGGGAAAACCAGACCTTGTCTAAGTGAGTAAATGCATAAAGTATATTAGGTTTATGACAAAAATGATTATAAAGATACCCTACAATCTTTTACGAAGATACAGTAAAGTCACATTTATTTTATGACTGTCATTTTGAATGACCTATAAACATTTATTGGATTAAAGCTTCAAATTGATGAAACATTTTTATTTATAGAGCATTTTACATACTATTTCCTGTTATGATTTTGTTCCCCTTCCATTAGCTTCTTATTCTTACATAGAATTTCCCTTAACTAACATTGATTGCATGGCATACCCTATGGCCAACTCCTGGAGTAAAGACTCTGGAGAAACAAAAGAACATCAGCAGTATTTCTGCCCTGAGGGAAATTATATTTTGTTCACTTCATTTACATATTGGTATTATATTTTGAAAGTTATAACCTACTCTGAGTTTTTTTATTATATTTAAAAGAGATTATGTATATAATAGCAGAATATGCAAATTAGCCCAGACTCTGTAACAGCTGGACAGTAGGGACCTGAGACTGCATGTCACCTGGTCAGGGCAAGGGGCACTTCAGGCTGTGCCCCTCATCCCATGGGGCTTGACAGGGGACCTCAAGCTGCACCCACTGCCCAGCAGGGCTTGAAGGGCAACCTCAGGCCATACCCTCCGCCCCAGTGCTAGGCCAGGCGACCTCAGGCCATGCCCCCTGCCCTGGTGGCAGACCGGGAGTCATGAGGCTTCAGTCCCAGCCCAGAGAGGCTTGACGGGAGTGGCACTAGCCAAGTCTAGGTCTCAGCCAGTGGTGGTGGGGCCAACTGGGTCTGGGTGTCCTGCATTTTTGAAGTGCATGTGTGTGATGGGCAGGGACTTGACTTTAGGTCCTGCAGTGCACCCCAAACTCTGACAGGAGGAAGATTTTCATATACATTTTACTAATTTTCTTTCAATTCTGACACTCTATTATAGAGAAAGGGCAAATGGGAATATTAAAATATTTGCTCTAATTAATTCCCTTTTAATGTGCATACATTTCATGCACTGGGCCACTAGTATACTAATATAAAACTTCAAATACATACAAATTTTAAAAATTGTGTGTCAATTTTTTCCAATAAAATTGAAAGTATAAGTTTTTAGAATAATCTAAAGTACAGTTATTCTATTTCATCTGATTCTTTCCACTGGATAGTGAGTGGCAGATGAGATTTTAGTAATTCCTTAGTTAGATCACATAAGATTTTGTTAATGTTGAGAATTACCTTTAAGAAAACAAAAGATATGCCCTATCTGGTTTGGTTCAGTAGATAGAGCATTGACCTATGGACTCAGGGTCCCAGGTTCAATTCCCAGTCAGGGCACATGCCTGGGTTATGGGCAATCCTCTGTAGGGGGTGTGCAAGAGGCAGCCAGTCAATGATTCTCTCTCATCATTGATGTTTCTATCTCTCACTCTCACTTTCTGTCTGAAATCAATAAAAATATATATTAAAAAAAGAAAACAAAATTCATTATTTTATATCTATAGTGAGTTTAAGAAAGAATCCACCATTTCTGAACCTGAAGTCCCATACATTATAAATTTAATAACTTATACTTCCAATGACTCCTGAAATGGTAAAGAGTTTAAACATTTATTTTAATAAATTCATGAATCTTTTGGGGGAATAAGAAGAGTAGTTATTTTATTTGAATTCTTATCTTGGCTTTCGTGCTTTTACCTAAATTATTAAACATACATTTTAACATAAACCAGAGAAGTGTTTAAAATTACATAGGAATACTAATCATGGAAAAATACCATTCAAGGCTGAGACTATAAGCACAATATTTGAGAATTGCTTTTAAAAATTTTATGCCATGTTTCTCATAACAAGTGTTGTAATAAAGTTTTTATTGCTAAGAATTAATACAGAATTAGGCCATTCATAAATCTGTTGCAATTAATGTTTCAGGACAAAATAAAAATAAAGATCTGTTATTCTTTTAATAAATACACAAAGTATAAAACACTTCTATTCTTACTCTATTTTTAATGGTGATATCCTTTATAAATCTGCAAACTATCTCACTAACATTTCAGATTTGTTTACCTAAAAGCTATATTTATTAAAGTTTTATACCTTTTTTCATAATAACTCTCAGATAACTAAAGCAAAATTTGACATATATATTTTCTCAACATGTAAGTGTGATAAGAAGTTTGACAAAAACCCTCTAGGTTATGAAACACTGAATAACATAGACAATCCCTGCTTTCCCCATTAGCACAATGAGAGATATATAAGGTCCTAAGCTAATGTTTTTTAATGAATTAATGAATGAAAGAGACATGCATGCATCGTCTACATATGAAACAAGTTCAGTGCATTGGTGTAGTTACAAAACATACATTTATTATTTCAACCAAGAAACCAATCTTCCAATGCCATATATGTGAAACTGAAAAGCTTATGCTCTGAAATATTATTCACATGAGCCTGATAAGCTAACTACAATTTGCAGTTGTCTGATAAATTTTTCCTTGAATCAGCAGAAGAAACTCACCTACAATGTAGCTTTATACTGTCTTTAAGTTTTCCAACTTAGAGTTTTGATATCTGTAAAAAGTAATTTCCCTACCTAGATCAGCAGAGTCAATAACTTTCCCCTCATGAATCAAATTTTTCAGCATTAGTGTATTTTATACACCATATATATATATTTTTTTTTTACCAATTTCTGATTTTAACCAGGTTTTCATGTTCCTAATTCCTATATTTGGGAAGCCACATGAGAAAAGCATCCTATAGGACATTGGTCGGCAAACCGTGGCTCGCAAGACACGTGCAACTCTTTGGCCCCTTGAGTGTGGCTCTTCCACAAAATTTGAAGAAGTGGTGTTAGAAGAAGTGTAAGTTTAAAAAATGTGGCTCTCAAAAGAAATTTCAATCATTGTACTGTTGATATTTGGCTCTGTTGACTAATGAGTTTGCAGACCACTGCTATATGATCATCTATAATGATGATAAGAGTGAACTTTGGGCTCTAGCTTGGTTAGGAATTACATTGGATCATGAAGGATTTTATGGGCTGTAAATATAAAGACTCAAAGACCAGAAATATTTTTTTGTGTTAAAATTTAAAATAAAAGGAAGCAGAAAATTTCATCTGCAATATCAGAAGCAACCAATAGTCTTTGTTTCTATTCCTTTTCTTCAGAAGAAAACTCTGAGATAGACACTTGAGTGGAAGGAGTGTCTTTGGGAGGTGGTCAGTGATGCCAGGAATCAAGGGCATAGGAGTAAGGAAGGAAGACAGGAGAGAAGGGAGCCAAGGCTGGGCCATCCAGCCAGGGTCACTGAGGACAACAGGAGTCTGTCTGGATGGGGCGTTCTGGGAGGTAGAACCCATCTCAAATATCCTACACGAGCCAAACCGCTGGACTTTGGACCCACTGCTATGTGTCTGCCTTGGTGAAGGGACAGCCTGTGACAATCTGTCAGGGCCGGTTGCTTCAGGACAAGAACATGACCGGGGGCGGAGTCCCAGCACCCACAACAGCTGTCTCCATCCTGCGCAAGTGATTTCGGGGAGATCCCGATGGTGGTCCTGGCCGCACAAACCTTGAGAACCTCCGGCTGATTGCACTGCCAACCAATTTTTCCTTCTGCCTCAAACACAAAATCTAGAAAATCAAACGTTCTGATCTTTCTCACCTGAGTTAGCTCTGTGATTGTCTCTAGCTCCTTCTTGCTATCTCTCATTCCTTGGGGATGCATTCATCTTTCAGCAGTTTTATTTCAAATGCATTTGGATATGGAATTTAAAGGCTATATGATTTTTGAAGGAGTCATCAAGAGTAGTACTTTTCTTACTTTAAACCCTTAGAAAAATGTACCAGTTGAGTATAGTTATTTTATGTAAGTTTACTGAAACAAATCTTGTATATGTATGTCTATCAGATTGGGTCTCCCCACCTTCCAATGTAGAGACTCCTCTTTAATGCATGACATGTTTCATTGAGTAATAAGTGGCTTAGAGGTGGGAGTCTATATGATTTAGTTTTCACTCTCAAAAAGTCTAAAATTCAGTTGAAGGGGAAAACAGTATTATTTGTCCAACAAAAATATCAGAGTGTGTAGCAAGCACATGTAGGTGAGAAAGATGTGCTGTAACAAGGTTAAAGTGGTAAGTTATTACTACAAAATCTAGGCAGGCTTAATTGAGATGACATATTGGATCTTAGCCCCAAAGGAGAGGTGGATATGGAACACACACAGAAAAAGCTTTCCAGTGGAGCCAGTAGAATAAAGGAAATAACAGAGATGCACTTGAGCAGTTAACAGTTACACCTACGGAGCTAACATAATTTAGTTCTGAGGACAGAGTTTGTTGTGGTTGCTATTCTTAGACTCTGTTTTGTATGTTTATCTTAAGAATTATTTTTCTTATAAATTAAAGTGATTTAAGATTGAATAAAAAGAAGTAAAGGAACCAAACCATGAATAAAATATATCCCACAGTAAATATAAAGATTAAAACTACGTATACAGCCATTAAGTCATCCTCAAAGAATGCCGCCTTTTTCAGTAGACCTAAATTCCAGTCCTCATTCTGCCAATAATGAATTTAACCATCTGGGCCTCAGTTTCCTCATGTGAGAAATTTGTGTCTATGTCCTGAAAGTTTACTTACTCTAAAAATCTCTTAACAAATTAGATAATATTTGCAGTGTGTATGAAGAAAAATATAGAACATAGAGGCATTTCTATTCACTACAATTCAAAATGTTTGGCCAAAATATTTGTCTTAATGGCAAGAAATAAAGAATACAAAATTAATACAATATAGAGCATTTTGCATTGTTAACATGTATATCAGTAAATAAGTAATAAGTATAGAAGACCCAGATAAATTGTGAATGTTTATATTCATGTGCATTTTCTGGTTCACATGCCATTCCTTTTCTACTAAAAATTACTTTGTTTCATTTTGTGTTTTATTAACAATGTTATTTTCTATTGGGAAGGGGGAAAAAATCCTTACATGCATTTCTAATATCTAATTTCTAATTTCTAATATCGCTGTTGTGATTTTGGTAGTGAAATGGGGGAAGATGCAATGAAGAGAAATCTGACATTTCATTATATAATTTACCTATGCCCCATTGGAAAATAATATTTTTAAATCACTAGTAATTTATAAAATATATGTAGCATTATATGACATATGCTTCATAGAAATCAAATTGATATTAAAAACATATAATCAACACTTTACTAAGTAGCTCTGAGTTGTTACAGAAAGGTATGTATGTATGTTTACAGATAAAGAAAATAAACTATAAGGATGTGAAATTATTACTTAAGTATGTTTCTTACAAGAATTTCATGTTCTATATTTTGTACCTTAAATCTCTATGATATCATTCCATTCCATTTAGAGTTAAGAAAATGCCAATAATAAAATTGGCCTTAGAATAAAATTTAGTAAGGAGAGCAATGTAAGGATATGGTCACTGGCTTTTAAAATTAAGTTTAGGAGATGCTGTAGTTCAGTGAAGGGGAAAAACATTGACTAGGAGGGTAGAGTGTGAGTTCCATCTCTACTTCTCACTTCCCTCAAATGAGAAGAAGAAATTCGAATAGCAACTAAGATATCTGGCACAAACACATTGAAGGGCACTGTTTCAATATATCTAACAGTTTGGGATTTATTAGCACCCTATACCAAATCCAAAACTGTTTTATATATGGAGACTTATTCTTTACAAATAGTGATAGTTTGTCATGGCCAGGTGTCTCAGTGGGCTGAAGCATCATCTTGTACACCATAAGGTCTCTCTCTCTCTCCCTCTCCCTCTCTCCTTTCCTCTCTTTCTAAAAATCAATAAAATCATATCCTCAGGTGAGAATTAAGACAACCAACCAACCAACCAACCAACCAACCAAAACACCAATGGGTTTAATCCTTGTTCCACAGTTAATATGCAGCCAGTCTTCGCAGTCTCAGTGACACCTGACTTCATACCACCCAGAATCCTCCTGCCTCTTGCTCACAAGGTACCATCCCTCACAAAACATTCAAAATGTTGTGTGTGTGTGTTTCTTTTTTTTAATATAGAGAAAAAGCCAGCTATATTCCTGGCATAATTATGGCATACACTGCTGCCCAGTTACATCAACATTGTCATTTACTCCCAACATCATCGACCAAGCATTTACTGAGCCTCCTTTTGAGCCAAACTGTGCTCAGTTTTATGAGGCGTCATCACATTTCGCCCTCACAGCCACACTGAGAGCACTGAATCATTGTCACCCTTTTATACGCACAAACGGGGGCTGTGAGATGTGAAACAAATGGCCTGCGGGCACAGACCCCAGTTCCAGGCCCCAGAGCTCATGATTTGTTAAGCAAGAGGCTAAAAGATGACTCTGACTTGAAGCTTGAGTAATGAGAAAGATGACCATGTAATTAACAAGCGTAGGGGGTGCCAGGTTTCAAATGGAGCATTTTGGTTTCTGTAGAACATGTTGAAATGGAGCTGCTGAGGGGAGGAAGAAGCTATCAGTTATAGATACAGTTTCAGTCCATTCTTTGTCTGTAGTAACTCTGCCTCTAATAGTGTGTGAATTTTAAAATAAGAGCTTGAGGGTTGTTCTGTGTATAAAATTAAATGCAAGCAACATTAAAATAGTTTATGTAAATCAATAAGAAATATATTTCATGATAATGTTTCATCATTTTCTTATCACTGTAGTTTTTGAATAATTATAGTTATTGAAAAATAAATTTTAAAGTAATATAATTGAATTTAAATATAAAGTACTAATTTTAATATTAGCAATAAGACATAGACTGCCATATTTTTGTTGTAGCTAAATAAGAGTATTCTTTCCAATCTGTTATTCAATTCTCCCTTTTATCTATTTAACTTATGAGTTATCATGTCAGAAGTATCAAGAAGAAAATGTATAGTTAGTTTTAGGGGGCTCAAAGGATTTTCGTAATAAACACTTTCTATATAAAATTATTGTGCAGGTGGGAAAAAAAGACTTCATTTCTATTCATTATTGCATCATTTTAAAAAATTTACTATGCAGGTTGTGGAAATAAGCTATAAAATTGTACATGTTTGCAATTGTTAAAATGTTTTATTAGGACATATATTTGGCATGCTGTCCCATTTTACTTCAGTGACTGAGACTGTTGCTTAAAAGAACATTCTGTTTCTCTAACTATAAATAGTTTCCAGTCATTTCCTAAGTAGCAATGGAGAGACATCGCCCCCATCAGGGAAAAAAGAGAATAGAAATACAGATCTTTTCTAGCAATTCATCTAAAAGGTAATGAATATAAGCAGAGAATCTGCACACATTGACAAGAAACAGCCTTACAAATATGTAATGCCTCCAGCTATTGAGCTAGTGTTTTCTAAATCATCTACATTTTTAAGACAAAATCCATTTTAAAGAAAAATAATTTTAGATAGACAATATTGAAAATTAAAGTTAATGTAAAATAGCTCATAGTTAACATTGTGCACCAAACATCGTCAATGTTTTGTAGTCATTAAAATATTATAAAATTGGTCTAGTTTTGTTACATACCAGAGCTTGTTATACACTTACAGATGCTAAAATTAATTAAAATTTAATTAAATTTTTGGTCATTAATCTTTATGAAATCTGAAGTAAGTGTATTTATTTAAACATGTTAGGAATTATCTCACCTCTAAAACATTGAGAGATTGCTTTAGTTTAAATTTATTGTGTCCCTTTACTTTAAATATAACAAAAATTATGTCTCAAATTATACCACAGGAATAAGTGGCAGTTGATGTTTCCTCCTCTATAACATTGTTCTAAAACATTGTACCATAGTCATAATGAGCAACTCAGAATTTATTATGCATTGCATAATTTATTGCCACATTTTGGTGTGTTGTTTTTCTAACTTACCAAAAAGAATGAACTGTCGAAGGCATATTTCACAAGTTCTTTTAAAGTTTCCTCTCTCTCTCTCTCTCTCTCTCTCTCTCTCTCTCTCTCTCTCTCTCTCTCTCTCTTTTTCTCTCTCTCTCCTCCCGTCTATCTAGGCCTGATTTTTCCCCACCCTCTGTCTGAAATGGAGAACTTTTTAACTTTTTTAACATCTCAGTGTCTGTGATGGGATTGAATTTATGTATGGTTGACATTTAAAATAAAATGTTATTGCAGAAAATGTCAGAAAGTGTAGAAGTTAAGTCATCTGTTAGAACTTAATATACTTTATAACCTTGTAATTTTTATCAGATTTAAAAAATTCATTCTGTTATAAATAAATGATGTTATCCATAAACTTGAACTTTCTCGCAGTAAATAGTCATTGAAAAATAATAAATTGAGATGTGAAGAACTTATATAGTCTGTGTAAATACTTTAGGATAAATAATAAGCATACTAATTTTGTTTGAAAAAAATTGAAAGCTCCAATATAGGGCAGTATATGCTTGTGTTTAGAATAATGAAATAGATAGATAGATAGATAGATAGATAGATAGATAGATAGATAGATAGATATTCTAAACATAAGAAATGTCTGATGGATTGAAAATATGTGCTTTCAGTAGAAAGTTGTCTAAATTTTTACATGGTCAAGTTTTTTCATTGAAAAGGAACACTTTAAGATTTCTATATCAACCTTCCATATGGAAAACTACTATTTTCATCACCTTGGCTTATGGGAGATATAAAATAATACACATCTTATTCTCAGATTTCATGCTTATTTACAAATCTAATCAGGAGAATGAAGCAAATCACTTAAGAGTCACAGTAAATCAAAAATAAAATACTCTAGCACCAATGTCTAGACAGCAAAGAAATAGCTAATAACCATGTAGTAGGATTTATGTTTATAAGCATTGCCAACAAAGCTCTATTTTTTTTTTTTTATTTGACACTAAATTGCATAAAGAAGGTCTTTGGCTATTTCATTTACTTATTGACTCTTTTTTACATATTTGTGTGATTCTAAAAATAAACTTGTGCACTTTATTCTAAATTTTGGTAGATAATTCTGAAATGATTTCAACTAATGTAACCGGCACAGTATTTAAAAGTTATTTAAATATGCAAATAGCATTTGTTACTGCTTAATATTTTTTGAGAGGGAGGAGGGCACTGAAAATTAAGATTTAAAGTTTCCTTAACGTTTGTACATTTATATTTAATAGAAAGCTACGTGAACTTGTCTATCATTTACATTTTATCCCACGGGATACCAGTAAAATGAGTGCATCTAATCAAGACCAATGGTGTTGGGTCAGTTTCTTCCTTGTGTTGATTGATACAGATTCCTCAACAAAAGAGAGCTGAATAGCAGGCACTTCTGGTCCTACTGATCTGGGAGCTTGGAGATTTGGAGCAAATTATAGATCTGGGGTCTTCACTCAGTGTCTTATTGTCTTCTAATGTTGCACTAAAGTTGCTAAAGTTTATTTTAAATAATGGGAACTACAATAGCATGATTCTCTAAGGGGACAGATAGAGTTTTGAGAATATTCTACTCAAGAGCAAAGAATTTATCTTAAACTAGGATAGACCAACAAGCAGAAGACCTAAACATGTTTTGAGAGCATAGACCAGGCTGCCTCAGACACCGCCCAGGTGCTTGAGAGGGACCATGAATGAGCCAGCTGTAATCCCTGCGCCCACTGCTGTCCTTTCTCACTCCCTGCTTCACCCTGTGGAACCCGCTCCCCGTGAGTAAGACCTGCTTTCCTGTGGACACAGGAGTCTGAGAGGAGTCTGGTTTCTCTAGGATATTGAGGAGGGAACAAGGAAAAGCTATTTAACAAAACTGATTTAATATGAAATGATACGAGATGCAGAGAAGAAACAAAAATACAATTGAGCTCTCGAGAAAATCTCATCACTGTGAACTGAATTTATCAGCCTTCCTGGCTCCCTACCATCAAGTCCAATCAGTCCTCAGCCAATTAGGATTTGAAGTCGCCTCTTGTTTCTCTCTTTTGCCCCTGTTCCCTTTACCCCCAACAAACTCAAAGAACTTTATGTCTCTTTCTAAAGTAACATTTAACTGTGATTTTAAAAATGGCAATTAGAATATTAGTTAGCCACCCATAACCACTTCATACATAACCCAAAGTGTTAGATTCTTACACTTCCTAGGGCATTGATTGTGTGCCGAGAAGAGAAAGAGATGAGTGAAAATAAGTTTTGTGAGTCATCATTCAACAATGCAGTGCACTTAATTAAAGAAGAAAATCTCCTGGGCAGTGATGCATTGGCGGGGAAGAGAACTTTGCCCCCTGGTGAATGAAAAATGTCTGAATTAGGATACCACACCAACGGTCTGTGAAACCTTAAAGTGTCCAAATAAACTTCTAATTATAGAAAATTCTCATTAAATAGTGAACAGATATAATTACAGAAAGATTTTCACTTAATTAGAATCTCATCAGAGCTTCCATCTGCATTGAGATTTTGATAATAGAGGTCAGGACCTTTTGGGGTTGATGGGGGAAAGTAGGTCAGAAAATGAGGGAGTTGTGGATCCATCATGAAGTTTTTGGCATCAATAATTTTTACTGAGTTTTGGAAAAAATCAGACACAGAATAAATGTGATCGTAAAATGCAAAGGGCAGGTACCAGCATGAATCACACTGAGGATACCTGCGAAGCAATTCTGCTGTTAGCATTACAAATTAAATATGACCTAGCATGCACATTGTTGAGTTATGTATATTCCGGGGTGAGGAAATTGCAGTATGGAGACAAGACAAATATGTTGAACTCTGGAGAAGCAAATTTCTGTTTAATGCAAGATTCCATGTATGGAATCCTAGTTACCCTGCTGATAAACCTCAGACAGCAGTTCCCCAGGAAACCATAAAGCAATTTATTTGAGAAGGAAGCTTAAATTGAATACTGTAGGTTTATATTTCATGTTAATTATAGCCGTGTATGGGGATCTACTTATTATCACATAGGCAGCAGATAGACAACCTTATTTCATGCTTGCTTATTTTTTGCATAGAATAAAAAAAAATTACCATTCTAAATACCACCCCCTTTACTTTGCCAGCGATTTAAATGAATGAGTATTGCTTATATGGCTTAGTTAAAGGCACCATTTCTACAATGATAATCTCTTAAACATCAGTGCTTCCAAAGGAGTAAAAACCTGGCTGAATACTAGACATTCATCCAGGCAATGGAAATGCAATCATACACAAACCATAGTTTTTATCTAGAGGAACTCAAGGACTTCTGTCCAAGTGCTTTTAATACAAGATTACATATCATAGATAACATGCTTAAGAGGATATGGTAATAGAGCAAGAAGAAACTGAGGCTTATCTTTGCCAACTATACCAAAATGGAGAACATAGTTGTTCATTCAAAACATTTTTGTTGAGACAATACTATTTATCAAGCCTATTGCCTCCTTCCTACCAATTCATAGGAGGAACCCATTCTTTTGATACCAGGCTTCTGGGTTAATTTTTAAGTAATAGGAGACCTCAGTTGACGTCCCAATATGATGAAGTCATCAAATAGAACTAGGGAGAAAGGATGAAAACCACACACTGTACAGGTCATTAACTCATGAGGATTAAATCCTATTTCTCATGAATGAGAAGGAGCACTCCCAAAGCCTCTCATCCCTTATTTGTCTTTGTAAATGTGCTGGTAAAGTTTTATGAATTCAAATCAATAGACACTTATTCAGCAAGTATTGTAGTTTGTTCAAGGCATTGCACTAATCTCTGAACAAAAACACAACTGGGAGATGTTATTCTTCCCTCCAGGAATTTAAGATTGAGTGGAGAAAATAGACATCCTATTTAATAAAGAAGGGATATGCTAATTGACCATCATACCCTCACAAAGATGGCGGCACCCACAGCCAATAAGGAGGAAATATGCTAATTGACTCTCACACCCTCAAAGATGGCGGCACCCACAGCCACAGTTTTCCAGTAAGAGGTTCTGAGCAGCGATCGGGTCTGTGAGTGCAGTTCTATTCCATTACATGAGAGGTGCGTTTGAGAAGCCGGGATTTCTCAGTGACTTTTCTCTTGATTCTGAAGGGTGGTGCTATTCCTCTGTAGTCCTGTGCACAATACAAAGTAAATAGGGCCAGTCAGCTGGTGGTATCACCTCCCTCCTATCCCAGCCCCAATGCTGAGACCTCCCAAGGAGCCTCTGGCCCAAGGGCAGATCCAGGGGGAGGTAAACTAGGAATTTCTCATGTTCCTCTGGCCATCTCACACTCTCTAGGTGTCAATCAGGCCTCTTTTGAAAGAAGAATGTTCAGAAAATCTACTTGAAGCTTACTTACTGGCAAAACTTAGTTTTGAATTACTGGTGAAAGCCTAAACTGAGAAAGGTCAGCTCACACTCTGTGGAGAAAAACACACTAAGGAGGCTTGTCGATAACTTCCCCTCTCCCTGAGTTCCTCTTTGACCATTTTCCCGGGGCTTCCTCAGCCATATTACAATTGTAGACTCAGCTCTCTAAAACCTACGTATTGGCTGAAATGTATGGAATTGCCATTTTGGTAGGTCAAGTGGTCAAATACCAGCAATTTCATAGGATTCAGAATAACATATAATCTGACTCCGAACTCTGGAGTGAAGTTCTCTATCTGATAATCCCATAAGTGTTTCCGTGTACACATGTTGAAAAGCAGACACACTGTCTTCCTTCTACTTTATTTGGTCTTTAGGAGAATGGCATCCGAACTTGTGCCATACAAGCAATCCCAGAGACCATGCCTCCCCATCTCTTTTACCTTTGTGTATGTCATGTGGTTCGATGGCAGTATTTTAGGAAACAGGAATTAGGCACCAACTACTGCTGGCATCTGCTCTTGCCCTAACTCTCTGGGAAATGACTTCTTATTTCTGGGGAAGTAAATGTATGGACCTAATATAAAACGAAACATTGAGATAATTTCCAGGGTAAATTATATTTGCACATACTTTATAAAATTAAGTGTGCAGACATTTGCATAGTTCTATGCAAAAATATACTTACATCTTACATGCACACAGTATTTCTTTGTGACTGTATACTAATCTTTGGATCTGTGTTGATGCCAACAAGAGAAATATGCCTCTTTGAAATGTTATTTGTAAGAGCAATAATGATTTTAATGTGTAAAAATGAGAGCCACATTGGTTTATTATCGTTAGTGAATGTTCATGAAAGGGAAGGACAAAGCCAGTTCTATTTTCAAAATCAGCCTGTCCCCTAGAGAGCTGAGATCTAAAGCGCAGTTTCATGATTATAGGAGGAAAACATATGCAAGAAACGAAACATGTACTTTGTGTGGTACAAAGAATTCTTTCAAACAAAATTACCTTTTCCAAAGATCAGCAGCATAGTTTCCATACTTTTCATTGCCACTTTAAATATCTTGGGCACTTCCCCCTCTCCCTAAAAATTATTCTTTTTTTCTTTTTTTCCAATATTTTGGAGGTTAGTTAAATCACTAAAACTACAGCAGGAATAAATGTACAATCGTAAACCTGGGAAAGACCTCAGGAAATTAGCTGTCTCTTATACTCACATCAGAAATGTCTGATCGAAAACAGGTGAGTAGTGAGTGTTCACATATTTAGAAATAATTCAAGGTTCAAAATCTCAAACTGTTTTTTAGTAATGTGCAAGCTTTCTCTCCACTTATGTTGGGAGGATGTTTCTGGAGCTGGTCAGGTTGAATGGATGGCCTCTGTAGCACCTCCTAGTTGTACAAATGGGAGCAAGTGGCTTGACATTTTAAGCATCTGTTACCCAAAGTAAAACATGAAGATGTGATTCCTACCAAGAGGCTTATAGAGTTCACTTGCTCATTATAGCATCTGAAACTCAGCAATGAAGCCAAATGTATTCTCTAGGAAAATGCTTTTGCAACTTTTGTGACAGTTATTTATATAAACTCCTAAAAAATTGGTTATTTTTTTGTTTGATGTTTTTATTTAATGAAACTTTTCTACGGACATATTTCATCCTATTTTTTTAATCTTTCCTTATTTTTCTTTTACTGCTAAGAACCATTATATGCTCAATGTAGATTAATTATTTTATACTTGCTTTTTCCTCTTGGTTATACCTGATAGTTTAGTGACAGTTCATTATATATTCATTCATTCATTCATTCATTCTTGCATTCAAAGAATCTACTCTAAGCCCATTGCTCTTGAGTTACAACAAGTAATATATATTCTTATTTCATTACTTAAATTACCCCTTAAGACACTTGTATTTAATTTATATTTATTTATTCATATTTACTGAGACTACCAATTCACCAGATTTTTTTGCAAAGTATATTTGCAATTATATTAGGTTTCTATGGAAAAACATATTAATGAGTGTGTGTGTGTGTGTGTGTGTGTGTGTGTGTGTGTGTGTTTACAGCGAGAGGAGAGGAGTGGAAAGGAGAGGAGAGGAGAGGAGAGGAGAGGAGAGGAGAGGAGAGGAGAGGAAAGGAGGGGAAAGGAAAGGAGGGGAAAGGAGAGGAGAGGTGAGAGAGAGCTTTTTTAAGGAATTGGCTCAGGAGATTGTGGAATTCTTGGTGAATACAAAATCTGCTGGGTAGACTGGCAGGCTGAGGTCAGGGAAGTTATAGAGTTATACTTCAAGTGCAAAGGCATTCTGCTGCCAGAATTCCTTCTTGCTCAGGGAGACCAGTCTTCAGTGTATTGAGGTCCTGGACAGGTTGGACCAGGCTCATTCCCTTTCTTAAGGACACTCGAGTTACTCAAAGACAATTTATGCAAATGTTAATCTCAGTTCAAAAACACTTTTACAGAAACATCCAGAATAATATGTGTACAAATATCTAGGCATAATTTCTCAGTCAAGTTTACACATAATATTAGCCATCAAAATGGGCTTTATAAAAAGCTAATAAATAATCTTCATGTTTATTACTGAATATATCCTATCTTCATAATTATAGAAAATTATTGTGATTATTTATAAAGGTAGAGATACTGGTTGTTATCAAATAATATTTATAGAAATACAAATCATTCATATTTAGTACAGTTTTATATCAGAAAAATTTCATTCAGTACCAATTTTAAGTATATTAATTATATATTGGCACAAGATGTTTCAAATAAATCAAATGTTATTCAGCATTTCCTCAAGTTAGCAACTTAATTTTATCTTTCACCAAACCATTCTCTTGTGGAAGAATTTTAATGTTTAGAAATTAGTATATTCTGTATAAAAATGCAAAAAATAGGCTAACAATTACTGAGTGCACTAATAACTGTGGAAAACAATAAAACCGATTTTGACATTTGATATCCTAAAGCAGATTTCTATATGTTGGCATGGAACATAGACCTGGGTTGAAGTTCAGATTTCATAACTTCAGTTACAGATTCAATATAACATTTTAAAGAGACTTTCAGTCTTTTCTGCTCAGTTGTATTCGAAGGTCTTCTCTCCTTATTTGTGGAACCTTTTGGATAAGTCATCTTTCAAGGGGAAGTCTGGCCGTGTCCCTGGTGAAATGATCTATTAAATCATGTGGCTCTCCATTCAGCTGGCAGCAAAAGGCGTGCAAACCGGGTGTTTTTATTCACTGTAATCTTGAGTTAAGAGAGATTTTTTTTTAGATTGTTTTTTCCTCCAAGGACATGTAGCCCTTATGGTCTACTCTAAAACATTGTAAAGCCTACTTCTTAAGCAACTTTGGGAGCTGAGTAACAGAATTAACTTTACTGCACGCTCAGGTATGGTTAGGGTCACGTGGTATCTTTCAGTATTTTTGAGGAACGTTATAAAATCGTGCAATCTTTATGGCATCTGACAGGAACGATGCCATGGCTTGAATGGCCCACTTTGAGCACTGGGAGAAATTTCAGTGTAGTCTTAGAATCAGAAACACTTGGGGTGCTTCCCTGGAGCGATTGTGGCTTTTACTAAGCAACACTTTTAAAATGGTGGGCTTATTAGATTTATCTCTTGGTATTGACTATTTGAGAGTCCATAGCCACAAATGAGTTCTATATATATTATTGCTAATATTGCTACTAATATTCAGAACTTAAAAAATCTATTAATATCCCTAAAGCCATATTAAGCCTCTTTAATATACTAGGCAGTCTATAAAGGCTAAGGCATATAATTGTATTCAATTCTCTCTAAAAATCACTTTTAAATAATGCAGATTATGATAAAATTATACCTCGTGTTCGTTCCTGGCTCCTTGTTAAATCCAGATCTTTTCTTTTGTACCATTTTTAATTAATACTGGTCGGTTATGGTTCATGCAATTTTGTACTGCGTAAATCCTTTTGTGAATGCAAGCTTTAAATGAGGATAATTATTTTGTCTGTTTTAGTCACCATTGTATTTTCAGTATTTAATCCGGGTGCGCAAAAATATTTACTGAATCACTGACTAAGTGCAAAAGTGCAGGCATACATTAATACATATATTTACCTTCATACAGACCCACCTGTAAAATAGAGATGAAATACTGTAATTTTCTTATGAGGATATAAGATAACATACTACCTAGCAGTGTTCCCAAGGTTACATATATAGGTAGAGGTGACATATGGCATGTGCTTTTTACAGTGTAATTATTATATTGGGACGATATTTAGTTTGGATTCAGTATAAAAGCATTGTTCTTTAATATGTCACTCAATGGAAAATGAAATTACAGGCAGAAAGGGAAATGGTTTTCTATTAAGTTATTTAAAAATTAGTAGCAAAATCGGGTATACAAGAAAGTAAAATAAACAAACACAGAAGGAGGTATAATAGGTTAAGGAGGACATAATTGATCTGGTGAAGAATATATTCTTGACTTTTAAAATAGATTATTTGTCAGGATAGAATTTGATGATTGTCACTCTCAAGATATAAATTTTAAAATACCCTAAGCCTGCAATGATAACAGCTAAATTGTAGTAAGCATTTTACTGCTTACAATATACTCAGTCACAGCAAAAAATCTTTCACAATGATTATCTACACTTTGCAATTAGGGTAAAGCATAAATACAATAAATAAAAAAAATGTATACCCTTCTAAAAGTTCTCAAACTTGTAAAAAGCCTATAATGCTGTGACACTTTATTTTTAATGTAAGCTACAAAATCTTGGCTTCCTTTCTGTCTTGTTAACCATTCTTTAGTAGCCAACATGTATTACTCATTTACTATATATTTCTTGAAAAAAAGCAATCTCACTTGAATTATCTTTGCAATAACTGCAGCGAAATAGTACAGATATTATTTTTCCTGACTTCCTTTGTTTAGTATTGCTTAATATGCTGTTACACCCATAACTCTTTGTTTTCGAGTGGCCTGGTTCTAAGTGAGAGCTTTTTTATCCCATGAATGATGTCTGTGGAACCGGAAACTCATTGGTACTGCAGTGCTGGAAAAACAAAAACAAAACAAAACAAACAAATAAACAAACAAAAAAACCAAGCAGATCTGACTGGTTACAGAACTCAAGCACCTTCCTGATGCGTGTGTCTGTGCTGCAGTACTGTCTTCAAGATTCCACCTGCACTGAGGTTTATTCTACCTCGTGGGAAGAATGTGTCTCCAAACATAAATACATAAATACATGAAAAAGCAACATATTGCATTAACCCATCTCAGTCACCAGCCAGGAGACCAGCACCCTCCTCTCGGGCAGCAGAGAGCTGGCCTAGCAACAGATGTCTTTGGTGAGAGGAGAATCAATCACTCTGATTGCCAGTAATTTCTCTAAGAGAAACAGAATGGAGATACCGAAATCCATGCAAACTTGTAAAAACAAGATTTCACTGGAGAAACTGCGCGTGAGGGATGGGGCCCTTGCCGTTATCTGCTTTGGCAGAGGGATGATTGAATGAACAGTGCCCTCTGGGTGCCATCGCAGGCCTGACAGTGGGTGGGTGGGGGGGCTCAGAAAACGGGGGGCCCTCAGACAGAGGCGTTTATATTTGCTAAGCGTTTGCGTGGAGGAAAAGGAAATCTCCCCAAAGGAATAGAAGGACCACTGTAATTAGTCTCCCTAATGGAGAAGCCTGGCTGATGAAGAGGCCCTGCTAATGCACTCTGGGGCTGGTTATAACCGAATTACTGAAAACGCTCAGCAAGCCCTTCTAAGCCTACTTGCCTGGCTTGGTCTCCTCTGTCAAAAGGCTCCTGCGACCTTTTCCTGCTGAGCACATGTCCTTCTCCAGCCCTGCGTCTCCACGGCCTGCATTCCTGGGCCGGCCTGAGGGCCCAGCAGGTGCAATTAGCTCCTCGGAGAGAATAGCCGCTCTGGAGGAGCTTCTGGAGGAGCTTCTGGAGGAGTCTGAGCGCCTGCTTCCCGCGCTAAGGCAGCTGGAGTCACTGCTGCATCACCCGGCCAGCCTGAGTAGTTTGAAATCACAGACATGCAAAGAATGAAAAAGGGAAAGACATAATCTGAGTCATGTATTTTTACTCCGCTTCCTGTGCACAGTGATCCTTTCTGTTTGTCTGAAATAATGGGAGTGACGGCCCAACGCCAGTGGCTCACAGGCCTTTCCATGAGGTGAGGAAGGACGGGCTAACCATGCTTCCTTCGCTCCCTTTGCCCAAATAACTGCATCACTAAACACGAGGGCGAGTAAGGTGCAGAAGCACTGCAGCCACACTGGGAAATCCTGACATGTTGGCAAACAACACCTGATTCTAAGGATGGGTGTAGTTTGAAGAAATGGCTGTTTGATACCTAACACCATAGTGAATCTTCATTTATCTAGCACGTAGGTATGTGGCAGGGATAGAATGAAATTGCAGGAATACAGGATCTGATTAAAAAAAAATAGGATGTACATCTCTATGTGTTTTGTATTTTCCATGACTGCTCAACCCCGAACTGACTGTGTCCTACGATTGGGACAGGGCATGGAGATTTGCATTTGAGGAAGAACCACAGAGGATGACTCTTCTGTATTAACATGTGGAAGATAAAACTATTGATCTGCATGTTATCTCCGTACCTGGTTAAATGTAATTACATGTAAACGTGTGCCTTCACACGCCAGAGGATTTGGAATGTCTAGGTCTCTGAGACAGATGCATTTGACAAAATAAGCAGATATGCAAATGAACCAGCCCAACTCTTTATAGTCCTTTACTTTTTTTTTCCAATATATATTCTCGAGTTCCAATTATTGTGCAAAGCCCCGGAGATGTGTGGACAAATGTCACTTGGTCCCTGCCAATAGGGAACCTGGATCCTGGTGTCGCAGGTAACAGAGTAAACATTATGTTATACTTTGTGCCACGGGGTGAGCAGCTCTGAAGGCAATGGGGAAGGAACTGGGAGGACTTCCAGAAATGCAATGTGCTGGATTGTATGAGGTGCTGATGGGAAGGAGGAAGGGGAAAAGCTGTGTCCAGAGAACAGGTAAGAGATAGAGCCTGGTGCTTTATGCCAGTGACTATGGATTCTACCCACTGAGCAGTAGGGCAAGTGGGAACCATTTGAAGAGGAGAAGGACATACTTAGATCTGCTTTTCAGAAGGAGCAGGCGAGTGATTGCTTGGAATGTAGATCAGAGGGGGAAAAATGTAAGCATTGCCCCTATATCCTCACTTATCTGGATAATTTGTTCATATCAGAGTAAATAAATCACATTTTAAGAAAGTATATGTTTATAGCTTATATATATATTTTTTCAAATGAAGCTCATTAGAAGATTTTTAAATATGTATTCTACAACATTGTTAATTATGTAATGCGAGATTAAATATTCTTGATGCTTGCTCTGAAAAACAGAATATAGAATATTTGGTCCAAAATGTAGTGTATTGTGTTTCTATTAAAAGCTACATTTCTCATATTTTAAGAGGTTACCTTAAAAATAAGTAAGATAAATTCTACATTTATCTCAGGTGGTAAAAATAAAAATGTGTAAGACTATCAATCAGGGGACTTGGATTGTAGAAACTGCACAAACAAAAAAACTGTGTAACTTTAATCAGTTTCCAAATCTACCTGAATTTCAGTTACTTTAAATCTAAAAATCCCTCTTGGAAATGGTGATATTAAAGTTATATTTAGTTCTTTAATGTTAATGGGGTCTATGCAATTAAATCTGCTTATATATTCTATATGCAGGCCTAATGATTAGTTATCTCAGAATCAGAAATAGATATTCTCAATTAAAATTCCACTTAGAATGAACATTTCTCTCAATTTTAAGTGAAATGTTACATATGAAAAAATGAGCACCTTCTTTTCTGAATATTTAGTTTCATGTACAGGCTCTAAGGTCTTCAGCAGGAATTCTCTTGCGTGGCAGTGTTTAGACCCCTGTGAGACTCCAGTAGAAACTGCAGCACAATAAATCTCCACATAATTGTTCTTCTTTAGTGTAAAATCATGATTCCGACATAACTCTGCAAATCCACATTTTCTTTCCCAGATCAACCAATATATAGCTTCCTTATTAAAACATGAAAAGCATCTGTGGGTTGCATGAGTGTATGTGAGTGAATGTTTGACTATTGTTCCTCATCTAATAACGGCTTCTCAAGAGAGCGACTTTGAACAAGGATCTGGCTATGCTCTGGCATAAAATATTTCAAAATTATCATTGCTGAAATAAGCTGGAAATAGCCGCTTAATTTTTAAAATTTGACTTTGAAAGTTGTACAAAAAATCATTGATTCAAGTGATGATTAAAAATAAACATTAGTACCATTTCTGGCTTATACTAGAAAGCACTTTTGAAAGCATTATAAGATACTAACAGTTTTTTATAGATCATATTGTATGTATAAATAATGCTGAAAGGGGATTACCTATCTTTTGATTTGTTTCCTAAATGCTAGCTCAGTGCTTCCTAGAACTGATTAAAGCAACAAATCTGATTGTAGTATGCAGGGGAAAGTAAACCAACAAAAACTAAGCACACTCACACATGTGTGTGCACATGGGTACACCCAGATGTATCAGTTTAACAAATCCTTAAATGTTATATGTAGTGTGACTACGATAGAAATTTTGGGAATAATAGGTAAACAATAAGAAATAAAGAAAACACACCTATTGTCCTATCCTGCAGATATAATACTCTTTAATGTATATATTTGAGCTCATTTTTCATTCACCAAACATACACACTTACACACTTTAAAGATTAAACAGAGACTCTATGCTTCGGATATTGTAGGCCACATGCAATGCATCTTATTTATCACCTGCTCTTGTTTATTCATCAATATATTTTCAGATCAGTACATGTTCTGGCATTACAACAGGCTAAATAGCTTTAGACTTTCCCATTATATGGGTTCACTATAATTTGCCTAAGTAGTAATCCATTATTACGCATTCATTTTATTTCAGATATGTATTTACTGCATGGCACCATGAACATATTTGTACTTGAATCTTTGCACATGATCATAATTTCTTTAGAATAAAATCTTGTGTTAAAAAATGTCTCCTAGAATGAGATTGTTTTACTAATTTATATGCCTATCAGTACCCAGTAAGCATTTATATCCCACTCCCATACTCCTGAGAAAAGAAAAAAAAAGGATATTATCTTCAACAGCCTATTTCAGACTATATTTTGAGGAAACTGAAAGTAGAACAGACATCCATAAGTTTTCTCAAATAAAACAGTGAGCCCGACCAGTGTGGGTCAGTGGGTGAGCATTAACCTCTGAGCCAGGAGGTCATGGTTCCATTCCAGTCAGGGCTAATGCCCAGATTGCAGGCTCAATCCCCAGTCGGGGACATGCAGGAGGCAGTGGATCAATGAGTCTCTGTCATCATTAATCTTTGTTTTTAACATGTTTTATTGATTTTTACAGACAGGAAGGGAGAGGGATAGAGAGTTAGAAACATCATTGAGAGAGAAATATAGATCAGGTGTCTTTTGCACACCTCCTACTGGGGATGTGCCTGCAACCAAGGTACATGCCCTTGACCGGAATCGAACCCAGGATCCTTCAGTCCACAGGCTGACACTCTATCCACTAAGCCAAACCAATTAGAGCATCATCATTAATCTTTTTATCTCTCTCCCTCTCTTCCTCACTCAAATCAATAAAATATATATATTTAAAAATAAAACAATGAAACAGTGGATAAAGCTGTGGAGCTGTACATACTGAATCTATCTTTCGAGGATCCATATTGTGCATTAAACTATGAGAGGTTCTGGTATAATACACTGGCGTAAGTTTTGTTAACCCAGGATTTCCTGGACCCTGGTGATCATAGCATCCTTTATTGATGGAACCACTGGTAAGGCACCTGAGGCATTAATGTTACTTAGAAAGCAGTTTGTGGAACGCCAGCCCATTATGAGGTTGTGTAACTGGCAATTATTGAACACACTGTGAATTGACTGCTTAATATCCATTCCCCTTCATCCTTCCCACAGGTGACTAGCAGAACGGTGTGCCCAGCTAAAACACTTGCAATTAACCAGCAGCACTAACAGGATGCAGACAACTAGCTCCCCAAAAAGTGCCTCAGCCTGAACTTTGTCATCGGATTCTCTCCCACTTTTAACCCCTCATTTTACAAAAATAAAAATAAAAAATACATACATTTTTATTGATTTTTCTCAAAGAGAAAGAGAGAGGAATAGAGTTAGAAACATCACTGAGAGAGAAACATTGATCAACTGCCTCCTGCATACATCCTACTGTGAATGTGCCCACAACCAAGGTACAAGCCCTTGACCGGAATTGAACCTGGGACCCTTCAGTCTGCAGGCCAAAGCTCTATCCACTGAGCCAAACCGGTTAGGGCTACCCCTCATTTTTCAGACAATAGATGCTGGTTTACTATCACGTTGCCTCTTTCCAGTCATAATTCTTGGTAGTTTTTATATCGATGTAGATAATCTTTTCAATCCCCTGAACATCCATTGATTTAACCTTATCTCAGTCACACATCCATCCCTTGACATTGATATTATCAAATCATTCTGCCTAATGGTCTCAGTTTCCAATATGTCACTCATCAAACATCACTCACTATGTTTCAGTTATGCTTTAACCCTCTGGTAGTCTCCAGTATGTATTTCTAACACGTGTCCCTCTTCCTCTCCCAAAGCATTTTCTCTCTTTCTCCTGACCCACTTCAAAGGACTTAGCCAGTCATTATTATCATTCTCTTGCTTGCACTATCAACCGCCTCCCCCTTTCACACTCCCTGGAACTGCTAGGCTACAGGAAGGCTGAATGTAACGCTCCCTGTGCCTGCTCCTATGTACCCCAATGCAAAGCCCTGTTTATGGGATTTTGTTAATTCAAAGTCATTACATTAAGGAGGATCTTAGTGCTCTTCAGAAGTTATACTGCACACCGAAACCGGTTTGGCTTAGTGGTTCTGCGGACTGAAAGGTCCCAGGTTCGATTTTGGTCAGGAGCATGTACGTTGGTTGCGGGCACATCCTTGGTAGGGGGTGTGCAAGAGGTAGCTGGTCGGTGTTTCTCTCTCATAGATGTTTCTAGCTCTCTATCTCTCTCCCTTCCTCTCTGTAAAAAAATACCAATAAAAATATTTTTAAAAAAAGTTATACTGCAGACCCCTGTTTATCAGTTATGTTCTTTGGTTACTACGATCCTAACCTATCACGATTGAGATGACCATTTCCCACACACTTTGATGATTATATAGTGTCATCATGCCAAATCTTCAGCACTACCTCGCAAGGTCTATTCTTAGCTCATTGCATTGTGTCCTGAATTATTACGTAAGTGGGAGCAATTAGAAGCAACTCCCCCGACAGCACTGATCCATGTACAAGTACCTGTTTCTGTGTAGTCTGCATTAATCCTTATGCCATTGGCAAACTCTGTGCTCCTAGCAAAGTCCAAACTCTTGTACACTAAATCCCATTCCTTCTTGTCTGCTTAGGGGCATTACACTGGCACTTTTGTCCTCCCTAAGTGGCAGGATGAATCATTTTCGCTCAGATGGATCTTTCCATCAGGTTCTAAATATAGTGCACATCACAACTTATCTCTGAGAGACGAACTAAAGATTTGTTCAGGTTGAGAAATTCTTGCAAAACTCTTAGGTTTATCTGAATCATTGATCCTCTTTGTATAAGGTACATGGCTAAATTATTAATAAATCATTTGTTACTATGAAACATATGGCATAGTTGTCAAACTTTTTGCACTGAATAAATTGCCCTGGCCTGGGTGGCTCAGTTGGCTGAGCATCA
Source organism: Pipistrellus hanaki (assembly GCF_964339955.1). Taxonomy (NCBI): domain Eukaryota; kingdom Metazoa; phylum Chordata; class Mammalia; order Chiroptera; family Vespertilionidae; genus Pipistrellus; species Pipistrellus hanaki. The sequence goes on from NC_140505.1 coordinate 4,598,768, forward strand.
TTCTGTGCACAAAAAAGCTGCTGGTTCTATTCCTGGTCAGGGTATATTCTGAGGTTGTAGGTGTGGTCCCTGATTAGGGTGGGTAGAAATCATCATCAATATCTCTCCCTCCCTCCCACCTCCCTCCCTCCCTCCCTCTTTTCCCGTCTCTATTCCCCCCTCTCTCACTCCAAAATCAATATAATTATATTTTTAAAAAGGCACTGAGTAGCTTGTATGTGCAGTGTTGGCCACTACCATGGAAATAAGCTTTCTTACCCATTTATAGGAACTGCAGAGAAATGAGCCCTGGACCCTGAGAAAGATTTAAACTGGCAGGCATTGGATTGATTCTGCTCCTAATCATATATCACCCTTTGTTTTGATAGCCAACAAATCCATTAACCTATCTGAATTGAGGCAGTTAAGTTATAATTACATTCTTTATTAGATTTCTTTGTCTAGATTCAAACAAAAATGACTGTAAGGGCACTGTCTTCTCCAACTAAAATGTAATTTCCGGAGGTTCTCTACCCGAACCCTTAGCATAGTTTTTGGCTCATAAAAGGTATCTGGTAATATTTAAATTGTGTATCTTGGTATAAATATATTACTAAAGTGGCTTTAAAATTATTTGGCATGATGTACTAGCCAGTGCATTGGTTGCTACGGTTGTGTTACAACTGCTCAATCCTGAGGAAAGCATTGTTTTCAGTAAATTCATTATCTCAGCTTTAAAAATATTCATTTTGTGGGCTCTTCATCAATAGATACATAGCAAATATATTTTCTATGGGAAACCTAATAAACAGCTGAATGGAAACATTTGGAAATGTTGATATTATGGTTTGGAATGAGGAATTGTTTCTTAAATTGTGCAAAATAGAAATATACCTTTTGCAACGACATTGACTGAATCAAGGTTTTTATGAGTTAAATTTTAGGTTTATCAACTTTGGCAAATAGTAAATTTAGAAGAGAATCTGACTCATTAAAACCTTACAGTTTATTGTTTTCCAAATGACCACAAAGAAATGTAGATATTGAAAAAATATTTATTACCAGCAGTATTAGAAGTACATTGAATTACTTTTCTTATGCAAATATTTCTAAGATGTTATGCGTTATTTTAAGTTATTTTTATTTTATCAATTGAACAATCTTGCATATTTTTATCATAAATGATGACACAGTTTTTCTTTTTCTTTTTTTTTGAGAATATTATTTTTAGAATGTTATAGGATGACCTTACAGCCACATTGAAATACCATTTATTTAAACATAAATGATATCCATAAGTGACAAAAATTAAGTTCACTTTAATTATGTCCTGCTATATGATATACCATAAATATGCATCAAGGAAATATATTTTGTTGTGAGGTTTGAAAAGATAAAGTCTTTTAAAGGAAATATGAGAGAGTATTATTCCAGAGAAATTTAATCAAAAGCCTCATTATATTTGTTTAGAATTTATAAAAAAAAACGAAAGGGTACCATGGTAGTTGCATATATTATTTGCAGCAAATCCCAGATTAGTTTAGAAAACCCTTATTCTCAATAAACCCTCCAGCTTGCCTTTGCTCCCTGAAGCAGCATTTATTGGAGAAGAACATGATTTTCTTAAAACTTTGCCAATTAATTTATTTGTGTTAAACTATGCTGTGTAATTTAAATCCTGCAGTTGATATATTCCTATTGGATTCCTCAGAGGCTCTATGTGAAAGGAGTTATTTAAAGTTGGTTAGATAAATTAGTTTGAAACTGAACATTTTCTTAGAAGCTTAGAATAGGTTACCCTTTCAAAAATATTTCTAACCAGGCTTGTGTTTCTCAGTGGCTAAGAGTCAACACAGCTCTAACTGGTTTGGCTCAGTGGATAGAGCATCGGTCTGCAGACTCAAGGGTCCCAGGTTTGATTCCAGTCAAGGGCATGTACCTTGGCTGTGGGGACATACCCAGTAGGGAGTGTGCAGGAGGCAGCTGATCTACGTTTCTCATCATTATTTCTAACTCTCTATCCCTCTCCCTTCCTTTCTGTAAAAAATTAATAAAATATGTGTTTTTTTGTTTGGTTTTTTTTGGTTTTGTTTTTTTAAGAGTCAACCCATGAGCTAGAGGTCACTGTTCAATTCTGAGTAAGGGCCTATTCCCCGGAGGTTGTACACTTGAATCTCAAGTGTGGGGCATCAGGAGTCAGCCAATCCATGTTTCTCTCTTACCACTGATGTTTCTATCCGTCCCTCTCCCTTCCTCTCTGAAATCAATAAAACACAGTTTACAATGAAGGAAATTGTTTCTGAATCCAGTCCTGTAAGAGAACCCGGAACACTGGAAACCAGTCTCTATAAGATTCAGTGACAGAGAGTTCGTAGGAAAGTAAAATACTAGTGCATAAGAAATCCTAATACAAGATAGGATAGCACAATGAAAAAAAAAAAATTGAAAAATGGTCTTGGGTTTCAAAGACTAACAAAAATATATTTGGAGTTAGAGACATAAAATTACCACTAGGACACAATAAATAAACACAGAAATATTACATATCGATTGCCCATAATGTAAAATTCTGATTAAATCCTTAGATTAATTAGAGCATCTTCAACTTCAGATTCAGAAAGAAATATGGTAGATTTGGAAAAGATTCAGAAGTGAATATAAACTTAATGTATAAAATATCTCATTATATTGTACTATCCACTGAAAATATCCCAAGAGATAATAAATTTAAATGTGTGCTTGAGGGATTTGGGTGTAACACCAAAGAAAATACTTTAACAGTTTTTGTTTAGAATTTAACATACTTTTGTTTTAAAGAAAGTTCTAGAAAAATTCTAAATATTTATGGAAGCAATGATTATGGTACTTAAGAATTGTTCTACCACTTGTTTGCACTTCAGCTATTTAAATTCTTTATATTTTCTGTGTCTCCATTTCCTCATCTGAGAATGGGGATATGACAGTATTTACATAATAGTGCTCTAGGACTAAACCAGTTAAGTAATTTAATATGCTCAGCGTAGTGGTTGGCCAAGAGCGTTTAATCTATGTTAGCTCTTCTCCCTCTCTTCCTTAGCACTGTTATTATATTCCAGAATATTTATTTTCAATAAATCTCCCTTTATATCCCTAATGAATATTGAATTAGTCACCAGAGAAAATAAATATGTCTGCATTTAAGATAAGAACTTTATTCTCGTTTATAATGTTCTCTTGCAATGGTGACTTGACTGATTAACAAATTAGTCTCTAAACAAAGAAGATTTGAATTCATTTGTGGGAAAACCAAATGGGCCATTTTTCAAATGCTGGGACTGACTCTCCGTATTTGCAGGTATTGTGATTGCTGCATTGTATTTGATGATTTGCATTATCCTCTTATTACCATACAACCACTGCTCTGCTGGAAAAATGTATTTATATGATTCATAAGGAACAGTTGGGGGAAATGGCTCTTCATTTGCAAATCTCTGCTGATACTTGGCAGTGGTTCCATAGTGAAGCTGAAGCATCAGAGTAATGTATAAAGTTCAGGCAAACGATGCTCCTTACCGCCTGTGCTTTGTTTTGACTACCAAGGGGGAAATTCATTGCAACTTAAAAATCACGATGAGAATGGGGAGCAGGATATGATATCAATTTCATGATCCTAGCACCTGTACTTATGAATAGAATGCCAATTATTTTATGTTTACTATATTTTTATTGCCTGCGCCTCGGGCTGGCCCTGGGAGGCTGTGTAGCTGCCATCTGAGGCTCGCCTGTACCTATGGCCGGCCCTGGGCAGTTGGGGAACTAAGGGGCCTGGGGGACTCTGGAGGCAGGCCCACCAACAGTTCTGAGGCGTCTGGGCACCGCCATCTTGTGGCTGTGGATGCCACCATCTTGTGAGGGAGGGACAGTCAATTAGTATATTCCTGCTTTATTAGATAGGACAAACGTGGTGAGATTTTTATCCATGGTATGACCACAGCAATTGTAGGCATCTTTCCTTGAAATGTAGGAAAATATAAGGGAAAACTTTCCCAGAACCCAGTGGGCATGTTAATGGGTCACTTTCAGATCATGGCCAGCAGAGTGCAGGCCATTCATGTAAAATGTACAGTTATGCCACATCCTCAATCTTAAGGGTGAGTCTCAATCAACCAAGACTGTTATTAGAGCCAAGAGTCACAGAATTTGTTCTTTTATATTCAGACACTAGAGGCCCGGTTCACAAAATTTGTGCACTGGGGTGGGATAGGGAAGGTTGGTATCCATCAGCCCAGCTTGCACCCTCTCCAATCTGGGATCCCTCTCACAATCCAGGACTGTTGGCTCCCAACTTCTCGCCTACCTGCCTTCCTGATTGCTCCTAACCACTTCTGCCTGCCAGCCTGATCACCCCCTAGCCACTCCCATATCAGCCTGATTGATGCCTAACTGCTCCCCTGCCAGCCTCTTTGCCCTCAACTTCCTTCCTCCGCCGGCCTGGTCACCCCTAACTGCCCTCCTCTGCAGGGTTGATCACCCCCAATTGTCCTCCTTTGCAGGCCTGGTGCCTCCCAACTGCATTCCTGCTGGCCATCCTGTGGTGGCCATCTTGTGCCCACATGCTGGCCGGATCTTTGACCACATGGGGGCAGCTATCTTGATCTTGTGTGTTGGAGTGACGGTCAATCTGCATATTACTCTTTTATTAGATAGGATGAGATAAAAGAAAGTGAGTTAGAGACAATGGTGAGCACTGTAGACTTGCCTTTGGGGAGCAGTCACAGAAAACATGTGATGAGCACCAGTACTTATCACAGTGGCTATCCCATTCTGAATTCTTCATCTTTGCTCCTTTAAGAGCTGCTACAAGAGTAAAAGCAATGAGTCCCCCCTTTTTGAAACATTTCCCTAGTTTAAATGTCTTCCTATACAATTTTCTTAAACTCGTGGCATTTACCTTACAGCAAAAGTTAGCAGATGACAAAATGAATGAACAAACAGCAAATGAATATTAACAGAAAACTCAGAAACAGACAGCTTATTTTGTGTGTGTGTGGACATGTGTGGTAGTGGTCGTGATGCTATACGTGGGATGCATGTGATAAAATGGTATTTATCTGCTGTTGATTTTTATGACAGAATTAAATCTACCAATATGCCATGGTGTTCAGCAGAGGAGACAGTGTTTTAGAAAAATGCCACGGCTGGTAGGTTCAGTGGCACCTAAAGAAGTTTAGGAACGGAGACCCAAGGAAGGCAGCAGTGACATGAAGGATGGCACCAGGACAGGGGACAGCAGCCTTCATCAGGGTCCTGATGGTGGCCGTGCGAAGGGTATGTGTGGGGGAATCTGATGCTCTTCAGTGGGGAGTAATGAGACCTAGGATGATGATTATTGAGGCACAGTATCACCATTCTGCTTCCATTACTGAACAGCTTTCCTTCAAATGTCTATAGAAAATTTATTTCCAGCATTGTATAGATCTGTTTTGAGGTTTTTCTTTTTAATGTCTCCACAGTTATAAAAGATATCCCTTATCATTCTGTTTTTCAGAAATGTACATTGCATCCACCTAGGTTCTGAGATGAATTCATTGAATATTGTTTACCTCTCTTGGTGGTGGTGGTTGAGTACTCTATGTCAGGGGACATCATGTTGCCGTTCACAAGCCTATGTCACTCTGCCTCTTTGCATATCACAGTTTGCCTCACAGGGTAACCTTAGAGCCGATGCTTCACACTGAAGCTGTGCAATCATTTTTCTGTGACTAGGGAGTTATGCAGATAAATTCTGCAGAGGAAAAACGAGGGAAAATTATCTTTGTATTGATTTTCCTCAAACTTTTTCTTCCTGTCATGCTATTACATTCCTGGTAAATTCTCTTTCATTGAGAAATAATTTTTATCAGGGACATTTTCTAGAATGAATGTGTTTTTTATTGGATGTCTCGCATGCCATTCCTCTTTTCCTTTTCCTTCCATCACCCCCATTCATTTTGTATTCTTGAGTTTCCCAGATCTTCGCTCTGACATGTTTCTTGATTGGATGGCAATTTGTAAGCTTTGTGCACTCAGATACCATGCTCTCTGTTCTCCTTTCCCCAGTGTTGGGCAAATGGTAGACAGGACATCAGTGATGGTTGAGGAAATGAGTAGGTCAAGGAGGTCGTGGTTAGAATAGTGTTAGAAAGATGACACATCAGGTACCTTTCTCATGAATCCTCTTGCTAAGTAAGGCCTTACAGGAGCCATTGCCACATCCAGGATCCTCAAACAGAAGCACTTCTACTGCAGGGTGAGTTAAGACCTGTGGTTGCCAAATAAGGCCAAAAATATTTGTCAAATGGGAGTGGGAAGAGTTTCTGGTTGCAATGTGTTTTCACAGTCTTTTTTGTCATACAATGCCTCCATATTTAGATACTACCTACCTCATCCCTTCTACATTCCATCATGAGATTAACCTTCTTAAGACAGTACTGTTATCCTCTACTCAGAAATCTTCCATTATATAAACATTCTTATTGTACTTGAAGTATTCTCTTTCATTTGTCTCTCCAATATATTGTATATTTTTGAGTGAAGCAGATGCAATAATATCTTTATACTTATCTCTACACATATCCCCAAGCACTTCACACATATAGATGCATATCACACATTAATATATATGCAGGCTTTTTACATGTTGATATACAACATGTATAACAGCAAATACTATGCAATCAGTGAATGCTTATTGAGTGTTTAGGTGTTTGCATAGCAACTTAAATATTTTAAAATGTTCATTGGAAGGAAGGGGGAGCAATGGACCTAGAGTAAGGATTGTTGACACCTAAAATTCATTGTGGATAAACCACTTTCTCTCTGGGCCTCAATCATGTCTTTGGAAAAATCCAGGTAGAGGAATGAAAAAGACTAGAGCCTCTCTCAAGCCTTACAAGACTTACCCAGTTCTGTTCCTGTTCCTCATTATCGAGTATGGCAGCAGCTTAGTGTAGCCATTTGGATGAGAAAGACTTTTTAGAGAATAAATAAAATTAGGGGTGCAACAAGGCAAGGAAACACAGAGTTCCTCCTGGCACATGTCCGAGTTGGGAGAGCCGTGAAGGACTCCTGGGTCTGTGTGGGTGAGGGAAGGTGACCACCTGGAGTTGCTGTTGGCAGAGAAGCAGCTGGCACAGTGGGAAGACGAGGGTGGCCTCTGCATCTATCAGGCCTGGGCTTCAGGCCAGGTCTTCGCTCTGACTGGGTGCTATTGAGACACGTGATTTAGTGTGTGTGTGTGTGTGCTTCTGTTTGGTTCGCTGTAAAGTGGGGCTACATACCTACCTTCAGGGTTGTTTCAAAAATGTACACGTTATGTATCAATATATATTCCAGGTACAGCTCTTGTTGAATAGCAAGCGCTCAATGATTCATAGTTATTGCTATTATGGCACTGAAATTAGTGCTGCTGAGGCCATAAATACATCTTAATATATCACCTGCCCCTGAAGTTGCAGAATAAGAAGGAGAAAAAAAAATGATTAACCCAAGAAATTAGAGTTCTCTCTCCATGCCTCTGATGGAAGGCCAATTTTCAAGCTTTTGGTGTTCCAAGATGACTTTTCTTCTGGCATTGCTCTTGTCCCAGCTATGAAACCAGTTTGAAATAATGATTATACAGTGACTATGCCTAATGATCCTGCACCCATCTAACCAGACATTAGGGGTTTACAGTAAGTAAACAAATAAGACTAGATCAGCCTGCCCCACCGCAGACAGGTGGTGTGAGTTCAGTGCAGTCCCCATCCCATTTCCACACAGCGTTTCTGAGGGTTCTCACTAATAGATATTTACTGCCTGTCCCAGTCACATCTTGATCTGCAAAAACTGTCAGATGTATTTTCCAGGATAAAATTGCTAATAATTTTTGATTACCAAAATGAGTCACCGAAAAGAGAACTTACCATATTAGATATTCACTGTGTAATTGAAAAAGATGATCCTGCCCAGCCTTATTTTATAGTTGAGCTATAACTCATACTCATAATATTTACTCATAGTCTAAAACCGCCATACATTAGTGCACATGCTCTTTCCCCCTCGGCATGGTGTCCCATTTGGAAATGTATGCTGAAGAGAGATGTATGGAAAGCAACCAGAAGTAGCTCATTTCTTCCACAAGTTTTACTTATTTCTTTCTTTTTTAATTTTAATTCTATAGCAACTGACTGTTTTTATAAGGAGATAATTTTTGGCACTTATAGGAAAATAATCTTTTTCTCTCTGTTTTATGACTTTGATTTTAGGACTAAATTATTAATTTGTGAGTATATTCCACAAATTATTTCTCAAAAGACTGCTTCCTTTGGGTGGATATCTGTAAAAACAAAGAAATTAAACATTCAAAATTAAACACTTTAATTTTAGCTCATGTATTATTTTTATTTTCTAAAAGTAGATCCAATGAATGAAAATGCACCTGTTTTGCTATTTCACTGCCTGTGATGTTCAATCACTGCTAAATATTATTTTTGTGAATGTTTCCATATTTAGTAGGTACCAAATCTCCTTTGCTTCTCTTTTTAAAAGTGTTTTTGTTGATTTTAGAGAGGAAGGGAGAGGGGGAGAGGGAGATAGAAACAACAATGTTGAGAGAGAAGCATTGACCAGCTGCCTCCTGCACAGCCCCCTGCTGGAGGTTGAGCCCAAAACCCAAGCATGTGCTGTTGACTGGAATCGAACCAGGGACCCTTTCATCCACAGGCGGACACTCTGTCCACCAAGCCAAACCAGCTAAGGGCTCCTTTGCTTCTCTTACACAGAATTTTAACTTCACTCCCTTTGATTTGTAAGTCTACCTTTTCTAATGCATCCCTCTGTACTGCTCTGAGGGTTGTTGTTCTAAAACAGTGGTTGGCAAACTCATCAGTCAACAGAGCCAAATATCAACAGCACAATGATTGAAATTTCTGTTGAGAGCCAACCTTTTTAAACTTAAACTGTATAGGTAGGTACATTGTTATTAACTTAATTAGGGTGCTCCCAAGCTGGCCTTAGCTAAAAACTCAAGGGGCCAAAGAGCCACATGTGGCTCGCGAGCCGCGGTTTGCCGACCACTGTTCTAAAACATACCTGGCCTTGTTCATTCCCACCCAGAACTTCCATGTCTACACTTGCAAAATCTGAATTCTTGTCTTGATACATGAATGTTCTCCTCCAAGAACCTGACATGTTTACTTGCAACTCACCTCTTGTTTCTCTCCTTCATGATGATGAAAATCTAGTGCCATCCAACCACTGTCCAGCTATCCTTTTCTTTAGCAGCTTTCTGCTTTTTCATCAGTTCCCTCTTCCTAGAATCCTCCTACTCCATCCCCTTCCCCATGTGGCAAGATCTGATTCTCCCTTCACAGCTAAACTGAAGGGCCACCTCCTCTGTGAAGCCCTCCTTACTCTAATAGACAGGGTTTGTGACTCTTGGGCTTATCTCCATTTATTCTCCTTCCGTGACATATTGCTGTAACATTGTGTTGTGTTGTGTCTGTCTTTAACTGTGTCTGTAGCCTGTCAATTCCTCAGAAACAGCAGTTCTCTCATGCTTATGCCAGTGTCCAATATTGCAGACCCCCCAGTTGCTAGGGCAGCATGATTATTTCTTTATAGTCCTGTCTCCATCCCAGCTTTAATTTACAGGATTATTATTATTTTTGATACTACATAATAATTAGAATCTCTGCTTATCATTCTATGAGAAGTGTGCGTGTGCGTGCGTGTGTGTGTGTGTGTGTGTGTGTGTGTGTGTGTGTGGTGTGTGTGGTGTGTGTGTGTGTGTGTGTGTGTGTGTGTGTGTGTGTGTTGTGTGTGTGGTGTGTGGTGTGTGTGTGTGTGTGTGTGTGTGTGTGTGTGTGTTGTGTGTGTGTGAGTGTGTGACTTGTATGGCATGTCATGTCTTAGTTGCTCAGGCTGCCCCAACAGAATATCACAGACCTGGTGATTAAACAACAAATTTATTTTTTCACAGTTCTGGAGACTGAAAGTCCAAGATCAAGGAGCTGGCAAGGTTTCTGTCTCATGAGAGATCTCTCTGCAAGTGGCAGAGTATCCCCTTTTAGTTGTGTGCTCATGGAGAGAGAGAGAGAGAGAGAGAGAGAGAGAGAGAGAGAGAGAGAGAGAGAGAGAGAGCGCAAGTGCTAGCTTTCTGTTATTTATTCTCATCAGGATACTCATACTATTGAATAAATTGGGCCCAGACTTATGACTCAGTTAACCTTAATATCTTCCTTTTCCCCAACACTGTCATGTGGCTTCAACATATGGATTGGGAGAGAGGAGTGCAGTGGGGCATGGGGGGGGGGGGCACATTCAGTTAGTTCATAACACCACGTGGTTTTAGACTGTGTAGGTTAGAAGTTGTGTTTTTTAATTTATTTTTACTAGAGGCCTGGTGCATGAATTCACGCATCAGTGGGATCCCTTGGCCTGGCCTGTGGGATTGGGCAGAAACCAGCTCTCTGACATCCCCCAAGGGTTCCTGGATTGCGAGAGGGCATAGGTCAGGCCGAAGGACCCCACTGGTGCACAATTGAGGCAGGGAGGAGCTGCAGGCTCCAGGGCATACCTGGCCCATCTCACTCTATCCCAATCAGCCAGACCCCAGCAGCAAGCTGACCTACTGGTCGAAGCATCTGCCTCGGGTGGCCAATGCATGTAATAGCAACTGGTTGACTGGTCAACTGTCTGCCCCTGGTTGTCAGTGCAAGTCATAATCACTGGTTGAGTGATTTAGTATTCATTAGCATGTTATGCTTTGATTGGTTGAACAGCCGACTGGTCAACCAGACACTTAGCATATTAACCTTTTATTATATAGGATTGATTTCATAGAGGAAGGGAGGAGGGAGAGAGAGAGAGAGAGAGAGAGAGCGAGTTTGGCTGCCTCCTGTACACCCCCTACCGGGACTGAGCCTGCACCCTGGTCATGCTTTATGGGGAATCAAACTGTGACCTCTTAGGTCGATGCTCAATCACTGAGCCACACCAGCTTTGGTACCATAAAACTTCAGTTATGATGAGGACTTGAGGATAAAGATGGACACACATTGAGCAGACAGAGGTTTCAGGAAGTAAGTGCAGAGTGACAGGCTTCCCAGGTTTTCTATGCCTCCCCCTCTTTCTTCATTAAAGTAACTGTGTGAGTGTGTGTGTGTGTGTGTGTGTGTGTGTGTGTGTGTGTGTTCTAAAATTGGAAGCAGCTCCATTTTGCACAATTTATCTTTGTCAGATTTCTACTTCTGCTCAAATGCTTTGTAGCCACTTTTATTAATTCTGGGGCTCAATGTTCAGAGTTTCGCTTTGATAAAACATGGAATCATTTTGTACAAAGCATGCAGGCATTTCTTCCATTTATTATGGCAATGAGCTTTAAAATGTCCCTTTCCTCTGCCATCTGAGGTACCTATTCAAGGAATGGTATTACTTGTGGTAGATCATCCACTGTCACTTGCAATGTCATCTGAGGATTAAATAAAACATAAATCTGCTTTCTTCCCAAATTTCATAAATCAATATCTCTCTCAGGAGTCATGGGTTGCAAGGTTTCTATATTCTATCGTGTGAAGCCTTGTAGATGGATTTCTCCAAAAGGTATTTTTCTCAGGGATGCTTTAAGGTAGAGGAGCAGTGCGCCATCTCTACAAATATTGATTAGCAGCTCAACACCATCTAATTGGCCCAGAAAAATGTTGAATTTGGTACATTATTTGGATTATAATTAATATGAGGATATGTAATAAAAATGGCCTGAGTAATATCCTGTTCTTTCTTTGATGAAGGCTGATAGAGCTCTTTTTTCTTAGTGATAAAATCTTGGTTTATATAATAGATCCTGAACTTGTCAAATGCAAAACTCAACCTTTGTGTGTTGTCTCTTATTGTTTTCTAGCATTCAGTGTAGACCAGGGTCATAGAGCTCTGTTTCTAGAAGTTATGAAGCTTCAATGATGCATAATCATATGTGGCGATAACAAAACTGACTTGCAATGTTGAATTTTTCTGTCTTTTAGGTTTTGCAAGATGTGTACCTTTAATTCATTTTAAATAAATGTTTTATTTCTATGATTTAAACAGAAAAGGCAAAGGAGAATATGAATACCTGATCAAAGAAAACCATTTCAAATGTTGAACTGTGTTCCATTATTACTATTAATTGGTTACATACATTTTTAGTTTCAGAAATGTTTTTCTTTGTAGATTTATCTAATAGTTTCCAATTTCATAAACCCTCGGGGACAGGGAGATTAGGAGCACATTAAACATTAAATGAAGAGAAAATGTCATTTTCATTTTGTTCTTTTTAGGAGCAAAAAGATTATTTAAATTTATGTAGACTTTATAGATTATGTTTTTAAAAAGTTACCATATCCTTAAAAATACTTTGAATGTTTAGCCTTCCATAAAAATGGTTGGTTTGGCCCTAACCAGATTGTCTCAGTAGATAGACCATCAGCCTGTGGACTGAAGGGACCCAGGTTCAATTCTGGTCAAAGGTATGTGCTTGGTTGTGGGCCCATTCTCAGAAGGGGGTGTGCAGGAGGCAGCTGATTAATGTTTCTCTCTCATCAGTGTTTCTAACTCTCTATCCCTCTCCCTTCCTTTCTGTAAAAAGTCAATAATATATATATTTTTAAACAATGGGTGGTTTGCTGCAGTTTGGATGAAAAACACTATACATTATTTTTGAAATAATCTGACATATTATTAACATGTACATAGATAAAAGTAAGTGATATTTTTTCACACATCAGAATAGAAATTTAATCCGGAATGAGCAATTAAAGTGTAATAGGCATATGTATGCATACGCATGCATAAACATGTAGTAATTACAGTAGTTATATTTTAATAACATGTTTTTATATTTCATCCTCCTGATGTGCATATCGTTTTTAGCCTATCTGTGTTCTGTATTTAAGTTAGAAAGAGAAATATATTTTCAGGTATGGTACATGAACTGATCCTCAGAAAATAAGATTACCAGATTTTAGCCCAGCTGGCATTGCCCAGCGGTTGAGTGGGATCCTATGAACCAGGAAGTCATGGTTTAATTCCTGGGTAGGTCACATGCCTGGGTTGTGGGCTTGTTCCCCAGTAGGTGGTATGCAGGAGGCAGCCAATCAATGATTTTCATGATCAATGTTTCTCTCTCCCTCTCCCTTCATCTCTGAATTTAATGAAAATATATTAAAAAATAAATTAATTAAAAATAAGATAACCAGTTTTTAACAATTATTATTTTGTTCCTTAACCCTATCCAAAATTTTAAAAGAGAGATTTGCATTCTTGTTCTAAATACATTATCAAATTTTTTTTTTTTGCCTTTGTGAACTGAGGAGCAAGATTAAAAGTAGATTCTCAATAAAAAATGTTGAGGAAACATCCTCTTACTTAGGAGCAGGGGGGTGAAGCATGTCATGATATACATGCATGCTGTAGTGGTATCTACAATGGAGTATGTTGGAAGCAATCAGGAACGGAACAGATTTTGGCGAAATGTGTTGATCCAGGAAATATTAATGGACTGGGTTGATGTAGCCAAGTCTCTACCTTTGCCAACCTGAAGGACAGCTGTTTGTTCACCTTCTGTACAGTTATATTTTAAGAGAGTTGTTTCTTTCATAGGCTCCTATATCTTCCTGGGACACTTTCCTGATTGTAGGTCATTAATCTTATATGCTGCCTGGATTCTTAGCCTCTGCCTTTCTGTAGTTTTGATTCAGGATCTACAGTTTCTTCTGGTCCTCCTGTTTGCTGAAGTAAAAGTCTTACCGTGTTTTTTGGCTACCTCTTAAATCCAAAGATAAAGACCTCAGTCTCAAATCGTCTTATCAATCAAGTCCTTTGGAGAGGACAAAAGGGTGACTTAAATGGCTTATTACACTGTCAAGTTTGTGCACCAACAAAGGATTTGTGTTTTAAATTTAACTTTCCATTTACCTCACTAAATCACACATAAAACATACTCTAGTTCCAATCTGTACTTAAATAAAAGCTGACTTATGCAGTGAGTGGTCAGATTATTATGATCTCTGAACACATAATAATCTGGCCACTCAGTGTATATCCTCTATAATAAAAGAATAATATGCAAATTGTCCCCTCGACCACAAGTTTGACCAGCAGGCAGGCTGATCAACAGCCCATGTCCCCTCCCCCTGGCCAGGCTGGCTGGACCCCACTCATGCAGGAATTCATGCAAGGGGCCTCTAGATTATTATGACCTCTGAGCACATAATAATCTGGCCACTTAGTGTGTGTGTGTGTGTGTGTGTGTGTGTGAGAGTGTATTAAAGGCCAGGTGCATGAATTCCTGCATCAGTAGAGTCCAGCCAGCCAGCCTGCCAGGGGGAGGGGACATGGGCAGTTGGCCAGCCTGTCTGCTGGTCGAACTCCTGGTCGAGGGGCCAATTTGCATATTAGCCTTTTATTATATAGAATATACACTGAGTGGTCAGATTATTATACTTTCAGAGATCACAATAATCTGGCCACTCAGTGTATATAAAAGCCTAAATGACCATTATGATTGGTTGACTGAATGACCAGTCAATCGGTCACTATGATGCACACTGACCACCAGGGAGCAGACTGTCAAAGCAGGAGCTGCCCCCTGGTGGTCAATGCACTCCCACAGCCAACCTCCCGAGGTCCCCCCCTCCCCGCCAGCCACTGACCCTGATCAGTCTTGATTTGAGACTGGGTGAGATGGCCCCGAACAGCCCAGATTGCCATCCAGGCCAAGCGACCCCTCTTGTGAATGAATTTGTGCACCTGGTCTCTACTATGTAAATAGAGCATGGTTAAGTTCAAATGAAATGTTTTTGGCATTGGGCATTCTTAAATACAATTTCATATAATATTATGTTGTGAAATATTATTCTACTTCTGATGTTTTTCAATGATTTAAAAATGTATAAACGATTCTTATCTCATGGGCATTTCTAGAGCAGACAACAGGCTTGCTTTGGCTACAGGCCATAGTTTGACAACCTCTGCCTAATAAAACTTTATTTTGGAAACATGGAAATTCTTCTTACAAATTCATGTCAGAACACTTTGCTGTTTTGCTTTTAAAAACTTTTCTAAATTTAAAAATTTTATCAAAACATTATTTTAGAACTGAATATTTGACTCTAAATTTAAAAATGCATTTAAAATAAAGTTTTCTTATGTTTAACAAGCACACATTTCTCTTATAAATAACAAGCACCCAAACAAAAATTCTTAGAGTCTTCAATAATGTTTTCGACTGTGCAGGGGTCTCTTGACAGCGAAAGACAAAAATCAAGAAGCTCTGCTTCAGACGATAATGCAGGGCACTTCCGTCTCCCTTCCCCAGGTGATGTGGTGTTTGGCTGTCACAGGTGAGACCTCCCAGGAACTGCTATCAGGCAGAAAGGGTGGATTCCTTTTCCATGGCTGCCATAACCAACTACAGGTTAGGAACCTTAAAACACCTGTGGCCTGCTACCTTCTTGTCTCAACACTAGGGGACTAGAAGTCCAAGAGCAAGGTACCGCAGAGCCATGCTCTCTGAAGGCTTTCCGGGAGGGTTCCTCTTTGCCTCTTTCTAGCTTCCTGAGTGGCCAGCAATCCTTGGCATCCTTTGGCATGTAGGTACATGACTCCCATCTCTGACTTCATCTGCACTTGGCGTTCTTCCTGTGACTCTGTGTCCAAATTTCACTCATGCATTCCGATACCAGTCATTGGAGTAGGGCCCACCATAATCAAGTATGACCTCATTTTAACTTTATTGTATTTGCAAAGACCCCATTTCAAAATAAGGTTACACTTGCAAGTGCAGGTGGTTAGGGATTCAACATACCTTTTAGTGGGGGGAGGGGCTTGCAATGCCACCCATAGCAAGAGCCCCCTCGTCTAAGGCCGCAGTCCTTCGTGGAGAAGACTGCGTCCAAGTGGCATACCCACGGGTTGCAAGCTCTCAGCCTTGCCTAGCTGGAGGCATCTCCAAAGGCCACCCCAGCACCAGAGATCCCGGATGGCAGGGTGACCAGCTAATGCTTCCTGCACGTGTGTGCAAGTTCAATTCTCCTTCTGCCCAAACCTGTTTCCTGTTGGAAAGGTTGCCCCCCCAAAACACTCAGAGTCCTGCATTTCTGTCTCAGAAACTAAGAGTCTGATTCCTGAGCAACCCAATGTTTGTTATTAAAACACTTTGGGGTTTTTAAAAAATGTATTTTATTGATTTTTTTTTTTTTTTACAGAGAGGAAGGGAGAGAGATAGAGAGTTCAAAACATCGATCAGCTGCCTCCTGTACACACCCCCTGAGGATGTGCCCTGCAACCAAGGTACATGCCTTTGACTGGAATTGAACCCAGGACCCTTCAGTCCGCAGGCCAACACTCTATTCACTGAGCCAAACAGATCAGGGCAAACAGGGTAACCTACATTTTATATTGGTCTTTTGACCATGAAGACTATAAAGATTTAATTTTTATATCATAGCTCCAACATAGTATTAGATGTATTAAGACCCATTAAAGGGGATTAAGGATCAGACATGTCCAAGTCTGACTTGATGATAATAGAGCAGCAGTGCTATTCTCTGTGAGAGAAATCATAGAAACAGAGACATGTTTGGAAAGGGCCATGCCTTTGGACATGCTGACTGTATCTTGTCCTTAAGACATCAACTGGACATGTTTTATGGATACACATGCACATTCATACTATTTAAGTAGAATATGTGTGTGTGTGTGTGTGTGTGTGTGTGTGTGTGTGTGTATGTATGTGTGTATATATATCTCCTCAGAACTTTTTTAGGTGGACAGTATAATATTTAAGAAATATGTTATTACACAAATATTTTTTTTTAATTTTGACCATACAACCCATATATTTTTCAAAGCAGCTCTTACAGCTCTTACAACCTTCTAAGATGAGGAATTTGTGCTTTAAATTTTTTCTCTAATATGGTAGCCATAAGCTACATGTGGCTACTACAAGTAAATTAAGTTAAACTAAAATCTTAGTTTCTCAATCACTGTAACCACATTCTAAGCACACAGCGGCCACATGCAGCTGGCAGTGGTGGTACTGAAAGGCACGGGTATAGACTATTTCCATTACTGCAGAAAGTTCTTTTGGTATTATTGCTTTGAATTGTCATCAGCATCATTATTATTTTTTCTTTAGTTAGTGGAATTGAAGTAAGAAACCTCAGTGTGGGGGCATTGTACAGAAAGTCTTCTGGGCGGAGGAAGTATTTAAGACCGAGTGTTACAATCCAGGTACACATTCTGACTGATAAGGAACTAGTAAACACTCTAAAGCTCATGCATGTGTTTAGAAATATTCAATTAAAATATGCAAATAGGGTGAAGATGAACCCATTCCAAGCCTGTCCTCCAGACATATCTTCTAAGAAAGAGGACTGCATAAATAGTAAATATATGATGTGCTTTTTAAAAGTGAAAACTTAGTTCAACACAGAGCAAAAACAGGAGCAGTTCATTCTACTGGTCCAGGAAGGCTTTACCTGAGAAGCCAGTGCTGTCTTAGCTGGGCAGCTGGGCAGCAGGGCTGGCAACTGGAGGCTGCTGAGAAAGGATGCAATCATTGTTCTTTTGAAAGAACTAGATACTGGCTGAAGCCGGTTTGGCTCAGTGGATAGAGCATCAGCCTGCAGACTGAAGGGTCTCAGGTTCGATTCTGGTCAAGGGCATGTACCTTAGTTGTGGGCACATCCCTGGTAGGGGCTGTGCAGGAGGCAGCTGATCGATGTTTCTAGCTCTCTATCTCTCTCCCTTCTTCTCTTTAAAAACTCAATAAAATATATATTTTTAAAAAGAACTAGATACCAGTTCAAAAATCCTTTCAGATCTCTGCTTATATGATTTTATTTCCTCCGTTTACATATTCTTTTTTTTATTTAAATTCTTTATTGTTTACAGTATTACATATGTCCCCTTTTTCTCCCATTGACCTCTTCCTGCCTGCTCCCACCTCCCACCACATGCCCTCGCACCCCTACTGTCTATGTGTGTCCATTGGTTATGCTTATATGCATGCATACAAGTCCTTTGGTTGATCTCTTATCTTCCCCCCTCCCCCCCATATTCTCTGCCTTCCTCTGAGGTTTTTTTTTTTTTTAATATTTTCAAAAGTAATATTTCTTTTAAAATATTATTTCAAACAGTGTAACTTAAAATAGACTCTTATTCCCATCGCCATTGATTAATATATGATTTTTCTGATTGCCTGTATCTGTTAATATCATTACTTAGTGCATTTAATTATGAACTTTAAAGACTTCTCAAACTTCTTTCAGTTTTTAAAATAATTTTATTTTTCTCAAACTCCCAGTAAGCTATTTATTTTCAATTTGTGAGTAGTAAATTGAAAATGTGTGCTGAACTGTTGAGCTGATGAGTGGATAATTAAACGGAAATAAGAAGCTGAAAATTAATGCTTAGAAGATATAATATTCATGTCATTGAATGGCTATTATGGTTGATGCATTTATCCAACTACAACTGTGATGCTTTATGAGGTTTCCTGAGAACTACCAACCATAATATTGCATGGACTAATCTGTAATTTTCTTAAATAAACAGCCATTTAAAAGCCATTCTTTTTGTTTAATAATAAAGACTAACTTTCATTTAACATTTAAGCACATAAAACAAAACAAAATTATTATTCTAAAGCATTGTTTTCTGTGACTGATTTGATTGATATATTTCTTAGA
Organism: Pipistrellus hanaki; assembly: GCF_964339955.1. Lineage (NCBI taxonomy): Eukaryota > Metazoa > Chordata > Mammalia > Chiroptera > Vespertilionidae > Pipistrellus > Pipistrellus hanaki. The sequence continues at coordinate 4,617,475 of NC_140505.1, forward strand.
TATTAGATAGTTAATGAATAAATTTGATTTTCAAAATAATAATGGTAAGCTGGAAATCTTAAAAAAAAACATTCTTCTGATATAGATATTTGTATTAGATATTAAAATATCAATTAAATACTCAACATTTCTCTCAAGTACATAATTGAGAGAAATGTTTTCCCTGGGTCTTTCAGCAAACAGCATGAAATATCCATACTTTACCCTCTAGGAGTGTTAAACTAAATCAGCCATGAGTATCAATGAGGGGTGTGTGTGTGTGTGTGTGTGTGTGTGTGTGTGTGTGTAGGATGTGGTGTGTGTGATAATCAGAATGAGTTAAAGACTTGTAATTTGACAAAGAATGCTTTGTCTTAAAATAATGAACTGGAACAAAATCTAGAATGTGAAATTCCTCAAACTCTTCATGCCTGAGAGAAAGCAGTGGTTCTCGGCCAGGTCATGGACAGGAAGGCACAGGGGCCAAGGGTCCCAGGGCCAGCCCATGAGAAGTCCTCAGAAAACTGCTTGCACTTAGTTCGAAAACATCAACGTAAGTCAACTGCTATCAGTGCAGTTTATAAACTCAGCCGCAGACGATAGGTAGCAAGTACATTGACAACCTGGAGCCCTCGTCATAATGGCCTACTGAAAGGAAGCTGGGAGAAATGCCTGCCTGTCGAAGAAGGTAGGGTTTGTAGCTCAGTTTTTGTTTGTTTGTTTTTGTTTTGTTTTGTTTTCTAACTCAGGCACATCACTTACCATCCTAAAATTATCCTAAATTTCCTCATTTGGAAATTTACGCTCCCTAGGTGATGTCATCCAGGCTGACTGATTCGATCTTATGCAGATAACACACACTTTTAGCCTCAACATAGGCATGTCAGTTGAATTCCAAATTTTATATTCTGCAAATATTTTCGCTTAAAATATGCTGATTAAAATACTCTATCTTATTTTTATGTCTTTTACAAAGGTGTATTAAATATTTAAACCCCCTCTCATTTCTAACAGTCCACAATGCTAAGTCCATAAGTAAAGATCTGATTCCTGTTTCTGGCTCTAAGGTAATACCACTTTACATTTATTAGAAGAAAGATTAGTCTTCTGTCTAAAGTAAACCTAATGGGAGCAATTGGGGGAGTTGGAGAGAACGCATCCTGATTGCTCTCCTAATTGTAACAATTTGCTACCTAAATTATACATTGCCTTAAGAAATGCAAAAATTTCATTAGGGAGGACATAGTGTTTATTTATTTACCATTGAGTGAGAGGTGAGTGAGATTAAGTACGGGGGTAAGGAAATGGTGTACTTTGAACATTCAAATATTCCCCATGGATCAAACATTTTTACATTGGCACTGAGCCCACTAAGCACTTAGCACAAAACGATGTTGAAGGCACTATGCTGACATTAGTTGACATTGGATCTGAGATGGTTGATAGTAGCAGTTACTGAAAAAGTGCACATGGAATTGACAAGCTTTGGCAATAAAAGTTTATTAGAATATTTGATGGTGTGAGCCCTCCAGGACATTGAATTAAATATAATGCTACTGAATAAATTTAAGTCGTGGACTAGAATAGAGCTTTGCTTTATAAAACAATTCCAAAAATCTTTGTCCTCTGATCTTACATTCTCATTTGCTACCTGGGTATTTGCAGTGGTGAAGTAATTAATAATTGGGATTCATATGGTTATATCCAGATCAAAGAAAGGAATTTCTGTGCAGTCTTCTTATATTTATTGGCATGTACCAACTAACAGCATTTATAACCATACCATCTTCACCCTCCTCACAATGAATTAAAGGGTATTGATATTTCTACTTTGTATCATATCCACTCTTGCTTTCTTTTTTTGAAATGTATTTTTATTGATTTGAGAGAGAGAGAGAGAGAGGGAAAGAGAGATAGAGAAGTCAATAATGAGAGAGAATCATTAGCTATCTGCCTCCTGCAGGTCTCCAACTTGAGGGTTGAGGATTGAGCCTGCAAACTGAGCATGTACCCCAACCCAGAATCAAACTGTGACCTCTGGTTCACAGATCGATACTCAACCACTGAGCAACACTTGCCGGGCGACTCTTGCTTTGTTAACTCACTTAGCAAACATCACCTCTCTATCAACTATGCAATTCTCTCATATGAATCATTCCTATCTTCATAAAAATATAGTGCAACATTTAGGGTATCTTGTATTCTCACCACCGGAGCTCTTATCAAGGTTGCTCCCTCGGTCTCAGATTTCATTAGCTACTTATCTCCTACTTAATGCGTCAGTGTTTGGAGTTTATAATACCCCCAAACTTGACATTTTGGCCTTTACTGACACCGTTTTCTGACTCTAATCTATTTTATTTCCCTCTTTCTTCTCTTCCAACCCTCCTCCACCTCCTTTTCCTTCTTTTTTCTAGTTAAACTGCTAAATATTGAAGAACTAGAGGCCAACTGCAAAAATTTGGGCACCAGTGGAGTCCCTTGGCCTGGCCTGTGGAATCCGGCCTAAATGGGATCTCTGACATCCCCTGAGGGGTCCTAGGTTTTGAGAGGGCACAGGCCAAGCCTAGGGGCCCAAGTGTTGCATAATTGGGGTTGGAGAGGGACATAGGAGGTTGGCCAGCCAGGGAGAGACCATGGGAGGACTCCAGGGCATATCTGGCCCATCTCACTCAGTCCTGATTGGCCAGACCCCAGCAGCAAGCTAACCTACTGGTTGGGGTTTCTGCTCCCTGGTGGTCAGTGTACATCATAGCAATTGTCAATGGTTGACTGTCTGCCCCCTGGTGGTTAGTGTATGTCATGGCCAGCGATTGAGCAACCTTAGCATATCATTAGCATGTTATGCTTTGATTAGTTGAATGGCTGACCAGGCTACTGGCCACTTAGCATGTTAGGCTTTTACTATATAGGATACTTGAGGTGGAACTCTTGGTTTTCTCATTGCTGTACTCTCCACAGGTGATCTCATTCAACCTCTGACCAAAACGATCTCATGCAGATAACTCCAAAATTTATAGTTTCAACATAGGAATATCAGTTAAAACTCTAAATTCTATATTCCAAACAAAATTATACATTTTGTTTAATGTATGTTAAATAGAATACTATATTTTATGTCCTTCACAAATATTTTTATATAATCTCATGTAAAATTTTTATCAGATCAGAATTTTTAAGAATTAATGACATTAGAAGCTAGAGTTTTCAGTTGCCTAGTAGACACCAAGATTGGGTACACTATTACTACCATAAATGCAATGCCCTTTAGCTAACATCAAAAACCTTCTGCATTAATGGCATTCAGTAGAGGTATAAGAAAGGAACAAAGAAGTGAAATAGAATAAAACTAGACCACATTCACTTTTTGAAATCTATCATCGGACCTGTAATTAATAATAATGACAACAAAAACAAACATCTGGCTATTCCAAGTTTTTAAAAGGTAAAAAAAAAAAAAAAATCATCTATATAAAACTCTAATATGCAAATAGACCGAATAGCAGAAGACCCGAACAACTGAACAACTGGTCACTATGATGTGCTCTGACCACCAGGGGATGTAGGTAGAACATGGCAGGCATTGGCGCAGGCGGCAGAGAGCAGAACATGGTGGGCATCGGCCCCAGCAGGATGGTGGGGAAGGTGAACAGGAGTGCCAAACCAAGGCAGTGTGCCAATCCAAGGCAGGGTGTCATTGGGGCAAGCCTCTGGTGGTTGCTGAAAATTCTTTACTTCCATCACCACGTTCAGGAGTGCCTAGTGCTTGCACCTGCTGCTGGTGCTGCATCTGCCACTCACACCCACTGCTGGCATCCAGTGCCGCCCCATCACTTGGCACTGTCAGTGAGTGTTAATGGTGGCTGCTGGTCCTGATCATCCTGAGGGCTTCTCCACTTCCCCCTGCCCCTGAAGGGTGATCAGGGCAGTAGCTGCCATTTGCACCTGCTGACAGCACTGGCCCCACTCGCACCCACTACTGGTGCCAGCCCCAATCGCTCTGCACCATGAGTGGGTGCAGTGGGGCCAGAGCTGTCAGCATGTGGGAACGGTAGTGGTGGTGGGAACAGGGCTACTGGAAAACCAGGGGTCAGAGGTTGCGGTGGGAGGGGCTGGGTGGAGGCACAGAGGATGGGCTGAGACCCAACCCTGTGCCCACAGAAGCCTTGCAACCCACATTTCCTTTCAAGGTGCATAGATTCATGCACTGGGCCCCTAGTTTGCAACATAAATAACTATATATAATCTAGTGAGCATGATGACTAGCTGATCACCACATCTGCTCTTCTTATTGCTCTTCTTTTTGCAAACCTCACCACTTCTTCTTCCTCTGTGGTGAGGTTTGCAAAAAGGTGGGATTCTAGACAAAGTTAGTACAATGATGTGATCCAATATGAGACCTAGCTCATGAAAACGCCAATGTGTGATTGTCTATATTGTTTACTTCGAGGCCACATGTTTAAGACTGTATATCCATGGCATGGAAGGATTTGGAGCTCGGGTTCCTGATCCCTCTAGAAAGGATGTACACACTAATGTAGGTCATCTACTTTAGACTTTGTAGAGAAGAAATACGTTTCTACTGCATTAAACCACTTAAATTTAGAAGGTTTTTTTTTTTTGGCCCTTCCTGTTGCTACAGCCAGCATTAATTATTATTAAATTAACTTTACAAAGGGGACTTGCAGATGCTTTTGTTGTACTAGCAAAAAAGTAATCTAGATCTAACCTGAAACCTGAATTGGGGATATCACGTACCTTTTCTAAGTTTTGGTTGCTTTTCCTATAAGTGTGTGGATTAATGGTAGCCTGTTTTCAAAAATAATTTTTGATGTATAACTAAGCACAAACTTTGAAGACAAGTGAGAGCTAAAGGCACCACTATGCATATTTATTTATTTATTTATTTAAATATATTTTTATTGATTTCAGAGAGGAAGGGAGAGGGAGAGAGAGAAACATCAATGATGAGAGAGAACCATCGATTGGCTGCCTCCTGCATCCCATACACTGGGGATTGAGCCCACAACCTGGGTATGTGTCCTGACAGGAATCGAACCTTGATATCCTGGTTCATAGGTCAATGCTCACCCACTGAGTCATGTCTGCTGGGTGCCACTACCCATATTTAAATTATATACCGTGTTTCCCTGAAAATAAGACATCCCCTGAAAATAAGACCTAGGGCAACTTTGGGAGAAAAAAATAATATAAGACACTGTCTTATTTTCGGGGAAACAGGGTATTTTGGTTTGGATGTGTTATTGTTGATGAGGTAAAACTTATCACCAATTAAGTTACAATCACCTTGAATATCAGGTAACTTCAAATGATATCAGGTAAATGGACAGATCTGTTAAGAAAAAGCCTTGATTTGGTGTGTCTTGTTTGCTTGACTTCTCTGATTAGACACAAGATGACAATAGGATGTCCCAAACTCATCATTTTCATTTTCCCTGTTTTACCTTCTACCTAATTCTGTGTCCTATCCATAATAATAAAAGTGTAATATGCTAATTAGACCAGACATTCTCTAGAAAACCTTCCAGACAAGTCCAGGGCTTCTAGGGTTGAGCCCCTTGCACGAATTCCATACACCAGGCCTCTAGTAAAACTTAAAGGTGGACAATTAGTTTGTGACCTGCAGATATGGCAAGATCAATTGAGAATATTAGGTCAAAACATATTGAAATTAGAGCTGAAATATGTTTGGATTGGTGAAATTGGAAAGCTAAGAGTGAGAAGTGATGAAGCAGGCAAAGGCGAAGAGGTTAGGAAATTCGGTGGATCCAGAAATGATAACTTGTAGACATCTTTTATGTAGCCCCAGGATGAGCTTAAATGATTTAGATTGCTTGACTTGCTGGTGTTAGAAAGGAGAAGTGTGGTTAACTGAGTTCACTGAGATCAAGGAGAGGGTTATAGAAAATCTCAAATACCACTTCCCTTGCACCCAGAGGAAAATAACTCCTGGGAAGTAAATGAATTGTAATCTGAACCTGTCATAGTTCTTTCTCAAAGGGTCCCAGACAAATAAAATATCCTATCTATCTTCATAGTCTGTACAACTGGGCCTTCTTATAAGGCTGTTGAGGCTTAGGAACTGTGCCCTTGTGAGTTTTCAAGAATGCCTGAAAGTTACATCATTAACATTGAAGTGCTTATCTTCCCTTCATATTAATTTTCAGAAGCTTTCTAAGTGATTCCATGCATACAAAAACAATTTTATTTCTTTGTGGTTTCTGATAAAATTATACATTCAGAAATAATGTCATTTGTTATTTTAAGTACTGTAAAAGTGTTCCTCCATGCACCGCAGTAAATATTTATTGTTCATGGTGACACTCTCAGTTTACAGAAATTTTGAGAAAAAATTTGACAGAGGCATCTGTTCAGGTTTACACACCTTAACAATGTATTCCAATATACTATGATTCATGTCGCTTTAGCATGGAGATGGTCAGTGCTAAAATAATTCTAAATCACTGATAAAAATGGTTGTTCAGCATGAAAAGTGTCCCTCCATATGGCATGGCTAGCCAACCTGAAGAAGGAAAGATAATGCAAAGCACGCCCTGTTATGTGTGCCCCCTTCTCCACTAACGCACCAGCATCCATCTCTCATTCATTACATTTTGTTTCCATTTTCTATCGTAATAAACTCAGATCTTTTACGTAAAAGGAAGAAAGTTCTTTTCATTCTACAACTCTTTCTCTACCTCTCACTTCTCAGCACTCTCAGAGTGAACTGTAACCTTAGCTGTACTTCCTTATGGCCCACTGCTCCCTAATTTGTAATTTTGAATTTGCCCCCACCACTACTTAGAATTCTACCCACAAACATTACCCATGACATCCATACTTCCAAGTTCTTTGGCCATTTCCAGCATCAATTTTCCTTTTCCTCACAAGTATCTGCCCCTTTGATAAGCTATTCCATCGAAGCTTATGCCTTTATTGGCCTTAATGATGCTGATAAATTTTCTAGTTTTCTTCCTACTTTTATTAACAACTATCTCTGTTCTTATTTATATATGTTTCTTCTACCTACCTACCCCACGTGTAATAGTTCCAGAGTTCAAAACTGAACTCCCTTTCCTTTATTATCTTCCTGTTTTCCTATGACTCCTTATTTCTAACATCCAATTTTTCCCTGTCACCATCAGTCTCCAGATCCCTAGTTCTGCACTTCCAAAGATTTAGGTTCCTTTTTTTCTTTTCTTCAAATTATCTCCTGCCTCTGCCCATTCTCCGGTTATGACGCTAATATAGGCTGTGTCACCTCATGTCAGGTTATAGATCTAATTCATGTCCTTTGTCTGTAATTTAAAAATACGCTGATCCATTCTGTTCACCATAACCCAATTATTGCTCCTGAAACTATTTAAATTATGTCACTCTGCTACTCAGAAATGGCCAATGGCTATAAATAGCTTAAAATTATAGAATCCTGAACATGGCATTCAAAGCTTTTATACTGTGATTCACATCATTTTTGATCACCTTATCTCACAGTACTCACCTTCACTGATCATTTTTCTAACATTTCCAGAACTCTTGCAATAGGTCATGGGGGTCTGTCACACTCTATCAGTCCTGCAGTAGATAACTTCATTGAGATGAATGATTGCTATAAAGGTTATTTCCTGCAAACAAGAAGTTCATGAGGTGCAAAACAGACATCTGTTGTACTTTTGATAACATTAACCTTTCTTCTATTAACATAAGGTTATTTCCAAAAATTTAAGGCCTCTCTGTTCCTCTCTTATGTTTATAGTGCTATGATTACTTAAGGGTTTCTTAAAATAAAAAAATAAAAAAGTATACATGTGTAAAACTCTTTGGCTATTATTTTATAAACTGAGATTTATATACAAAGTGATAATTGTAGGGATCACTGAACTTTGCTTGAGAAATCCCATCTTCTTTGTTGGAAGGTAGAAGGAATCACAAAGTCCTTTAGTGATGAAATCCAACAGAGCCGAAATTATTCACAGCCAGTAAGAGACAGACATTTCTCAGGAAGCGCAAAAGGGGTATGGCAGGGTTTTTTTTTTTTGTTTGTTTGTTTATTTGTTGTTTGTCTTTTGATATGTGTTTTTTGTTGTTGTTTTGTTTTGTTTTTTAGTTTGCTTTCAGAAGCCAACTGGTTAGAGAAGATATTTAAAAGTCCAAAGCTAATATATCTCTATTATAATCATTACTACCCAAGTAATGTATTGATGTGATTATTACCTCAACTCTAAAAAACTTGTAAGGTTTTAAACCCTTCTCCAATTACAAAATGGCAATAAAGGTAAGTAGTAGAATATCAAGATGTTTTATTTGCAAAATTCAGTTTGGAGTGACAAATCCTCCATTCTCAGATAATGACTCTAAAACAAATATGTGCGGGCTGGGAAAATGAGGCTGCTCACCTGAAAGCAGCGATACTGTTTGCCACAAATATTGTACAAAGCACATGTACCTGGCTTTCCAGCACGACCTTTCTGAAGCAGATGAAAGCATTGTTCTGAATTCTGCTCAGCGCTCCAATTAAATCAGGGAAACTTGTCATGTAAAAAAAAAAAAAAAATACGTACCGAGAATCTCAGCATCGTAATTCAAAGTGTTCCATACATATGAGAGGCCTAATGGATTTGATTAAAGCAGCTTAATTAAGGCATCGTCTGCTGGGTTGCAACTCCCTTCCAGACAAAATAGCTGGGTGACCAGGTAGTCCGTCCCCAGCGAACTGTGAATATCAAAGTCGGGAGAAATTCTTCATTTTAATGAGCTGCATGTTCTCAGCCCGGAGGACGCTCCCTGCCAGGGTGGCTGCAGGAGGCACAAATGAAAGTGGTGGTTTTCCTCTGAGACCTTCGGATGCTAAGTGCAGCACTGCCAGGTATTAAATCCTGGTGCTGAGAGTCTTTGTGTCTGTTTGGGCTTACACTTGCCCTTGGGCAGGAAACGCTTGTGCAAGGAAAAGCCCAACAATTAACATTATTTTCATATTTAGAAAAGTATTACTGCTCCTCTGAAGGCATTCAAAATAGCACAACTCAATTCTTTATACAAGTTACCTTCTCACTGAATGACAACCTTCTATACATGCAAATGTTTAAATCATATATTGTGTCCTTCCATTAATGAATGATCAGGTTTGTAAGGTGAATACTCTACTTCTGAGAACAAAGATTGCCCTTTTAGCATTGTTTAACAAATGCGCATGGCATGAGGGTTGTGATTTTAAGCCTAGATACCATCAAATATAGGCAGAAGAGAATACATTCAACATTATTTAACACTGTTTTGTTTTTGTTTCCTTGTCTTTAAGTAAGTTAGGATGTGGCAACAAGAAATTAAGTGTAACCATTCTGGCAGTTATTCTTAGTATATTATTTTTGGCATTGAAGTATATGGAAACCAGGCATTTAATCATATGATAACAGTTAATACCCAACTCTTGAAATCATCATACAGAGATGAATACCAGTGCAAAACACTACCAAGAAATTGCTGGTTGGCAAGGAAAAGAAACCTTCAGTAATTATACTTGATTTCCATAAACATGGAATGCACGTGGGAAAGAAGTTCCTTCCAAAAGAAATAAGCATAATTACCTCAGTGTGTGAAAGGCTCATCTTGTGCTTCTGGATTTGCTCCAAGGCACATGTCACTGTCCAGACCAAGGACAGAGGTGAGTTCCAACCAGGGGGAAGGAACACAAAAGCCCACCGTGATTTATGGCTCCGAGCCTTAAACACTACTGAGGCTGATGGAAGTTTCTTCAGAATGCCCCATTTGAACTGATTTTCTCTACAAAAGGTGGTCTTATTGGGAAATCTCTATGATCTTAATTGTATTCTACTTGAGCATAAAATGTGCCTCACATTTTTCAATGTAATTCTTCCAGTTCGCTACTGTGCAAAAGCAACGTGCTCCTGTGAGTTTGTACTGAGTATGTCAAATTCTGCCGAAGAATATGACCGCCTTTTTCCTAAAATCCCAAGGCTGGACAAGTCATGATAGCCCAACAGGCCGGCTTACTCATCCAGGCTCCAGAGGTTCACTGTCACACAGGCAGTAGTTCATGTCCTGGGGAATACTGCCTCTTTAAGAAGCCATGATCTACCTTCCACTGTTGGCAAAGTTTCCAAGTATCTCAGGGATCACCAGCATTTGTTTGGATATTAAAGGATGGCCATGAAGGGAGAAGTAGGCCACAGTCTTCCACAAAAGACCCAGTATGCTCCTATTTGGGGGGGCGGGGGGGAAATGGGGTAAAGGTATTTGGCTTCATTCAGTCATATATGGTTTAGTTTCATTGAACACAGCCAGGGTTAATTTGCTCATTTAGGATTAGACTAGCAGTAGCTTCATTATGCTATCAAAATAGCTATGGCTTTTCAAATGATATTACGTCTAGAAGTGTTTTCTGAAAGACCGATGTTAAATATGAAATCCTGGTTTGATGGTAATAGCAGTGCTGAAATACCCATCATTTTTTGCAGATGCCCTTTTCTATAATCAAGACTTGAGTTCTGTTTCTGATATGTGTTACATATTGTATGACAAATTCAATCAAATGAGTCATTTTATTGTTCATTAGTACTTTCAAGGAAGGAGAGTCCAGCATTATCAGTCCCCAACAAGCATACAGGATTACATTAATTGCTATGATAAATGTTCTTGTAAGCTATTACCCTATTAGGGCACTCAACTGGAGTAACTCAGGGTTTTTATCAGGATAGAGATTGTTAATGGTGGTTGTAAGGATTTGTGCATAACATAAAATTTTATCTTCTTTTCATTTTTCTCTGTAATTTCAAGAGGTCTTCTAAGCAAAAGCTATAGGAGATTTTAGATAATAATTGTATGGTATACTTTTTATGTTCACACAAAATAGATGCTCAATGAACATTTAAAAAGATGCACGATAGCTTTAATTGTTGAATAAACTTTGCTAGGTATCACTCAAACACTAGAAACAATTAAACCCCCCAAATTAAATATTTTATTAATCTCTTTTAACACATTCCAAAATATTTGTTAAATTTAATTCATCAGTATGGAGTCCAAAATAAGGCATTTGCAATTTTTCATATTATGATTTCTTAAGAAAGTCTTGTAATTAATTATTAACTTAAATCTGGTTTTCTGTTTCTTTCAAACATAATCCTTTCAAGTATTTTTTAATCTCTGAGTATGCCTCCTTCGTTTTTCTCTTACTTCTCTGCATGTCTTTGTCATATAGCAACTACTTCTCATATTTCTGCCATTTAGAAATAGTGAACAGATGGTAGTTCCTTCAGGAATCAGAACAAGGTATTATCTGATGTTCTTATAAGCTATTGCCCAATTATGTTTCTGTGTCTTGATTACATTTGATACAGATTGTAGTTGCACAAACAATACGCACTGATTCAAACCAACAAACAATTGTCATGTTAATTTTAGAAGCTGAAATTCTAACTCTAATTGCTGTCCTTTAAGAGCTTAGTTTTTGCATAAGACCTGCCCACCAGGCAAAGCCACATTTTTGAAAATCCATGAATCTTCTCTTAGAAACATGAGAATGAATAAGAACAAAAACACCAAAAACAAACAAACAAAACAAAACAAAACAAAACAAACAAACAAAAAAAAAAACCACACACCATACAACAAGCAAACAAGCAAGCAAACAAACAAAAACACCTTTGGGTCTTATGATAGAAAATGTTTCTGATATCCAGGAAAATTTGCAATAGCATGCTTTACATACAGTAGTATCTGTAATGCAATATAGCTCTTTGTTGGTTAAGAGTCACCAGATTCCCTGAGTTTGAATTCTAGCTCTACCAGATATTTATTGTATATCCCTAAGTCAGTTTGATACTATTTTTATTCTAATTTTCTTCATTTGTTAAAGAAGACAATTAAAGTACCTACATCATGGAGCCACTGTCTGAGTTAAATAACGTGGGACATATAACATGTTCAACATGTGGCCAAGCTTGAAGTTAGCATTTGATTGACATGAGCTGTACTTCACTTATTGGATTACCGGGAATTGAGTTATTATATATTTAACTTTTAATATATATTTAATGGAAAATAGTCCAAATAGTCCCCCAAACTACAAACTAAAAATACTAGTGCCTAATACTTAAAAAGCAAAACAAAACATGTATTTTAGCCCTTGGACATATGAAGGAAAACTATGTAGTTGGAATTATTTATTATTTTAAAATAGAATTTAGAATCAACTCCTTGGTAATTTACCAGAATGTCAATAAAATCATGTAGATTTACTATACCATTCTTTCCTCTCATTTGTCAGAACACATATACACAGAAGTATATGTATAGCTTAGTAATTTATATTCATTGCACAGGGAAGAGAGCAGAATTGTGAGAATCTTAATGGTATCAAAGATCTAAAATTCTGGACATATGCAAAGTACTAGGATCTACCAATGCATTTTCACTGATTTTCTAGTGAGCCAGAAGGTCATGATTCAATTCCCATCCAGGGCACATGCCCAAGTTGCTGGCTCAATCCCCAGTGTATCTCTCATCATTAATGTTTTAATGTTTCTATCTATCGATTTCTCTCTCCCTCTCTGAAATATATATATATATATATATATATATATATATATATATATATATATATATATATATATATTTTAAAAAAGAATATCTGAATGTGGTAAGAATACGTTGTAGAACCTATGGCTGAGATGATACCTGAGAAAGAAGATATTGTGGCCAGTCAAATCTGTGGGACAAGAGCTGTGTTGTGTAATGTAGGATGATGTGGAGGGTGGAGGCAATTTCAGATAAACAACCAAAATAGAGATGCAGAATTTGTACAAAACAGAGCCAATATATTTTCCTTTCTATAGCTCCATCACAACTAAGGAGGGATTTATTTAAAATAAAATGAAAAAAATTCAAAATAATACAATGAGAATGAGAATGAAAAAAGAAATAGAAAACAAAGCTCATTTGTTTATTTGGTTTCCTTTTTATGATTTCATAAAGACTGGAGGAAGGTCTAAATTTATTTTTGAAAGAAAAATCCTCATGTGTGATCTGAATGGAAGAAGGAGAAAATTCAACTTTATAATCTTTAGATAAGCATACTGCTTTAATATGCAAAGATGATAACAAAATATTTAAATGAGAGAGAGAGAGAGGGAGAGAGAGGGGGGAGAGAATATGTATGTTTCTCCTTCAGAAAGCATGAGCATAGCTTTGCGACAAGACAGGTAGCATATGGAAAAACCCTGATCATTAATTCAGTTATAATGACATACAAGGGTACATTATCTTTAATTCAGATCCCATTAAACAAGTCAATGGAAGAATAGAGTTGTAGACTTGTTGTGTAGCTTCAAAGCAGTAGAAAGATGGAATTGACTTGAGAGGCAGCACCGAGAGAAGAGGAAGGAGAAGTTCAGGGGAAACTGTGCTATTCTACCCAGCAGGCCAAGGACGAAGATATGCATTTACTTCCTGCAGCACAGCAGCAAATGTGGAACATTTAGCAGTCTCATTTGTAATGTTATTCCAATTTTAAATATTTTTAGTTAAATCAATAATTGAATTTAGGATTTTAAATAGAATAACATTAAAGCTAAAATAAAACTGGCAAAGTCAGAATGAGGTTAGCAAGTTAGACTCAAAGAAGGAAGCTGGCTGGCACCCGCCTCCTTCACGCTATGTCTGTGCTTCCGAAGACCCTTTAAATGAAATGAGCACAAGGCAGGAAACATTGCTTCAGTTGAGGAGAACAAGGGCACAGCAGTGCTTTCTGAAGAAAGGGAATCACACATCAAAAGGGCCTTCCCTGTCCTAACAGGTTAAACATGTAACCTAACAAACGTGAGGACAGCACAGCTGGGCTCATGCAAGGGTTCCAAATAAAAAAGGAAGATAAATAAGAAAGTGGTACCATGTGCTACATAAAGGCCAGTGTGCGTGTGTGTGTGGGGGGATCCTCTGGGGACATAGAGGAGGGGAGACACAACATGGCGCTTCAGAGAGAGAAAGGGATAAGGTTGATGGATGTCAAGTGATGGCATTAGACCAACAGAGAAGGCAACCACCGGGAAGCTTGGGATGAGAGGGGTTTCAGTAAGAAAACAGCAGGGACAATTTCTAAAAAACGCTTGAAAGATTAAAAACGGTAAAGGAATCAGAAAACACTTCAGAAGGAGTAATTTTGTGTGAAATCCATAGAAGACAAAAAGGAGGTGGAGGAGAGAATGTCAAGAAATTGACAGAGATATTAAAGATGATAAAGTAATTGGTCCAGTATGGCTAGAACCAAAGGTCTGGGGGAAAAATGAATTCAGAAAAGAGAAAGTTACACAGACTAAGGAGGAACCTTAATACAGCTCCCACAGGGTGGAAAGATGAGGAGTTTGAAAAAATCCTTGGAAGGAAAAGTGAATATGAGGAAACAGAACTTATGGTAACCAGGCAATGCCAGTGGCATGAAAGGAGGATAGGTGTCTACAGCAGGACTCCAATAAAGGATGAAGAAGCTAATGATTAAAGAGCCAAACAGCCTCTAAAAAAAACCCATGAAAATGTATGTTATTTTTTTTTTTTTAAAGAGAAAGAAAATCTGACTTTTGAGATTTGCCTGAGGATCGTTGTTTAAAAGGAGTACATGGGTCAAATAGTAGTTCCAATTTCAGTTTTTTGAGGAAACTCCACACTGTTCTCCACAGTGGTTGCACCAGTCTGCATTCCCACCAGCAGTGCACAAGGGTTCCTTTTCTCCGCAACCTCGCCAACACTGGTCCTTTGTTGATTTGTTGATGTTGGCCATTCTGACAGTTGTGAGATGGTACCGCATTGTTGTTTTGATTTGCATCTCTCGGATAATTAGTGACTTTGAGCATGTTTTCATGTGCCTTTTGGCCTTCCTTCTGTCTTCTTTTGAAAATATTCTATTTAGGTCCATTGCCCATTTCTTAATTGGATCATTCATCTTCCTTTTATTTGACCCAGTAATCCCACTCCTAGGAATATATCCCAAGAAACTAGAAACACCAATCAGAAAGGATATATGCACCCCTATGTTCATAGCAGTACAATCTACAATACAATAGCTAGAATCTGGAATCAGCCTACATGCCCATCAGTAGGTGATTGGATCAAAAAACTATGGTACATCTATACAATGGAATACTATGCTGCCATAAAAAAGGAATTCTCATCATTTGCAGTTCTCTGGATAGAGAACATCATGCTGAGTGAAAAAAGCCAGTCAATGAAAGAGAAATACCACATGACCTCACTCATTTATGGATATTAAAGAACATTATAAACTGATGAACCAAAAGTCAGATATAAAGACAGTAAAGCAACAAGCAGACTGTCAAATTACAGCCGGGAGGGTAGGGAGATCTGGGGGAGATAAGAGATCAACCGAAGGACTTGTATACATGCATATAAGTACAACCAATGGACACAAAACTCTGGGGAGGGAGGGTATGATTGGGGAGCAATGCTAAAATATGTACACAGATAATAATTTAATTAAAAAAATACATACCATAAAGTTAACACTTTTAATAAACAAATTAAATGCTAAAAAAATAAAATAAAAGGAGTATATGGAGATGAATGTTGTTCTGCAAGCACAGTGCAAAAGGAGGCTTTGGCAATCCTAATAAAAGCCTAATATGTTAAGTGTCTGGTCATCCATTCAACCAATCAAAACATAATATGCTAATGCAATGCTAAGGCCTTTTAACTGCTCACTATGACGTGCACTGACCACCAGGGGGCAGACACTTCAACCAGTAGGTTAGCTTGCTGTTGGGTTCTGGCTGATTGGGACTGAGCAAGATGAGCTGGACATATCCTGAAGCCCTTCAGTGGTCCCTCCTCAGCTAGCCAACCTCCTGTGTTCCTCCCTGGTCCCAATCATGCACCAGTGGGGTCCCTTGGACTAGCCTTCTCCCTCTCGCAATTCAGGACCCCTTGGGGGATGTCAGAGAGCATATTTTGGCTGATCCTGCAGGCTAAACCGAGGGACCCCACTGGTGCCCAAATCCCTGCACTGGGCCTCTAGTGATATAAAGAAAGAGAGGGTACTCAACAGGACGCAGATGATAAGACTGGTTCAGGACTCTTCCATCTGAGGCTGCCAGGGTACCAGTAAAACAGATATCCCTGACTGTCCAGGACACTGAAGAGAAATCACAGAACTTGCAACAGGAGGGAGCAGGCAAGAATGGCTTTCACAGGTGGAATGAGAATTGCTTGAGGATGAGGCAGAAAAGCAATGTGTCCATCAGAAATCTGGGAGCCATTATTCATTCCCCTGATTCAATAGGCATATGAGATGTGGTGTTAAAGGCGAGGTGTGTGTTGCTTAGTACATTTTGTTTTAGACTCCTTGATTTTTGTCTTCCCAGTAAAACATGTGAGAATCAGAGTGGGGAAGAGTAGTCTAAACCATGAAGGTACAAATCCGTTATAGACCCTTGTTCAGGGGAGTCTCCATCCTGTGGGTGTCAGCGGAAGTGCTTAGGCCTTTGACAAGATAAATACCAGAATATGTGACTGCCTGGATGTCTGACCTTCCACAAGCTATCCCATCTCTCTGAGTTTCTTAATCTGTCAAGTGAGTGTGAAAACATAACATTGACAGCTTCACATACAGATTTACAAAGCACATATACAGTATAAATATTCTAGCACAAGTAACTTTCTATACATATTACACTGTGCAAAATATGTAGTTGTGCTAGGTAGCTTCAAAAATGTATTGCATGCTGCCATGTTCCAGGCCTCTCCTGTGTGTGTTGAACAAGAGAACTGAGGATTAATAGGAGGAGGGGTTTACAAACACAAACAAGAAATTGTAATCGTTATGAAATTGAAATTGGATACCTGAGTGAGTATATTTATATCTGGGACCTTCTTGTTATTTTTTTCTGGGAAATCCAAAAGTAGGTTTACATTGTTTTTATGGAAAATAATACACTGGTTAATGAATAATAATACAAGAATACACTCAGTGTTTCAGGTGCTTGCAACTGTAAATCTACTTTTGCCCACCTCTGTATTGGGATTAAAAATTTGAAATGCTGTTCGTATCCCTGGTAATTAAGTTACTATAACTTTCTAAAATTGCCAATTCAATGCCAGGAAGGATTCAAATGCGGACTTAATGCTTTTCTGGGGATAAAACAAAAATCTTTGCCAGATAGAAATATCAAACCTCAACTTCCATACTTACATAGTAGTCTTTCCATTCATGAGGTCAGCATTCCACTCACAGGTGTGGTTCCGTAGAACCTCATACAGATACTGAGTAGACTCATCCTCACTGATTTGGAGGTCTTTCAACTGTCATATCATTTGACCAGGTAAAATGTAATTCTCTGAATGAAAATCTGTGTATTTGTCCATATAATTGTTTTTTCAGCATCACAGAAATAATAGACCTGTTAGAGCTAAACAGGGTCTGGTCTGCTCACTGTTCTCTTCCCAGCACACAGGAGCAACTGTGTTATTCCCGAACAGAGCAGATGGTCAATAAATATGGACTGAATGAGTTTGTCATACAGAGAGGCATGCCCTGTTCTCTACTGTGATGAATAAATGGGAGGCACCCTTGCCTATTTAGCACGGGTTGCATTGAAGAACTTATAGGGTGTCGGGCACCCTGTATGGATGTGTTTCTTTATGCTCCAATAATTTAACACAAATAGAATCCAAAAACAATAAGGCCAGTCTTAAAGTTCTAATTGTCAAATTTTATATACAAAAAAACCACAGGGAAAACTAGTTTAAAAATGCAGAATTCTCAAAAGATTGATCTAGTGGTTCTGCGTTAAAGCCCAGGAATCTGCATTTGTAAAGGAGTTATCAGGGAAGAGAATTGATTTTTCACGCAGCTACCTAAAAGACACTTAGATGCATCATCAGAACAGTTATAAAGATTCATCATCAGAAAAAGAGCAGGATAGCAAACTTCCTTTCTCCCCTGTTCCCTCTAGACACATAAGCATATATGCGTATTGGATAAGTGAATACTTGTGGGCTTCAGGGCTAGAAATTGTGTGTTTTTTTTTAAACATTTTTTTTTTAACCTGGAGTGATTTTTCATTGTCTGCTTAGTGATTTTTTTTTTGCATAAACTATCTTTGAAAGTATTCTTCGTCACAGGTTTGGGAACTATCGGGATATCAAATGTCTAATACTTGATTTAGTAACATGGTCTCAGGTCTTGCAGTCTGTGTATTTGTACTGGTGAAAAACTGGGAAAGTCATCTTTCCATTCATGTGCTCTCCATGAAGGAAATGGAGAGAACTTATTTCTTGCCTTGAGTGAGAGTCCTCGGATAGAACAGTGGTTATATAAAGTCAAAATATAGTAATATTTTGAAACCTTTGGCAATTTCAGTGACCTGGGAGGGTAGATGTGATTAGTAAGGAAAGCCTTTGTGCAGTCAATTCAAATGAGGTTGATACTGTCAGCAGAAACTTTCATGTCCCAGATGCCATTCCTTCCTCTCACCATCTGCCCCCCTTGCCCAAATCACAAGGGGGATTGACTTACCCAAGTTGAGATTATTATAGAGGGTGGCTCTGTTTGATCATGGAAAAACAAATCAGATGGATGGATACAAGAAAGAATGGAGGACAATTTACACCCAATAGCAAATAGGAGAGTGAAAATAGAAGTAAACATCCAGGCACATGGCTGTAATACAGCAAGGCTCACTCAGACACTCCAGGGCCAGACACTCTGTGTGGCCCCTGGTCCTGAGTCTGTGCTTATACGTCATTAAAGTGAGAAATTTGCTCCTAAATAATGAACATTCTAAGGTTTCCAAAGAAATGAGTATTACTGATGAACTCTGCTTAAGAAAACAAGACCATAAGTTTGGACATTAATAACATTTTTTTGTGAGAATTTTTTCTAACAGTTTATTTGAGTCAAACTGATGACATAAGCCAAAAGCAAGATCTCAATGTACTCGAGAACATTTTTTTTTAAAAGATGATTAAAATCAGTATGTCTTATCATTTAAATTTGTCAGTTAAAGATAGCCAGTTTTTCCTAAATGTAAAATATAAATATCACAGATTACACTTGATACATACAAAAATTGATATTTTATAAATGATGGAAGAAATTCACTTTATGTAGAGGAAAATGGAAAGGTTTTATATAAGCACATCCCTATATCTCTATGGATATAAAGACAGAATTATGAAACTTGTTGATGACAGGAATCATATGACTGCATTGATCTCTATAACATGATGTCCACAGCAGAATACTAACTAGACAGTATGTAGAGAAAGGATTGCCTGATTCAGACATTCAGTTTTGAAATATGATCATTCTGAATTCAGCTCCACAGCCATGCATAATCTCTAAATTAATTATTTTGTATTTCATGGACCACTAAGCAAAGCACCAAATTCTGGATTCTAAAATATTCATTTTAGCAAATTTACTTGCTTCAGACAAATCGTGAGCTTCTCTTCATTTTTGAAATGAGAATGAGATTGTTCAAGTCATGTTTACAATATGGGTCATGAATATGGAATGATGTGTAAATATTGACTTGCAGTTTCATTTTGAGAGGAATGGTTGTCATTGTCAATATGGCCAGTCTTAGGACAAATTGTTTAAAGTCATTTTTGT
The DNA here is from genome assembly GCF_964339955.1 of Pipistrellus hanaki. NCBI lineage: Eukaryota > Metazoa > Chordata > Mammalia > Chiroptera > Vespertilionidae > Pipistrellus > Pipistrellus hanaki. The sequence goes on from NC_140505.1 coordinate 4,637,114, forward strand.
CATTCTTTTCATTTTTATTTTATTTCTTTTTTATTGGTGCAGTTTGAAATGGCATCCGATTAATAATCATATAAAGCATGTAGCTGCCAAGATAATTGTTGGTTCTAAAAATTGTGCAACATGATAAAAGAGCTTGAAAATGTATCAGCTGAGTTGGACTTGTCCCAGATGGGAATCAATCAATATTTCATGGTTTTGTGTGTCATGTGCCTGCAAGGAAGCACAGTTGGGGGCGATCAAGCCTGCAAGGGAGGGCAGTTAGGGGTGATGAGGCCGGCAGAAGAGGGTAGTTTGGGGGGACCCAGACCTGCAGGGAAGGGCAGTTTGGGGGGAGTACCCAGGACTACAGGAGTGGGCAGTTAGAGTTGACCAGGCCTGCAGGGGATGGCAGTTAGGGGCAAACAGACTGGCAGGGGAGCAGTTAGGCATCAATCAGGCTGGCAGGGGAGTGGCAGACAGAAGCAGTTAGGGGCAATCAGGAAGGCATGCAGGCCAGCAGTTGGGAGCCAGCAGTCCTGGCTCATGGTTCTAGCTTGTGCGGTGTGGAGGGGCTCATGCAGCACAGAAGGGCTCATGTGGCATGGTGGGGCTCACAGCTTGCGCAGCAGGACTCCTGCAGCTCACACAGTGCAGAGGGGTTCACATGACACAGGGGGCTCACATGGTGAGGCGGGGCTCCTAGTTCATGTGGTGCAGTGGCTCGCAGGGTGAGCTAGTTGTGCATGGTGGGTCTGGGTCTCATGTGATTTTGCGCACTGGGCCTCTAGTATTCATATATTTTTCTTTTGTATTTTTTTTTTTTTTATTGACCAGTATTCACTATTCTCTTATCTCTAAGCACAGGTTCTGTTATTTTGCTTTCTTCACGTCTTATCAAATCAGCACTTTTTGATGTATACACTTTCATGATATTGTGAAAAACACCTATAACCAGGACAAAGTAAATTGGTAGCACTTACAAGACATTCCTCAGGGTGCAATGAGAGACTACACATTATTGGTACAGTTACAATGAATTCTCATCTTGCTCTACACCCACAGAACTCCCACTGATATCTCAGGGCATTCAACATTCACACGTTATGTACTCTTCTTAATTTCAACTCCATTCCATAGCTGTGGCAACTGAGTGTTTGGAGATATTTGATTTCTGCAGTATTACTTGTGAAATCTTTACATGTCAGCATGTGCCGAGAAATGAAGTTATCTCTTTCCCCCCCATCAAGAATAAAGTGGGTCCGGATAAGGGAGAAAATGCAGGGTATGGCCAAAGTCAGTTTACAGTTGTGAGTACATGAAACACAGAGTTTATGCTTATATTATTATTTATCCACTGTTGTATTATTTTCCATACAAACAACTGTAAATCTACTTGTATCCACACTGTATTTGGTTTGGCCCATACAGGTGTGATGAGAATTCAGAGCTTTACATGTTGGTTTACTTTACCTAGCAGCTCTATTGATCTGTCCTAGATTTTAATTGTGAGTTATTGAATGTATAAAATCCAGCAGAGCATCAAGTACATAAAGCATCTTACTAAATATTAATTGAAGTTGAACTACATCATAACTATGAGAGAAGCAAGAAAGGGACGGATCCTATTAAATCAAAGCCTTCAGTCTCCATTCTCAGATTCATATCATGACTTTAAAGATAAGTTATTCTTAAGGAGAAAATAAGTAGGGAAGCAGGAGTCCTTGTACTAAAATGCTTCTATTTTTCACTAGGGTGTTAAAAATGCACATATAATTATGTGTACTTTGTGATCATATGTCAATTCTTAGGATATTCTAAAAAGATCCATTGGCTATGTGTAGGAGAAACACACCCATGAAGATTCTCAGAGAATATAAGAAACAAAGAACTTAATACTTTATTAAGTAAAATATAAAAATTGATGGCCAATATAAACTAGCATTTAATAAGATCTTAACATATTTTTCACCAAAAAAAAAGTAATTTTGGTGTCAGATTATCTAGAAAATCCTAGCTCTGATATTTTCTAGTTGCTTAACCTCAAGCAAATTATTTCAATATATCTCAATTTCCTCATCAGTGAAACAGGAATAATAAAATGCCAGCTTGAGAGGGATTTTTTTAGGGCTAATAGATTTGAATCTAATGATTAGCCCTGCATGAGAGGCCCAATAAATATTAACTGAAATACTGGGATAGAAACAGATAAATTCCACAAGAAATAATTACTCAACTCTTTGGACTGAATCATCAAAGGAGGTAAACTTGTGCATGTTCTAGCTGGATATTATTTGTATCTCACAACTCATAAAATACACAATCAATAAAATCTTACTTTGACTTTTTTCAAAAGAGTGTCAATCAACATGCATTCATTTTGATTACTCGTTTACTGTCTGAGTGTCTTAGCTTGTTGGAGCTTTGCTATTTGACTTAATCATGTTTTTAGTTATGAAGTTATCTTCAGCATTGTTCCACTCTTTTTTTAGTTGGTCATAGGAAATCTGACCATCCTGACTTCATGAACTTGCGTTATTTCCTCAGCAAGAAGAATGCAAATACACTTTTTGTTATTCTCAGTTGCATGGCAAATGCTTCCTCAAAGCCTCATTCTCCTGCTCAGCTTACCGGATAGGAGGCTGACATTTTTTAATGCACTGGAATGATGGGATGTTTAACTAGCCAAGTCCATCAAGCTGAGGCCGGATTGTCAGAGGCCTGGTTGTTTGAACAGCTGATAGATGACCACGATAAACTTTGCTTCAGTGATTGCACCTCTGTATCTAATGCACTAGGGAGAGATGCTGTCCATCAAAGTGTTCTGGAGCCCATTCCAATGGTGACCCCTGCAATTGGTTCTTTAACTCTTCTCAGGCACTGCATTAGAAGTGCACATTACAGCATGCCAAGCATCCTTGTCCAAATAGCACTGATATTTAATGTTTTATATACTGATAAATATTTTAAAAGCTGAGGTTCTGTCTTCTCCTATTCTCCAGAGCATTTATTGCTCATGCTTTGGATTTTTGTTGTTTTATTTTTTTTTCTTTTTCTTTTTTTAATATAGGTGTAAAAAACAGCATAGTGGTTGGAATTTGCTTACATTTTGCATGATAATAAAGATGTTTACATGGGCTCTTTTCTAAGGACTGCGTGTCATAGCTGTAGAAACACTTGCAAGTTGAATAACTCTCCTGGGGGAGGATGAAGGGACAGATCTAGGGGGCACTCCTAGATTTCCTTTATAGTTCCTTACGGTTAATGTGTTAAAGACGGAAAGGGGAGAGCAGTGCTTGTCTCATTTTATTTTCTGTATAACTGTAAATTTTCTTTCATTTTACTCATTTTCTACATCTATTGCTTGGCAGAACATGGAAAGGGAAATATAAAGATGTAGTAAGAAATGTTCCTGCCTAAACATCTCACCTACCTCTCTAACATGGAAAGCAAGGAATCGAAAGAAAATGAAAGAAACAGACAAGTTCATTATTTTTCAATTACTTGGCACAGTAGGATGGATTATGTTCCCTCCCATTTTTAAATTTTTAAATATTTCTTTGTTTTTTCAATATTTTTTTCATTATGAATTTACAATGAATAAGACTCCAGTGGCTTCAAAGCCTGCAGTCTTTGTGGAAAATAGAAGGTATGGTTCTTCATTTCAAGTTATTTGTGGTAATAATATAATCAGATAGAACATACAAGTTTATGGGTGGATAACACAGAGTCCCATGCTTATATATCTACTAGAGGCCTGGTACACAAAATTCGTGCACAGATAGAGTCCCTAGGCCTAGCCTGTGATAAGGACCCATTGTGGCCTTCTGGCTGCCAGCCAGGAACTTCCTTCATTCTGCAATGCCCCCTGGTGGTCAGTGCATGTCATAGCGAGCGATCGAGCTCCCAGTCTAACTCCTGTGGAGACAGTGTGCATATTAGGCTTTTATATATATATATATATATAAAGAGATAATATGAGACCGAGGTAGCTTTTGAAACAGCTGATAATCCACAAAAGCACAGAATGGGAAAGCATATGTAACAAATTAAAATGTTAAAAATAAATTATTCCTCTTAATGGAAATCTGATTGTTATATAAAACACAAAATATATGTGAAACCAGTCTGCATCCCTTCTTTATTAAAGGGTCCTTCTCCAATAGTGGCAGCATGTTTATGCCCATCTTGGTAATATCTATATGCTTGTACAGCTCAATGAATTATGTGGGAGAAATATCTCCATTTAAGTTTTGAAAGGTTGACATACCAAAATATGAGTTATCTGAAATTTGAATGTTCATATTTACTTTGAGTTTGGTGAATTCATGATAATATTGCCAATAATTTGGGTTCTGGTGGATATTCATGTTGTTGGTGATAATTCTTTGTTCCCAATCTCTGAATTGGATAAAGCTACCTGTCCAAGAATAAAAAGAAAAGCAGAGATTGTGGCGAAATATTCAGGATTTTATCCACTGCACAAAGATTATTTATTAGAAAAGACATACTGGAGAATTTCTAGGGAAATACAAGACAGATTTAATATCATACTTAACTTTGCTTAGAGTACCCACAGTACAAGAAGGGAGTAATTACTGAAGGTGTCATCTTGTTTTTGATATAAGTTACTCCTTATAAACAAAATTTATACTAACAGAGTTAGTTTTATGGCAGATTTGTCTAATTTTTTTTTCTGTAGTTCAGTCAATATTTGCTGTATGTGTTTTGAAGCTGTGTTATTTTATGTTTGGGTAATACACTATAATGATTAAGTTTATGGGTTCTGTAATTGGAATACCAGCTATATGACGTTAGAGAAGTTTGTGAACATAGAAACTTAAGTTTCTTCTATAAAATGTAAACAATAATCATATCTACTTCATAGATAGGATGGTTGCTGAAAGTTAATGAGAATATGTATGTAGAATACTTGAGTTAAGGGATTCTAGTAAGCTCATTATAAATATAAACTAATTAATTATTATTCCTAAAGCTGTCTATCTCATATATATTCATTAAAGACTTATTGAATAAATATTAAATTAATTTCAAGGGTTAACCTAAATTAATGTAAGTTGTTTCATACTAAATGTGGTAATATCACAAGGAAATCAGAGAAGTAGCACAGAGAAATTAACCACAAATTTGAAATCTAGCTGCATTTCTTCTCGCTCTGTGAGTCTTTGTACCATTTTCCTCACATCTCCATGTTTCAACGTCAGTATTTGTAGAATGAAGGCAAAATAATATCCAGTCCTACCATTTAATACATTTTAGGAAAATATGACTTAGCTCATAAGTCTTTGGCATAGCGATTTTAGGGTTTTGTCTGGACAGGTACAGATATAACTTTAGATGGGAGCAGGAATAGGGAATGTGATTTCCTCACAAGACACTAATTAGATGACCGCCATCTTCCCCAGAGACTCTGGCCATGGCAGCCAGGGTGAGAGCCCAGAGGAGAAGCGTACATGCAAATAAAGCAGCATGCCCACTGCTCATTTTTTATCTATAAAATGGTAGCCTTCATATAATTGTGTTAGTATCTATGAAATGTGCAAACCGAAGTCGTTTTTAGATTCCAAAGCTCTCTATGCAGACTTTCTGGATGCCAATAAAATAAGAGGAGCATTGAATTTGAGTAGAGGTGTCCTTCCTGAATACACTTGGCCACAATGTAGGCAGAGAGGCAATTAAGTCATCTCACACTCCCATGTTTTCTTGTATTATGCATGCTCTCAGAGTCTAGGAGAATGGTGACTACAGTGAACCCCACCACACACATTACTGGATCCTCCTCCAATAATGGCAGCATGTCTCTGCCCATCTTGGTTATATCCATATTCCTCTACAGCTCAATGGATTCTGTGGTGGAAACATTTCCATTCAAAGTTTGAAAGGTTGGCATACCAAAAGATCATGAGTTGTCTGAATGTAGTAATGTAAGTAGTGACTTTTGAAATATGGGATAGCATTTCTTCCAAACTACATCTCAAATGTCATATTCCTACAAATGCATGGAGCCTAATATTCTACAAGTTATTAAATAATGGAATATTTTCTTCACCTTTGACACTCCCTATTGTAATTTTTTACAGAGTAGAAATCACATTTCCATGGTCTTACTCATCACTGATATTATGTGGGTCTGTATGCATTTCTTTATGCTGCCTTTACTAACACTTCTTTATTATTTTTCCAGTCCTGTGAGGTTAACTGATAGTGTCATATCCTTCTCTGGGAAAATGTGTTATTTTAACGGAAAAAAAAGAAACACATATTTCTAAAACAGTGCATTCACTGGAAACATAAGAGAGATAGTTGCAAAGAATTGGACTCAATTTTCTTAACTCTGTAAGAGAAGCAAATTTTTAGTTTGTGAATCTCACAAAACACCAATTATCACAAAAGACTAATATGAAAGTATTATTCCTTAAATTCTTCTTCTAACAATAAATATATGGTTGTTGAAAAGGTTAATTTGAAAATTAAAGTTGCCCAAAATATTCATACTTGCTTAAAATTAAAACTAATATACCCACTTCCTGTCTTTTTAAAAGGTATTTTTAAGTGAATTGAAAGCTTGCTGTGATTTTGACTTATACGTGTGTTTATAGAAGCAGATACATGAACTAAGTAAATATCTAAATAAATTACTGAAACAAGCACCTAATAGTAATGGAGAATGCTCCTGCACTTCACGGTGCTGAAATTTAATCGCCCTCTAGCTCTTTGCAATCACACAATGTTCTAACCCTCTTTATTGATTTTTAAACAAATATGCACACTTCTCACCACAACTCACATTTTATTCTATAAACTCGTTCCTTTTCCAGGCCACTTTTGCTATTCCCCCCAGAGACTGGGGGGAAGGTGGGGGGGGGGCAAAGTTGCCCTTCTATTGACAAGATTTTCGCTTCGGACCCTGCAACGATTCACTTGGGTGTGGAATTATTTCTCTTGAAAAGCAACAGGGGAGTGCTGAGATGGTAAAGCAATAATCACTTCCTTCAGCGGCAATAGTTTAGGGAGAAGCTCAGAGACATATGGGCTGAATATTTAGCAGACGGTGATAATGGTGAGGTCACAGATATGACTCTGTGGGATGCTAGCGAAGCGGTATTGCAGGGAAAATTGATTGAAATCTTTGCCCAGAAGAGAAGGGAAAGGCAACTACAAATACCAGAGTTAGGGACTAAAATTAGGAGCCTCCAAAAGGAGCATATTAAGAAGGGTAGGGCTAAAACTAATTGATTTAGAAAATGCCAAGGGGAAACTTAATAGGATTCTAAATGAGAGCCGGAGTATCTAATAAAGCTCCGTCGGAGCGAGTTGGCCTCCCATGGCAATAAGGCAGACACCATCCTGGCCTGCTCACTTCGAGGGGAACACGATGGAGACTAATTAGGGAAATTATGAGACAAAAGGGGGCCCCCTTTCTAACCCCAATGAAACAAGAGCCAGCCCTGTTCTTTATTATTCTTTCACAGACGCATATAGCATTAAAATTCATGTTCTATTTTAGAGTTTCTACACTCCATTGGTTACAATAAAATGTAATATACTTCATTCAACGTGCTCTTTAGGAGTCTATACCTTTACAGCATCGAATGCTTTCTCACTTAACATAATGCGGGTTCTGAAATAGGCTATGAAAGTGATATTTATTGTGATGAAAGTGATATCTATTGTGAAAAGACCCCCTAGGCTAGGAGCCAGAAGACCTTGAGTCTGGTCTCAACAGCACTCATAATTTGTTCAATGATTTTCCCAGATTCTTACATAAAAAATCAGCAGCTGACTCCTCCATGTAAGTTTAACAAAAACAGCTACTAAGTAATCCTTTCAAAACTATTGAGAGTAAAGCAAATAATATAGCAATAGAACTGTCAGAAACCGTGTGTGTGTGTGTGTGTGTGTGTGTGAGAGAGAGAGAGAGAGAGAGAGAGAGAGAGAGAGAGAGAGAGAGAGAGAAAAGAGAAGAGAAGAGAAGAGAGGAGAGGAGAGGAGAGGAGAGGAGAGGAGAGGAGAGGAGAGGAGAGGAGAGGAGAGGAGAGGAGAGGAGAGGAGAGGAGAGAAATTAGAGAAGAAAATAATAGTTAAATTACTGAATCTAAAAGTTTATTTCAGAGATGAAGGTAAGAGATAATCTGGGTATAAATACTAGGTGCTTTCCCCACCACCTTTTCCTGCTGCCCCTAACTTTGCTCATACTTAGGGAGCTATTTATTCTTTTGGATAATAAATGGAATCTAATAATAAGCACCACATAGTTGCCAAAGTATCATGGTTAGACTTTTTAGCAGGGTGGGAAAACTAGCCAACCATTGATGTGTTGTAATTTCCTAGGGGTCATCATGGAAACATCAGTTACACCAATCCTTGTGGTGTGACTGGTTTCCACGCCTTAACCCGGATCTCTGCGATGACACTTAAAGCACGTGCAATTAGTTTATATGTGTCTGAATCGTATCCATTTTTGCATACCTTAAATTGATACAACATTTACATTCCCACATTTTTGGTAGGAATCTCCTAGGAAAGGAGATTTTAATTTAGCTGGAATCATTTGATTTTTTCACTTATTAGAAAGCTATTGGTCTTTACATATTTTATTTTGAGGAGATGATCCCAAAATGCCTACTCCTTGAAATAAACATTATTTTTTGCTGTTTATCAAGAATATATTTATATTTTTATTTGCAAATCAAAAGCATTATGCTGAGTAATTTTAACACTTTAAACATTTAAACTTTTACCCAACATGCGAATAATTGTTAGTTTTTAGTAGATATTTAAATGATTATTTTCTTATTTCAGCTGGCAAAAAGAGAAGAATAAACTACTTGTTTATTTTCTATTTTAGTTTGGTCAGGTTAGATAGTAAAACTGGTGCATAATTTATTTGTAAATTTGATGGTCTCTGATTAATTTAAAAAACACTCAGATATGCTCACTTTATATGTTAGTCTAGTATATATTTTGTATCATATTACATAATTCCCAATTTTAGATGCTCAAATAGCTAAATCCACAAAATCATTTTGTTGAACAAGTTATTTTAAAAATTTAATGGAACTAATAAAATCAAGAGAGTTGCATTAAAGAAGAGTTTTCATCTATACTCATAATATACAATTCACAGATTATACCTCAAGAGGGTGTAATTTTACATATCTTCAAAAATAAATCCAAGAAAAAATGTTCATGGAGAATACTCAGTTTAGAATTTCACAGCTGGAATGAAGCTTGCTTGCTGTCAGCCTATTGTGTCTGTGTATACTCGTTAATGCAATTCAAGCATTAGTGAATGCCTGCTATGAGCAAGGTGCTTTGCTTATTGAAAACATCTAAAAACCTGCCGATGTTAAGGGTTCTTGGAACAAGGTAGAAGTTGAAGAGAATCTTGTTTCTCACATCATTTTTGGTACCAGCCAAGACTCTGGAAAAGTTAAAGATCAGAATAGATTCCAAAGAACAAAGCTGCCTATTTATTGTCCCTGGACTCCTGTTCCACTTTTTTTTTTTTTTTTTTTTTTTTTTTTTTTTTTTTTTACCATTAAACTAAACAGCCTTAAGTGATCCACTGGCTTTTCCCCGAGCTCTCACGTTCTTCATCACCGCCAGAAGCAGGTTGCCATCTGTCACACCGAGAAAGCAGGGATGAACTGAGAAGGATGTAGGAAGTCTAAGGGTGCCTACTTTGGTTACTTGCGGCCATATCATTAAAAGGCAGGGCTTGCTCTGGCTGGTGGCAGATGGCTGGAGTGGCATCTCATACAGCAGAAAGCTGCTGGCACCCTAACTGGGAACTGAATCAGCCGCTTTTTGGTGTATGAGGTGACATGCCAGCCATCTCACAAACTTACAGATAAATAATGCACCGGTTTTACTCTCTAACCTCACCCGATGGAAATAGGAAATAAACAACTAGTTTATCCTTCTTTTTTTGCCAGTTGAAATAAGAAAAAAAATCATTTTAAATATCTACTAAAAACTAAGAATTATTCACATGTTGGGTAAAAGTTTACATGTTTAAAGTGTTAAAATTACCCAGCATAACATTTTTGATTTGCAAATAAAAGATGTAAACATACTAGGTTGTGGGTTCAAGTCTCAGTAGGGGCACTTAAGGGAGGCAGCTGGTGGATGTTTCTCTCTCACATCAGTGTCTCTCTCTGTCTCTCCCCTTCCTCTCTCTAACAATCAACAGAAACAAATCCTCAACTGAGAATTAAAATAATAATAAATAATAATAGTAATAATAATAATGGGATTTGGTTTGCTGGGACAGTGTGCATGATGCTAGGTTCACCAGATGAGCCATGGAGATCCACCCTCACCTGCATGTATAATTTCGAACAGAAAGACTAGTAGAGAAGTCCCGTCCTGTATATAATACATACATATATACACTATAGAACCCGGCATTAGGCTAACATATGAAAGGGTGATACAATATTTAAATGTAAGTGCTTCAGAGGATGGCAGAGCACATACAAACACAAGCAAATGAATGCAGAGGGTCCTGGCCTTAGAGCGGAAGCTCCCAGTGGCTCCATGACCAGGCGGGTAAATAGACAATGCTCTGCAGGGCACTGTGCTGCCAGTGTTTAGGGGCTACTGTATTCTGAGAACATGTAAGGGAGGTGAGACTGAGCACTGAGGACTGGTAGATTAGGAGTAGTCAGTGCCTTTTTTACTTATGGTGGGTTTATTGGAAAGTGACCCTATCATAAGTCAAGGAGTGTCTGTGTAAAATATATTCATCTTAGTCTTGGGAAACGGAAATTATTATATATGTAAAACTACTACATAGAAAAAACAATACTGGTACTTGACAATATGAGCATTAAAATTACTTCTATAGCCCTAACGGATTTGGTTCAGTGGATAGAGCGTCGGCCTGCAGACTGAAAGGTCCCAGGTTCGATTCCTGTAGAGGGCCTGTACATTGGTTGTGGGCACATCCCCAGTGGGGGGCATGCAGGAGGCAGCTGGTCAATGTTTCTCTCTCATCAATGTTTCTGAGTCTCTATCCATCTCCTTTCCTCTCTTAAAAAATCAATAAAATATATATTTAAAAAATTACTTCTATGAATAGCAGTTTTAGGTAAAATGTGGAATGATCTGTAAAATCTTGTTAAAAAAAATCATTAACTTGTCCTTTTTTAGTTGCTTAATCATCTGTATGGAGTAGCAGGCAGTGTTGTCCCATAGGCTTCCTTTAAAATACTTTAATTAGCTTTAAATTACAAAATGGTGTTCTACTGCTGATAGAATGAGGGGAATTGGCAGAAATAAAATTTAAAAAGAACACTTTAGATATATTTATATTTGTGTCAGAATATTTTACTACTTAGCAAATTATCAAATATTTAAATTTTTTTCAATGTCAAATTTGTTTTTCAAAGCAGAAATTGTATAATTCTAATAAGGCACTGCAATGTTGATTTTATAACTTTGTACAATTTTCCTCATTGAATTTTTTCCAGCCACTAAATATATTGGTTTAAAGTAAGAAACAATGCCAGATCAACAATAATAAATTTTGGAATTTTGTCTCTAGTTTGGTTGTTGCTATACAAATCACCTCATGAAAATAATAAAATATTCACTAAAAATTTTATAAAAATATTATAAAGCTTTTAAAATATTAATAATTATAATTAGAGAATTAAAAAAATGATGTCAATATCATTAATGTTTGACCAAGAGTTTTATTTTTTCCTTAATGTCCTAATGTATGAAACATAAAATCCAATTTACATAAAAAACTTTTAAATACCAGCATGAATATTAATACATGATTCTTACAAAGACTTCTGGGTCTTTAAAAAAAAAAAAAAAAAAGCCCAACCATATATCAAAGAACCCCCAGCCACTGGGACAATTCTTTGTTTTAACTGATATCGACAAAGGCTCAAGTCTTTGGCAAAAAAGAAGCCTGTGAAGATAAAAGAGCTTACTGGGGTGCTTTCAATCTGTAGGAATGATCTTTATGCCCAATTTCAATGATTAGAGTTATATATTAGAAGATACATCACTTTTTAGCAAAATACAGAATATGTGACATATAGATTAAATTTTCATGAACAACAGTTTATGATCTTTGGATAAATATCTAAGTTTATGTTTCTTCAGTACTAGGTAACCTGTCTAAAATAGGACTACATTACTTTTTCACTGATTTACCAAGGGTTTGTCTACCACGTATTACATGTGCTCCAGTCATAGCAATGTCATATAGTTTATCCTGGACTGAGAATATCGTTGGGGATAGAATTTTCTAAGAATGGAGCTTCCCACACCTTCCCACTTTCTTCAGATCCTCTTTCAAAGGTAATGAAGGCTTGAAGAAACAAGCAATTTCGTTGAGAAGATGGATATTGTGATAGGATGTTGGCTAGGCCTCCACTTTAAAGACTAAAGGAAAGCATGACAAACTCTAAAGTTCTGGCTATTTTTTGACCAAACATTCATTCCCTCCTGCCTACCACACCTCAGTGAAATGATCCACCATTCATTTGCCCAGCTGCCCTAGGCAGAACCTGAGGGTTATCCTTGACCTCCTCACTCTTGATATTCAATAAGTCGCTACCAACAATTTATATCCCTCAAATCCTACACTGTTCTTCAAGCCCCTGTGCCATTTTGAACCTGGTGTCATCCTGTGCCCCTGGGTTCTATAATAGCATCAAACACATCTTGTTCTGACTCCACCCCCACCAGCCCTAGGCCACACCTCCCTTGCATTCTTTCTGACTTGGCCATGAAAATGGTTTGAGCCCAGCTGGTGTGACTCAATAGTTGAACATCAACCCATGCACCAAGAGGTCACAAGTTTGATTCCTGGTCATGACTCATGCCCAAGTTGCTCAGCCCACCACAGGGGGCGTGCAAGAAGCAGCCGATTGATGTTTCTATCTCTCTATCATGCTACCTTTCTCTCACAAAAATAAAGGAAAACATTAAAAAATGATTTTAAATCCATGAATACATGTTTTCTCTTAATGTCAACGTTCTCAAGTTTCAAGAAGCTTTCCCCTCCAAACTATCTATTACCAAAGAAGGGAAAAGCTTGCTAGCCCATCTGTTGTTAAATCTTTACTGAACCATTACTTCTGACAGACCCTTAAAGTGAACACCAAAGAACCAGTTGCTGCTTCTTTGGCTTTTCACAAATCTTGGATAATTCTGTTGTAGAAGCACTTACATTGGGGTTTCCTGGTTCCTGTGCTGTCCCTCTCCCTCCGTGTCACCATCTGTGTCTCCTATTACTACTTTGTAAGAAGGACGTATTTGTTGCCCCATCGTTAGCACACAGACTAGTTTCAAAAATGCAGAATGGAGTTCAGTAAGTTGGGGTTTGGTGGAGAGAGGGAGGGGACGATGAGAAGAGGTCAGAAAAGTCAAATGAGGAAAGCTTGGCCGTCACCTGAGAGGGAACAGATCAAGTTCTCCAGTAGCCTTCACAGAAACAGGCTGGAAAAAATTCTGACTTGGTAACTTATACAATTAAAGGTACCAAATGAGAGGTAATTAATGTAGAACTCCAAGTCTCCTTCCTTAGAACATCATAAGAATGATTATTGAGTCCAACATCATGGTGAGTTTTGAAAAGTTATGTAGGAAGTAATTTACAAAATTCTTAAATAAGACTAGTGTATTAATAATGATCATTGTTTAGTTAGTGGTGAAATTAATGTGTAAAATAGTTTTAAGTTCTCGACAATCTGAACACTAAATTAAGCCTTTAATATAAGCATCCACATTTTTTCTTCATATACTTTTGAAGAGAATGCAGTGGTCATATTTTGATAGCCCGTCATATTAATGGGGACACAAAATGACAAAACAGGCGGGAATGTGTCTATTACTCATAGTCATCTGGTTTTCACCTGACCCCTGTAAGGCCGGAGTTCCTAACTTAATATCTGAATCAGCAAAACTGCATTTTTCTCGCACCTCTCTCCTGTGAGCAAAGAATGAGCATTCCCAGCGATGCTGTCATCTGGGTGACATATCTCAGAGAGATCCCTCTACTACTCACCCATCAGTAGTGATGGTGGAGGGAATAGTGTCCGTCTATAACAGGAATATCCAGTAAAGCTTCCATCTCCTTGGCAGTATCACAGTGCTGTCAGCTAACAAGGTGACTTTCTCACATGCCATGGATTCTTTTGAAGCTTTATTCCTCCCCATGTGCCACCCCTGCTCTGGGCCTGGGAATGAAGCAGAAATTGACTGATTTTTCTGTCTTGTCTACAACTCTCAGGGGTTTCCTTTAAACAGTAGGCAATCACAAGGGAGTTAGAATACTTTTTTAAATTCCAAACAAGAAAAGTATATAACAACAACAAAAAAGAGAAAATACACGCTTTATATAAGACTCAACCAACCTCTGTTTTTCTGCTTTCTTTCTTAAATGAAATGCAATGTTGATCTTACAAGTTTATACTCTCTCGGCCCCAAAATGATAATGTCCAAGAAAAAATTATTTATATTATACTAATGTTTTAGACAGAAAATTTTTCTAATATATTGTCTATTTCCCAAGTTATGCTACTTAATATATAATAATGCACTTGATATAATAAAATTTGATCTTAAGTTCACAGGGCATGATGTTCTGTCTTAAATTTTATTTTCTCAAAGTGGTTTCAGTTTGAACTCATAGAATGGGATGGAATGGCTATGTCAATAATAACATTTAAATTAAACCATAGTAGTAATAGTTTACTTTAATCCTATATGTTGATTAAAACTCATAAACATTGTTTTATCATGGCATCTACAAACATGACAGCAGAAAGATTAACAAAGGCTAAGTTGATCTTTATAATAAGCTAAATATCATGCAAAAATGGTACATTTTTGATATCATAATATCCTTATCATGTAAGTCAAATCCATCAAGAGCTTAATTATGCATAACACCATGTAAGTTTTGCACAAAAGAAGAAGAAAGTATCTTTATCTTAATAAGAGAATCACTCAGATCTTAGAAAATAATCTTACATTCTGATTCTAGGAAGCTACAGAAGGAAAAGGAACCAGGAAACAAAATAAAACAACTTTAATTGGAAGGAGCTTACCAAACGCTATAGATTAGATGAGCATGTTCCTTTTAAAAAAAATACATACATACATACACACACACACACACACACACACACACACACACACACACATATATATATATATATATATATATATATATATATATATATATAGATTTCAGAGAGGAAGGGAGCAGAAGAGAGAGAGAGAGAAACATCAATGATGAGAGTGAATCATTGATTTACTGCCTCCTACATGCCCTCTACTGGGGATCCAGCCCACAACCCTGGCATGTGCCCTTGACCAGAATCAAACCTGGGACCTTTCAGTTCACAGGCCAATGCTCTATCTACTGAGCCAAACCAGCTAAGACACCACATTCCTTTTTTTATCTCAAAGAGATTCAATCCTACTTTGCATGGTTAAGAGCACTTCCAAGGATCCCTTGCAATGGAACTGGCCATGTGGTAACTTTTGGCACCTGCTTTATCAGGATTCTCAACTAAATAAAATAGGTTACTTTGGCTTTTTTTTAAAGAGTGTTTTTGGTGTTTTAAAATATATAATCCTAATAATTTTAAGGAAAAAATGAAGTTTTTTTTTTTTTAATTGGTTTTGGGGATTTGAGGAAGGAGCACTATTTTGATTCAGTTACAAATTAGATTATTTACAGATTGCAACAAATCAGAGTCCTTTACTGTGTTTTTGAATTCATAGTTAAGATTTGGCATTTATATACAGCACAGTATTTTGGAGAAAAATTATAAATGTACCTTTAAAGAATTTGTGTGGTTCTCTATTGAGCATTCTCCTATGTAAATGGGCTGTACTTAATGTGTTTGACTAAGAGTTATGGTTGGAATTTTTCTTAGCTCTGTCTGCTACCATGCAAATAGAAAGAGCCTTAGGTGCCTTTATGCTCCACTAAATATCGCTAGTAAAATTTCCTGTGTTATTAACATGTCATAAAATAATATTTGCTTTCAAGTCCACTACAGTCAAGAAACATAAAAACGGCACTGCTTCATATTTAATTGACCACAGGGTTAGCCCACAAGGATAAAAATCTGAATTATAGAAAGGTTTCAGAGAAATGCTGCTTTTTTTCACTCCTAATAGAGTATTAAAGGAAATGGATATGAATGGTTTGTTAGGAGTCTTGCCCTAAGAATGTCCTTGAGTCCCTGCCATGGAACTGCCTTAGAAGTAAGGCCATTGTAGAACAAGGCTCTTTTTTAGGGATGTAGTAATTAAATGCTCCAAATGGTGTCCAAGACAAATGTGAGTCATTTCCTATCTCTAGGTAATAGAATTCCATCCAAGTACCCCAGGACGGGACATTTGAAATTTGTCTTCCCAAATTTTACACAGTTCTTAAAACCTTGGTCAGTTTTTAAACTCCTTCACTCGCAGACAGTAAACACATTTATGTTAAACTCAGTCTTGTTAAATGGTATAAAATATTAAAATGTGTGTTGTCTAAAATCATAATGTGATACTGTACCATGTGTTTTATGAATTAAACTTGGCCGAAGAAAGTTTCAGATCCCATAAGAGGCAGCTGACTTAGCTCAACTTATGTTCGCCAAAATTCCTGTTCTTCCCATTGAAGTCGGCTCTTCGTCAAGGTTCATCTACTCTTTTCATGCCTTTTTCTTTTGTGTTCTTAAAATATTCATTATACAATTTCTTATTCACCCACTGCATCATCACACATTAACTTTGTTTTTTAAAAAACATTAATAAATGGCATTAGATAGGTCCACATAAGAAATGTCCAAAACTGTAGAGTTTTTATAAGAATTTATTTGAGCCAAACTGATGACATGTGGGAAGCAAAATCCCCAATGCTATGGAGAAAGACAGTTTTGTAGTTTCTTTTATACATTTGGAATCAAGAAGGGAATTGAAGGAAGATCATATGAGGGTTCATAGAAACCTCCTATGAAGGTACAGGTGCTCCCTTGCTGGGGGCTAATTCCAGCAGGTCATAAATGCAGGAAGTTCATCAAAAGGTTGGTGAACTTTGAGGCTTCAGCAGGCTGAAGATACATATGATTGCCTGCTACTAGCCAGCTGGGGGCATTTAAATCTACCTGTATACCTGCTACTGGCCAAATAACTGCATAGCCGAAGGCAGTTCCCCCAATCTGATACTTGACTGCTTATCAAACTTTACCTTTGACATGTGTGCTCCCTTTGCTTTATGGCAAAATGTGTAAATAAAAGGCCCTGGGTCTAGAGATCCAGGGAGAACTTAGTTTCTAAAGCTAAGCTTCCCCTGGCTCCCCCATGTATTCCACATTTATATTTCCAGGCTCCTTATGAATGTACGTGCAGCCCCTTTTCCAGATTCCTTGAACCCTTGCAGCTGCGAATAACACCACCCTGACATTTCTCCCTTGAGGATGGTTACACGTCAGACAGGGCTTAATAAGAGGCCTTTTCAAGGGTGTGTTAACCTAGATGCACAGAAATAATAAATGAGGCTTCCTGAAGGCAAAGAAACTTTTTCTTAGGCCTAAGACACAATTACCCACCATGCCCTGACCAGGTAGGAATTTTATGATCAGATCACCAGCTGAGGTTAATTTTTATCAGATTGATTATAGAATCCCCCTTTTATCCACACTTATATTACTTTATTCAAGCATGAGCACCAAAAATAAAAACAAAACAAAACTAACTATAGAGCCAATATTTTTTTGGAAGTATGATGCTCATCTCCTCAGCACCCTGGCCAGACTCAGAGCTCAGCTTTCAAGTGGTCTTCTTAAGTGAACCTTGGACTCATCCTGGGACACCTGATTGCTGCTGCTCCTAAGAAAAAGAATGCTGAACACAAAAAGGAGGTGTTTTTATTATTGTTTAAATATATTTTTATTGATTTCAGAGAAGAAAAGAGAAACATCAATGATGAGAGAGAATCATTGATCGGTTGCCTCTTGCACACCCCACACTGACCTAGACAGCAATTCTGGCATGGGCCCTGTCCAGGAATCAAACCATGACCTGCTGGTTCATAGGTGAATGCTCAACCACTGAGCCACACTGGTTGGGCAAGATGAGATGTTTTTAGCCTTTCTTGCTCGTACCTCAATGCTAAAAGTCTTCCATATTGAAAGAGTTATTGTTGAATACAACATATTTCTTGGTGCATCACTGAAAATGTCCACTTCAAATTTGCTGTTACTTGTTTTGCCAAGTATTTCCCATAGTCTGAAGATGGGAACACATCAGTCAGTCATATTACATCAGCTTTCCCAGATTTGGGAAGGGGCAGTCTCTATTGCCCATAACAAGTTGGAAAGAAAATTTGCTTCAGTTTGTGCAACTCCCAAGGGGCGTGTTCTTCTAAAATAGAACTTACTACTCAGACTTCTGAGAGGGAGCAGAGAAGCGATTAGAGAAAAGAAATGAAGCTTTGAGTGATCTTTCTAATCCTCATGCCTGGGATTACTTCCAAGGAGTGTGCTGCCCTTATCTCAGGGGAAATTCCTCTTTCCTGGGACTACAAGGTCCGCCTAAGTGTTTTAGAAAACACTTCTACTGTTCTGGAAGATAACAAAACTACCCATCTTTGGAGAGTCATTTACCTAGAATAATAGATCAAACATATGTATTAATTTTTTGGCCTGTTTCTAGACCCCTGCTGCTTTCCAAAGACAGAGTGTCTAGGGAGAACAAAGAAACGTTCTCCCGGATGCTCAGAAGGTTGTCTGAGGTGTGCTTCTCATCACAGTGTTCAGACTCCAATCCAAGCTTTTATGTCCTGGGTTCATAAATGAAGGGCAATACAAAGGTTAGAAAGTAATCAGCTATCCCAATGATGCACATTTTTAAGCTTATCTTAAAGCATTATACTGGAAGAAATGAACACATAGGTTATCTGCAACATATATTTCAGGCAAAAATAAAATTTACCATTTTAGAAATTATATTCAAATGATTAAAATTACATATTAGTTTACTACCCTTAAGAGGAGGAAGGGGTGTCCAGCTGGTGTTGCTCAGTGGTTGAGCATCTACCTATGAACCAAGAGGTCACAGTTCAATTCCCTTTCAGGGAATTGCCCAGGTTGTGGGCTCTATCCCCAGTGTAGGATGTACAGGAGGAACATCTCATCATTGATGTTTCTATCTCTCTCTCTCCATTCCTCTCTGAAATCAATTATATATTTTTCTACTTTTTATAAAAGTAGAAAAATTTGAAACAAATACCACAATAATCTAAGTAGCAACGAAGGAAACCAGTGACAGATGAAAAAACAAAATCAATATCTCCTCAACAACATGCATTCAGAGGCAGAATTATTGAGAGTTTCAAGGACAGGGATTGGGTATGTGTGTCTCAACTCTGCAAAGAATAAAAGGAACTTCTCACAGCTGGAGCCTGTTTCTCTTCTAATCAACAGGAAAACACATGTGGGAAGCTGGCATTGGTTTTCACTTCTGGGCATAGACATTTATATTACTTTTAATATATTTCACATTTAATACCATGTGTATATGTAGAAGCTAGAATTCTTGCAAACTATTTTATTTTAATCTATGTGGTGCAACTTGCATCCCAGTTTCTAGATTTTCCCTGAGAGCTTTGGGAGAACTGAGTAAGAAGCAAATGTCTAAATTAAGATGTCCCCTAATATAGCAGGTTTTCATAGAAAAAGAAAAGAAAGAACAAAACGACAGTATTTTTTTTTTCTATTGAGGGGGGATTATTACTAGTGAGTTGTGTACCTTCATTATTTATGATCCTAGTCATCAGAAATGTCGTTACTAGTCACTTAAGACATACTTTATTTTGAGTAAAGTCGACATTCCACTTGCTGCATTCCAAGCAAACAGAATTAATTCTGTCAAATATAAATCTGAGAAATTGATGTGTTTGTTAGTGCTCCGTTAAGGCTCCATTTGACTATATTATCCGGTGCTGGTTTTACGTTAATTGGTATTTCATCTTATCCCGGGCGGTGGGAGTTTTAACAATTTTACCTCAATTTATATGTGATATTGAATCGAGAATGTTAGGAATGCTTCAAAACTCCTTACAGAATATTCAGAAAAGTCTATTATTCATAATATATATATCGATATATCAAAATATGCATAGGAAGTTGCTTTCTTTTTCTTTTCAAATTGAGATTAACCAAATTATTTTACATAAAAGTGAAATAAATTTTAAAAAGAAATAAAAATCATCAACATATGCATCATCAAATATGTGTTACTTTCCATTTTGTAACTATATTACCCCTTCACTGCCGCCCCCATTAGAATGTAAACTACAGGAGGCGGGTTTTGCCATGTTCAGGACTGTCTGAAAACAGTCAAATAGTGTCTAACACAAGCTAGATATTCAATTTACCTTCATGGAATGCTGAGTGAATGAGCATCACATATTATCTCTTTTTATCTTATATTCAAAAAAGAAATAGAATTTTTCCTACTTATACCTGATTAAACTGAGGTTCAGAGAGGTTGAATTATTTGCTCAATATCTAACTCTGGAGCCAATTTCTGAAGTCAAGTTCAAAAGTAGTGTCTTTGCTCTATCAAGCATTGTCTTCTAAGATGTTAAACAACATGACCCACTGGACTTTGATTAAAATTATTTGATTTTGTGTGATAATGAAATATTATGAGGAATAATGGTTGCCAGCTAAAAATCTTTAAATATTAATTTTATGATTTATAGTACCTTCATTTTTTTAAAAAGACAAAAATAGTTACTAGGCATCCTTTTTTTAAAATATATTTTTATTGATTTTGTACAGAGAGGAAGGGAGAGAGATAGAGAGTTAGAAACATCGATGAGAGAGAGTCATCGATCAGCTGCCTCTTGCACACTCCCTACTGGGTATATGCCCACAACCAAGGCACATGCCCCTGCCTGGAATGGAACCCAGGACCCTTCAGTCCCCAAGCTGACTTTCTATCCATTGAGCCAAACCTGAGGTCTCGGCAATTACTAGGCATCCTTTTATTTGAGAAGCAATGAGGCAAACAATTTTTATTTAAATGTTGTTATATAACATGTAGACCTGCGCCAAACTTTTTGTCATACTTACAGATGTTGCAGGAAACAAAGAATTTTGAATGTGCATAAACTCAATATGCTTATTATCATTTCCTTGATAAAATAAAATCAAGTGAAACAGAGATATGAGGATCTTTAATGATTATTGTTTGTGTCAGGCAGGGCAAGTCCGTTTATTAATTTCATGACTATCACCCCAAAGTAAAAATGCTTGGCTGGTTCCCCCTGGGTTTCAGAGAACAAATACATGGGACTGAGCACGGGCTAATGCATGCCACTGCGTATGAGCTCTTTGGATTCTCACAGAAACGGATGCCCAGATGCAGCTATATATATAATCGTTTTATTGTTACCAGACTCCCAATGGGCCGCGTACACTTTAGCTGAATGGATCTTAAGACCACTTCTCTGTATATTAAGATGGCTCTAGGAAATCGATATTTGGAATCAGGGTTGATTTATTGTGCTCATAGGGACAGGAGCTTAGTGTCTCAAAACTATATTTCTATATTTACTTTATCCCCCCCCCAAATTTGTGGAAACATTCCAATTCAGTAGTGCTCATCATATACATACATATATATATATATACATACAGTTGGTAGTGATTCTGCTCTTTTACTAAAATGAAGCAGAGAGGCAAAACTGTGTGGTGAGTGTCCAGTTGAAAGTCTTCCTGCATGCTTCCTCATTGTTCTAATAAAGGACAGATATATGTTCATTTCAAGGTGTCTAATGGCTCACTAATACTTTTATACAACCACTAAAGAACACTTGATTCCATTAGTTTATATTATGCAGCTGTCTTCTCACAGACTATTTTTATCATTCTCCATTAATTCTGGTAGAGTTCCTCTGTCTTTTTTTTTTTGAGGGTTTAGTTTTCACAGAAGGCATCCAGTCACTTGGGCACAAAACTTTCATATCTTCTCTTTCTTTCTCCCTCTCTCCCCTCACTCCTTCTCTTTCTGTCTCGCTCATTATCAGATGTTAATGCATCTACTATCTTTCCCTGGGACATGTTAATTTATGAAATAGGGTTTGTATTTTCAGTGTCTGACACTGTCATTGTTTAACACAACCTGTGATATATATATATATATATATATATATATATATATATATATATCCATTTAGAAACTTATTACAAAATACTGCATTTCATTTGATATAATTTTACTTAACATTCTAATAAATACATTTTAAATAAAACTTCCTTTTTATTTGTGGCACTTGTAAGTTGAACCCAATGTTGCCAAAAAAAAAAAAAATTAGGGGGTTTATTGCATTCCTTAAGTAATCTCTGCTTACACTGTCCAGTAGGGGCGGCTGCTTTCTCCCTCCCTCCCACCCACCTGTGTGTAATCCTGTTTGAATCACAGTGAGTCTTTCTGTTGTTTCTGTTGTTGTCGGTGAGTTATTATAACCTGAGGCACAACAAAAGTCATTTTCACCGAAAGGTCAGAGTTTAGCTTCAGTGCCCTTGGTAGCGATCACAATTCAGATTATTCAGTTCGACTGAAATAGTGAGCAGTGGTTTTTTTTTCTAAATGTTTTATGGGTGAGGTCAGATGTAGGAGTTTGCATTCCAATAATCTGGGATGCTAATTATTTATATTTCAACACCCTATCAACTTTTTTCCCATGTCAAGAATAATATACATTCTGAAAGTTGTTTACCAGATTACTTTATTAACTGCAAAACCGTTTCCTTCTACTTAACCATATAATTATTAGGAAAGGGAATTATGCGGTAGAGGTGGCAGAAGAGTAGGTGGTCGATCAGAAAGACACGGGTTGACTCCATATTCTTAATTTACCAAAGAAACAGAAACAACAGAATAACAAGAAGAAGGTGTCCTAAGGTTGAACTCTCTCCAGTCCTAAAGCAGCTCCCTCTGACAGAGCAGGTACAGTAGCGCCCTTCCCCCTCATTTCCTTCCGGAAGCACAGCATGCTGCTTAGCTCCAGGGACACACTGTTCCTCCCGCTGGCAGCCCGGCAGTCCTCGCTCCAATCCATCTCTGCACCCATTTTAGAGGGGGTGACTGTGTCTGGGCCATGTGAAGGCAGAGTTTCAGAGTTCCTTTCAAGACAGTTTACAAGCTCCTCAACTCTTACAGAAGAGGGTTTTCTTCTGCAAGTTCTCAGGAGCCTGGTCTCTGAGCCATGGGATAGGGAATCAGGCACCACACCCTGTGTGTGTGTGCCTGTGTAGATTGTACATTCATACATGCACACATTATGTGCATATGTGTGTTTGCATGTGTGTGCATATATGTGTTGCATGCATTAATTTATGTGTGCATGGTGTTTGTATGTGTGCATGTATGTGAGCATTCATCCTTGCAAGTGTGCATTTGTGTGTGTGTGTGTGTGTATTCATTCCTTAAACCCATTATATTGGCACTCTAGAACTAAAATTCAGATGTAAACGTCTGGATGAATTATCACTAAGTTCTCTGCCTTTTCTTTCTTTTTTCTTTTTTTAATCATTAGATATTTCCCTATTGGCATATCTCAGAGTGATTCTTGGTATTATATGTTTTTCTCTGTTTCATGCCTTTTATATTTGTTGTGGAATACTAAAAATGAAATTAATTTACATAGCAATTCCAATCCAGTTTTAAAAAATGACATCTAATTCCCTTCCCCCCTCTCTTAAGATAACAGTAATTGCTACATGTACTGGATGGGCTTGAGTCTGAACTGAATGATCCTAAATTCCATGAATATTCAGCTAATAGTTTAATTTACTGATTAACATCGCCACGCCTTAAGTGCAAAGCAAATACAGTGACCTGGGGGACAAAATCAGCTTAGATCTGAGGGCTAGCTAACCCGATGCCTGGACCACCACCTCCCCTCCTTTCCTTTGTGTCTGAAACCGCTCAGGTTCACCTCGTTCCTTCTAAGGAAGGACAGATTTTCTGTCTAGTTTTCTTCACACCCCTGCAAGGCTGCCCAAGGCGTCCTCTTCCCAGCGTGTGACAGAATGTGCTGGAAGCTTCGAAGCAGGGAGTCTTGCAGCTCCTGTGAGCTCAGCAAAGAGCCGCAGGGGAGCAGAGGAGACGGGCAGGGACACCCACTGTCTGTGCTGTGAGTCCCACCCCTTCTCCCAGGGCCTGTTCCCTGTGTGTGAGCAGGAAAGCTGTAGGTACCCCAGCATCTGCGGTAGCATTGCATCTTTTAGGAGGAAGTACACACTCATTAAAAACAGCCCTCATCGGTAGCTATTGCAAGGCAGTCAGATTTCTCCCATACATCAAATGACCATATTGTATTGAGTTTGCAGTCAAAGTTTTAGTTTGCCTGTCTTTTAATGAGTTATGTGCAGGAGAGTAAAGATATCACGCATTTAGAGTCGATTCTTTATTTTCTTAACTAGCATAGTTATTTTGAAGGGGGAAAAAATGTAAGCCCCAAGTCCTCAGAACCCTCGGCGATTCCAATGCCATGGAAAACGCATTCTATTTAATGAGCGCCGGGTCCCAGTCACGGCTGAACTATACATCAATTGCATGCCCTTTCCTTTCAACATCCAAACTGGTTAGCTCCCCCTAATAGGTGCATTAAAGGGAATCTTGCCGCAAATATGAATGCAGACATCATAGCTGTGTGCATTTCTGCCGAGGCTCACACTTTTTAAAAAGCTCCTGAGAGGAATCTTCACCAACACCAACTGTAACCCTTTCCATGCAGCACTGTGATGGAGAGAGGCACGAGGGGCGATTTTCTATGCACACCAGGCCCAGCATCTGGGGGACACCGAGCAGGAAAAGAACAGAACAGAGGGAGTGAGAATAATCACTGAGGCATGATAGGCGTAGCGTGGTGAGGAATTGCTTAGCTTCCTGTGTGTCTGAATTCTTCTGTTCAAAAGGCGGGAACAGCACTTAAACGTGTGCATGTTACCAGGATGCTGTACCTGTGCTCCAAGAACAGGGATGGATGTTGTGCAACAGGAAGTGAACTCAATGAGGTTTGAAATATTGCAAAGATAAAGTCATAGAAAAGCAGTTAATAATCTTAAAAGTTGATTTCAGAAGGTCCGTTTTCCATTCCCTTGTTTTAAATGATTTTTGAGTATTTTATCTCTTTATTAAGAAGAAAAATGCATTTGAAGTTCAAAATACAATTCACCTAAATGTTGCCTGTTAAAAGTTAAAAAAAAAAAAAAGGAAAAAAAAATTGTTAGAAAGACACCTGACAAACCCTCACTATTTCCATTCCTCAGACATAGAGAATGCTAAAACCGCCTTGCTTTTCTGTTATTTTAAACATGTTTATGAAAAGGCCTCTGGTTAAACCCACTATGCATTTGAATAGCGGGTTTAATAATGACAATCCTTACCATGTCAATAGCAATTGTGTGTTGCCTCCTCGGTTGTACATCTTGAGAAAAATATTTGGGTGAATGCAAATGCAAATGCTCATCACTAATCACAGTAAAAGCATAGATTATTCTTGGTTCGCGTTAAATATGAGTAAGTTTGAAAGCAGAGTCTGAACAGTGTCTCCTTTTCACTCAGACTGGGGGCATGCTTCACCTCCAACGGTTTGTGCATGGTGCTGGTTATCTTTTTCGGGAAGCACGTAGAAAAGAAATATCTGACTTTAGTAGTCTCTGAGTAAAAGGAAATGTCTCTTTATCTAGATTATTATAAAATCATATCAGCGCTACACCTAATTTGAAATACAATCCATAACAACATGACAAAGATTAATATCGAATTTTCCCCCGCTGATACTTAGGAGAAATATGTTGTGTCACCTTTAAACAAAAAATGTTTCTTCCAGTGTTTTTGAATGGATTCATGCATACTCTTCTCTCTTTCTTTATCTCTCTCTTATAGATAGATACACACAGGTTTTTATTTTATTTTATTTTAGATTTTATGGGTTTCAATACGTATTTTACACGTATTGAATTTTCACTTAAAGTTTCTTAGTGGCATCAAACTATTTCAATTTCATTTCCATAAAATCACATAAAAATTTCTATAATAGGAATACAATATATAAATTAATCCAAAATCCATGTGTTTAGCTAAACCATGATTTTTTTTTCTTCTGTATATTAGCACATTGATGTGGGATACTCTATTTTGGACTTTAGATTTTTAAAATGTATTTTAAACATATTTTTATAGAAATTGTATTTTAGAATTTGAAAAAAAACAACATTGCAGTATGAATAAATATTATGCGATATTTCTAAATGTTAATAAATGTACCAGTAACATGCATCATACCAAATGAGATTATTCTATAAATGGTAGAAATTTAGTTCTCTTAGACTTTAAAATTAGTCATTAACATTAAATTCCATTGTAATTATATATATCATATATACATATAATATATATATCATGTGTATACATATATACATAATTCATGTTGTCATTTTAATGAAAAAAATTGACAGTTGTTATACAAGTAACTCATAAAACATATAAACTAATGATTTCCTTTTGTTCTGCCTAAATGGGCTATGCAATTTTGCTATATAAACATATACTTCAGTGTAATGTGATGCCCTTTTAAAGGGTGTCTGCAGTGAAAGGAGCAGTCTTGAATTATGTCAGGTATGTTTCTAATACCGGCTTCCCTGCAAGGTTGAGTCAACAGAAAATAAAGTGGAAACACCTGCAGAACGCGATCCCGGTCTGAAATATGGCCGCGGCTCTCATTCCAGGCAGAATCACTGCCTCCTGTCACCGGCCGGGCCTGCAGCAGGCCAGAGCCCTGGCTGGAGATTAAAGGCTAATCTACGGAAAATTGTGGCAAGGGGATGTGTAGTCTACATCTGAACATTTGTTAAATAAATAGTGAAATGTAAGAAAGAAACCAAGCCCTCTGAGAAAGCCCGGGATTTTTATGTCTGTGCGCTGTCTAGACCTGCAGGCTGCTCATCTCACAGCTGAGCCATTTAGATACCCCCCCTCCCCCCACCCCCCTGCTGTGAGGGGCTGCTCATCACATTCTCCTTCTCACCTGCATTGCCAGTGCCAGCCACACCCTTCACTTTGGTTTTTATTGATTTTAGGCAGGGGACAAGGTGGGGGTGGGGGGGGGGAGAGAAAGAGATCAGAGAGAAACATCAGTAGGTTGCCTCTTACTTGCCCCAACCAGGGATGAACCCACAACCTAGGTGGGTGCCTGGCTGAGAATCAGATCTGGCCCCTTTGGTGTATCCCAGTGGTCAGCAAACTCATTAGTCAACAGAGCCAAATATGAACAGCGCAACTATTGACATTTCTTTTGAGAGCCACATTTTTTAAACTTATACTTCTTCTAATACCACTTCTTCAACATAGACTCGCTACTCCAAATCAAGTCTCCATCTATCACCATTTATCCCCCATTAGGCTCTCTACCTGCCCCCTTCTTCCCCACTGGAAATCACCATACTGTTGTCTGTATCTATGGGGTCTTCTTTTTTTTACTTCCTTTGATATTTTTCATCCTGCCTCTCAAGCCCCTTACCCTCTGAAGGCTGTCAGTCTGTTCACTGCATCTCCCAGTCTATTTCTATTTTGTTTCTTAGTTTATGTTGTCCATTAGATTCCACATGTAAGTGAAGTCATGTGGTACTTGTCTTTCTCTGACTGGCAGATTTCACTTGGCATAAGGCTCTCCAGGTCCATCCATGCTGTTGCAAAGGGTAAGGTTCCCTGAGATTTTTATGAATTATGTGAATAGCCATAAAAAGCAAGGGAAGTGCAATACAACTTGCTAATAGAACTCTTCCCCTTAATAGACCTTGTTAACCCCCTGGGATAAGGTTTTTTTTTTTTTTAAAAAAAAATAGGCAAATCCACAATACAGAGTGAGAAATTCTGAATCAAATTTTCAGCTCCCCAAGCACAGAGATGTATGGATAGCACAGAGCCCGAGATGAATTTTAGCTATATGACAACGGCGATTTACCATGCATAATAAACCAATCACATCAGTCCCGCTTTTATTACTCATCTAGTTCAGGGGACGGAAGGAAAGTCGAACATGGCACCATGGCTCAGCTGGTGAAAGATGGCAAACTTGCCTTGCAATTCTGAGCCTTTTGCTCTTGGCACATGCATGGGCGGTGGCTGAAATACCAAACACGCCACATATCATATATTTTAGCACCTGAATATAAACTTGTCATAAACGTGAAGCACAAAACAATAAGGTTTGGTGTGGAAGTAATAACATGAAGCCAGCATATTGTCCATAAACACCTTTGCCTCACTCACTTTCTACCCACTCTTTCAAAAAACAAGTAATGAAAACCCGGCTGAGCATCAGTCTTTAATTTTCCCCATGTTACGTTTCAGGCTCCTTCTCACAGAGGGTCAGCTGCTGGGAATTGGAGAGGAATGGGAGAGGCTTCATTGTCTTGTCCTGGAGGATGAGGCCACAGGGTTTCAGGACGTGACCTTGATGAGCTCTCCTCACACTCAAGGTGCCCAAGTGCTCCCTTGAGGCCAACATACACTTTCTGAAGCGTGTGGCTTTGTTTTTCCTTTATTTGTAATAAAATCGGAGCTAAATCAAAAGGCATTTTAAGAGAGAGTTGCTTGGTAATGAAAGGCTTTATTGTTTCAATAAAAGTTTCCTCATAGGAAAGATGTATATATTGCATTTGGTAAATAAAATATGTTTCTAGCTTGGGTGAATGGCACAGTTGGTTGGAGCAGCGTTCTGTACACAAAAAGGTTGAGAAGTCGAGGGTTCAATTCCTGATCAAGACAATGAGAGGCAACTAATTAATGATTAGTTTCTCTCTCTCTCTCTCATTCTCTTTCTCCCTTCCCCTATTCCCCTCTCTCTGAAATCAATAGGCATGCCCTAGTATGAAGGTTAAAAAAATATTACTTTTCTATGAGAAGTCCATGATCACAGTTGAATATTCACTAGAAGAGAAAAATGTCAGAGTTGGCTATTGGTGTGAGTGTTTTTACTTTCCCTGTCTTGCCAGCTATTTGCTTTCTGAGGTGTAACTATTTTCCCTTCACTTGTATTCAGTTGTGTTGTTTTAATTCTCCCCAAAAGTATTTTATTTTCTAAAAAAAGTAAGTTATTTTCTAAAACTTCACATTTTGACCTGTAAAGCATCAATCTTACAAGCTTTAATTTTGGGAACAAATGAACAAGAGCTGAAAACTGACTTTCTGAACCGAAATCACTCTCTTCACATGTATTTTTAAAGAGGAAAATTACTATGACAGGTTGATTGCAATTTAAAGCATCATCTTTGGTGGATTACATGTATTTTAGGGTTCGTAATTTCCATAATCATTTTTTCTGTCTAGAAATGCTTCGGATTTAATTTAAAATAACATCTGTATTAATTTTTATCATTTAGAAGGAGAGTTGATTGTTTCTAGGGCTTGTAATTCCCTGAAGTGCTGCATATCAAACTGTGCTCTCAACAGAATTCAAATCATAAAATAAAATGTGCATGTTTCCCTGCAGGAATCCTATTTGAATCAAGCCGAACTTTAGTTCTTGTCAGAATGCACCATTAATAATTTATTAACATTTATTGTAGTTTATACCTTACACCTTAATACACCTGAAGCTGTTTTAAACATGTATAAATTATCATTTGAATATTATTTTATACAGCTGGTGCCTGATTCATCTGTTACAAATTTGAATAATCTCCTTATTGTACCGGGCATTATGAAATATGAGTTGCAGACACAGTAAGAGAAACTGAAGTCAAACTTATGTGCATAATTATGCCATTCTATGATTTCACATCTGCTCATTTGCTTTAATTAGAATATGTCAGTCTTTGAAATCTTTTTTGGGATGTTAGAATGAGTATTTAGGAGTATATTTCTGGGTGATTTTAGTTGCAAATCCAAAGATGGTATAAAGTTTGATAATTTTATTGCAATCAGTAATGACAATATCTTTTGCAACAAAAAATATCTTTGGGTCAAAGTGAATTTTAAATGGCTATAAAAATTGGGGAATTGAAATATAAATTAAATGTATGACATTTTGTCAGCTTTTAAAGTGGCAAATGGTTAGCTATAGAATGTCTGCAAATAACCCTCCCTTCCTCTTTTGATGTGACACTCTAAATTATCTAAACACCTTTCAAATTATAACATGCAGATTAAGAAATGAGTTTGCAGTCTACTCCACATTTCAGAGCATTCTGCTCTACTCAGTATATAATAAGCTTGAAGGACTTGTCATAGAGAATATGGTTTAGAGTAAATACATATGCATGTGTGTACCTATTGCCTCTAAGTATATATATCATATATACACATATAAATAAATGTACATTTTTCATAATAGTTCCTGCATACACACACGTATGCTCAAACACACACAAAATATTCTGAATTCCTTTTGAATGCTTACCGCTTGTTACTTACATAATTGGGACCATCTGCTCTTTTATTATCAACTTCTTAGAATCGTGGCTTTCTGTGATACAATTGCAAATCATTGAGCAGCCTGTTAGAAGAATAAGTATTCTCTATTCTTACAAAGTTCCTCAGGAATCTGGTCTGCATAAAATATAAGATCCTGAGGAAATAATAGATCCATGAATTTTAATTTCAAAAGTCCTTTGGTGAATATCGTCAAATTTTTATTTATAAACTGGTAGCCATGTGCACAAATCTGTGCACCAGCAGCTCTCTGTGGGGACTGGCCTCTCGGCACCCACTGCCCAGAGGCTCTCCACAGCCCAGAGGCCAATCCGCGCCCCAGTCTGGCCATGCACAGAACACTTGCCTCATCGCTGGGACAACAAAGCAAGCATCCCTGCACCCCCCACTTCCCGGCCACTTCGTGCCCGCTGGCCAGAGGCCCTCCCTGGCTGGGGTGGAACTCTTGCCTCGTAGCCACAGTGATGAAGCAAGCGTTCCAGCAGTCCACTCATGATGCCCACCGTCAGTGGCTGCCCCTCTCCCCTGCCCCCCGGGACTGCGGTATTCCAGCAGGGCTGAGAGGCCTGAGTGCCACCTTCTTGTAGTTATGGGCACCATCACCTTTGTGATGGCGTGGTGGTTAATTTGCATATCACCCTTTTATTAGGTAGGATAATAGTTTTTTCAAAAGTAAAGAAAAATCTTAAGGAAAGCTTAAACAATAGCGTATTGTGTCCCAAGCGGTTCATACTCAAAGAACAATAACATCACAGTAGCATAGTTAAAACATCCAGTAATGAAATTATCTCCATTGTTCTTAAGGCAAGGCACAGCTACTCAGTGGACAAGATGTTAGAATTAAATATCAAACTACAAACAAAATAAATTCCTTTGTTGTTGTCTCCCAAACAATTAGCCATTGTTATCAATTGAGTGGGTTATTACAATAGCTGAAGTCTTGATCTGTTTCTCTTTATAAAATATGTAAATTTGAAAGATGCTCACAGAGTAATTCTTAAAACAGTTCAAGAAACAATAGAAAATTTAACTTCAGTTTAACATGCATTTTTTTTCTTACTTATTCTGCATTTAAATACTCTTGTGGACATATTTACATGCGATGAAAGTGTCCCATATTCATATTTATGTATTTTCACATAGTTTATAGAAATATAGTTGTGCTTACATTATTTCATATGTTTTCTGGCCCTTGTATTGATAACATTACTTGAAAACTTAAGTGTTAAAAAATTATTCTTCTTCCCTTCCAATGTCTTCTAATCCAAGGTGTACTTTGTAGTCATTCTGGTTTTCTTGTTGCTGTTATCTCTTCCTTCTGTAAACACATCTAAAAGATAGTCATAGGAAACAATAGTTCTTTCAATTTAAAATATTTACTGCCAAAACTGGTTTGGCTCAGTGGATAGATCATCTGTCTGCAGACTGAAAGGTTCCAGGTTCCATTCTGGTCAAGGGCATGTACATTGGTTGCGGGCACATCCCCAGTAGGAGGCAGCTGATAGATGTTTCTCTCTCATCTATGTTCTCTATCCCTCCCTCTTCCTCTCTGTAAAAAAATCAATAAAATATATTAAAGAAATATTTACTGCCGAAACTGGTTTGGCTCAGTGGATAGAGCATCGGCTTGTGGACTGAAAGGTCTCGGGTTCAATTCTGGTCAAAGGCATGTACCTTGGTTGCGGGCACATCCCCAGTAGGGGTGTGCAAGAGGATGCTGATCGATGATTCTCTCACATCGATGTTTCTAACTCTCTCTCTCTCTTTTTCTCTCTGTAAAAAAATCAATAAAATATATTTAATAAAAAAAAGAAAGAAATATTTACTGATTATCAGTCTAGAAGGTAAAATTTCCCTAGCTGGTTTGCCTGAGTGGATAGAGCATTGGCCCATTGCCTGAAGGGTCCTGAATTCGATTCCATTTAAGGGTGCATGCCGCAGTGGCAGGCTCTATCCAAGGCCCAGGTTGGGATGCTTGCAGGTGGCAACTAATCGATGTGTCTCTCTCACATTAGTGTTTACATTAGTGTATCTCTCTCTCTCTCCCTCCCTCCCTCCCTCCCTCTCTCCCTCTCTCCCTCCCTCCCTCCCTCCCTTCCCTCCCTCCTTTACACACTCTCTAAAAATTATTGGGAAACTATCCTCTGGTGAGAATGAATGAATAAATAAATAAATAAATAAATGGTAAAATTAAATAACCAGTCCCATGTTCTCTGAGAGAAGTTCTCTGTGTCTGAGGGGTTGAAATGGAGTGGGGACCTATTTGCTGTGCTCAGTTTCTTACCCGCTGGCCCAAACTGTTGCAGAAGCCAGATAACCAGATCCAGGAAGGGCCACTGCCAAATGTAAATATCTCAACATCGTTTCGCCTCATCTATCAAACTACCCAAACATCACTAGTGCCATTTTAATAGAGCAAAAATGAATGTTTTCTTAAAAATCTCACATTTATCTGTGGTCAAGAATGATAGGCTTGAAGTGCTGACCTACCTTCCTACCAGAAATAGGGACAGGCCATGTGACTCCCCATCCTATCCCTTCTGCAGTTCCCTCCTTTGTCATTGTTCCTGCGTTACCTTCTACTGCAATACTAACAATTCTACGGTCTTTTCCCAAGGTGACATTTCATCTATACAGTGGTGGTGTTTTTTGTTTTTGTTTTTTTTCAAACTTCTATTTACTAGGTCATAGTATTCTCTAATTAAAAAATGTCTTGGCTATAATTATGGGCAATAATTAGGACATACTAAGGAACCATCAATAATAATAATGCTAACCCAAAGAACAGTTCTTATCCAACACAAACAAAAAAAATTGAAACATGAAGATAGTTTTTCTGTATTTTTTCTCCAAATACTTAGAAACCCATGACATAAGTATGATGGCATTAAAACAACTTATAAAATTAATATCACATATGAGTATATTGGAGAATAAGAAAGTAAAATATTAGAAACTGCATCTCTGTGAAACCTGCCTTATAGTTAAGTGTTTCATGCTATGATTAGCCATGAAAATGAAATTGCTTCCTTCTATCTTAACATTTCCCTGATCAGTACTTTTTGCATATGGATCATGGCCTTTTGGAAGGAATTGAGATATGGTTATTAAGGACATATTTTTAAAAAGATTAATGAATTTGGGGAATATATATACTACATAAGGAGTGTATTGCAGTTTTATTTCAACTTTGAAACTTTATTTTTTATATATTTTTATTGATTTCAGAGAGGAAGGGAGAGGGTGAGAGAGAAACATCAATGATGAGACAATTATTGATCAGCTGTCTCCCGTATGCCACCTACTTGGGATTGAGTCTGCAATTTGGGCATGTGCCCTGACCCAGAATTGAACCTTGACCTCCAGGGTCATAGGTCAGTGCTCAACCATGGAGACATATAAGCCAGGCTCAACTTTCAAACTTTAAAAGCATTGGAGGGATTTTTCATCATCATTCTTGCCCTCCCTTTGATTGTACACATTGGACATGGTTTGATAGCAACTGGGTGTTGTCACAGTTTCAGCTACAGATCAACCATTAAACTTAATATAAAGGCTTCCAAAGTCGCATTTAAATTTGTGAATAAACACTTAGCATTCCTCTGAAATTTGATTTAATGAGCTGTTATTAAAAACTTCCACTGGACTTGTTCTTATTATTAATACTTTGTAGTCATTTTTGGAAGACAATACTTAGAGATGAAATCCATAGTCTGTTTTATTAATTTTCAAGTGTCATAAGAAACTTTACTTAATTAAACAAATTTCAGAATTTATTCAGTTTCCAGAGATCCACTTTGTATTTTTTTTGCTTTTGATCTAAAAAAAAAATGATCATAAATTAGGAAGTAACCAAAAGATTGTTATGATACAAATTATTAGAAATTAATTTTGTTGAGATGGGGCAATGAATTATTTTCAAAATATATTTGCCAAATTATATATATATATATATATATATATATATATATATATATATATATATATAATTATATACATGCGCATACTGAATATATATATTCAGTATGTACATATATATATATATATATATATATTCAGTATAACACAACTACATTTCATTTACTATAGGAAAATACTACAGCATATTTTTAATAGTATAAAAAATATTTCTTTTGCTGTGCCTATATTTGCATAAATATAGGAACATGGACATGACTAGTCTTTGAATGTGGAGGTGGATGAATTAATCCATGCATTTGGGAAAAAATTAGGCTATTGCAAAAGTGTAAAAATGGTATCTCTACTGCTTCACATTCTTGAAGAATAGTATTTTTCTATTAACACTTAATTACACCTAAATTTTAAATAAAGTTTTTCTTTTTGTGTGAGTTGAGATAATTTTGGAAAATACAATTTCATTGATTAGTATAATAATAGAATTCTGTCCTTGTAGGTAAGTTATTTACATGTATTTGTGCTGAGTTCATATATGTACGCCTGCAGCTGTATGTATATTTAAAATACATGCATGGTATTTTTGTTCTATGTTGCTGCAATAAAAAAACAACAAAGACTCCAAAATGCAGTTTCTGTGGGGTCAGGAATCTAAGTGGAAGTAGCTTAGGGATGGCAAGTGTAATCCTCAGTTCCTGGTTTCTTGCTGTGCTCATGTTACTGAATGTATGTTTCCATGTCTTCCTTAGTAACATAAAGATGATCATAGTACTTCACAGAATTGTTGTGAGGATTAAAATCCTCCTACACTTAAACATTTTGAAAAGTGCTCATTATTGATTAAGCTTTTAGTGAAGGAATCTATTGTCATTATTCGTGAAAATTGTTGACATAGTTCTATTAATAGTACTCACAGCAGTACTTTGGAAACCAATTTGAAATAATATAAACCGCTGGTGTTCAGGTGATAAATGGACCATTTGATTTTCAAAAGTAATCAGACAAACCCTCCTATATCCCTCACATTTTATTAATGAGTTTCTGGAGATAATTTTGACATTTTCTCCAAGAAAATGAAATCGCATGGCACAAAGAAAAATACCACACGAGTTATTACATTTATGACAATTAACTATCAACCAAAACAAAAGCCAACTTGGATGACCAAATGCATTTTTGAGGCTGCATATGGAAGGGAGAAAACCTTGTCAGTGTGGGGCATCCATGAGGCAGCTAATCAATGGTTCTCTCTCATCATTGATATTTCCATCTTTCTCTCCCTCTCCCTTCCTCTCTGAATCAATAAAATATATATTTTAAAATAATAAAATCTCTCCAGCCAGCAGAGAAGTCTGTAACACCTGTCTGAGCAGAGGAATATCTTAAAGGGAAAATGGGGCAAAGGAAGGTTTATTTTTAGCTTTGACAACACTTAATGAGGAGTTGGTGATATTTTACAGCAACTCTAAGAGCATTTGATTGATTAATTTTACTCTTCTCTGTGAGCAGTGTCTAAAGTGGCTGGTGGGTGACCTGAGCAACACCTCAAACTTTGACCTGGTCTCTGTTGATTAAACACAGAGTACAGACCATTTCAGATAACAAGAGGATACATTCACATAAAAAGTTGTATTTTAAAACCAATGGTTTAAATATTTTATTGTTAAAATATAATTTATCATGAAATTGCTAATTTGTCCTATAACTCTTTGGAGCAATTTACTTCATTTGAATTCATACACCCGATGTGAACATGCTCTGGTTGTCTCAATGGGCTGTTTACTAGAGTGAGTAGTGTTGCAATAAACACTTCAAGGAACTTCTTCTGAGCCAAGGCTTTGCTAGGGTGTAATCTGAAGTATTAAACCTGCTAATACCATTTTCACTAGTGTACGCTTTCAATGATCTACCTTCTCCACTGTATACTCACTCATCAATTTATTCCCTCTCCACATTTAATCTGGGCCACGTTCAGATTTATTTTTAAAGTAAACTGAACATTTCAGCTGTATTTTTTTTTCCTTCTCAAATCTAATTAAATACACAAAGAATATTAACTTTGGTTGATGAAGTGACTCAGTGCATCCTTGCCTAATAAACTTGCCACAATGGAGCCATGTGCTGAGAATTGAAATGAACACTGTCGTTAATGCAGCGGTCTAAAGCAAGGAATGTGTCCTCATTTGCAGAGAGATAATTGACAGAGAGCCCAAAAAAGTAGTTCACAGACAAATGGGTGCAGTATTTACCTGAAGAAAAATGCAACTCCTTTCAGCATTCCTTCATCGACTACCCTCAGCAATTTAAATAACTTTATGTGTGCTGAATTGCTTGTCTCTGTGAGTATGTCTTAGAGATTTTACTAGAGTCCCAGTGCATAAATTTGTGCACCATTGGGGGGTCCCTTGGCCTGGCCTGAGGGATCCGGCCAAAACTGGCTCTCTGACATCCCCCAAGGGGTCCCACTTGCGAGTGGGTGTAGGCCAGGCCAAGGGACCCCACTGGTGCACGATCGGGACTGGGGAGGGCCTGTGAGAGCACTCCAGAGCATATCCAGCCAGTCTTGCTCAGTCCTGATTGGCTGGACCCCAACAGCAAGCTAATTTACTGGTTGGAGCATCTGCCCCCTGGTGGTCAGTGCAAGTCATAGTGAGCAGTTGAGTGGCCTTGGCATATCACTAACATATTACACATTGATTGGTTGCCTGGACACCTAGCATTTTAGGCTTTTATTACATGGGATACCACATGGTCATTACTGATTATATGGAGTCATACATTGGATCATTTCATAGGAACAACTTTAGAACTGATTATTAAGAAAAATATTATTTCTCATCAGTCGTCTTGAGAGTCTGGTGGATGTAAGTGTCTCTCATGGGACAGAGAGCCTGTGCTGTTTCCTACCTTGTCCAGTAGCCCAACTTCCACAGGCTGCTGGGACCACGTGCACCTGCAGCATGAGTCCACAATTAAAGAGTGATTCTTTCTCGCTCGAGCTCTTAACAGCCTCCCACCCCCCAAATCCAACTTCCAATCTGGCCAAAGATGAAGACTGCTATGAAAATTTGGATAAATTAGCCTTGTATTAAGTGTTTATAATTTTATCACTTTTAAGAATATCGTCCAAGGTTAACCTAGGTTGACAAGGGAAAGACACTACTCCTATTAAGTACTCTGTTGCCCTCTTACCAGGAGACCCCGTATTCTCCATGGTGTTGTAACTGACACATCCAGGCAGTGATTATTGCAGTCTGGTAGCCACATCTCTGCAATGGGCCAAGGACACGCTCCCATCCCACCAAGGCCATGGTCAAACTCATAGAAGAGCACAGCAACACCATCACCATCTAGCAAAAGCTGCACCGTAAAGTGTGAGTTCAAAGATGTTTCCCTACCTGTTTTGACATATTCTTCGGTTGCAATATACCATCTCAAAATATTTAGAGAAGTTATATGTCAGAATGTGAAATCTATTAAACTAGAGGACTGTGGTGCATGAATTTGTGCACAGGTGGGGTCTGGCCAGCCCACCCCCATCAGGGCTGATCTGATTGGGCTAGCCAGGGGGAGGGGCTGTAGGCAGTTGGGCTGGTTGACCCTGCCCCCTGGCCAGACTTCCAGCTGTACTCCCAGTTGAGGGGACAATTTACATATTAGCCTTTTATTATATAGGATGTGGTGATTTCCTCCCTAAGATATGTAGAATCTCATATGTTTGAAAAATACATTATTTATATTCCATTGCATCACATATATTTAAATTAATCTAATTATCATTAATATTTCACTATGCCATTGGAAAACATTTCCTCATTTACCTAAAGTCTCATGATGATGTCTGTAGACATAATACTTTAGAGCATAGCTTTTTCCTGCAGAGTGTTATACTACCCAGAGCTTATAACCCCATATATAAGGGAAGGAAGGAAGGAAGGAAGGAAGGAAGGAAGGAAGGAAGGAAGGAAGGAAGGAAGGAAGGAAGGAAGGAAGGTGAAGGAAGGAAGGAAGGAAGGAAGGAAGGAAGGAAGAAAGGAAGTTGAAGGAAGGAAGGAAGGAAGGAAGGAAGGAAGGAAGGAAGGAAGGAAGGAAGAAGGGTGAAGGAAGGAAGGAAGGAAGGAAGGAAGGAAGGAAGGAAGGAAGGAAGGAAGAAGGAAGGAAGGAAGAAAGAAGGAAGGAGGGAAGGAAGGAAGGAGAGAAGGAAGGAAGGAAGGAGGGAAAGAAGGAGAGAAGGAAGAAAGGAAGGGGAGGAGGGAGAGCCTTTTGAAAGCAATCCACATTGTATCAGTTGCATCTCAGCAAGTTTGCTATTTATAATGACAAAAGGCAGAGTGATTTTAAATATTTGAGCCGAACAGTGAAAAATGACTGATTGGAGCACGTTGGCTCAATTGAAATAACGGCCGTTACCAGTGACTGTGAAGCAATGAATCTTCGCCTAAAGCAGTGAGTGCAATAAGGCTTTCATAACTTTTGTATGCAGAGTAAAGACTAAATTTGTTGCAGCATCCACAGAGATTTAAATTAATTTCAGAAAGAAAATTATTACATTAATTTGTTTTCATGGAATATAACTTAGAATTAGTTATTCAGTGAGGGTATTCCCCATAGCCTTTAATAAAATGATCGAGATGGGCTTATGGGGAGAGAATCTTAATTGTTCAGCATTCCATTCATTTCTGTTTGACTCGTTTTGGAATTTAGTTATTAGTGGGAAGTATCTTCTGTAAACGCGTGTTTGTAAACTAGAGTCCCCGGCTCCCCGCCCTGCTTTGGTGTTGTTATTACCTTAAGGAAACACACACACAAAGAGATCTTTGTTGCCTATAGACTCTGAGAGCACTCCCATTGTTCTCCTAGGGCAGCATAACAAGAAGAACTGATTTTGAACATCATCCAGTTTGTTGTAATTTATAACCCCAGAGTCAGGAACTGGGGGACCTTAAGCTAAGGAAATGCGTATTAAGTCTATAGATTATCTGACTCCTGTTCCATAAGATATGGCTTTTGTAAATGATAGCATTGTGCTTGAAAGAGTTAATGCCCGAGAGTGGGCTATATGAACCTGTTCAAAGGGGCTTGGCCAGTGTGGCTCAATGGTTGAGTGTCCACCTAAGAACCAGGAGGTCACCCTTCTATTCCCTGTGAGGGCACATGGCTAGATTGCCAGAAGACAGATGATCAATGATTCTTTCTCATCATTGATGTTTCTATCTTTCTCTCCCCTCCCCCCCCCTTTTTTTTTTCTTCTGTGAAATCAATACATATTTAAGCAGCTACACCTGGGTAAAAGACTGAAAATATATCCCCTGCCTATAACGTGACAATCCATATAGTGTCAGTTTCCTTTGAACAGCTGTTTACAACCATTGTTCTCTAATAAAGTTAGATTATTTTAGCATAACTCTTTAAAAGCAAACACCATTCAATTATTTTAAAGTATTAAAATTTCCTTAGGACATGGTTACATATTGTTCTGAATCAAATACAAATCTGACTAATATATATTTTCAGTAAAATTAGCCTTACATTAGTGATTAGTCTGTATTTTTATATGTTTTTAAAAATATTGTAAGTGCTGTTTTCATATATGCTGATTTCATTGAAAGGGGGATCTTATAAAAGTGTAGTTAAGAAATATTTAATTAACCAGTTAAATAGGCCAGCTGAATGACAAGATTTTAGTGGGGTTTACAAAAACTCAAGCCGTTTGAATCTTACTGAACCAGAATAATTTGGTCTGTCAGGGGCATGGTATCTAATCGTGCTGAAATCTCTTAACCTAAAATTCATAACAGTTTTGGTCCTATGAAAACTAAATGTGAAATCGCTTCCGTTCCTTCAAGTGGAACTGTCCTTCATCAGCAGTTATACACATTTATAGTAAGTATTAAAAGATTACTCTGAGGCTATGAAGATCTAAGTGCTCTTCGACTTAAAAATGAAATACATCCCTGAAGTTTGTAATGAAAATATTCTAATTTTAATCTTTAATCAATTTATTTCATAGGTCGCACTGTCGTTAACAGGACTCCTATTCTTGTTTATTGGTATCAATTCAGTTTCATGATTGCCCATTTATTGTTCACAAAATGTATTAGAGAACCGACATAGCATTAGGCGGTATTAATAATGCATGTGGCATTAGAGAACCTATTAATATTTTTGAGGCTAACTCAGCTATTTCTAAATGATTTTTAGATACAGGCAATGTTCCAGCTGACATGCAATTGGAATCCGCCCAACAAAAGCGAGGCCTCAAGTCTTCTTAGCTAATTAAAGGAGCATGTGCTGGGCAGCAGGTTCAGTGCCGAAGTCTCAGGATCACACTAATATTTTAAATATAAATCACAAGGGATGGCCAGGGGTCTACATTACATTTCCACACAAAATTATCAGTTTATAAATTGCTTTAGTGAGAGCATTGTCTCTTTAAATTTTGAGATGATGATTCACTTTGTCATATCATGAAAAATTAGCACTACTTCTAAATGTCTGTGTAATTGGACATTTTATCTATATTCTGCTCCACATATGCTTGAATTAAATCTCTCCTTGGTTAGCTACTCATCAAGAGTTGCCATGTTTCTGCCTATGATGTGATCGCTATGAATTAGGGGAAGAACTTTAGCCAAACAGGGTCTCCGGTTAAGAACAGCAGGAGATGGTCAGGGAGGCTTTTCAATATCTTTATTTAGAGGAATTAAAGTGCGCAGAGGACAGTTTCACCCTTAGGTACTTTGTAAGGAAATACAGATTTCATGACCGTCAACTGTATGCATCAATTTCTGCCACAGGATGTGAGTAAATATGCAAATTGCATGCCATATCCACTTATGTTTAAATCTCACATTCACATTTGCTGAAATAATTATGTATACTTCTAAAATGTCAACCAGAGCTATTTACTTCATAAACTGAGATAATTGAAGAGAGTGACAAAAAAAATAACCTTGAGTCTTTCTTTTATATAAGCTAATTAAATTAGAATTAAGCTAAGATTTGATTTGTTAAAAAAAATTTAGAGCACACAAACAAATATAAGCTGCCTTTTAAAGCAAGTTTGTTTTTCCTTCCTTTCCTTTATTTCTTTAGTTCTTTATTTATTTTTGAGTTGCTAATCTGCAAACTTTGAGCATCCACCATGGGCATCTTTTTCATTATCTCAAATCAGCCAGACCTGCCACCAGGAGCTGGGAGCACTTGGCTGGCAGAGTGTGGCCAAGACTCAGAAGAGCCATTTCTGCTTTTGTGGTGTGGATGTGTGAAGCTTAATGGGGTTTGGTCAGAAGTACTTAAAGCAATGGAAAAATATTACGTTTTAGAATATCCCATCTGACCTATTAGGTGTCCTGTGAGACCTACAGTGATGAGAACGAGAACTTGACGTCATAATCTGCCTCCCAGAAGTTACGTACCAGTGCGATGCTCCTATAGAAAGGAATCTTTAGAAACCTCAGGCATGAGACAATGACACCCTCTCCCTTAAGAAATATTAATGATGTAGAAACAGATTGAAGCAGAAAAAGAAGAATGAGATTGAAATGGCATTTATACCTGTTTCTATTTTTAAAAAGATAGACCATGGTTAGTTGGGCGTGAGAGTACATTTAATCTTCATCAACTATGCTTTATATAGTCTAGGCTGCAGTTGAATATGTGATCATAGATAATCTAGTTAGATTCATGAGGCAGTCCTTTGATAATTGCCTGCTGTTATCATGTTGAATGGTACCTTTTAAAAGCTGGCTTTTGTGAAAAAAATTTTTTTTCTCTTCCTCTTCCTTTAAAGCTGCATTCATAAACTCCAGTTATAATTCCCTGACTTAAAAAGCAATAGCTTGTAAGCTGTAGCCTGGAAATAACTAAGAGTCCATCCATCAGTTGCAGCTAATAAATTGCCCTAAATACGTGGCCCTTTACCAGGAGTGAGATAATCAATGGAAAGTGGGAAAGGTTTGCAGATAATGTATTTGTTGTTAAATAGTATGTTTACATGTGCATATGGCAACATGTTAAGAGTGGCATAGAGTAAGTTCTCTGATGTAGATAAATCTGCACTAAAAATCATAGGAAAAATAGGTAGCTGATGACTATATTCTTAATATGTTTAGGTGTAATGCCGTCACACCATATAAGATATGCATCATTCAGAAGTGGTTGGGTTACTTTTCAAGCTGGGGGAAATATTTGAGGGTGTTCCAGTGCTCACATTGGGAGAATTCATTATATGGGTCCTACAAGAGAGAGGGGACTCAGGAGAGGAAGACAAATGGGCAAAGGAAAGGCACATGGCTGTGTGTTATGTATGACAAACTGGACACAGCACAGACACGCTGGCACAATGAAGTGGAACACACAGGCTGATGGAATGGCCCCCACTCTGTCACCAGAACAACGGCCTCCGCCCCGCATAGATGCACCCTGCATCGCAATATTTCTCCTCCCAGAAGCCAGGTCAGCCGGAGCCTTCGGAAGGGAGAGCTGGTGTGGATCATCTTTATGTGCGAACTAGCTGCCCGTGTTTGTTTACCCAGGGGACTCTCTGGTGCTCTGAGACACCGCGTTGCCATTAATATAGGCATGTCCTTGAACTTAGGTCTTCTCATTCTCATACCTTTAAGAGTTTTAATGGACATAATTTACCCCTCTATAGTTTGAGTTCCTTCATTACAAAAGCAATACATGTCAATGGAAGCAAGTAATTCAGAGGTTTACAGGTGTACAATGGGGTCTCTAACCCCAACTCTCTCAACCAATCACATGCCCCAGAAGTAATCAGGCTGGCTCACTGAATATCTATCCAGACATTTTTCTTTACACACTCAAGTGTATACACATGGAGATTTACACTTTAAGTGGTGTTATACTGTAAAATATGTCCTCTTATTTTCTCACTTTTGTTCTGTAATACAATGTGGACATCTTTCCATTTCATTTTACATTCTGATTTATTATATGCTATCCCATTACATATTTTCCAT
The DNA here is from genome assembly GCF_964339955.1 of Pipistrellus hanaki. NCBI lineage: Eukaryota > Metazoa > Chordata > Mammalia > Chiroptera > Vespertilionidae > Pipistrellus > Pipistrellus hanaki. The sequence continues at coordinate 4,680,499 of NC_140505.1, forward strand.
GACCACATTTCATTTTATAATTCCACCAGTGGACATTTTGCTATTTTTATGTAGTCTATAGTGCAGATGCTGGTACATGTACCCTGAGATATTTAGACCAACACTGACAGCTAGAAGCAGGTTGCCTGGTCAAAAGGAGCGCACTGTTTCCATGTAATCAAGTGTCAGAGTTGTACCTCGTCTAATTCACACACACACACACACACCCTGGGGCAGTGTGGTGTGTGCTGCCCTCCCACACTTTGACAACACTGGGCATTAACATGTTGTATGTGTGTACGGGAGCTGGCTCTGTGACTTTCAACCAGCTGTTGCCACCACCTGAATCATCGGTTTCTGAAACTTTCTTAAGCTTATGATTATGTATGTGGAATCATTGCCCAAAGCATTTCAACGAAAAAATAATTCTTGAGCATAATTTTGTTTCTGATGATATATTGGTAATGGCATATGTAGGTATGAAGTGGGAGTTTCTCAAACATGGAAGAAATCCCTATAAGCTGAATACACGAATAGCAGGCACCAGGAGAACATTTGCATACATGAGGACAGTGCAGCTTTCAGAGCTAGGAAAACATACTGTGATGCAAGGGCTCCAATGTGTAGGAGTGATCACGGGAGCTGCACAAAGAAAAAGACACTGAAAAACACTTTCAATTAAAATCAGAAATTTCAGTAAATTCTATGTTGTGCTGCCTATAGGAAATCGTCTTAAAACACATATGACTTGGGAGAGCAGGAAATGGAATGAGCTCCCCTCCCATGGATCCTAAATGTTGGGAAAACAGTGGTAATAAAACTAGCTTTATTTAGTGTATTTCTTTTTAATGTGAGAAATGGGCATGATACACAGATGCTGAGCACCTTGAGTTGCACTTTGCTCTTTTCCTGCAAGCTCAGAGAATCTGCAGTTGTTCATGTTGATCTCCCAATGACCCTATGACATGGCTATCAGTGGCATATGTGGCAGAAGTGTTTGCCCCAGAAAGATGCACACACAGAACTCAGCGCCAGTGTCCCACGGGTCACTTTCCTCTCCACCAGCCTCCACTGGAGCCCTCTGTGCAAACACACACCCAAGAAGCAGAGGGAGAGAAGTATGTGGGACAGCAGAGGGTGCGTGCACCTTGATGCCTGTCAGTCACACATGTGATTTCTGCTGCTACTCAGAAATGTTCAGAAAGAATTTCCCAACTGCCTGTGATATGGACGTGCCAATCATTATGTGGCCCTGGCAAGCCTCAGTTTCCCCAAGTAAAACAGGAAGGAAAATAACCACAGCTCAAGGTTTAACACAGTACCTGGCATAGAGTATATTATCATGTATTTCTCTATGAGGCTTAAATATTCAGCTATAGCTCTGATCTTTCTATGAACTTCAACTTCATATAACCATGTTATCATCTCAAAGTCTAGACACCGATTCTCCACTTTACCAGAAACCAATTGTTTGACGCATTCCTGTTGCAGGTAAACTTGTGTGCATGGCAGCCAGCTAAGAGCACCTTACTAATAGCTTTGCCTATTCCCCACATTGACTTAGTACCCAAATGCTTTGGGGCATTGCAGCCTTTAGACATACATCCCTCTCTTTCAACGTTATTAGCTATGACTTTCTTTTTCTAACTCTTAAATCTCTCTCTAACCTCATTCACTTCTGCATCCTCTCATTTTTCAAGCACATACTAGGACACATTGTATGTGTCACAGGCACATTGCTTCTTTAGAAGTAGGTGCTGTCATCTTGGGTGCAGGTGAGAGCGCTCTGAAGTCAGAGGCACAGAGAGTACCTGCAGCATCCCCAGGCCAACAGATCCCTGCCTCCAAGTGCACAGAAGAAAACAGGGACCATCCTGTCACACCTTCCTCTTCTTCTGTGAATGCAGGGTCCTTAGGTGTCAGTAGCAATATCGCACTTAGAATTCTGCTCATCACCTTTTGCAGGAAAAGAACACATCTCAGAGAAATGGAAAAGAAACATCAGGGGGATACCTTGCTAGCTCTCTGATTACACAATAATGACACCCAGGCACGGAGAGAGGTCAAATTACAGGCAAAGGTCTCAGCAAGTGGCTGGGTGGCTCTGTTGCCGTTTAAGTCACAGGGAATTCTGTGCCATCACAGACAATAACATTTGATTTCAAGAGCAGCTATCATTAGACTTTCCCTGTCTTTGTTGTAAATATACTTTTATTAATTTCAGAGAAGATGGGAGAGGCAGAGAGAGATGGAAACATCAAGGATGAGAGAGAATTATTAATCAGCTGCCTACTGCTCGCCCCCCAACTGGGTATCGAGCCTGTAACTGTTGCATATGCCCTTGACCAGAATTGAACCCACGACCCTTCAGTCCAAAGGCCGGCGCTCTATCCACTGAGCCAAACCAGCTAGGGCAGACTTTCCCTGTCGTCATCTCATTGGATGAAATGTTTGTAATTCTGTGTTTGGGGATCTATTTCTAAAGCTGTTCAGGACTTCAGTTGTTTATTTGTACAGGGATCTTCTTTTAGCTGTCATCCCACAGGTCCTCTCTTTACTCGTATAGGAGAGCAGGATGAAAGAAAAATGTGATTTCTGTAGGAATGCCCTTCGCCTCAGCAGCAGCATCTTCTCTCAAATCAAAGGTCGAGTCCCATCCTCTTTCCAGTGTCTTGTCACATGGCCATGTGACACCTGTGCAGGCCACGGGCTCCCTCAGTGGTTCTCAGGTGTTGGTGTGAGTCAGAACGCCCTGGAGGGCATCACAATGGTGGCTTCACTGTCCCACTCAGAGCTTTAGAATATTGCTTCATTATATTATTAATAGATAGTCTTAGGGGCTCTGATTTGGAGAAACACTGGTGAAGCCTCCAGGAGATTGTCTTCCCAAGAGAACAACCTGCTTTGGGGATTGATAGGGCATTTAGTCTTCTTCAATGCTCTGAGGTTATTGCTAGAAAAGAAGAGTATTTCGGTCACAATGAAAAATTATTACAATTAAAAGCATGGTAATTTATGAGTTATTAAAATGGTATATGTTGTTCTAGAAGTTGTTCTTTATGTTTCTTAAGTAATGATTATATAGCTTTAAAATGTTGTATAAGTAGAACCCCTAATCAAGTAAAATAAATTCTTTTGTATAAGTACAGTTTATTAAGATTTCAAGCAAAGTGCCAACCCAATGGAATTGATTTTTTTTTTCAGAAAAAAGTGACAGGGGATATATTATAATACTACCCATTAATTAGAGAATTAAGACTAGACAATAAAAGACCTCGGGAATTTGGCATATGAATATATGAGAAATTTAAAATAAATACTCAAGACTGTTGTTAATGTGCTTTTTCCTAGAATAAGAAGGGAGGTCTCAGGTGCAGAAAGTGAACCCATCTTACTGTTTAAGTGATTTTAGCAAAGTACATCACATGCATTTTACTGTGAGAAAGTCTAAAATAATTACTCTGTCAAGAACATTTCAAGAATATGAAAATGAGGGATTATATGCTAATAGAATAACCACTCAATACATTCACCAAGACAGTAACTAGCAAAAAATAATTTTGTATTAATTATTGAACACTTGATTCCTGACTATATTAGTAAAACAAGTAAAATGAATTGCATTGTGAGGACGTTAGAAATGTAAATGGTGTTGAAAAAGGGATTTTCTAAACTTAGTGCTCAATTAATATAAATTTTCTTTGTAAATATTGAACAATGGAATTTAAAGAGTTTATTAAGCAGTTAAAAAAAAACCTATTCCTGAAATCATTAATTATTCAGAAAGTACTTAAGTAGGTATTGCTTTAGAATTAGTCTGATTTGATGGCCACCCCACAGAGTATTATAATGATCATAAAGAACAGTGTTTGAGTGGGTTAGGGGGGAGCGAGAAGAGGAGTGGATCTTGGGGTATGGAAGGCGATGAGCCTCATATCCAAGAATAAGAAATTCTGTAGAAAACCAGATTATTTGGGGGGAAAAATGTAATCTGGACTGGCCTCTTTAGGAACAAAGTCAAAAAAGCCTAATTATAGGCAAAGCAGGGCAGAGGAGTTTGATGATGGTCTCAGTGAAAAACTTTAAAACACAGTATGGTGATTCCCAGAGGGGAAAGGGGTGGGAGAGGTAGAAGAGGGTAATATCAGATAAACGGTGATGGAGGAAGACTTGACCTTGTATGGTGAAGATACAATGCAATGGACAGATGCAATTATAGAATTGTACACCATAAGTATATAATTTTATTAACCAATATCACTCCAATAAATTAAATAACATTTTAAAATAAAATAATTAAACATCTGAAAAAATACTCATTAACATTGATACTGCTGATTACAAGAAAAGATAGAGTAATAGTAATGCTTTTGTAATTTTTTTTATAAGAGCTTGTGTTTTAGTCAATCAAAATTGTATCAGGGATGTACTAGTATTATATTATTAGAAAAACAATTATCATACTCTTTTCCTATTATAATTCTCTAATTCTAACTTCTTATTTTTAATTTCTTTTCCTAACCCTACTTTTAAATTTTATTTATCTAATTCTAATTTATTTTGAGTCTCACTTTCACCAGGGATTCTGATATGAAGTCTAATCAATTCCATGTACAAATTATTTGGTATCAACTCTGGATTTAATCTCTATCTCTACTGATACTACTCTAAGCCCAGCCACCACCATCCCTTCCATGGTGACGTTCCAGTTGGTCACTTCACCTCTTACTCTTGCCTCCCTCCAACCATTACCCACACCCCATTGAAGGATAATTTTTAAGTAGAAAACCAATCATGGTTTTTTTTTGTTTGTTGTTTTTTTGTTTTTTTTTTTTTTTTTGTTTTGTTTTGTTTTTATTAAAACCCATTGGTGTTATGTGGTTGCATGTCGAATGCCCAGAACTTGGTTTCAAGGACATGAGTAAGGTGACCCCTGTTTCTTCTCCAGCCTTCCCACAGCACTGCCCTCCATGCACCCTCAGTAGCCAGTCTCCCCTCCTGGAGCTACAGTCTTTCCAAGCTCTCAGTAAGCATTAGGCCGCCTGTGCCTTGTGCGCCCATTAGTCTGCCCTTTGCTGAGAAGACTTTTCTCACTCCTTGTTCAAAGTTGGAATATTTTTCAATGAGGCTTCTTCTAAACACTCAATGTAATAAATTACCATTATTCCTTTTCAAAAAATTTTATCCTTTTCCATTACAGTATATACCACTAATTGCAAACTATAATAACAAAAGTGTAATGTGCTAATTAGAATGGACAGCTGAACAATCCTCCAGAAGTCATTCCAGTAGTTTTTTCAGAGGAAGCCACAGCAGCAGGGGAAGAGGCAGAGGTTTTAGGAGCAATGAGGAAGGCAGGCAGAGGGGTTAGGGGCGATGAGGAAGGCAGGCAAGCAGTTAGGAGCCAGTGGTCCATGATTGTGAGAGATATGTCCAATTTCCAACACCCCCCCAGATTGTGAGAAATGCAGGCCGGGCTGAGGGATCCTTCCATCCCCAATCCTCCCATGCATGAATTTCATGCACAGAGCCTCTAGTTGGATATATTATTCTAAGAATAACATTAATATCCTTATGCTTCAGTAAGAAACAGTTATCAACCAGTTTGGCTCAGTGGATAGGACATTGGCCTGTGGAATGAAGGGCCCCAGGTTTGATTCCAGTCAAGGGCATGTACCTTGGTTGCAGGCACATCCCTAATAGGTGGTGTGCAGGAGGCAGCTGATCAATATTCCCCTCTCATTGATGTTTCTAACTTTCTATCTCTCTCCCTTCCTCTCTGTAAAATATATTAAAAGAAAAAGAGAAACAGTTATCTTCCATTCAGTGGTGTATACCTAGCAATTAGAATACAGGTACTTGAGAAGCATTGGTATAATTAAAAGAATGGATAATTATCAATCACATTTCTTTGCTCTAATTTTTTGGGTGGTATATATATATATATATTAATATTATTTCAGATTAAAAGGAGAGTTTAAGTACCTTCTTTGTATTCTTTGAAATCTTCAGGGGGGGAAATGTACTATTTGTTTCTTGGAAGTTTTAAAATTATGGAGACATTGTGCTTCAGGGTTATAATTATTTACTAATGATTTTACTACAGTAATAATTGTAGGTTTTAAAGATTCTGTATTTTCTTAAGTTCAGTTAATTTAACATTTCTCCTAAAACTTTATTTTCTGTTTTCATATATATTTACATAAAATTATTTATACTATTTATTCACTGTTCATACATTTTTATTAATTGATAATTGTGTCCTTTGTCTAATGAAGCTCATTTTTGTTTTCTTTACATTTATCTTTTTGAAATATTTCAAAAGATTATCTTTTTCATTCATATTTTCAAATAGCTACTTTTTGTTACTTATGCCCTCTATTTTGTGTGATTTCCTTTTTAAAGTAATTTCTAATATCATTTGCTTTATTTTCTATTTTCTTAAATTAATTGATCATTATCTACCTTTGTATTTACCTTAATTCTTGGCTTGGTTATTTTCTACCTATTATAGTTTTTATTGAATGCATACTGAGCCACAGCTCTAATATAGTTGTATTTCTGTGAATTTGGATATGTAGTGATTCATTGACTTCATTCAAATATTCCTTAAATTGTATATGATTACTTTTTGAACCTGAAATTAGTTAGATTTAGATTTTTAACTTCCCAAATTAATGCTTATTTGGCGATTACTTTTTATTTTAAGTTTCAAATTATATTCCACTGCAGATGAATAGTAGTCAGATCAATTCCTAATTTTGCTGCATTTTCTAATTTTAGTGGCTGTTTTACTTGAATATATTCTTGTATCTCTTTACATGCATCTTTTATTTATCACTTATATTTTTAGTACATCTTTGTTTTAGGCAATATAGAGCTTAATTTTGTTCTTGGTGGTCTTTTTAAAGTCTAATATGAAAATGTCTGTTTCTTAAACAAATAATCTATTTTCACTTATTTCTATTACCAGTCTGAGGCCTTACTTTCACTGTTTCGTTATACGTATTTTATTGATCCTGATTTTTATTCATCTATTCTGTCTTGTATCAAATATTTCTTAGATTGAATTTTCTTAATTCCATCCTCCTCTTTTTTATACTAGAAGTGATAAATATTATTATGAATCTTTGATGTTTTCTCTTAAAAATTATGATACTCTCTCTTAACAGAGTAGTAAATTAATCATTATTTCTCTTCTTTTCCCCCAACAAGGCAAAGATCTTAAAATTATTTAATTTTCATCAGATCTTCCTATTTTATGTTATTTTTCACTAATATCTCACCTTTTTGGAAAATAGAACATCTCTGTCTTCTGGTCCCGTAGTTGCTGTTAATGATCCTGTTAATGTTTTCATAGCATTAAACTCCTGGTTGCTTTAAACATTTTCTCTTCATCACGGATAATAGCCATTTTCATCAATTGGGTCTAAGAATAAATCTTAATCAGAATCCATGTGAGCCCAGTTTTTTTCTTCATTAAAAGAAATACTCAGCTTACCTCTCCTAGAATATAGCTCATAGCTCTGACTTAGGGTTACCCTTCATTACCTGGACTTAGAGATTTGTTTTCTCTCTTTCCTTGGTTTTTCTTTCTTTTTCTTAGCTACTATGCACATAAAATAAAGGTTTATTATGTTTTATCCAACATTTCTAAGTGTTGTGAGGGAGTCGGCCTTGGCCCAGTCTGCCATGTCACTGTAAATGCTAAGACACTTTTTAAAGGAATGTCTGCCACATATCTGGGGATCCTGCTGTGAAGGAAAATTTAGGGTGTTTATTTTCTTTCTAGTAACTTAGGCAACAGAGGTTGTGCTAGAATTTTCAGATTTTTTCCCCCTCTCTTTAAAGAATTTTAAAAAGAAACAGCAAGAACAGAAGCCTCCTATGGCCATCCTGGAGAAATACTGAAATGCAGTTGTCAATGTGAGACCTGGGTTCTGATGGTGGCCACGTTGGTCTGGTTACTAGCTTCCACAAAAACAAGTGCACAGAAATAAGCAAATGAGTCATCTCTAATAGATATCGGCTAACAGTAAACCTTTTTCTATTTTCTATGCTAATCAACCTACGTCTTTGAAATGGGAAAAATGTGCTAAATGTGAGAAACAATAATCAATCTGATCTACTGACAAGAGATGCATGCATAAATCACTGGTATCCTTAGAATATGACTAGTTATGACTTATTCAACTTGCTGAGAATGAGACTTTTTTTTTTCATAGTTCCCAATTTGCCTTCCTTCCAATAGGTTGTAGTGTTTCTTCACACATACAGCAGATTGATTCAAACACACACACACACATGCAGAAACATACAAGGACACATTCTTGGACATACAAACAAGCACATCCCAAAAGAGCAATGAAAGGATCATTTCTATATTGTAAGATAGGAGTACTTTGTTTTCATCTGTTCTGGTATAAAATTGATACCACAGACATGAGGAATAAGAAGATAGTTGGGAAGAAAGAGGGGAAAGGACAAGCATTATATAGGCTGGACTTGCGGTCTCTGTAGAAGGAAAACAGGGTAAAGTTAAATAGACTTGATTGACACGTTATAGGAAAGGGTGATAGGAAATACAATTAAGTTGATCCAGCTATAGTGCTTAAAACTTTCTACCAGGTATGGTCATCAGCATGCCATAAGCATGGTTCACTCCACTGCAGGGAATCCTTAAATGTGAAACATAATAATGAAAAAGGAGTGCAGTAACAATATTGACAGGAGGTGGTGTTTCAGTCCTCCGCTGTATCTCCTGTGCACAATCTTTGGAGGTGTTGTTTGGTTAAAGGCACAGTTGCCACCAGGTAATTTAATTATGCACAATGACACAGAGTTACAGAGAGGAAGAATTAATATGTTCACCAACCATGACCAATGAGTCATTATCTACAAAGGGGGGAAGGAAATGGCATTTAATAAGCACCTATTATGAGCAGCGCAGCCTTCTAGGTCATTTATAATGAGGCAACAGGAGCTTACAAGTAATTGGAATCTGCCCTCCCAATCTAGCCCCAGTGAACTGAGAGCCACTCTGCTCTCAGAAATTCACACTACATCCTATTCAAATGCCCACTGACTTTACATAAATTAGTGATATTTGATTATGGTACATTGTACCCTTCATTCATAAATGTGTTTTCCATATTAAGTCTAATGACTCCGTTTTAAAGTAGTTGGGGGGAAAAGGTAATAATTCTTCCTAACAACTACTAGAAGACAAGCATTTTTAAACTCTACTCAAGACAGATCTTGATAATATGAAGACATGAACGTATTTATTAGAAAGTCTTCCTGCCATCCATGCACATGTGAGATAGATGGATCTGGCAAGTGTGTACAAGGTTCGGATGTGTTTCTTGGAAAATCTAGGTCATCTCTCAGTGATGCTAAATTGTGTAGAAAGCAGGTCAGCTTTCTGTACTGCTGACTTGGAGTGCATGACAGCCTGCTATTTGCCTCTTAAGAGTTAAATGGTATCTGCTAATCCCAGCTTTTAAGCAGAGAGGACTGACATTGCTTAATTTACTTGTAACCCTGATAACAAACAGACTTTTAGCAGAGGGTATTGGTCTTTGTACTGGATTGAAAACTGTCAGTCCCACAGGAAATTGACTAAAACGATTACCATAGTTAAGGTTGCCTATCATTCTAATTATAATTCACATCCAATAATGAACACCTTGTTCAATAATATTTAATTCAAATCAGGATGCTGGGTCTAAAATTACATATCGAGAGAATTCATTAGAAGTTTCAAAAGTAAGCTGAGTAAATGTGCCTCGGAGAATGTATTTGATGAATTTGTAAAAGTATTTAAATTAGCTCTGTAAAGTATTATGAAAAATCCACAAGGGATGCACAATTAGGCGAATGAGCCCTTCAAGGCCAGGAGCTGCTGGGCATTCATTGTAAAATGCTTTCTGATATATTGTTTATGCAAAAGAGATATGGGAGGGGGGCAATAATATACAAGAGAGAAGAAATGCAACAGACATGGTGCCAAAAATAATTGAATAAAAAGTAATTTCATCATAATTAGTTCTTTAGCCTTTGCCTAGATATTACTGATATATCACTGAAGTATTTTAATACAGGACAAGTGGTTGTTTAATTTATGCATGTTTTATAAAGTCCATAATGTATGAGCCTCATGAATTGCTCATTCATAACCAAGTCCCTTTTCAAACCATTGTGTATACATTAGACAATGTTGAATATATAATAACGTAATTCATAACGCTTAAACTGATTATAGCTGTAGTGCCTTTTATCTTAATATACAGATGACATATGAAAGTGTTGTCCAATTTAATTTATGGTATGCTCATTACTATGTAACTAGGATAATTTTTAAAAATCAAATTAATGTATCTGTTGGTATATGCATTCATTCATTTGTGTGTTCATTTCTTTCAGCCATATTTACATATGTATTTTCCCTTTTCATTAATTTATTGGGGTTAACAAAGTATATAGGTTTCAGGTGCAAAATTCTACAGTTTTCCATCTGCACACTGTATTCTGTGTTCCCCACCCCAAATAAAATTTTTTCCATGAGGGCTTATTCCTTTTATCTCCTCCTTCACTCCCCAAGCACCCTCCTCCCCGAAATCACCAAACTGTTGTTTGTGCCCATGAATTCATTTATTTTTTCCTCTTTTTTCTGTTTTGCTAAATATTTCCACCCTCCAACACAGCCTTCCAGTCCTGACAGCTGTCAGCGTGCTCTCTGTCTATGAGTCCATTTCTAGGTTGCTTATTAATTGATTATGTTCATTACATTTCAATGTGAGTGAAATCATATGGTACTTGTCTTTCTCTGGCTGGCTTACTTCACTTAGCTTAATGCTCCCCGAGTGCATCTATGGTCTTGCAAAGGATAAGATTCCCTTCTTTTTTATGATTAAGTAGTATTCCATTGTTCAAATGTACCACTGCTCTTTTATCCATTCACATCCAACATGAGTTGAATGGTAACTATATTCTAGATATTGTGCTTAATTGGTGATAAGGAAGCAGTGAAGATGAAGAAGATAAGCAATTCACCTTATTGTGGAATTTATTGTTTATTTCCTAACAGAGGAGAGAATCATTTTATGAGCCGCCTCGCTAATAGAGTATGCAACATTGAAATAAAATACATTTTTTAAAACTAAAATACTTTCTTTTCAAACCCTTTCTGAGAAGTTCCAGACAGTAAATAGTTCAGGTTTTGGCAGGTATATAGTCTGTATTGCATCTACTCAACTCAAAATAGGCCATAGACCTCATACCTGCAGGATGTGGTCATGTTCCAATGAAACTATTTACACAAACAGGTGATGGTCTGAATTTGATGGTCAAATTGGATTGTAGTCTGTCAATCCACTGGAAAGGAAAGAATGACAGCCCATGAGTGTACAGCATACAAACGTGCTCTATAATGAGCAGGAAGGAGTTAGTGAAACTTTAATTGAGGAAGTGATATTTAAGGAAGGAGAGAAGTGACCAGTGCATAGTACATGATTCAGTGTGTGAGAAACAGTGGGTGTGGAGCTCAGTTTTATTTATTTTTTAATGACTATTGTTCAGAGTATTACATATGTATGTTTCTTTTTCATCTCATTGACCCCTTCTAGCCTGCCCCCACCCCCTACCCCGGCCCCTCACCACCCTATTGTCTGCATCCAAGTGTTTTGCATATATGCATACAAGTTCTTTTGGTTGAGCTCTTCCCACCCACCCACCCTTTCTTGCCTTCCCTCTGAGGTTCGACAGTCTGTTCCATGCTTCTATGTCTCTGGATCTATTTTGTTCTTTCAGTTTAATTTGTTCATTAGACTCCACATATGAGTGAGATCATGTGATGGATGACAGTTTTAAATAGATAACCAGGAAGCCATAGTGCAGGGAGTGGGCACCTGCTCCAATAATTTTGTATTTTTGTTCTAACTTTACAAGTGAGGAGACTGATGTTCAAAGAAGCAAACTGACTTACCCCAAGGTTCACCTAAGATCCCCACCTTTTATGCTTGAATTTCAAAACCATACCTTCTTTTCATTTCTCCCAAGCAGCCTCATTGAGTTATCACACAGGCAAATGTAAGCATAATTCATCTTCTCTTAGGAGTTTGCAATCTATTACAAACCCTTTAAGACTTACAGTTATGGGTACAATAAAATTTTTGGTCTTACTTTTGGCAAACTTTCATAATTTCCTGATGTGACAAAGACCAGGAACAGATTCATGATGGAATGTTCACAGGAAACTTTCTAAAAAGCATTATTTCCATTCCACCAGCAGCTCCTGTTCACGTCATATATCACAGCCGAGTCCGCAGAGGGACAGAGCACCGCTGGTCATTTCAGAGTGGACCTTGAGCCCTAATCTCTGGGATGTGATTTACTGGTTGCTATAAGGCAGAGCAATGAGAGATTTACAGGATTGAAGTAAAAAGAGAAAAATAAGTATCTTTGGGCTAGCTGCACAGTTCATACACGGGGAGAAATAGTCTCTTCATCTTCTATTCTGGGAGTAATTAAATGTGTTTTATATGCTGGAAAATGTATGAATGTGGGTTGACATGTTATGGTTTACAGGTTTTTTTTTCCTTGTCTTAACTCCAAATCTAATAATTGCCTTTATGCGAATTGACTGGCACTACCCCTAATGGACTGAGTGTAATTTTTTATAAGGTTGCAAACATTCTGTGAACTGTTTTTGAAGTGCTAGGTAAGATTTTCTTTCAAACTAGAGTTGAGTGAAATATATAAACCTAAAAAAGTGCAGTAAAGAGCCGAATGATTTATAAATATTTATTTTCTGTAAGAGTTAAATGCCACTTTAATATAGTATCTTTAGCTGACACATATAAAAAGAAGCATTATATCCTGACAGAATAAAGAAAAACTTGATTTTCATAATTAAGGGAACAGAAAAGAAGACTAGAAAGGGGCTTTTATTTTTCCTTTTACAATATGCAAGATGACCTAAATACATGCCTGGAATGAGGTTAGATGGACTGTAGAGTGAACGCTGCTTTTATTCAATTTGATCCGTAAAAGCTGAGATAGGTCTGATACAGACTAGAAAAGGAGCCATGGATTGCCATTTTTTAGCTAATTCCATTCTGAATGCAGTTTTTCTTAGCTTTTGTGGAAGAAGGGGCTATGAACTAGGTGTGAACAAGCAATTTCCAGTTCAACTTTGCAGATAAAAATGTGTGATTAAAGACAGTGTCTGTCAATATTTGAGACATTACTAAAATCAAATTCCAAATGTAAATGGAAACCCCTATTTGCAGTCCTTCTCCTATCTATTCTGTTTTTTATGACATACTGTAGTTAGAGTTTCTTTTAGACAGTAAGTATTTAATGAGAGTCAATTAATAAAGAAAAGTACAAATAAATCTATTTTTTTCCAGGATGGGTATTTTCTCTTCAAATAAGAGGATAATATTCATAAGGATGTAATATCTCTAGTACAAATGTATAATGAAATATCAACACCAAAATATGTAAGTTACATAAGACAAAATTCCTAAGATGGTCCCACTTTACTACCTTAGACCAGTGGTCAGCAAACTGCGGCTTATGAGCCACATGCGGCTCTTTGGCCCCTTGAGGGTGGCTCTTCCACAAAATACCACGTGTGGGCGTGCACATACAGTATGATTGAAACCTCATGGCCCATGTGCAGAAGTCAGTTTTCGGTTCTCAAAAGAAATTTCCATCGTTGTACTGTTGATATTTGGCTCTGTTGGCTAATGAGTTTGTCGACCACTGCCTTAGTTAGACAACCATTTGATTCAGACCACTACCGTGTTTCCCCAAAAATAAGACATCCTCCAAAAATAAGACCTAGCGCAACTTTGAGAGAAAAAATTAATATAAGACACTGTCTTATTTTCGGGGAAACAGGGTAGTATGGCACTTGTTTCAAACCAGTGTAATGAATGCAACAAGACTATAGTAATCAGTTATTAGCAAACATTGTAGCTCATTATTAATAATTACGTATTACAGGATATTGTAAAAATTAAGTTACGAAATTTTAAAAAAAATATATTTCATTGATTTTTTGCAGAGAGGAAGGGAGAGAGATAGAGAGCTAGAAACGTCGATGAGAGAGAAACTCCAACCAGCTGCCTCTTGCACATCCCCGGAGATGTGCCCGCAACCAATGTACATGCCCCTGACCGGAATCAAACCCAGGACCTTTCGGTCCGAGGACTGACACTCTACCATTGAGCCAAACCGGTTTTGGCAAAGTTACGAATTTTTTATTAAAATATTTTTTAGATACATTATATTGGCTGTGCCAAAAAAAATTGATTGTGGGCCACATGCGGCCCCATGGAGTAAGTTTGAGGTATCTGTGAGGTAGCACGTGGAGATATCAGGAAGGCACAGGGGTGTACTCGCCTGTGGCTCAGAGGACAGGTCTGAGGTGGAAGTATATCTGTGGGTGACATGCATATAGGTGGTGTTAAAGCCACTGGAGTTGAAATAATGCTATAGAGGGGTGTGTAGTGTAAAAAGAGAAGGTGATCCAAGCTCAAGTCCTGAAGAATTCTATTTTCTAATGATTAAATTCAGGAGGAGAAAAGGGAAATCAAGAGCCCAGAAGTAGAATTATAAGAAGATGGAGAACAAGCACATAGTGTCATGAAATCCAAGGGAAAAGTTTTCAGGAAAATAGAAGGATCTTTGGAAAAGTCAAGGACATTGAAAGCAGGAGTTTTCGCTGGATTTAGACACCTGAAGTCCTTTGATGGTGTTTGGAAGAATCATTCTAGACTCTGATGGTAGAAGGGGTTAAACAAAAACTGGGTGTTAGACTGGTGGCTCTGGAAGAAGAGGCAGTGTGGGTTGATAAACCTTTGAGAGACTTAGCTACGAAGGAATAGAAGAAATTATGTCAGAAACTAGAAGGGAGTAAAGATTATGGGATACATTTTTAAACATTCAAAATATTAGTTTTAATGTTGATGGGGGAATGCAGTAGACATAGAGGTTGGGGATGTAGGAGGAAGAAGGGGAAAACAATGGAATAAAGAATGCAGAATACTCGTGGAGAGACTAGCCTTCCTTTCACCTAGTTGTCATCCTATTCAAGAACTGCCCAAGCCCCCTCATGGTTCCCATGGATCTTTTCTCCCAAATGCCCATGAGAAAGCTTTGGATTTTTTTCACAGAGAGGAAGAGAGAGTGATAGATAGATAGATAGATAGATAGATAGATAGATAGATAGATAGATAGAAACATCAATGAGAGAGAGAAACATCTATCAGCTGTCTCCTGCACACCTCCTACTGGGGATTTGCCCACAACCAAGGCACATGCCCTCGACAGGAATCAAACCTGGGACCCTTTAGTCCGAAGGCCGACACTCTATCCACCAATCCAAACCGTTCAGGGCTCAATGAACTTTTAAGTTCACTTTGTGTCACTTTCTCTAAAAATCATCCCCTGTTTATCATCTACCTTCCTAAATATTCCTGTTTTACCCTATTATTACCTCCCAGGTCATTATCTCCCAAGCAAGAGTATGCTTGCTGACTTGGTTTCCTCCAACTAAAATGGGGAGCAGAGAAGAGTTCTGTTTCTCAGGATCCCCAGCACAGTGTTTGACACATAGCGGGGGCTAAATTCCTGGGTGGTGCCCATAAGAATGAATGAATGCATGGGTGCTTCTCACCAGCCAAAAGAAACAACTTTGTCCAGTGGAATGTTGGGAAAACATGACCTCTATTGATGGCAGTTATTGTCCCCATTTTGTCTGCAAAAGAAATTATTCTGGTTGTCATAGTTCACAGTCATATGGGGCGTTCCCTGAGGAAAAGCAGTGATGAAAGAGGCTTCTGTTCTTGATGTCTACAAAGTGCTTTACTCTAACGTTTCATCCCAATTCTCCCAACGTCTGTTTGATGGCCTAAGTCTTTCAGCTGAGTCCCTGAGTCATCCATGTCAGGGTGAGTAGTGATCCTCACATTTCTGGGAAGAAGGCTGAAGAAACAGCACAGGGTGACCCCTAACCTCAGTGCCAGGATTGAACCACACGGGCACTGTGGTTCAGTCTCTCCTTTCCCGGTCTCCTCCCTGTTCTGTTTGCCAAGTCAGAATTCTTCAGTGCCAAGGATGCACTGAACTGATGGGATCAAAGATCCCCTACTGACCAGGTTGTTGTGGACTGTACACCCAATCAATCACCATCAGATTAAACACACACACACACACACACACACACAAAAAAAAAAAAAATGAGGAAGGCTGGGCAGATTAGAGCACAGTTCTATTTAGGCGATTCCCATGAAAAGTCTGCTGAATTTGCAAAGATTTTTATTTAGGATCTTTCAAGGTATTGTCAATTACATAACACGAAGATCACTGGATTTTTATCTATTTGGCAAGTGTATTTTACTTAATGGCTATATGCAATGGCTTGGGTCTGCCCCCCACCGTAACTGGGTATATCTCCCTGGGATATTGGATAGCTGGGTAATTGTAGGATACATGCATTCAATAGGCAAAGGGTTGTCTTAGGAAGGGAAATTAATGATACAGCATGATAGTATATGAAGTGAATGTAATTTATTCATTCTATTACTTTCCCTCTTAACAGGGATCATTTAAAGTCAATAGTAGTCTAATTTTAAAACCTGTGAATGCTCAAATCTTCTAATTTAATTATGAAATTGAAAGAGATGTCAAATTACTTTGCATTTACATTAGTATAAAATAAATAAGGTACACATGACTTGGATAATAAATGACATATCTCTCAAGTACATCTAATTAACTACATGCTCACATTGTAATTCTTCTTTTCTCCAAGTGTGCAATCATTAGTATCACATTTCCAGGATCACAGTGTCTGTTGGAGCATGTGTATTTTTTCCACCCCACTCAGGAAGCTAAAAAAGCCGGGCTGTTCTGTTGTAAAGTTTTATTGGCAGGGGGTCATAACTCAGCTGTAAAATTTCATGCTGGGCTGCAATTCAGTGCACAAGCCCTCTGCCCTGAAGAGCTTATGTTACTACAAAAAGAATTGTAAAAATCCATTTTTCTCTTTTTTAGGAGGGCCAGAAAAATGGCACCACAAGAAATATTATCTTTTCAGAACTGCACTTTCTAAAAATAAAAGTTGGTAAAATGATCTGGCTGGTACCAAGCTCTCCCCCCTCACCCATCGAAATAGGCTATTAGATGATAACAACAGAAAATTACTCTTATAACAGGTACAACTTGCTCCGTGGTACTCAGAGTGCAAGAAATGTCACCTCCCTTTATTTGTCTAAGTCACATCAAACCCACTGGGAGGCTGCTGTCATCCAGGTTGACAAGAAGTCCAACATCAGTCAATTTGAGGTGCCCATTCCCACCCTTGCAAGTTGTTAGAACTCAGGGCATATGTAGTCCAGATAAGGAGCAAAGGGCATGCAGCTAGGAACCTGGTGGCTTGTTGATCTTTGTCCAGGCAGCTAGGTTTAATGGCGGCATCACCACCACCTGTAGCACCCCTGCTGTCCTCAGTAATGAGAAGTGTAAGAGGCTCCCATGTTCACTGTCAGCCAACTCTTACTGTTCATGAAAGGGAGGAGGTCTCTTGATCCTCTAGAATCTCAAAAAACATGCTCATGCACACATCCACACACACCCCTCCTCACTCCTCTATACTCTCCATCCTTAACTTCCCCTTCACCCAATTTCCAGGCTGGTAGGAACCGATACTATATCAATAGATGCCATTTTTGGAGTAGACAATTCTCTCTAGAATTCTCCTCTGAGTTGGAACTGCAAAACCACTGTATATTTTTATGTGTTCATTGTTGTTGGAAGGCATGAGGGCGAGAAGAAAAGGTGAAAGAAGGTTATTTCAGTCTTTCTATTTATTCTGCAGAACAGAAAAGAAAATATCAACTAAATGTTTCGTTTTCTGTCTATCAAAGCACTGTATCACACAGTAAGTCCCTATTTTACTCCAACATTCTCGCCACTGGGTGGAGGGCTCATGAGACAGGGATTGTGGTTTTAATTGGCTGCTAATTTGCCTCTGTCTTAGAGTATGTGACTCAAAACCCAGATCCCATTTTCTTCATTTATAAAGAGAAAAGTATAAGCATGGATTAAGTATTCTACAAAATGTCAACTTAATGTCAACAATGACTTTCTCCAAAGCTGTGATGTAACCTGTTTTTCTAATGGGTAATGTCCCACAGATCCAATTCAGTATATCCATGACACCTCCATGTTAACCTGGCAGGTCTCCCTCTCTTTGGGACTTCTTCACCCACCTACAAGTGAAACCCTTCCAAAGATCAGGCTCTTCATTTCTGATTTGGAACTTCAAGTTGTTGATACTTTATCCTACTTAATTACTCTGTGCTCCTTCCAAGTATATGGTGATTTCAAAAGAGATAGACATAGGGAGTAGGAAAAAAAGGAAGGAAGAAAAGAGGGAAGGAAGGAAGGATTTAAATGAAGTCTGAGATCCCTTCAAAAAATGAGAGGCCAGCCCTAGCCAGTGTAGCTAAGTGGAAAGAACATCAGCCTGCAGACTGAAGGGTCCCAGGTTCAATTCCAGCCAAGGGCCCATGCCCGGGTTGTGGGCTCAAACCTCAGTAAGGGGTGGGCAGGAGGCAGCTGGTCAATGATTTTCTCATCATTGATGTTTCTATCTCTCTCTCCCTCTCCCTTCCTCTCTGAAATCAATCAAGGAATATATTTTTAAAAATTGAGAGGCCAGATATGACAGACATTAATTAACATGAATTTACCCCCCTGAATCCTCCAACCTCTAGTCCAATCAAATGATAAAGGATAATGGATCACTATGAGCAGAACCAGAAGCAGAGGTGCTGCTGACTTACCCCCAGCACACCTTTAGACAGGAAAAATGCCGAAGGGAGCACTGTTCAATGAAGGTGGTAGAGGCAGCTTCAAATGGGTAGTCAGAGTCAAGATTAAGTGATAAATAATGGACAGTGCTTCAAGGTAACTGTTTATCTCTCCACAGTTAATCTTTTATGTCATTTCTGTATGGAGATTCATGCCTGGTAGGTGCCCAGGATGGGAGGAAGGTGCAGATATCTCCTGTTGAGGTCCCTCATTGTGTAGTTTGCTGTTGGGATTGATCAACGAGGGGCATTTGTAGGAGATGGGAAGCCGTGATTCCTCTGTAGAGATCACGCCTGTGTCCCCTGCCCTCTTCCACAGCCCGCTGGCACCTTGCACCTTTGAACTAGGGTATTGGATTCCCGTTACTATTTATTGGGATTCTGCACCATCATCTGTGTGTTCCCCATTCCCTGCCCAGCCTTTTGTCAATGATTTTTAAATGAAAGTCTCCTCAAATGACTCAGTGTTCATGTGCCATCTGTTTCTATGGGGACCTTAACATGAGATCTAAGGGAAGCCTTAAGGAGAAATTAAATGATGGGCAACAGACATCTTGATGAAGTTTGGGCTGCATGTGAGGAAAATAGTGTGAAACAAGAAGGAACTGAGGGATAACTGGAACATTTTAATGAAAAGAAACAAAGTATGGGAAATGTTGCATTTGGTTAGCAACTAAAGGACAGGATTTGTTGTTTCAGTGTGTAGAATTGGGTTCTGATTTGTTATTGGTCTTTCAAAACGTATTTGCCTATTATCAAGTCCTCAGGTGGTGAACATTTTAAACTATTATCCTTCACCTGGACTTGAAGTTACATTATGCAACTCACAAATGTCCCACCAGGTGGCGCTCCTGTAGTAGCTTTGGAGCAACCAAGCAGAGGTGAATGTTAAAACGCTGAATTGTGAAATATCACTGCCAAAAATGTTCTTGTCTTTGATGCTGCATCTAAGTTAAGGTGGGAATGATGAGGTCGGAAAGGCTAATAAATTTATTATGCGGTGGAAAACTTATTTCTCCATGCCCACGATTCAGAAAAGCCATTATTTTGAAAGCAGAATGCTAGCTGTGCTTTGTTCTCCGTGACACAAATTCTCCTAATCCTCCTCATACTTTTGTTATTCTTCGTGTGATATGTGTCTTCGGTGATGAGTAAAGAAGAGATTACGGTGGTTGCTGTAAGCTGCCTGCTTAAGAGTTCAGTAAATTTCAATAAATCTGTAGCAGAAAAAATGCTTTGGACACTGATCATCCAACAGTGAATAAAAAATGTAGACACTGCATTAATGCAAAGAGGCAAATGATGTGCGAGAGTGGCAGCGCTCGTAAACAAAGCAGACAGTTTGACAAAAGTGTTTCTCACCCACTTTGATCAAACAGACCAGAGCATCTTTGCACCCAGCTTGTCAGAGTGCTGCGTCTGTTCTCCATCTCTTCTCATTTCTATCGTCACCCCGCCCTCTCGATGCTTTCACCCGGGACTCCTCCCAGATGTGGTGGGTTTTCAGGAGCTGAAGTTGACAGTGTCCGTATCCCATTCTCTTCTCTCCTAGCCGCGAGGTCTGCCTGCCTTCATGGACAGGTTCTACTGCAGTCACGGGGGTCAAAGAGGAAAGGGGCCATCTTCCTGTGCAGTCTGGTCCCTCACAGATGACAGTCAGGGTGGGCCTTCGGTGCTGCAGCCCAGACACTGGTTATTCATCCAAGACCAGAGATAGACTCACAAGCAATGCCAGGCGTTTGGGGAATTGTGAGCCCAACATGAATGAGAGGAAATTAGGGAATGAAGTGACTTGCAAGCACTAGAACAGTGGTCAGCAAACTACGGCTCATGAACCACATGCTTGGCCCCTTGAGTGTGGCTCTTGCACAAAATACCACGGCCTGGGCGAGTCTATTTTGAAGCAGTGGCTTTAGAAGAAGTTTAAGTTTAAAAAATGTGGCTCTCCAAAGAAATCTCAATCTTTGTACTATTGATATTTGGCTCTATTGACTCGTGAGTTTGCCGACCACTGAACTAGAAAATCCACATACATGGCCCAGTAAATACCTATTAACTCAAGAGAAGTTTATCATCCCCCTTTGCACATTAAAAATCGTGACCTTCCAACTATAAAAAGAATAAGGAGATAGACAAAGTTACTTTACTGATTACATTTTAAATGTCCAATACAGAAACCCAAAGAGCACCACCACATTGAATAAAATTGTTTTCATTTACACTTCCTGGTACAAGGGTGTTTAGAACACGGCGTTTTCAATTAAAATGCATCTTGTTGAGGCAAAGATTGGTTCTGAAAAGGGATGTTTTGTCTAGATTTTGTACTAGCCCAGTGCTCTACACCTGTCCTCAATCTGTGGCCACACTGGTGGCGTCTGCTGCCAGCACATCTCCACAGCCTGAAAGCGGGGCCGCGTCTCAGGACCCAGCTCAGAAGGACTCTGTGGCTGGTGCATGTACCGCTCATTGCTGAGCAGGGGATCTGCACTTCATTCTGTTCTGTACTCTGCAAACTCTGTAGCCAGTGGTCTCAACAGATGATTTGTCTCTTTTGATCATTGCTGGTTCAACACAGACGCTGCCTGTTCCTCCTTGGGACTTTTTGTAACCTCTCAGACTGCCCACAGAGAACTGCGTTAGCAAGCTAACTCCTCACGGAGATTGGCTGCCATGCACCAATTGGATTGCCACTCACATCACAGTTCTTTAAATAGACTCGTCTTCCCATTGGATAAGCCCACACTGAGCGCCCACTCTGTGGGAGGCACCTGCCAAGTCCTAGGCAACTTCCCAAGTCCTCCTAGCAGCATCTCTCCCCCTTCTCTGAAAGAAGAGACGTTTTGAGAGCTTGTGACTATAAGCCAGGGGGAGGCCCCCTCTCATGGGTGACCTTCTGGGCATGGAGGAATCCTATTGAGTTCTGCATGGCCATCGGAGAAATGAACCCCCATGGAATTCACCCTCCTTGCCCAAGGCTGAAAGTGTCCTCCTGGCAAGTCCTGGTGGGTTTGTGAAATATTAAATATGTTCCATATTCTTTATACATTAAAAAGTCAAATCGGTGAAATCTCCTTATGTATTAGGTGTCTGTTTCTACATGATACCACACTGGCACTGTCCAGAGGGCTTTAGTGATGGCGTCATTATGTAGAATCTGTCAAAAGTAGACTATGAGTCTCACAGTATCTGAATTTAACAATAGCAAATATAAGGATAGGAAAAAAAAAACCTACTGAACAATGCAAAACTGAGTTTGTACTGTGAGTACTTGACGTCCATTTCCAGATTAAGTACACGTGTCGAGCAGCGAGGCGTGAGAGAGCCTTAAGTGGCTAATGCTCACACCAGGTGGTGCAGAGGGAGCTCTCAGACCTTTTCCAAGCAGTTCTGGAAGGCCGTGTGGAGGAGGTGGGATCGCGAGAGCTGTTTGGATGATGGAGGAGAGATAACTTGGCAGACGGAAAGAGGAAGCACTCCAAGAATATGGCACAGCTTGGCAAAGGCTCGTGTGGAATGACTGGGTGATGGAGACATTAAGCCAATTGGCATGAATTGAGTGGGGGCTCCTTCCAAGGAAGGATTTCAAATTTGATTCCAAACAAAATAATAACTTTCCTTGGCATTCTTGTGGCAAGTAACAGTACATTTCTTAATCAAATGCACACCACACAGATCAAGACTCAGGTTGTGGAACTCCAAGGAGAGACAGATCCTGTGTAATCACGGGGAGAGTGGGCAGCGCTGGATAAGCGCAGGTGCAGGTACATAGAGATGCAGGCAGCAAATTGTTAAGTTTCTAAAGCAGAAAGGAGAAGGGGAATGACCTTGTTGTATCCTTGTGAGCTCAGGAAACATGGGCACCTACCTGGACACTCCTCCTTCTATCTTTGAGGACTCAGTGACCTTGGCCTTTGGTGGAAGACCAGTGTCTGTACCTGCCCTGTGATAGACTGTCTATACCTGCCACATGGCTAATTTTAAGTAGAATGAATTTACTGTTGTCAAAGATTTTAACATTCAAAGAATATTTGCTGATGTTAAGATGCTCACAAGTTCCATGTGGAGAAAAAGTATGCCCATGTGAAACATGAACTACAAAACAAAATTAATTGTCCTGAAGAGATATATTTACCTGCCAGACAAGTCTTATAAGTATGGAGAAAGGCAGTATTTAGGTTGGAAGGTCTAAGTGGTATCTTTAAGAAGGGTTGGTATTGGGGGTGTGTCTTAAAGAGTGAGTAGAATTGAAATACTTAGAAGGGCAGGGCAGGATGGAAAAGTACAAAACCTCAGGGGAAAACCAAGACCGCCAGACCCAGTGGGACACGCTGCAGGGCTGGGAGCTGCCCAGGACAGAGGCTTCTGCAGCACCTGGGAGGGAGGTGAGGCAGCAGAGGGGCCGGGAGACCTCACAGATAACGGGAGACAGAGCTCCTTTGTTGTGTTGTGTGGGATGAAATAACCAGAGAACAGCAGTTTTTGCTCAAGCCCACGAACGAAAGGTCCTGGTTTGGAGACTGAATAATCCACTGTTGAGCAGCCTGAGCACAGCAGAGCGGATCTCCCACCCTGCGTGGTGACTTCAGTGGCACCAGCAGAGGAGCCACCGCACCATTTGTCTTCCTGAAAGGCCCTGAGCAAGTTCTTGCGTCCTGTGTCTGCACCTCTTGGAGGGCTCCAGAGGGCATGGCCTGGCTAGGCCCACTGCTTGGCCATCTGCTGCACCTTACAACGTGGCCTGGCCAATCGGGATGTGGCTTGGGCACCAGCACTACAGCCATATGTTACCCAACTCCGTGCCGGAGAAACAGAGCAGCATCTTCAAGATCCCCCAGGAATTCCAAGTTGTCTCCTCAAGACCAATGATTTTGGGAGGTACTTTAATAAGAGCAAAAGCTAGCCAAAACCAGTTTGGCTCAGTGGATAGAGCATCGGCTGCGGACTAAAAGGTCCCGGGTTCGATTCCGGTCAAGGGCATGTACCTTGGTTGGGGGCACATCCACAGTAGGGCGTGTGCAAGAGGCAGCTGGTCGATGATTCTCTTTCATCTATGTTTCTAACTCTCTATATAGGCAGTCAGGGTGAACCAACACCTTCTTAGGTGTGGCTGAGCTAAGAGTCGGCCTCAGTAGATAGCAGGGTATAACTCTCTCTCTAAAACAGAAGCACATACCACAGAATGAGGAGCACCCACAGGTGGCTTGGGAGGAATCATTTCCTGGGGCAGGAAACACCTGGTGCAAAGGTATGGCTGACGTCATCACATCTGTGGTTGTGGGTAAGTGCAGAGCCTTGTCATTCAAGGTGGGTCCAGCTCCCCTCAGCAATGCAGAATCTAAGCCCCTCCCAAGACCTACGAAATCCCAGCCTGCGTTTCCCAGGTGATTCCTATGCGCATGAAGGGCTGAGGCCACTGATTCCGAAGGGCACACTCAGAAAATGGTGTGTGCAGATTGCACTATCTGGGGGAATAGTCTGGATGCAATGAATGAGGTGAGGGTCTTCTTCTATAGAAATTCCCATCCAGGAGTTTATATTCCGTGCTCTAAGAGGTTGCACACATTATACTCCGAATGACTTCGTGTTAATACTGATCCCGTAGCATTTACCGTGGAGCTCAGTAAAGTAGAGCTAAAAGACACTGCCTCAGTGTCTCCTCGGGAGGGTGACAGGGAAGGGTCTCTGTTCTTCACACTTGCTCCAGTCGGAGAAGAATGCGGAGATGGCCACTCCTTTCATCTCTGCATACAGTTTATTCAAACAAGGGGCCCTGAGTGCAGAAAATGCACTTGTTGACCTCATTAGCAGCTGCCTTGCTCTGCAGCCCAGTCCTCTAATCTGGGTGCTGGGTGTAGGCTCCTAGGGTTCACTCATGTGGCTGACCTTGTTCCCTCCGCTGGCCAAGTCCCATTGCACGCTGGATGAATGAGGGCTTCAAAACCCTCTTTGGTAGGGAGAGGTCTCTTTCTGCTTGAAGTCTGAACTGAACGTGAGTTCCCTATTTGCACAGCACAATGACACGTCACATAAGGTCATTTACCGCCCCCCCAGGCAGCAGTAATTCTGGACAGTACTTCTTTTTTTAAATATAAATATATATATATATATATATATATATATATATATATATATATATATATATATTCTATTGATTTTTTTTTTTACAGAGAGGAAGGGAGAAGGATAGAGAATTAGAAACATCTATGAGAGAGAAATATTGATCATCTGCCTCCTGCACACACCCTCCTGTGGATGTGCCCACAACCAAGGTACATGCCCTTGACCAGAATCGAACCTGGGACCTTTCAGTCCACAGGCTGACTCTCTATGCACTGAGCCAAACCGGTTTCAGCTGGACAGTACTTCTTAAACACGCCATGCCCAGTATCACATGGGTTTCTGTTACTCATATGAGCAAACGGATGGTGTCAGACTTGAGCAAGAAGAACAAAAATGCCTCCTCGGCCCCCAAATGTCCCCATAAAACTCAGCTCCTGAGACAGAGTGATGACTAACAGGGACCATATTTTGAAATCATTAAAAATGTATGTGTTTAGCCAAGAAAATGAAAGACTTAGCAAAAATTAATTCCATTTCTTATGGGGTGATTAAAAATAGAGATAAATTGTCAGTTAATGAAGCACACAGACTGGAGAGGTGATAGAGATAATAAAATGTGGATTATTCACAGCGCTATTTTTAATTGAAAATATATAGGGCGGTTTTCTGCCTCAGTCATTTTGCACTAATACAGTTGCTTTAACAAATGTTTTGCTTTCTTGGCACCCGGCACACATATTGACCCTGGGAGCTGCCCAGGGATAAGATCCAAGTCGTCTGTCATTGGGGATTCGATGTTTCCACTCGTTGATCTTCAGGCAGAAACATAAGAACTGACATTTTTTCCCCAACCGTCTAATTGTCCATAAAAAAATTAAAGCATTCCACTTGGATAGCTTCCACACAACAGGAAAATTATGGGCACAATTTTCTCTTATTTATGCCCTCAACAGGTAATTATCGGCCCCTACTCTAAGCCAGGCATTGTCTCAGGACTCTGAAGAGACAGTCGCTAAGCCACACAAACGCAGATCTTTGCCCTCTTGGAGCTTACATTTTAACTGGAGAAATGTGTAAAAAAAATAATCCAAAGGAACCCGAAACCAGTTTGGCTCAATGGATAGAGCATCTGTCTGCGACTGAAAGATCTCAGGTTCGATTCCGGTCAAGGGCATATACCTTGGTTGTGGGCACATGCCCAAAAGGGGGTGTGCAAGAGGCAGCTGATCAATGATTCTCTCTCATCAATGTTTCTACCTCTCTATCCCTCTCTCTTCCTCTCTGTAAAAAAAAAAAATCAATAAAATGTATTTTAAAAAAATAGTCCAAAGGATAATTGCCTTACAATTCTGACAGAGATAATTGGCCAAAGAAAAATTAGCATCCCAGAAAAATACGTTAACATCTGGAGAATAATGAAATTATGAGCAGCAAGCATCAAGGAAATCATGCCAAATTCAAGTGATGGCTGCTCTTGGTAGGCATCCAGAATTAACTATTAAAAGAACGTATTAGCCTGAAGCCCAGTATGTCTTCGGTGGAGGCCGTGGAGGGGGTATGTCATGCTTCATCCTTGCAGGGTGGACAGATGCCAGGTCATTTCACAGGAACCTGATTGTTCTCCTCTGCCAGGAAATTATTCCAGCATGACAGAATCCAAGGATCAAGGTGCCTGAAGACAAGACCTCCTGGAGCAAAGGCGTATTGCTTTTGGGTTATGGTATAGATCATCCCAAGTACCCTACAGTTGGCTGTGACTCTGATTGTGTGCCAGATTCACCATAGACAGTCTGTGACCTTGGGCAAGTCACTAACGCCTTCGAATCCCACTTTTCTCATTTGCAAAATGGGAATTATAATGCATCAGCACAAGATTAATGAAGAGACTCCTATAAATGTGTGTGTATATATGTTTCCATATATATATATCTCCACTATGTACAATACCCTACTTTGTTAAGTTAGCAACACATGTCATTACCTTGCCTCAATCTTACAACCACACAGTACAATTTATAAAGTTCAAATATATAAATGTATTTCACAAATAGACGCCAACGTCCATACTTTACCTTTACAAACACTTGTGCACGTTGCATTCCCTGCCCACCCAGAAGCTCACTTCTTGTGGATTTTGGAAATCTGTTCATGAACTGAGGGGCTGGCATTTCAAATGTCATTGCTGACTCCTGCCTGCCGCCAGTCCCACTGCACCAGCACACCCTACTCACCCAGGGAGCAGCTCCCGTGTGTGACCTGACTGTTCTGTTACATTTGTTCTTATTTAGGTGTAAGAATGAAAAGCTGAAATGAGAAAGGGTACATTAGGAATAGCTCTCTTTATAAACAACACAATTGAGTAGAAACTAGGAGGCCACTGGACCTCTACATTTGGTGAGAAAATGTTTTCTTTTGTAAACACTTGAGCCTAATTCCCTTTCAAACATGCATGAGCTAGGCTTTCATAGGAGAAGGATGTGGAGGAACCAAGACTCCGTTTCCCCAGGATCAGAGCGACACCGTGTACACAGGTGCCTTCTCAAACCCTGGAAGGGGAGTGGGCTGAGTGCTGCTGGAGGCTCACAGGCTGTTGGGAGCTGTCAGGCATAAACCCTTTCCCGCTCCAGAAAGCCTACGCTGTGACAACTTCTCCATTGCAAGGAGCTCCATTAGGTCCTTCCAGACTCCAGCTACTTGGTCGTCAATTCTTTTTTTATTTTATTTTATTGATCTTTTTACAGAGAGGAAGGGATAGGGATAGAGAGATAGAAACATCGACCAGCTGCCTTCTGCACACCCCCCCACTGGGGATGTGCCTGCAACCAGTGTACATGCCCTTGACCAGAATTGAACCTGGGGCCCTTAAGTCCGTAGGCTGATGCTCTGTCCACTGAGCCAAACCGGTTTCAGCTGATCCTCAATTCTTTACATTCTGGCCACTCTTACCAGTTCTCCTTAGGTCCTTTGCCCTAAGCCCTTTGAGCTTTTCTTTGACCATTTCTTGATGGTCAGACTCAACAGGCTGAGAATGAAATATTTGTATCTGTGACTGAAATTATAGATTCCTGCAGCTCAGTGGATGTCAGACTATAACCAATATCTGAAGAGAAACTGATATGGTGGTGCTGAAGTTGAGTTAGAGTGAAAACAAGAGCGAGAGTGGAGAGGATGAAGGAACGGCCTGAGCCTTGTAAGCAGTATGGGCTGAATGAAAATTTAGTTCTTACCCTAAAGTCTTTGTTTGTCAGGGCCCTGCATCAATGAATGGCATCAGCAAAAAAAAAAAAAAAAATTACAAACTTAGGCTGAAAATGTCCTCATCTCATACTGGCTATATCCAAGAAGTTAGTAGGTCTTGTCAAACACATCTCCAAAGTAGTTTTCTCAATCCTTGCTTTTCACTATTTCTTTCAGCTGCCACTGCCTTAACCGGTACTTCCTTTTTCACTCCCTACCATTATTTTTTTTTTCCTCAAGCAGTTTCATTTACCTGAAGCATAGCTCCTCCTAGGATGCTTACCTGTCTAGGTTTGGTTCAAGGTTTAGAATCTAGTTTAGTCTCACCTGCTCTAAGAAAACGTCCTCAACCACCCTGGAGGGATGTATCAGCAGTAATGTATTCCATCCCGTCTCCAATCCATCCCCTCCACACTTGTACTGAATATACAAGACATTGGGTTCTGCCCCCACCGCTTTACCAACTCCTCTTGACAAGGTCACTTAACACTCTTTGAAAAACTGACTTAACGCACAGTTCTTATCTTACTCATTCTATAAGTGATTTGACATAGTGGATCCGTTTCTTCATCTCTTTATATTTTCCCTGGGTACCCTTGGTTTTTCTCCTGCGTCACCTCCCCTCTTCTCTATGTCCTCCTTATCTCCCTGATGTCTGCACTATGGAGTATCCCTTGGGTGTCTTCTCTATGTTGAGTCTTTCAAGATGGCGGTATTCAGTCCCTTGGCTTTAAATTACACTTAAACTTGATGATTCAAAACTTTACATCTCTAGTCTAAAATTTCCTCCAGAACTCCGGGTTCATTTATCCACGGTCTACTTGACACGTCTAGTTGGAAGGTGTTGACACTGATTCTTTTTCACTCATGTCCCAAATCTATTCCAGCAGCCAATCCTGTTGGTTCTGTCTTCAAATGTATTTCCTACCCCACCACTTCTAAATGTGTCCAACTCTCCATCCCTTGTCCAAGCTCCTTTTTGCCTGGATTGAAATACCCTTTTAACTAGTCATTTTGCTGCTGCTTTTGGATTTCTGCAGCCTATGCCACAATAATTGTAGTAACACTCTTGCAACATTAGTCACATCATTTTAATCATCTGTTCCAAACTCTCAGATGGCTTCTCACCTTTCTCAGAAGGAGCTCAAGTCTGTACTATAATCTATCTGGGTCTGAAAGGCCTGGCTACCCACATACCCCTTGTCCTCAGCCTCTAGTCTTAGCAAATGTCCTACAGTTCTGTTTCCCATTCTCTTGGTTCTACTATGCTGACATGCTAAACATTCTTTGATCATGCTGAGCACATGAAGGTCTTAGACTTTTCTTTTGCTTAGAGCATCTGCCAACCAGATCTTTGCATGACTCTTCACTCATCTTCTCGAATAATCTTTCTCTTATCCCCCCATATAGAATGGTAACTCTACCCCATGTCCCCTAATCCTTTGCCTGGCTTTACTTTTTTCCCATAGAGTTGTCAGATTACCACCATTTGACATTCTTTCTCTCAATCAACTTATATGTTGCCTCGTATGAGAATGGAGGATCAATGACAGCTGTTTCTGTCTATTACTCTAAACTGGATATTTAGGACAATATCAGGCACATAGCAGATTCTCAGTAAGTATTTATTGAAAGGGTGATTAGATGGCTAACTGGAATCAAAATCTGCTCAACAGCCTTGCCACTGACACCCTCTTTTGAAATGATGTGATTAGGTGACAAAGGCACCTTTGAGGAAAATGGTTGAGTAAGTAATGGCAGAAAGTGTGTCTTGGAATGTTTTTACTAATAACACACACTGGAAAACCTGAGCATTCAAAATCAAAGCGATCAGATGGTTTGTTATAAAAGAAAAAAACAATGTCTCAGAAGGCAGGAGATACATATTCTGATTATGAATCTTATTACCTGTGGAATCCTGAGCAAGCTGCTAATCCTGTTTGCTTCAATTTCTCATCTGTACAATAGCAGGGATGGATTGCCTGGTGTCTGAGATCCTTTCTACACTTATAATTTTCTTCAGTTATGTAGGCATCTGGGAAAAAGAAAGGAGAGAGAGAAAGAGAGAGAGAGAAAGAGAAAGAAAGAGAGATTTTTCCATATGCTGAGACACTGCAACATGCTAAAAAATTTAAGTCTTTATTTCTCATTATCAGCCTTGAAATTTAATATGAATATATGATATTCAATGCCATGCATGCAACATTGTATTTCATTTTATTTGAGTTTTCAAGAAGGGTTGCCCTCTTTCATCTATGACCATAGAAAGTTTATTACCCTACGTAGGTAGCTATCTGTGTGCAGGGTTTGCTTAGGGGAATTTCTCCTGAGGTGTTCCTAAGGCAAGATATGAATTTCTAAGTGCATCTGAAAGGAACATGACACTACTTTTCTTAAAAGCACCGCCACCTACGGTGTCGAGCTAACAACTCAAAACTATGGTCCAATTAACTGAGGACACTGCGGAGGAGGTCAAAGATCCCATAAGAACTAATAAAGACACTGAAGTTTAGACAATCAAAAGAATCTGGAGGAGTGATTTGGGGTCACAGTGATTACCTCCAGAGCTAAGGAGAGCACTCAAGAAAAAGAAGCTGCAAGAGAAAGATCAAATCGTCAAAGCTTCTCACCCTGTTGAGTTCTAACGTTGAATTTAGTCTCTTGTAAAATATACCACATTCTTTATCTTATGGGGGGCGGGAAATTCAGAAGCTAGGTAAATGTGTCTTGCAGATGGTTGATCATTTTAGGGAGCTGAAAAATAGCGTAGAACCGGCGTGCAATGGCAGCCATTCTGTTTAGATGAAAGCTGAACCGTTTGACACACCATAGTAGAGGTAAAATATCAAGTACATTCAGCATAAAGGATGTGGATGGAATATGAGACACACGACTGAAGCTCCTATCTCCACCTCGAGGTTTGGAATCGCTGAGTAGGTGAGATCTTGGCTGCGGTTCACTGAAGGACAGTGACCTGCACTTGAACTGAGGCCGACCTAGATGTGTCACAGTAATAAATGGCTTGCAGGGAGGTGGTAAATCATAGTCACTAAACAAACAAATGGTGTGGACTGTCAGTTCAGCTTTGCCTAACGGGAGCCATCTTCACTGCCATGCGGCCCAAGAACACCCATTCCTTCCGAGGAGCAGAAACAAGCCAGGTGCCCACTTCTTCCATGTCATCCAACTCGCCCCTCTCTACTAGGCTTTGCATTTGATTTTTAACTGAGTTTATTGGGGGTGGCATTAGTTAATAAAATGATGTAGGTTTCAGGTGTACAATTGTATAATACATTATCCGTCTATTGTATTGTGCTCATCACCCAAGTCTATTCTCCTTCCATCACCATTTATCCCCCATTACCCTCTTCTATCAACCCCTCACCCCACATTTCATTTGTTTGTAATTTAGTGGTTTTTAAAATATATTTTTATTGATTTCAAAGAGGGTGTGGGAGAGGGAGAGAAAGATAGAAACACCAATGATCAGAGAGAATCACTGATCGGCTGCCTCCTGCATACTCCACACTGAGGATCGAGCCCAAAATGCGGGCATGTGCCCTGACCCGGAATCAAACCATGACCTCATGGTTCCTAGGTCAATGCTCACCCATTGAGCTGGGCTTTCATTTAGCTTTTTATTCTTTGCTTTCCCACTCCTCTTTCTGCCAGGTATTTGCTAGATTATAACCAGTCTCAAAAGTGTACTAAAAATCACCTGATTTATTTTCATTTCATGTTCGGGAATCTGGTGTTGCCACCCATTTTCCCGGGGTCATGTCATGTAAACACCCTCTGCTTCTGGGTGCTTCTTTAGTGCTGTCAGAGTGCCCTGCTGCAAGCATTGCACCGCCCTCGCGATGGAGAGTGCCCCCACCCCAGTTTTATCTGAATTTGGCAGGGCTCCCAAATTCAGGTAAACTGTGCCCCTCAATCACAGGGGCCAGTTGAATAGGATCCTTGCCTTCCAAGCACCTTATTTTCCAGTGTGCAGTGTCGGCATCCAATTATGAGGCATTATTGGGAACACGGAGGTCACTACTTACATCTCAAAAGCTCTTACCGCAAACATGTCATTGTCTCCTGTATACTTTGGGCTTTAAAACCTTAGATTTCACAACAGGAGACTGTTAGCATTGCCCCTGTTCTTGCTGCACACAGTCACATAATGGAGGCTGTCCTGGTCCAAACGCTGAAAAATGCCAACAAAGCAATCCAATGGGGAAATACTGAGTTAAAAAAAAATTGTAGTGCAACATGGTTGTTTTGTTCTCCATCTCCCTTTCCACACCCCTCACTCCCAGGTTAAATGCCAGGGCATCTCCTTGCTGGCATAAAAATTCCAGCGAAGAAGAAGACAGTCATTATTTTATCATTTAGAATTAATTATAATAGTATTAGTCATGATGAACTAACGTTGCATTATGTAGCTTTCAAATGTATTCCCAAAGGACTTTGATTATAATTTGCCATTTTATTCATGTTCAATTATTTTAAAGTGTTGCTGAATTAACAAGATCCACTCAGCCTTAATCACCACTTACCTCATCAGTTTCCAGCCCTGACATGCCTGGCTCATAAAGATAATCTGGCAGATTAGACGGGAGCCATGGTGGTCCCGGCCGCCATCTGCACTCAGTTCTGAGGGGGGCAGTTCCATAGGAGCGGGCGCTACTGTGCCATGCATGGTGAGGTGGGGGCCAGCACCCTCTGTTGCTTGGTTAATGCTTTGTAGACTGACGGCTGGAATTCTGTAATAGAGCTTTCCTGTATTAGTAGGTTCTGGTCTCTGATGAACACTCATCATCCTCATGAACTATGAGAGCAGACTAGGTGCATTCTGATTTCTGTTATTGGCATTGTTTTCCACAGATATACTCTGCCTAACCGCCAAGTGGCTCTGGTTAACCCTAAATGCGTTGCTACATTCGAACTCTGTGGGTTCCTTTGTCCCTTCTTCCAGAGTTTCTGTTTCTTCCCCACACTCTCCTTGGCTATCTCCTAGATCCCATCAGTAGGTTTCATGACTCATTCCAGGTTCACAAACTCCCTTACCATCCATGCCATGTTCTATCACCTTATTTCACTTTGTCTTATGTACTTGGTGAGCACCAAGTCATTTAAAACTGACCAATAGCCCTGGAATAGTGACTTACCTTGAGATCCTGACAATAGCATGGCTTAGTGCTATGAAAATAGTACCCCTCCTGTGTGCTCATCACCAATGTGATAGTACGGTAGATCCCAACTAGACACAGCAACTACCAGTTCAACTGAACAGGCTGCATATAGTCACGGGGAACACAGTCATGTTCACAATAGAATCGATGCTACTCATCAGAAACCCCTAGATTTTATCAAGTACCCACTACCTCTGTGAGTGAAATGATATTAATCTGATTCTCAATGCCCACTTTGGGTAGCACCCATAAAGATTTCTACAGTTTCACTCAGGGGTTCTGTATGAGGGCCTTTTAACAGGGTGGCATTATAACTACCAGTTTCCTATGCTTTCCAGCTCCTGATTTCTGACTCGGGGTTTAATTCAAAGGAGAAAGTGAATCAGTTGGCCTGTGGCACCGTTCTCCCTCTTATCTGTTCTGTCCACGTTGTTCTGTCTAAATGCACTATCCTCATACCAACAACTTGCTTGGCAACCCAGACTGTGACCTTTAATATCCATCTGGAAATTGATATGAATAACTTGAACGAGTGTTTCTTAGTATTTTAGTAATTAAAAGAAAGGATGATGCAGTCAATCATGACATGAAATCTAGGTACAAGCCTCACACAAAGCATTGGCATTTTCAGAATGGCAGTCATAATGAGAGTTGTCTGAGTAATCTTTACACATTTTGTGCATGTATATGCATAAACGTGTACTGAACGTGTTCAGTATTTGTGCTGATGGGAAATAGTTGATGCTAAATTATGCTGTTTGGATGATATGTCGATTAATGCCTAACAAATATGATTACATGTCACTAAGAGCTGAGTATTGTTCCTAGTGCTTAATCTGTATTATTTAATTCTCACTAAATGATGCATGTTACTTTCACTTTACATTTGTGCAACTGAAACAGCAGGTGGTGACTGGCTTGTTGTCACCCGATCGGAAACTGATGAGGCCACGATTTGACTCTAAGTCCAGAGAGGCCCGTGATCTAAGCCCTGAACCATGCTGTTCTGATTCCCCCTCCAAAAATCATCAGTGACGTTTGTCTTGGTAGAACTGCAGCCCCATGCCTTATTTTGTTTTCTCCTTTAGTCAGAATTTTTCTATAAAATGTTTTGCAAAATTTATTTATCGGGAAAAACTAAAATAAAAAAATATATATTTTCTTCATCATTCCAAAGCTGGTAGAGGTGTTCCTTTGAAATATTTTGTTAAATAATTTGCAATCCATTTACTGTGCAGGTTAAGCTCACTGCCATAGCTCATGATAAAATGTGCATTTGTCCAGAGGAAGTTGGGACTCTCCTTTCCATAAAGAGGACCCCTAAAGCTGCCAGGCTCTGCTGTGTGGCCTGTGCTGCTTCCTATAAAGATGACCGAATGGCAGTGGGTACCAATGGCATCTGCTCCATAGGTTCCTTTTTCAGCATCGCTGTCCAGGATGCAGCTGCTGGCGTGATTTTCCTTTCTTACTTTCCTGATGATGCCT
Source organism: Pipistrellus hanaki (assembly GCF_964339955.1). Lineage (NCBI taxonomy): Eukaryota > Metazoa > Chordata > Mammalia > Chiroptera > Vespertilionidae > Pipistrellus > Pipistrellus hanaki. Next base: position 4,715,327 of record NC_140505.1, read on the forward strand.
TTCCACCTCTTGGAATTTCTTCATTGCTTGTCCTTTTGGGCATGACCTCCTTATACCTTGAAACAACTCATCTGTTACAAAACTTCCCATTAATTCCATCTCTCTTTGCTCCTTCAGACCACCAGGCAGGGTCCCTCTTCCTCCTTTTCCTCATCACCAGGTCTCCCTCCTAGGCCTTCTGCATGGACAGTGTGCCTCTTAGCCAGTAGATCTTTGTTTCATTTGACACCAGAAACTAGAGATGTGTTTTAAGGAGTGTTCTGTGTCCCTGCGATGAAATAGAATGAATGTGATCCTAATTAATGTTACCTCTGAATGAGGCAGCCCTCTCAAGAGAGTTCAAATGGATTCAACATCCTACCCACTTATCGAAACTTGACCTTAAAAACTACACTAAACAAATATGTTTTAAATAAACCTTTGTTACAATCACTGCCTTTTAAAGAGCAAATGCCAATGGTGATAAGATTACAATCTTTTTTACTGCAGAAGGGAGGAAAGCATGCTAAGGAGAGTCATTTTCACTAGTAGTCATTGAGAGGCTGAACAAAGTAGCTCTCAGCATCCAGTCTGTGCAGACAGTAGACAGGAGTTGGCCACTGCCAGAGGATGTAGCCTGCTCAATGGGCCCACCATGTACTAACCAAACTAACAAGTCTGCATCACTCCCGAAAACTTGCACCATGCCTAACCCTAAGGTCCCTACGGTTTCATAGGGTAAGAACCATAAAGGTTATTACTTACACTGATCACAACTGCTCTTTTTTTAATTCAATGTATTTAGTTTGTTTTCAGTCCTTAGAAACCTAACTGACAGTTTTGGATGACTGGGATGTAAAAGAGATTTTGAAATAGTTCATGGGAAAATAAACTGTAAGAAATAGAGGTATAAATTGTGAATCGCAGTTCTTAAGCTATTTGCATTCTGATCAGCACAGTTCGACAGCTTTCCCTGTACAGTTTCCATGACAGGTACATCTGGCACATGCCCCATATCAATACCATCTCAGAAGAGGTCGATTTTTAAAATCACTTATTAAAGGCATCATTTGCTAGTTGAAGGTATGATTGAAATCTTTAACAGTGCAATTAAGTCATTAACGAATTATCCAGTTATCACGTTGACTCGCTGAGATAATGGAGGAAACCCAGGGTTGATTATATTTTAGGGAAAGAATTAACATGATATGGAATCTATTTTCCTAATTGAAGTGAATCTCACAAGTATAACCTTTGCAAGGATAGTACTTTAGGTACTGGATGTGCCTTCTATTTCTAGCCACTTAACATAAATTAGAGGAAATGAGACGCAGTGGCATGGGCATTTATCATGATCAAAAGGATTCCATCAGAAGTGGAAGTTGCGCTTCTTAAGAAAGTCTACACTTCCTAGGGATGTGTGCCTTTTGGGCTGTTCCATTTTTAGTGAGAGCAATGTCATTGTCATGCTGTTCGTAGTCACCGTGGGTACTTTCGGGGCGTTGTGCTCCCCCCAGCTTCCTCGGCAGCCCCTATTCCCCTACCATCTGGATCCTCTTAGCAAGGGATGGTTTGGTGCTATATTAAGCTTCTCTGATCTTTCAGATTTAGAATTTTTTTCATTTTATCTTGTTCTGGTATACACACGAACACTTATTAACTCAAAGGGACTTTGGCTGAAGGTGACATTGCTTGGGTACATTTTCTGCCCTATTGAAAAACAAAGGTTAATTTCTGCATGTCCTAAAGTACTGGTATACTCCTTTTTGGTCACAGTTCACAATGGTGAAGGAAATATACACACATGTATACATACATATAATAACATGTGTGTTTACATATGTGTATACAGGTGCACACACATTTAAATGTGTCAAATTTTTATAGCAGTACACACAGGGTTCCGAGCGCCCAGGAAAATCTGCGTGAAGAAACATGAGACACATACAGTGGCATAAGCTCCGAGCAGGAACCAGGGAAGATGGTTCTCGCCTTCGCACTGCCTCTCAGCCCTAGGTCTGAGGTCAATTCACTAAATCTCAGTCTCCCATTCATAAAATAGGGTACCCTATCTTCCTACCTACCTCAATAAAGGTTGCCAAGATTATGTGCACCAATGCTTAGAAAGCACTTTGCACACCGAGAGAGAGAGGCCCGGCAGAATAAAATATCCTTCCTGACTTTCTTGTATTAGTCAGCTGAGCAACTGGGAAGGTGAGGCATTAACACAGGGGTACTCACAATTCAAGAGCAGGCTGACTGGTCTGGTAGTGGAATTAATTTTGCTAGATATCTGTATGGAAATATTGATGATTTTCAGGACTCAAGCTTATTTCTTATTGAACACAGACTGATATTTTGAAACTTACTCTAAGAGTTATTTTAAAAATTATGTTCAAACCAAGGAGGTTTAGGGAAGGCTGTAATCGCATTTAATAATTGAAGTGATAATAATAATATTGATCCACACTTCCTCTAATAATGTCATCAAACATCTTGTGAAAATTAATTAAGTCTCACACTTTCCTTATTTGAAAATGAATTAGTAATTCCTGGAATAATGAGACCTGTAAAATCACTGCTATTAGCTAGTTCTTGGGATGAGTTTAATCCTGTAGTCTTTTAATTTAATCACTACAAAAGTCTTTCATCTTTTTTTGACTTGTATGCCAACTGTCCTTATTTCAATTTCTAATAAGTGCATCTTGCTTATTATTTAACAACTTATAAGCTTTCAAAATAATCTAACTGCTCTGAACCTATGAAATTAAAAGAGAGCTGTTCAGATATTGCATCTCTCTTTCCACAAGAAATCACATAAGCAAAGAGAAAATCATTGATTAATTTTGAAATGGGAAGAATTATTTCTAAAATCTTAAGAAAAAGATAAAAATACATTTTAGATGACATGAAATCAGAACCTAAAATATTTTCATAACTTTTGCCCGAGCTGGTTTTGCTCAATGGGTAGAGCATGGCCTGTGGATTGAAGGGTCCCTGGTTCAATTCTAATCAAGGCCACATACTCAAGTTGTAGGCTTGATGCCCAGTAGGGGGCATGCAGGAGGCAGCTGAGCAATGATTCTCTCTCATCATTGATGTTTCTATCTCTCCCTCTCCCTTCCTCCCTGAAATCAATCAAAACTATATAAAAATAAAGTAACTTTTCATAACCTTTAAAAATACGTTAGGTCCCACTTCTGACTATGTAAAACTCTAACTGGGTTTAACCCTCTCTACTGGCAGACGGGAACTGAGTCTATGAATGGAGACATTTATTCCAGGGTAACTTGGTAGAGGTAGAATGTGCTGTTAGTTTTGTAGAAAGCTAGCAGATTCATTTTGAATTACCTAGAAATAAAGATGAAAGTGGAAAGACTGTGTAAATATTACTTGTTTGCAGATTTTCATATTTCTTTACAAATAAGATGCTGTTGCAAATGCAGGTGCAGAGCCATTATACATGCACCTGGAGGCAAAAGCTATGAGGTTAGATAAGACCAGTGCAGAGAGACTATGGCTGGATGGGCTCGCCTATAGCCCTAGTATGTGTGTAAAGTTAACATAACATAATAACGGATTTACATCATACTCTGCACTATGTATTGAAATTAAAGTTGCGCCCAGCCTACAAAACCAATATTCCACCTCTTTTATTTCTCTTCTCAGGAAGGTGCACAAGTACTGATGTTTACAGTTGTTTGTGGGAAGGAGAACTCTGTTTGTAACACAAGAAACTTGAAAACATCCCTAAAAGAAAGGACACATTCATTGCAACCTATTCCCCAGAACAGTGGTCGGGGAATAATAGCAAACTTATTAGTCAACAGAGCCAGATATCAACAGTACAATGATTGAAATTTCTTTTGAGAGCCCAATCTTTTAAACTTAAACTTCTTCTAATGCCACTTCTTCAACATAGACTCACCCAGGCCATGGTATTTTGTGGAAGAGCCACACTCAAGGGGCCAAAGAGCCACATGTGGCTAGCAAGCCACAGTTTGCCGACCACTGCCCTAGAAGGACCTGTGGCACCAGCCGCCATTCTGTCTGTTTAGCTGACTGGTATGTCCTCATCTCCTACACTACAGCCCAGATGAAGTAAGTGCTCAGTAAACACTTTGTTAAGTGAAAACAGGAATGATGAGTGACTGGGATGCTATAAGGAGTCTAAAATGAATGAACCAGTTACATCAATATTGAGGATTTCAAGATTAATGTTGAATAAAAAAAGAACTTGGGAAAACTTTTGTAAGGTCGAGTTGCAGGACCATATAACTGTAAAACCACTTATGTAAATTAAAAAAAAAACATACAATTTTGTAGATTGTTTGTGGAGAATACAAACAAAAATACAAGCATCCAAACGTGGACAAGAAAGACTAACAAATTAAGGAAAGCAGTTATCTTTGGGGAAAAGATGAAGGGACAGCACAGAGGCAACTGTAAGCTCATCCCTTTTATGTATTAAAAACAAATATGATGGAGCCTGAGCATTTTTAAAACCTGGCTATTATGCATTGACCTTAATTTCTAAAATAGCAGTTTCTGTATTGTCTTCACATGAAGTACTTCATAATTAAATTATCCAATGATTCCAACATACCTATACTAAATGCAGGACATGATTGTTTTTTTCTTCTTAATATACTACAGTAATTTATTACACTCTGATTTTTCAACAGCTTACAGGGGTCCTCAAACTTTTTAAAGTGGGGGCCAGATCACGGTCCCTCAGAGAGCTGGAGGGCAGGACTATATGAACTACTAATTCCTACTGTAACACCTCGGCTGCGCTCACTGCCCAAAAAACCTGGCGGGCCGGATCAGACTCCTCTGCGGGCCGCATGTGGCCCGCGGGCCGTAGTTTGAAGACCCCTGGAGCACCTTGTTTTAGTAATTTACTAATTTTAACTATTCTATTCAAATCCCACCAGTTTAAAACATCAGTATAACTTGAGCTGTGATGCCCAAGTTTATTACGGTCCCCTGGAACCACAGCCGGCGGTTCAGTCAGATGGTGATTCATTCCTAGCCCTCCTGGTGCAAATGAGAGAACCCTGCCCAGCCTGGCCCTGCCCGGGAGGGGCTGCTATGGGGAGGCTGTGGGTGTGGAAACTCTCCTGCCATCAAGGACACGTGACGTTAGTTCACGCCGTGGTTTCTTACAGCTTCTGTGGCATGGCATGTGCCTTTTGTTCTGCTGCATGGACAGCTCCTTTCTTCTGGGCAAATAGGGAGCCCCCCCCCCCCCCCCACACACACACACACACATTCTGTGCGCCCCCGAGCACCCTGTTCACACTCCATCAATAATAAAAAATAACCACGGCATTTAACCTTTCATTATAGCTGCCCTCAGCGATTACCGTCACCTCTTTACGGCCTGCCTCTAATTCGTGTTGATGTCTGTAATGATGATTTTAATTGCCTAAAACAATTCTGCCGGGCCGCAGTCACGGGTGACGCTTAGTGGGGTATGCACGCAGACCCCCATGACATGCGTTGGTGCCTGGCAGACAATGGAGGCCGTTTAATCCGTATCAGTGACATCAGAGCGGGCCCAATTAGCACCGTCGTCTGCAGCCCGGCCCGGTTTGGAGGAGCGTGGCCATCCAGCTGGAAGCGCCCCTGGCAGGAGCCCATGGTCACGGAGCTGGAAGCTGCGGGATGATCGCCCAGTAAGACGGAGGAGCTGTCACCCTCGCCTCGGCGCTGTTGAATGCTAATGTCAAGGTCAGGAGGGTGTGATTTTAGGCTGCCAACATAGTGCTGGCATCGCTAGACCAGGAGATGTTTCAGAAAGGAAAGAAAGAGAAGGTGGGAAAACTTTTGTAAGGTCTGGTCTGATAGGACTCTTAACTTCCCGGGGACATTTCTCCAGTTTATCTTTGTTTGATAACAAAATCTTCCGCTAGTTTCCTCTGCATAGTGATTCAAAGAGCCTTTCTTCCTTTGGTCTCCAGCATTATTAATTTTATGTCTTGGCTAAGAATTGTAGCTATTGTAAGAGAGAAAAAAAAAGCCTATTCCATTGAGATTCTAATTTTAAAAGAAAGCATGCTTTTGTTAAGCTTAATATTCACCCACTTCTGCTAGGAGTGGTGTGAGAAGATACGTTTAACTCTGACACCGTTTCCTAAAACTATGGTTTCAAGCACATATTTCTCTTCTCCTCAGAATGCAGAGAGTAAGAATATAATAAATAGAGAACACAAGGTTAAATAATATTGAATTTCCAAGACAATTGCCTCTTCTAATTCAATAAACATCACTATTGCATTATTGCTAAATAACATTTATCCTTGAAACACTCTTTTTAAGAAAGTGGTTTTATACGTGTGTGCTCTTTATACTCTTTCATTCCTGGACCCCATCTGGAGAGAGCTTTGTTTGTTTCCATGGTTTTAGGAGAGAGACATTGGGGTATTGCTAGCCTTTGGCTTCTTGAAAGCGGGCACTGGCCATACCAGTCTTTGTCAATATGATACTTTAAAGCATTCTCCAGCTTCCTCTATCTCCGTTCTTTAAGGGCAGATAATAGCAAGATGCATTACACGTTTCTTTCATTTTTGTTTTTACTAAAGTTTTTTAGACTCTTTTCACTCCAAGGAGAAAATCAAAACAAAACAAAATCAAAACCATCCCATAGCTGCCTGATCTGATTGACTCTGCGGACATGCATATGCCAATGAGCTGTGCCGAACAATAGCGCGGGAGGATGGTTCCCACATCCCGGGTGCTTTCTGAAAGATGTCTGAGATGACATGTTTGCGGTGATATCCACATGACCTGCTGAACTTCCCCGATTTGATCTTGCGCCTCAGTGACTTTGAACAAAAAGTGAAATCTTCTGTATCAGGCATATTTCTGAAATATTTAAATATTGCTCTCAAACAGCCTTTAGCCTATGTAAACATGCTGCCTACTTCGAGCAATTTCTAAGTTTAACTTACTGCTCAGGGCAGCCGCTCTGGGCTCGGGGGCAGGAAGCAATTGCCTTTCTAAGTGTTTCACGGTGGATGTTTCCAGGGAATCGATGCGTCTGCATCAGACCATGCGATGCTCAGCCTTGAAAGTGGTTTATCAGCTTCCTGTGGCGCTTCACGTCTTCGGAGATGGTTATGTGCACAGCACTGCACACTCTCTCAAAGTTAAACAATCTTTCATAATGTGGCTGTAATGTATGTGTACTAATTGATGCCTGAGTTTAAGTGACTAACAGCTTTGCCTCCAAATCATGGGGCAAAGGCCAGAGGGAGCCAGGCTAGTCATTGGAATGCCCAGGGCCCATGTGACAAGCACAGGTCTCATTCAGACACCACTCTTTCCCAGCCAGAGTTTGAGGAACAGGAGGCAGCTTCAGATCGGTGGGGAGAAAAAAAGGTTGAAAGTTCAATCCAAGGCATAAACCAAATGTATAAATAGTCTTCCCCCACAAGCATATCTTATCTCTTATTTGAATAGCTATATGCTGTGTGTCTTTTCGTTTACAGTATTTGGTTTAACCCTGAGTTGTATAAATGGGATAAACTCACAAACATGTCTACCAAGGCCCCATGAAGAGCCTGAGGGATTCATCCGTCAGCAAAGGAAACCCCTGCCCTCAAGAGGCTCACAGTCCAGGGAGAGGAATTAGTTAACTAAACAGCCAAGGTCAGTCTAACCTATCAATAGTTCATGATCCTCTTCAGGGGCCACTGACCACTCCCCATTTTCCTTAAAGGATAATCGAGGCATCTTAAATGTTAAGATGGACACAAGAACAACAATTAAATCCATACAACACTGATGTAGATAAAGGAAAGGGAGACAGCAGTTACATCATGCTAAGAGCCAACATGGTCTTCACCCTCTCTCAGGTCTGCAGAGCAGTCTGTGCATAAACCATGCGTTGGTTCTGGTGCCGTGAGTTGCCTCATGGTACACCTGACGGTTGGTTCTAGGGCAACAAGTCTTCATATGGGGCAGCTGATTGGTTCTGGTGCTGGGAGTTGCCTTATGGTGCAGTAACCCACTCCCAGGACTGGGCAGCAGAGGTCACTGTGGGAAGAGGTTCATCTCCTCCCCCCATTGCTCCTCCCCAGCATGGTGTCCTATGGAACCAGCCCTGCCCCTTGTTTCTCAGGAAGGGCCATGGCTCCTCTGGTTCCACGAGTGTTGCCAGGGGCAGCACAGGTCTGCCAGATGTGTGAACTCGAGGATTTGAATACAGGGTTCCAGTGTTTGACAACTCGCTTGCAGGTCCTAGGGACTTGGCCAGAATTACTGAACACTGGCAAGCCTTGATTTTCTCATTTTTCTTGTGGAAAGAATAAACATAGCTACCTTAAATGTTATGGTGAGAATTAAGAAAAATTAAGTCTGTGTCCTCACATTTAATAGGCAAGTCTATAAATAATATTTTCCTTCTTTCTTCTCCCTCTTTCTTCTTTTGAAATTTCTTCTTAATCCCTATACTCAGCTCACTTTCCAGTTGAAGCATAGTATAAACCAGATTTGCATGAGGGGGAGAAAAAATGCAAGTGACTATGGTCTCTCAATGAGACACAATGAACTAAAATAATCTGTGATTGCAAGAATTTAGGATTGGCATGCAGATTAAATCAGGTAGCGAAAGTAACACAAACACAGCACATAATAAAAAAGTACTCAGTAAATGGCTGCCATAGCTATAATACAGCCTAGTTTCACTGTGGAAATGCGGTAGGGTTGCTGTTGGTACAAGGATTGGATGAGATCAATCAAGCAAAGCACTTAGCCTATAGGGAGTGCTCAACTGCTATTAGCTACTCCTCACTGCTACTCACTGGTTTTTTACTACATGAGTGGGAGTGGGAGTAGAATTGTCAAAATGATCTCAGGTTGAGGCTTCTCCTGTTACCCTGCATCCTGCAGACAGCTTTGATGAATGGTTTTATCGTGTTCCACCAATGATCTAAGCTGGTGGCAGAGCATTCTGCTGGCCGAGAGCTCAGATTGGAGGAAGAAGAAGAGGGTGCATCATTCCATTTCTCTTAGCTCAAAGGAGTGGATTATCACACTCACCAGAACCAGAAAGAGAAAACAAGGCAGAACACTATCTTTTATTGATTGATTGATTGATTGATTGATTGACTAGAGGCCTGATGCACGAAATTCATGCAAGAGCAGGCCTTCCTTCCCCCGGCTACTGGCACTGGCTTTCCTCTTACACCCAGGACCCGGGCTTCCCTCACAGCCCCGGCTTCATCTGGAAGGTTGTCCAGAAGGACAACCGCTCTAATGATCATATTACACTTTTATTATTATATATTTATTTATTTTAAATAGTTTTATTAATTTGAGAGATGAAAGAAGAGTTGAGAGTGAGTGATAGAAATGTCAATGATGAGATATAATAATTGATCTGTTGCCTCTTGTATTCCCCCACTGAGGATGGAGCCCACAACTGAGGCATACGCCCTGATAGAGAATCTAACCATGACTTCCTGGACCATAGATTGACACTCAACTACAAAGCCATGCTGATGGGGTCAGAGCACTACATTTTGTAGCCTCTGGATCTTAATAAGCATTATTTCACCCCAGATGCTCTTCTAATCCACGTATTTAGCCAGTCTCACAGGGTTGAGTTAGTGAACACTGAAAGTGATGTAAAACTTCATGATGTCTTTCAAGATATGTTTGCAGATATCACATTGGTTTGACAATAAGTCAACATTCCTTTAGCATGTTGCCTATGTCACATGGTAGCTTTAAAAACCATCTGAGAAATTACAAGGGAAATGTCCCATATAGTGGGATGCTGATGGTAGTCTTTAAAATATTTGCTACTGGGGTTGTGACTTAAAATATTATCCTTAAATTAATACAAGCTTCTTAACCAAGAAATTCAGCTGACCAGCCCAGCTCAAATGTAGGCCTTTCCAAAACTCCAAAACCACTGCTAAGCCCAACACCCCAAACAAACAAACAAACAAACAAACAAACAAACAAACACCCCACCACCTTCTCTAATACTGTATAATCTGAGTAGGTATCCACATACATTTCAAACAAGGCTCTCTTTCATTAAAGCAGTGACCCATTTACTTCCTGGTGGTGGGCTGTGGCCTGTTCACGTCTTTATTTGAAAGTGACTTAGGCTAACTCATGGGGTACGGGCCCCCCCATTTATAATTAGGGCACCAGTGTGGCGGTTGGTGTTTTCCATTCATCCCGAAGTTCCCTCCGGAGCCACGGAACGTGAGAAATACATGTTGACGTCCTGTGCTCGCACCGTGGGCACCGGCTGGGCATCACGGTAATTGCCAGTGACACACATTCTTCTGCGAAGATGCGTTCTCACCCAATTTGTGTGAAGCAGTCCCCGAAGAGGGTCCGGGGAGCGGCCGCACATGTGCGGTCCTGCTCTCCCGGAGTGAGCCGCTGCCAGCTGCCAGGGCGAACATGTGTGGAAGTGACATCTGCAATTGAAGAAAAGACGCCTCATCCCGACCAGGGGAGGGGTGCTTTGCTGGAAGCTGTTTTGGTCCGCGCCCTTTTAATCTGAAATGACTGCGTGATCACTCTCCCCAGGAGCTGCCCGGTGCACCGCAGCAGGGAGGCGGGGAGGCAGAGGTCAGACCGGGGCCACCACCCAAAAGGGCAAGTTCAGAGCTGTGTCAGCCCTACAGGGCACAGGACTGGTGTGGAAACTCCTGAGGACTCCACATGTCACTCACCTAACTTGGTTTCCTTATTTTATTCCGAGAGATTAGCAAACCCACTGTAGGACTTCTAGTGAGGAATAATGACAAGAGGACACCCTCTCTCTCTTTCTCTCGATCTCTCTCTAATCTTCACCTGAGGGTGTGTTTTTATTGATTTTGAGAGAGAGAGGAAGTCAAAGAGAAAAGAAAAAATCATCAATTGGTTGCCTCCAGTATGAGCCCTGACTGGGAATGGAACCCACAACCTATTGGTGCACAGGATGATGCTCCAACTAACTGAGCCGCCTGCCTACCTCGTTCGGAAACACTTTCAGTCTCCGAAGTAACCCCTTACCTGTCTGTCTCAGGCAAGTGCTCCTCTGCATTATTTGCCTCTGCATGTATCTCGTCCAAATCCTCCTTATAAGTGGAACTGTGCACTATGTGGCCTAGCATGGCTGACTTATTTTAGTTGGTGTAACACTTTCAAGGTTCACCCATGATGCAGCATGGATCAGTACTGTATGCCTTCTATGGCTAAATAACATTTCACTATATTAGTATGGGCTATACAGCATGTTTATGTCATGATTTGTTCATCTGTCCACCTATTCATTTAAGCTAGTTTGTTTCTAGCTTTTGGCTATTGTGAATGATGTGGCTATGAACACACCTGCATATATGCTTGTTTGAGTCCTTGTTTTCAGTTTTGTGAGCCGTGTACCTAAGAGTAAAATTGTGGGGTCATGAGATTATCTTTTTACTCAATTAGATAATTTCTGTACCTTCCTGGTGGTTCTGTACTTCCCGAGGGTCAATTAATATGATCCTTATTGGTCCCCAACCCATGCAGAGATCATTTCCACATGCTGTTTTCTCAATATACTTCTCTTATTTCCATCTTCCTTCTACTTAACTATTTTTGCATCACTTTTTAAGACTCAGAATATTTTTGGGTGCCTCTCCATGCTCATGTTCCCTTTTGATGCCAATCTGGAGAACAAAGAGAGACAGGATGAATTCCAACATGAAATATTGCTTACAAGTGAGGTGTTAATTCAGTCATTCAACAAACGCGACTAAGTCCCTTAAAGCTGACTCTGCTATAAGCACTGGGAATACAGATACACTCCCTACCCTTATATAGTTTTCAATCTTAAAAGCAAACAAGGGGAGTGAGTTTTATTCTCTAGATCCCATTTTTATTTCCCAAACTTAGAAATTGTATTGTAGCATTTTCCAATATGAATTGTTGGTATTTATTTTGGATCATGAGACATCTTTTCTTGCTCTATCTGGTTTCTATTCTGATTAGTTCTAACTTGCAGCCATGCCCTCTGGTCATCAGAGATGACTTGTGGCTCTGTGACTGTCCTATGATAAACTGGCAAACCACATTGCAAAAACATCCTCTTGAAAAGCTGCATGTCATTCACACAATGGAAGTATCTGTGTACCTCTAGCATTTCCATATTCACCCAAAACATTAACTAGAAAGAGAAAGTGCATTTTTACTTTAAATCAATAGAGCATTCATTTGCATCTGGGGCAATGAGCTTCTAAAATATAACAAATTTAACAATCCATATAAATGCTTCAATATTTATTTATGGTCACAATGACAAATTCATAAATTATAAAATAGTGAGACTTTTTAAGTTGGGGAACAACAGAAATAATTCCATGTCCTGGCTGACATGGCTCAGTGGTTGGGCATCGACCTATGAATCAGGAAGTCACTGTTCAATCCCTGGTTAAGGCACATACACAGGTTGAGGGCAGGATCCCCAGTATGGGGCATGTAGGAGGCAGCAGATCAATGATTCTCTGTGATCATTGATATTTCTATCTCTCTCTTCCTTTCCCTTTATCTCATAAATCTCTCTCTCTCTCTCTCTTCTCTCTCTCTCTCTCTCTCTCTCTCTCTCTCTCTCTCTATATATATATATATATATATATATATATATATATATATACACACTTGGGACCTGTTGTAGAAAGATTCCTGCAAGTGGCCTCCATGGCTGTGTGCTGCCACTGCTACCCCCTGCCCCACCCTCCCTGCCCTGCCCGCACTTCCTCTCTGGCAGCCAACTTGCTTTCCACTTTTCCTCCCTCTTCCTTCTATGCTGTCTTCATTCTTCACTCCACCCTCCCTCAGCATATGCAAATTGACCACCATCTTTGTTGGGTTAATTTGCATACTAGCTCTGATTGGCTGTGAGTATAGTGAAAGTATGATCAATTAGCATTTAGCATTTTTCTCTTTTATTAGTGTAAATATATATATTTAAAAAGAATTAGATAGAAGGTGAGACGGAGATATTGTACTAGGTTATAGATAGCATAGACCCCCTAATAGAGTGATTTCAATAGGATATGTGCTATGAATGTGTCATGTACCCACAAAGGGCTGCCAGGAACACAAGGCTTTTGCTTCTAGAATCAAGAAGGTTGCTGTAGCTCCAGACATTGAGTCTGCATCCTGGGAACGAGGCAGATCAAGGAATTTTTTTTTTTAATTTTTTTTTTTTTTTTTTTTAGGAATGCAACTTTTGAGTGGTACACATCACTTCTCTTATCTCAGTAATCACACCTTTGTCCTGATCCCCATTCTCACAGGGAGTTTGGAAACATGGTTATGTAGTCAAACACTGTGGAGCTCCGACGTGAATGAAAATGAAAAGAAAAGCATGTGTATAAAGAGGGCCAGCGAGCTCTGCCTCTGGGAGTGCTCTGACCTGAGGAATGCTATATTTGATTAATGTAGATTCCAAGCTAATAAAAAGGCAATTGGTCTGAGTTCTAGGTTCTAGAATGAATTCTTAACTACATTTTTTAAATAATATGGTCAGTATGATTTAGTGTAGCCATCGAGAAATAAGAATGTAGTACTCATATTTTTAGTCAGCACCTCTATATTTATTAGCTTTGGCTTAAAAAATGTGAAAAATAGCAGCGAAGTTGGACTAAAAAGTCAATGTCTCCTCAGCAATAAAGCTTTCCTTTTTTACTTTATGGGAATGAGATAGTTTATAGGTTGGAAATGCCAACTATGTATGTATATCTATTCCCCACTTTTGGGTCACCTCCTCCTTCTGCAAAATGAATGGTACACCAACGTATATCTGTGTGTGTGTGTGTGTGTGTGTATGTGAGTGTGTGTGTGTGTGTGTGTGTGTGTGTGTGTTTAAATGAATTATTTAAAGCACTTTGGTTCTAACAAACAAATCTAATTTAATATGAAAGGACAGAATCCATTTCTTTGAGAAATCTGCCATGAAGGTACATTTTGCACTTGGAGTTAAACTTTTCAATAATTAATCCCCTAGCAAGGCTTCCTGAGATGCTAAATCGCTTCCATGGCCACTTGGGTGCGCCGATGACCTGGTGCCAGGGCACACCTGATGGCGATTGTTTGTACATAGAACCCGTCCTGATCAATCTCTGACACTTATGCCGGCCTCCTGCTGCTCAGAAATGTGCGCTCTAATAGCATTTGTGTGTTTACTCGTTCCCCCAAGGTGTCAGATTCCTTCTCTGCAGGAACAAGAAAAATTAGAATGAACATCACAGACGCCATCATAGAAGTGGCCCAAGCTGGGGGAGCGCCGGGGGCGGGGGGGTGTTGGTGGTGGTGTATTCTAAGATACTGTATGTGGTATTTTCTAAGTGACAATGTCTTCCTTAGCTATAAAGACTTATCTATGTAGGTAGAGGTATATAGGCAGGCATCTATCTTTTGTGGGTTTCAAACTTATGAAGATTTTAATTACTAGCCCTTTAATATGCAACATGTCTTCAAGATTTCAACCTAGCACAAGTTAAAGAAAGAAAGCCAAATTAATAATGAAAAACAAATTACTAAAAAGTGTCAGAGCTCCCAAAGATATCGCCCTTAGAGAACAACTTCTCCAGACATCTGATTATTTCCACAAATAACAGCTCTGATATTAATCTCAAGTGTTCAAATCACTGATCAGCAGTAAAATGTGTGCTGAGCTGTTATTCATTTTTTTAAAAAGAGAAAATTGATAATGAAAGCAATCATTTAAAAACCTGAATCTGTTCCATAAAAAGCATTTAGGAAGGAGTAGTGTGGGGTGATAGTGAATTCTGTAGTTCATGGTTTGTTTGTTTTGTTGTTGTTGTTTTTTTTTTTTTTTTGTGTGTGTGTGTATTTTTAAGACTAATGAGAGTATCTTCTGTCCCTGAGACAGAAGGTAGCAGAACGTTCTGTGAGGGATTACTAATCCTAGTTGTTTCACTGCTATGTCACCAAGGAGTGACATGTAGATAAAGACTCTTGCGAACATAGACAAATATTAAAGAAGACATTTGAATCTGCAAAAGAGGGAGGTCATTCAGGTGACAGAGACTTGGAGGAACCCTAACTCGCAGATGAGGATATGGGTATCCATTCTGAGATGGCGGGCTGCCAGTACTCAGGTGACTTCAGAGGCCGTCTTCCTCAGCACACCTCTCCTGAACACCCAGGCTGGAGCGGTTTCCAGCAGCCTGCCTCACAGCTCTAGGGGAGATTGTCATTGACACCGAGCTAGTTTATTGTCTGTCTCCCCAGCAAAATATAAGTTCCATGAGTTCAGAGATCTTGTTTGGCTGCTGTTAGCTGTGTCCTCAGTGTCTTGGCCACATTTGCTTGACTGACAATGGGTACTCAGTGATATTTGTTGAAAAGGTGAAGGAATTAATACCTTAATTGGAAAAATTTCAATGCATCTTACAAATATTCAGTAAATATTTAAATTTATCCTAGGTGTTTTACAATGTATGTTTTGCCTTCTAGTTATCTTTCAAACCTGTTCATTTCTCTTCAACTCCACTGCCATCACCAACCCCAACACCCCTTCTGCTCTTACTTGGACAACGCCATAGACTCCTGTCCCAGTACCCACTGAAGTACCAACCTGCACTAATGTATCCCCACCCACAGGCCTTCCAGAGGCAGAGTGATTTTTTAATATATGTTTTATTGATTTCAGAGAGGAAGAGAGAGAGATATAGAAACACCAATGATAAGAGAGAATCATAGATTGGCTGTCTCCTGCACACACCACACTGGGTTTCAAGCCCACAACCAGGGCATGTGCCCTGACTGGGAATCAAACTATGACTTCCTGGTTCATTGGTAGAGGAAGCTCAACCACACAGCCATGCCAGCTGGGTGAGTCATTTTTATTTTGAAACTCAAACCATCTCATGTTGAACTCTTATTTAAGCCACTACAAAATGTCTTACCCCTCTTAAGCACATATTTTCAACTTGTTCTCCAAGGTCTTTGAGCATCTGGTCTTCACCTGTTCGCCATGATCCTCTCTGACTGTGTTCTCCTCTGATATCAGCGGTCCAGCGCCCATCGCTATTTTGCAAGCTGCCTTTTTCAGATGACTTGTTACTTGCTGTTCTGACTCCCTGGCATGCTCCAGCCCCCCTCTCCCTCCTTGCTCTTTAGCGAGTTATTAACCATCTGGCTCTAAATTCAGTTACATCCCTGCACCGGAGCAGCATGTTAGCACAGAAAGAGGCTGCTGTGCCTAGTGAAGGAACAGTCAAGTGGCAATTCCATTGCATTGCCACCACTCATGACTTGCCAAAAAGAAAAAGAAAGGAGATTTTCTTAGAAGGCCTCCATTTCCACACACAAGCATGGTAACCATGGCAGAGGACCTCCAACTAATCACCCTCAAGAGTAGTAAGCAATCAGCCGCAAATATAGCCTCTTCTTACCCCTGAATACCCATTCTTTGAAACCTCAGAGGGTAGCAAGATTATAGCCAATTCTTCAAACATGCATTCATTCAAAAATATGTATTGGCGCCCTAGCCGGTTTGCTCAGTGTTTAGAGCATTAGCTTACAGACTGGAGGGTCATTGGTTCGACTCCTGTCAAAGGCACCTACCTTGGTTGCAGGCTTGATCCAGGGCCCCAGTCTAGGCGTGTGTGGGAGGGAGGCAACCAACCAATGTGTCTCTTTCACATTGATGTTTCTCTCTCTGTCTCTCACACTCACGTCCACCGTCTCTAAAAATCAATGGGAAAAATAAATCCTCAGGTGAGGATTAATATATATTATAATGAACTGGGTCTGAGCCATGAACTTTGAACCTCTGTCTATACTGCTGTTCCACTTGTCATAGACTTTTCCTAGTTTCCTTCTCTCGCTTCCACATTTGAAGTCCCTGGTGAAGTCCTACTCTTCTTTCAAGGCCCAATTGAAACATGACCCCTTATCTGAAGTTCCCCTGAACTCCTTCAGGCTGAATTAATTGCTCCTTTATCTGCTCTCCCAAAGGACCCACTTCATGCATTTGCAAAGGCACTGATCACATTGCAGTGTCACTATTTGCATACCTGTGTCCTTTCTGGAATTTTTTTTTTTTTTTTTTGTATGGCAGGGATCATCTCTTACTCATCCCTAAATCCCTTACTCTCATCTTGTACTTGCAGCCCTGCCTCTCATCACAGGGCTTGGCATGGAACAGACACTGTTTAAATATTAGCTGTTGCTTAAATGCCTGGGGTGGGTCAACATCCCATGGCCAGTGCCATGAATGGTGAAATGTAAGCAATCGCAGGCTATATTTTGCACTCTTTTCCAGATGGGTTGTTAAATAAATCCTCATGGCATTATTTCTTTTTCAGGGAAACCTCTACGATTGCCAGAATTCCCAGTACATAGACAAGACTAAAACAATAGAAAAACACAAACTTTGCAAGAATCAGGGCAATAAGAAACCTGAAAAGCAAGTGGGAATGCAACTATCCTTGGAAATTAGGCTAGGTCACCGAGGAAAGATCCGAAGAAATAGCACAAGAGTGTAGGGACGCGCTTAGAGGGACAAGACACAAAAGGAAGAAAAATGTTATTATAAAAAGGCAACACAAAACTTCTTAAATATTCTAAGTCAGTTGATATTTTCCCCCACAATAAAATAAAATAAAACAGCTCTCTGCAAAGAGTAATGTTTAAGAGGAAGGACCTCACTGTGTCACTGTGCTTCCCTTGAGTTTAGTTGCATTACCTTGTAGGTTCAGTTAGATTTCTGGCTTGCTCATACCTGAGGGATATTTAAGAATAGAGGGTTTGAGTCTACTACTAAATAGCACCTCGCTTAGGGAAACAATGCAATTATCTGGCTTGATATGAGACCCCTAAGTGATAAGAAACCTCTGTGTAACTCTCAGATGCAGACATCCTTCTAGAAAAAGCAAGCCAACCTCACCTGGAACCATCTAGACATCTCAAATGAGCTTTGGACTGGAGCATGATGACTGGCTTTGAGTTATGCCATGGAAGCAGTTTGATGGCATCCCCAGAACTCATCTCTATCTGTTTCTGGATGGTCCTCAGCATGTATGCACCGCCCTGGTGCATGGGATGGCTAGAGTGTCCCCAGATCTCAGCTGTGTAACCAGAGGGTGTCATTCCTTAACAGCTTGTTGTGGATCATTTGGAAGGGTGAGCATGGGCTCATGAAATCTCGCTCCTTACTTGTCCCTCTAAATTCTGCTTGTGATTCACTTTCGCAGAGTCCTCACCAAGACTGGAGAAGGTTGAAAGGCAAATGCAATAGGTCACATTCAATCCATTTGGCATGATGGAAGGTGGAGAAATCAAAGCCCTTTGAAGGAGGTGGTTACTTAGTAAGCAGTGTCTGTGGGTCCCAGGGCAGGATGATGGAGTCCTTGTTGATTGAAGGAAGAGGCAGATTGTATTTCAATGCTGTTTGTAATCATAGCTTTCAATCTTCCTGAACATTAAAAAGATGTTTTGAACACTAACAAAGAAAAAATGTTGTATTCATTTTCAAAGAGAAAGAAATGAATGAACCTTTTGAATAGATTGACTGGCTTCACCTTATTATTAGGTAGCTCCAGAAATATGATATTAATCTTTAAAAAAATGCAGGTGAGCACAATTACTAGGAATGTCAGAGCAGTTTGCTTACATGGCAAATTGTATATTTAACAAGGAAGCAATGAATGGATGGCTTTTAGCTCCGTTTTTGTAGGGCTCTCTATGCCTGAATCCATCTTTCCTCCTTCCCCCCTCTTTAGAAATCCCCTGCTTATCCTGTGAGACCCCACCACCAACACCATCTCATGTGAAACCTTCTCAGGTCACCTTAGTTTCCTGGCATGGGGAAAGGCCACATTTGCTTAATGGAAATACATTATAGATATAGATATAGATATAAATATAGATATAGATATAAAAATGTATAGATAGATAGATAGATAGATAGATAGATAGATAGATAGATAGATAGATATAGATAACATATAAACATTACCTGGACAAATATATTATGGTTTCTCAGTTCTGTCAACTTTGGGAACATCATTTAGTCCCTTTAAACTTCATTTTCCTCATTTCTGCATGAAATATTTGAAATTTACTCCCATTCTAACATTCTTAGATCTTTAGTCCCACAAAGGAAATAGCATGTCACAGTAGGGAAAATTCTTTCCACTATAGTTCATGTTAGTCCATGGGCTGAGTTCACCTGTAAGAACTATGTGAAAACCTTGGAAGTGCCCAGAGAACAAATACTCTAAAAACTAAATGATTGGAAAATAAGCTTTATAAAGGAGGCTTTGAAAATCTATGTTATCTTGTTACTAGAGTATGTTTAGAGTAGACTTAACCTCAAACCTAATTCCATAGGAGCTCAGTGAAGAAGATGCTCATGAATATGCAAAAGCAAGGGCAAAGTTAGGGGTCCATTAGCTTCGGCTTTCCTTATAAGGTCTAATCTTAAGTATGGGTCTTTGTTGCTTTTATTTTTGTTATAGTACCTGCCAGGAGGCTCCATAAACCTAAGCAGCAACTGATTTCATTTTTTAATCATCATTTAGGTGCTTGTCTGGCAACCATACAGTGTGTGTGTGCCTGTGTGAGTGTGCGCACGTGTGTGTTTGTGTGTGTGTGTGTGTGTGTGTGTGTGTGTGTAAGAAATATGTCAAAGGGAGACATTGCTCTCTGAAACCGGGACACTTCAGTGTGGAGTCTGAGCTGACTTCTTTACACAACTCAGAAAAGGAATCCTAAGGTTGTACTGGGCTGGAAGCCTAGCCCAGCCCAAATACTCAAGTCCATATTTGCATATACATTTCCATTAAGGTTACCCTTTAGATAATCTGGGGGGGGGGAATGCTGTTTGCACATGAGCTCTCTATGAAATCTTGCATAGATGTGGGTTTTATCTCTGGCAAACAGAGCATCTCCTGGTACCTGTTTCAGAAGAGCTAGGTGTAAGGTTAGTGTAGCCTGTCCAGCCCAACATTCAACAGGAAATAGAGGAGGCTAGGGTCTGTGTGCATGAATGGAAACACTGAATAAAATTATATCTCTTCTGGAGTATTTTAAGATTTTTTTCTCTATGCCAAAACAGGTTTGGCTCAGTGGATAGAGTGTTGGCCTGCGGACTGAAGGGTCCCAGGTTCAATTCTGGTCAAGGGCATGTACCTTGGTTGTGGGCACATCCCCAGTTGGTGGGGAGGGGTGGTCCAGGAGGCAGCTGATGGATGTTCCTCTCTCATTTATGTTTCTAACTATCTCTCTCCCTTCCTCTCTGTAAAAAAAAAAAAATCAATAAAATATGTATTTTTTAAAAGATTATTTTCTCACAGTACACATTATTAGCATCTCTTCTAACTAGAAATTTAACTTAAGAGCGTAAACTATTTTGTGTGGCAGAGGGGAGACCATGTAGGATCTTGGGCACATGTGTGCTCGCTGCTGGAGGCTGTAATGGAGTTGCTTTTACAAATGGGCAGGGGGTAGACCTGCTCTCTCTTGCAATAGGCCTGGAGGACGTACTATTTCACTCATTCTCAGCTGTAATGAGCTTTGGCGTGTCTGAAGTTACAAGGCTGGTGTTTTTCGTGCCATGTGTTTAGTCCAAGGGCACCTGACGGGGTGAGGTGTAGAGCAGTTCATGGGAGATTTTTAATATCAATGTCCTCACACATGCGGTGTTTGACGGATACTACTTTTATAAAAATAAAAGTGAAATGTTGACAAGGACCTCTGGAACTAATTTCTCCCCACCTCAACCAATTTGTAGGCTGGAGCAGAGTCCTTTGGAAGCAGGGGGTACGGCAACAGCATGCTCTGGGAGACTTAACAAGCCCTCGCCGATGGAAACATGTTTCTGTGCGTTTGCTCCTCGTGAATGATTTATTGAGAAGCCTGTTGGGTGGTGAACGTAAATGTTTGTAAGGAATTGTTTTTCTTTGCCATTTACATTATATGACTCCCGGCTTACCCCTGACATTTAACTCTTTCTCTGGCTCTACACTTGCTTGAAATTTAGTCCTATATCTCAATGTTTGTTTGCTTCACCTCTGCTGAGTGTAGGCATAACTGTCTGAATGCTAGGGGCAGAATATTAGAATAAATACTTATGTGTGATTAAACCCTGTTGCTGTGTCGTTGGCTGAAGTAGTGGCAGGCAGCCAGACCCCTTGGTTGTCTCATTACACAAAGGGATGTCTCCTGACCTTTCCTCAAAGGCCTGTGCTTAATTCTTCTTTAATCTCAGAATCTGCAGTCTATCTGAGTTCCAGAGTCTTTTGAGATTTCTTTTTTTAAAAACCTGTCTTGGTACCCTGGAAATTCTGGGGATCCAAAGGACCAAATGAGGCCCAGTTCTCTAACTCCACACTGTCACCTGTAGTTCATAGATATGTTAGGATTATTTTTTTTTTAACATTTTGATTGATTTTTACAGAGAGGAAGGGAGAGGGATAGAGAGTCAGAAACATCGATGAGAGACAATCATCAATCAGCTGTCTCCTGCACACCCACTACTGGGGATGTGCCCGCAACCAAGGTACATGCCCTTGACCAGAATTAAACCTGGGACCCTTCAGTCTGAAAGCCAATGCTCTATCCACTGAGCTAAACCAATTTCAGCATGTTATGATTATTGACACGCACTTCCTTGGCAAAGATTCCTGGACCTGCAGGATGAATTTGATTTACATCTCAGGGTGTGATCTGTCTGAAAATCCTTGCCTTCACTTCAGCCTCCAGAGAAGCAGAAGCGAATCCTTCTAGAGGCTCCTTAATACTATGTAGTCCTCATTACCTAGCTGCTATCCATTCAAAGCATGATTTTGTGACTTTTCTGTTTGTGTTTTGTGAAATGTGTAGGTGTCACAGGTGATGCTTAGCCCATAGGAGTTCGGCAGAATGGGACAGAAAAGAGCATTAACCGGTCCCTGAAACATCAGTCTAATTAGGAAGGTTCTTAAAAAAGCACATGATAAGGCATCAAATAGCATTTCTTAGTTTCCTACTTTTTTGATTTGGGCGATTCCTTTATAACATCAATGAGCCAATTTAATCTACATTAGTGTAAGAGAGCAGGAGCCATACATTATTTCGCCACCTACATATTACATCACAACCATCGATGTTCAAGAGAACTTCAGGAGTTGTATACTGTATTTGCCATTAGAACAAAACACGCAGGGCCATTTTACATTATCTTGGGGAATGAGGACTTTAAAAATCCTCCAAAATATTAATGTAATAAAGTATATTGTGAACTGTGTATTTTGATGTGACTTATGGTAAAAAATGGAAAGCACATAAAACTCTACTCTAAATCATTAATAATGACCAATTATTGAAGGTTAGTGACAAGATAAATTGCAAATAGCCAAAGATAGGCTAATTACACAATTAATATTTTGATGTTCTTAAATGTGTGGCATTAAATAATTTCTAATATGGGCCTTGGCCGGTGTGGCTCAGTTGTTTGGATTGTCATCCCTTACACCAAAAAGTAGTGGTTTCAATTCCCAATCAGCATTCATACCGAGGTTGCTGGTTCAATTTCCAGTTTGAGCCTGGAATATATATGGGAAGCAACAAATAGATATTTGTCTCTCACATCCATGTTTCTCTCTCTCTCACTCTTTCCCTTCTTTCTTCCCTCCTTCCTCTATAATTAATTAAAAACCAAATTTCTAATATGGATTTTATGCCAGCAATTGAAATAAAAAAGGAAGAAAAATTATACAAATAATTACAGGAAAGCAAAGAGAGAAAGAAGGACAAGTTTCCCCCTGCTTGATGAGATGCTGTGACAGGTGGAGTGTGAAGTGGTTGAGAATCTGCTCTCCTGGAATTGAGCCCTTTCTGGTTAGGATTCACCCACTATTAAATTAAATATCTCATCGCCTTACCTTATTTAGCAGTATTTTCCACTGACACGACATTATTGTCACCATGCCTTTGAGCATCTCTGTTTTAGCATTTCTAAGAGCACTATTTTCTAATTTAGAGCCCCTGGGAGGCCGATTCAGATGAAATGACCAACTACAATTTCACGGGTGAGGCATAGCTACTGAATGGAAATTCCTACTGGATTTGTGTGTGTTGCAGAGATCGCCTTTGTAATTACCATGGGATTGGAGCAGACTATGGAAAGGGCTGAAAGCAGCATTCTTACATAACAAGCAATGCTATGTTCACTGCAGCGCTATTTACAATAGCCAAGACTTGGAAACAGCCCAAATGCCTATCAGTAGACAAATGGGTAAAAAGCTGTGCTACATCTACACCATGGAATATTACTCTGTAGCAAAAGGAAGGAAAGTTACCCTTTGTGACTGACAGCATGGATAGACCTGGAGAACATTATGCTAAGTGAAATAAGCCAGTCAGAAAAGATAAGTACTTACATGTGGAATCTAATGAACAAATAAGCAAGCAAAATATAAACAGACTCACAGATACAGAAAACAGACTGACAACTGTCAGAGGGGAGGGGTTTAGGAGCTGGTGAGAAAGGTGAAGCGATTAAGCAAACAACAATAACAACAACAACACAGAAACCTCATAGACACAGACAAGGGTATGGTGAGTGCCAAAGGGGAAGGGGAGGGGGGTATAAGAGAGGGTAAAGGGGGCAGGCATAAATGGTGATAGAAGAAGACTTCACTTGAGGTGGTGAACATATAATATCATAGATAGGTGATAGATTATAGAAATGTACACCTGAAACCTCTACAATTTTATTAACCAATGTCACCCAATTAATTCCATAGGAATTAAAAAGAAGGTCAGGAGCTGTCATTTGTATTCTCCACCAAGAAAAGGGTCTTCTGAGGGTTATAAATGAGGTGACATCAGGGCCCAAACACCCGGGGTTTGTCCTTCTTTTCTACTCCAAATGTAATGAAAATGGAGCTTAATGGCACATAAATACAAATAATTAAATAGAAGAGAGTGGTAGCGGTGCATTACCTGACTAATATATTAGATTAAGGGGCCAATAACCCAGAAACAACATCATTATTTTAGTGTTTCTTATAAATTAGGCAACTAGTTCAGAGTAAAAATGAAAAAGAAAAAAAAAAAAACTCCACATAGCTTTCATTCTACTATTTTGATTCCAGATTTAAAAACAAAACATTTAATCTGGTGTTCTCTTTGACATATGGTTAAACACATGTTCTTATTGAAACAAGTCAGATTATCAGCTACACCTCTTCTGGGTAGGCCTTTAAGTTAAAATTTGATTTATTTTTCTTATTGACTTTGTAACCAAAACTGGAACCAGTGATTAATTCACATGTGTCTAATTTTTATGCCCTAAGGTAATCTCACTGTGTGTAGAATTTCTGACAAGTGTGTGGAGCAGTGAGCCATCGAATATTGAAATTCCATAATTGTTTACAAAGCTGCTTCAGATGGGGTGCTGTGGTAGAAATGAAGGAGTACATTCAATTTAGAAGGGAGGAAAAGGTAGAGAGAACTCCTCGAGTGTTGACTAACAAATGTTATTTCTCTTAAGGGATAAAACACATATGGTACATTTGACTTGCCAATATTTGATTTTAAAATTCAGAAGTTAAATGAAAATCAGAAAAACACCTAATTTTTTTATTAGCAATATCGTCTTTGTGCTCATAGAAGAGTCAGGGTTTTCATTGTCCCCTGCCATCTTTTCATCCTTTCTCTTCTTTCTTAGCTGGTCACTGACAGTGGTACCACCCTGTCCCTGGTCCTTATCAAAGGCTCACTTGGAGCTCTTAACATCAAACTCCGTCAAGTCTTGAGACCACACTGATTTCCCCTTCTTTGAGGTTATTTGAAGATGCTATTTTCTCTTACCAAATCACTTGTAAAAACAGATCTATCTCCCATCTCCAAATGTTTCACAGACACACACTATACCTTGGGTATCTTTGATATTCTCCAGAGCAACATGGTCCTATTGAAAGATGCTGTAAACCACACGGGTAGTTTCCCAATTTCCAGTAGCCACTTTTTGTAAAGTAAAAAGAAACAAGTGAAATTAATTTCAGTAATACTTATTACTTAAAACTTATAAAATATTATTTTAATATATAGTCAATATAAAATACTAATGAGATATTGTATATTCTTCTTTTGTATGAAGTCTTTAAAAAAAATATACCATAGCACATCTCCATTCAGGGTAGCCACATTGCAAGTGCTCAGTAGCCACATATGGCCAATGACCACCACACTGGATGACACAGCTCTAGGCTATCATTTTCTAATTTAATGCATCTAGAAAACTCAAATGTAAACATCTTATTAATATATTCAGGTGCCATACACACAATATGAATGCACTTGCTTAGGCCAGCTGAGTCTTTGTTGCAATTAGAGGTTCACATGGGTGGAATATGCTGAGGATAATCTATGGCTCATGCATCAATAAAACAATTATTTTACTAATATTTTCAGAAATATGCACTTATGTATTTAGAAAACATTCTTATTGTTTCAGAGGTTTTTTTTTTTAAAAAAAAGACTTAATGTTATGAATCTGTGGACAATTTAATTTCTATGTGTTCTTATATGAGGGTTCAAGGCCAATTTTAAATGAATTATAAGAGCCAAGCTTCAGCACAAGTACCCAGGACATCAGGAAGTGCCAGGGAAAACCAACACAGCCGCACAGATGCTGGTGGCATAGAGTAAAGACTACTCAGATGCCCTGAAGCCCATTCTCACCGCCACCACTAATTCACTGTCTGGCCAAACTATTTAGACTCTGAACCTCTCAGTACCCTCCACCCCACAAATAAGAATCCTAAGACTGCCCTGACCAGTTTGGCTCAGTGGATAGAGTGTCGGCCTGCAGACTGAAGGGTCCCAGGTTCGATTCCAGTCAAGGGCATGTACATTGGTTGTGTTCCCATCCCAGGTGGGGGGTGTGCAGGAGACAACTGATCCATGATTCTCTCTCTTCGATGTTTCTAACTCTCTATCTCTCTCCCTTCCTCTCTGTAAAAAATCAATAAAATATATTTTAAAATAATAATAATAATTTCTAAAGGGTATGAAGCTCCATGATTCCATCAGAAGGCTGGTCCCAGACTAAGCACACTTCCAACTTAGCAGCGCTGGGCTTGGTGCATCTTCAGGGCCGTTGTGGGTGCAGCCACCGCTCCCCCTCGGAAGGAGTCCAGGAGCTACAGGAGGGCAGGGCAGCTGCTGTGTGCATTGAGCTTCAGGGAGGGTGGGCCATCAGCTTCCACCACCCATGCCACCCGCCTGCCTCTGAGTGCGATGGTCTGTGGTCCATTAGGCACTCAAAGGTCCTGCCTTCATCACTTAGAGATCAGCCCTCTTCCTGGGCAATGCCGGGGCAGTTGAGATCAGAGCTTCGGCTCTGCTCATGTTTCCCAGCTTCCATCCCCTGAGGATCTTCTAAGGATTGGACCACCTTGCCTTCCATCAGCCAGGGAAGAACTCATCTGGTGATCTTTAGGGCATGGAGGAAAGTCTTATCTTCTGTATTGTTTTTAATACATATTATTTATTGATTTCAGAAAGGAAGAGAGAGAGAGAGAGAGAGAGAGAGAGAGAGAGAGGGAGAGAGAGAGAGAGAGAGAAACATCAGTGATGAGAGTGAATCATTAATCAGCTGCTTCCTGCATGCTCAACCACTGAGTCACACCGGCTGGGCAGCCCATCTTTTAATCAGAGCTGAGAAGCAGCAATTTCTACTCTTCAAAGAGTAGAACAGTGCACCCAAAGGAACCATCTCAGAGTCAGTAAAGCTCTGCATTAAAGAAATACAAGCAGCACAGTTCCTCCTTTCTTAGTCAAGTCTTCGGCATTCACCACTGGCTTCTCTAATTCTTCCATGTTTGACTCTTTTTTTTATTGTCTCTTGAATGAGAAAGATTTGAATGCAAGATTTTATTTATTTTTGAGTTTTTCACCTGAGATTTGACCTACTCTGTATACCTCTAAACAAATTCATTTATTTATTCTTAAAAAAATATGAATTGGATGCCTACCATGTACTAGCACTTATTTAAAGACTGCAGATATAATAGAAGGAGAAGCCCCTACTTTGATGGAGATTGTGGCCTACTTAGAAAAACAAAAAATAATAAACAAATGCATATGATATAACATGAAAACTGAATAAGTGCTATGGGGGGTTGGGGGGAAGCATAGGAGAAAGTCAGATATTTAATTTTGGATAGAATGATCTAGGGCGGTCTCTCTCAAAAAGTGATGTTTAACCAGAGAAGTAAATAATGACAAAGGCATGAGCTGAGGGAGTAGATGGAGGTCACCACATGCAGAGGCAGGAAGGCTCGCACATGCTTTGTGTGCTTGGGTCACTCCGGACTGACCTCAGTGGAGGAAAAGGGAGTGCAGTTGGAGAGGAATGCAGCAGGTTTGGGTCAGGCAAAGCCTTGCAGACAATAGTAAAGCCTTTCCTCTTACTCCGAATGTAATAGTTTCAAGCAGGAATGTCCATGTGATCTGTGACCAGAATAATCTCTGTTGAATAGTCTGCAGATAAGAATCTCTAATGAATGGCCTATAGAATCATAAGCCACAGGAGTAGACAAGGTGAGAGGCAACAGTCCTTGGTCTTAGGGGGTGAACAGTATCTGATTCAGGATGTCTTAAAGGAAAGCCCAACTGCATTTGCTGATGGATTGGATATATAATTTGGGGGAAAGGAGAGAGTACAGGACGGCTCCAAACATATTGCCAGGAAACCAGTTAATACAGATTCTTTACATAGCTATTAGGCACTAATTATTATCCAGATGTACTGGGAGCTAAGTTATTTCAACCTGTAACAATGCTTATAAAAGAGAAATTTGAAATGGGGAGAATTACCATTATTCGAGTTTGCAATTGGAATTGCCATACAATTCCTTTAAGTAGCAAGATCCTTCCTTGCAGTTAAAATGGGATTCAATTATTACAAAATACACTTAGAAATAATTATTCAGAAGCATAAATAAAATCTACTTTCATTAAGCATCAGGGGAGAGTAGCAAAATGCACACTCTCCCACGCTCAGGGCATACAATCAGGGCGACCTGCATTATTGTCCAGACCAAGAAAGGATGCCTGTCGCCTTGGCACAGCTGATACCCTTTGCACTCTTTACCGTGCACTGATTTGGCCTGGCCAGTGTGGCTCAGTAGTTAAGTGTTGACTTATGAACTGGGAGGTCACAGTTCAATTCCCTGTTAAGGCACATTCCCAGGTTGCAGGCTGGTTCCCCAGTAGGGGGCGTGCAGGAGGCAGCTGATAGATGATTCTCTGGCATCACTGATGTTTCTATTTCTCTCTCCCTCTCCCTTTCTGAAATGAACAAAAATATACATTAAAATAAAAGTGTATTGATTTGGACAGTAAATTATAGAGCCATTCTATAAGAGAATATAAATATTGTAAATTTCTACACAGCAAAGAATCAATTAAGAAAATAAAGAGGCAACCCATGGAATAGGATAAAATATTTAAAAATCATATATCAGATATGTGGCTAATGTATAATAGAACTAATTACAAATTATACAAGTAACTCAATGGAAATAAATAAATAAATAAATCCAATTAAACAATGGGTAGAGGACTTGAGGCTTATTTTTGGGGGATGCCTTATATTTCACTCAGAAGGAAACCTGTAAGTAGGTCTTATTTTTGAAGGATGTCTTATTTTTGGGGAAACACAGTACTAATGCCATGGATATTACTACCATCATCATTAACAATAACAACTTTAAGAACTAAAACTTGTGGGAGAAAAAAAAAAAATAAGTAAGTCACTGAGTTTTTGGCCCCAAAGAACTTAGAATGTACAAATAGTCACTGCTCATTATATTTGATTGATTCACATTCCTTAATATAAGGAAATTTAAAATTATAATGAAAGCTTACAAAAGGTCTCATTTTTTAGACAAGTGATATTACCTGACATTTTTTCTTTCAGCTAGGGATTTCAGGGAAGTTTATAAATATTACCTTGATAAACTCCACAAAATCCCTCTCAGGTTGTATGTGTAAAGCTAATTTGCAGATAGTTAATAAAGAAAAAAAAGCATGCATCAAGATGAAGTTATCTGTTCCAAGTCAAAGATGGCATTTACACTGTAGTTTCCAGTTGGGTATAGCGGCAGAACCCACCAGACACAACACTGGATTTTTTTTTTTTCATAAGTGTGGTCTTCTTTCTCTCATCATGAAACAGTAAAGCAATTAGCGTATTTTCCAATAGCTTCAATGCTCAGGGTAGAACAGCGAGGTTTATAAAATGTAAAGTACTTCCTGCTAGCTTCCAATGATTTTATCACCAGTAACAGTTTCTTTCTACTTTGGGAGCAAGAAGAGCTAAAGGAGTATATGAGAGACATAGTTCAATAAAATTATGTGTAACGTGAAGATTTGGTATGACCCTTGGACCAACAGGAAAATAATTATGTACTAACACATTTATAATAGCAAAGATTACCTGAAAGGCAATGCTGTTTTTGACTATTTTTGACTATTGACTTTTATTCTGAATAAGCTTTGGGGAATTTAATAAGTACAAGCACCCCAAAGTTAATCCATTCTGTTGAACTTGGGATGTGTTTAATACGGTTCCCAATTTTACCAATTCAATGGAAGATTTTTATATACCCCACTAGTGACCTGGTGCACACAGTTCGTGCACATTAAAAGGGGATTAATTAGAGGAAATAATTTAATATTGCTGTTTGCCCTTTCTCTATAATAAAAGTGTCAGAGATGAGAGAAAATTAGTAAAATGTATATGTAAACCTTCCTCCTGTCAGAGTCTGGGGCTCACCACAGGACCCAGAGTCAAGTCCCTGCCCACCCACATGCACCTCAAAATTGCATGAGACCCAGTCCCAGCCAGCTCCCCCACATTGGGCTAGATCCAGACCTGGCCAGTCCCACCCTTGTCAAGCCCTGCTGGGCAGGGGGCATAGCCTCAAGTCCCCTGGCTCGGGTCCAGGATAGGGGATGTGCCTAAGGTTCCCCAGCCCAGACTAGAGTGGGAGGTGGGCCTTGAGGGCCTCTGTCAAGCCCCACCAGGTGGGGGACATAACTTGAGATCCCCTGTCAATACAGCTGGGTGGGGTCATGGCCTGAAGTCCCCCGCCAATCCCCACTGGGCAGGGCCACAGCCTGAGTTCCCCTAACTCAGCAGTGGGGGTGCACCTTGAGGTCCCCTGTCAAGCCCCGCTGTGTGGGGGGCATGACCTGAGGTCCCCTGTCAAGCCTTGCCAGGCAGGAGGTGTAGTCTGAGATCCCCCTGCCTGGTACCAGGGTTAGGGGGCATGGTCTGAAGTCCCCTAGCCCAGCACCAGGACGGTGCACCTTGAGGTCCCCTGTCAAGCCTTACCAGGTGGGGGGTGCAGCCTGAGGTCCCTTGTCAAGCCTCACAGTGGTGGGGGAGGGTGTAGCCTCAGGTCCCTGCTGATTGCTCATTAAGGCTCCTTATGGGAACTTGGCCTCAGCTGTGGGTGCAGCCATCTTTGTGAGGGAGTGATGATCAATTAGCATATTCCCTCTTTATTAGATAGGATAATCCACAAAATAGGGCACTTTGGTCTACCAGTAAAATACTTATTTTGAGACTATTTTATGAGGTGGTACAGGTTAATAATGGAGATTTTATAAGAAAACATGATAATTTCAAGAGAAATATCAAAAGTGCTTTATTCAAAGTAATGTCCATCACTAGCTACTCATTTCCACATCTTTCAGGTAATCTGTGGATATCATCCCAATAGAACTTTTCTTGTTTTGAGGTAAACCATTTAGAGACCAAATTTTCCACTTCTTCCTACATTTTGAAGTGCTGCTCAGAAAGTGCTTGTGCCATCGATTGGAACAAGTGGTGATCTGAAAGAGCAAAGTCTGGTGAATACAAGGGGTGGATCAATACTTCCTAGGCAAGATCTTTTAACGTGTCTTTAACTGGTTTTGAAGTGTGTGGTGGTGCGTTATCTTGAAGCAAAATTGCTTTGCTGTGTCTTCTGGAACATTCTGGTCATTTCATGATCAAATTGTGGTTCAAATTGATTATTTGTTGTCAGTAGCAATCAGTATTAATGGTTTCACCTGGTTTTTTAAGCTCACAATATACCACACCTTCCTGATCCCAAACACAGCATTGTCTTCTTTCCAAAGCGATTTGGCCTTGAAGACCTGGATCAACCAATGATTTTGTGTATTTGGAATCCTCAAAATCACGTTTCATCTCCAGTCATAATTCGATCCAAAAAAGACTCTTTTGTGCCATTGAAGAAGCATATTACTGATGACTTTTGGTTTTCCATTTGTCTTTCATTCATTTGATGTGGCACCCATTTTCCTTCCTTTAAAATATTTCTCATTGCTTGTAAACAATTGTAAGTTGTTTGCTGAGCAATGTTTAATCTTCTGTAAGTTGTTGTTGCATTTGACACGCATCTTCATCCAATAATGCTTGTAATTGTTGGTCTTCAAACTTTTTCGGTTGACCTGAACGTTCTTTGTCTTTCACATTGAAATCATCACTTTTAAAGCGTTTAAACCAGCGTTTACAAGTATCTTGAGATGGAGCATGTTCACCATAAGCTTCCCAAAGTATACAATAATTCTCAACAACACTTTTCTTCAAAATAATGAATTAAAACTTCCCTCAAATGCTCTTTTTTGGCACAAAATTTGACATTTTTAAGTGAAAAATATCTATGATGTTAACACCTTCGGAAAATTTGACATATGAAGTTTTGAAGCTTGCTGTCAATACAACAAAATAGCATATATATCAAATCACATATATATCAACATATGTGTAACTCCATCTATTGAAAACAATCCGCATTATTAACTGGTATGACTGGTAACTCACAAGTCATTTCACAATTGATTATCCATTCTTTAATTTTCCTTTTAGACATGGCTCTTGATCTCTCCACTTCCCTGCCTCCCCCATCCCAACCACCTACTAGAGATGTGCTTCTCTTTGTTCAGAGGTTTTCTGTGTGACACCCCTCCACTATCCAAACATGAAGTCATTTCAACTCTTCTTCCACAGTACAGCTCCTTTCCTCCCAGCAGCCACCTCTCTCAGGAGACCAAATCACTCTGAGCTGGATGATTGGTTAATTTTCAGCAGATCTCTCTTCTCTATTGTCCTCCTTCTTTCCAGTCTACACAACACACCAGAAAATTTGCTATTAAACATTTTTACCATTTTATGTTAATTAGAAGACCTATGGCTAAAAGTGACAGAATTCTAACTGAAATTGACTTGTGCAAAATAAAAATAAGTCAGGAGGCCAGAAGTTTTATTTGGGTTTACAGAGTAAAAAATTCAGGAAGATATTTGCCTTATGACTCACATGGATGCAGGTGTTCTAGTGATGTCATCCTTCTCCTGGGGGTTCCTTGTGAGCTTGATTCTCAAGCCACCTCTTACCCTGGTGATAGAGAAATGACTGGTAAAACCCAGAATTAAGTCCTTATCAGTCAAGCAACTCAAGTAGAAAGAAAGCTTCTGTTTCAAATAATTTTACCGAAATCCCAGATTGGTTTTTATTATCCTGGTGTGATTCGTGTGCACATTTCTAACACAACTGCAGCAAAGAGAAATGGAAATTCAAGCTGAGCAATGTGAGTTACATGGCCTGCCCAGAGCTGTGCCAGTTTTTTCCAACTCAGAGATACTTCCACCCTTCTAGTTTTCTAATTGCTTATGCCAAAATTTTTGGTTTCATCCTTAATAATACTTTTTCTCTCCTTCAGTATTCAGTTGGTCAGCAAAAATACTTAGGTTCGTTCTTCCAAATACCTTCAAAATCTGAAAATATATGATCACATCATGGCTACCACACTATTGAAGACATCATCATCTCTCTCCTAGATCTTCATGATTCTGTCCTCTCTGCTCCTGTGTCAGATAATTTTCAACATACCACCAGAATAATTCTGTCAAAATGGAAGTTGGATCATGTCACTTTCCTGCTTAAAAAGCTTGTAAGACATTGAATTTTGAGTAAAAGTCAACATTTTTATTAAGACCTACAACCTCCTGGATCTTGGTCCTCATGCTCTGCAACCTCATCTTCTAATAGTTCCTCCTTGTTCACTCACTGGCCTTGTACATTTCGTGTTTAACAATTCAGATCCGCCTCATCTCAAGGTTTGTATGAGTTCCTGCCTCAGATGTTCACATGACTCACTCACTTTGTATAGATATTTATGTATATCTAACCACACTGAGAACTTTCCTTGATATTTCATCTAAAACTAAACTTTCCCTCAACTATTTTTATTAGACTCACCTGCACTATTTATTTTGCTATTTATTGCCTTTATTGCTATTTAACATTATACATGTCTCCTTCCAGCTAAAAAATAATCTATATACTTTTTTGTAATATCAGTATTCTTAGCATCTAGAACAGTGTCAGATATAGTGTGTGTTGAATAAATGAATTACTCTAAATCACATTGATCTCAACTCCCTCCTAACTTCTCTAGTTCTAAATATGTACATATATCATTCATTTGGAACATAATCATAGTCTGCCCTTTTGTAACTATTCAAGAGAAAAATATCTCAAGATTCTCAATTTGGTTATAAACTCATTATATCAAGGGAAAGAATGGAGATGTCTTTTTATCAACAACCTCCATGCCCAGTTCAGAGGTATATCCAAAGGTAATATAAGTGGATAATGAATGGGATATTCATAAAATAGATAAGTGGATGAATGAATAGGAAATTCACTAGATGGTACAATAGGGTTGGTGAATGAGGGGCTATGGAGGCCAACAGTGTGAATGGGTAGCATAGGAGACTGAAACCTTAAAAGGAAAACTTAAAATTGAATATTAAGACAAAGAAGTTATAGACACCTAACCGGGGTAGTTAGGTGATCGTTCCATCTAAATGAAATATAGCTTATGGTGCCAAGTGCCCACAACCTTGTGCCATATGTACATGTTGACCAATTTGATAAATAAATACTAAAAATAAGAAAAGAAATAAAGGAAACACAGTTCCCCTGACGAATTCAGTATCCGATCCACATGCCAGCTCTCTCCTGCCAAGCCTCTTGTTTGTCAGAGCTATCTTTGGCAGATGCCAGACACCATTCAGTTAATTTTAAAAAATGGAAACAATCTAAGCAATCGAAACAAATAACAGACCCCGGATAGATGGTGCTCTTTTCTCTATTTCACTGATGTCCCCGCTGAATCAATTCTTATATGCCAAAAGATTAGGCATTACAATTCTGGGACAAAATAGGAACCTAAATAGGCTAATTTCCAGGGGCCTCATTCTAAAATAATGCAATTTAAAGTGCAATCCTGGAATATTTTAGGCTCAATGAATAGTTATATAAATATTCGGAGTATCGGCCTAGAATGATTTATGTATGTTGAGTCACCACACACAGGCTACCTCATCTCTCTCCCGCCATATGGTGTAGCAGACTGGCCAGAAGAGCGGGTCAGTGTATATGGAGCTGTGCTCTGGGTAGAGGACCTCAGTCATTGAGAAGGTGTAAGAATAAACAAAATCAGAAAATGATACTTACCTCTTCTTGACATACAAAAGCATAGAACACACTGAGAAGAGCTAAACTGTATTCTGCAGAGGCCGATTAGCCCAACCATGTAGACAGGCTGGTGCAAACCTGCACAGAAGGCATGAAACAGAGAGGACCAGCAAGGGGAGAGGAGCTGAGAGCTGCTGTGATAAGTGGGAAGTACAGTTTCTGGAGCCCAGGAAACTCTTCCTAAACAGCAGAGAGGATGGTGGTGTGTTCCAGCATGAAAAGCTCAGCATTCTGTGGCTGGGCACCCCTGTCCCACCTCCGGCCAGTCACACAGAGCCCTCACCAGTCACCTGCATGGTAAGCTGGGCTGCTTGCTTTCAGATCACTGTTTAGTTTGACTGTGCAAACAAAGGCTTTGGTATTCAAAGTGACTCCAAGGAGACTTACTAAAGCTCCCCTTGATGTTTTGTTAAAATGGATATTGTCACTAAATCATTACCACTTCCTTACCTTTGTAATGGTTTCAAATTGTCTCTACTCTCAAGTTCTTTCATTTATCGTCTCCCCCTCTGGGGCTTTGCAAAATGTAGAGCTAGCTACTCCATCAAGCCGCCTTCGCCTTCCACCAAACTGGTGGTGATATTACCAGCACTTTGCAGCATTCCTACGGACTCTGAATGGTGTCACGTTTCCATTGCTCTTATTGTTCCCCGAAATCACTTTCACTATTCCTCAGACTTCTCAATTTCAACTCTTGCCTTGGTTTCACTCTCAACACAACCCCTGAAACCGCAGGCAGGCTATTTGCATCAGGGGTAAGGAGTAGCTCTATTTCGGAGGAAATTATGGCATGTGTCACTCTGGGAGTTCTGAGCCCCACCTTCTGATCAGCATCTCCAAGAAGCGGGCTCATTACTGAATGCACTGTTCAACGTGGTGATTATGCCCCATTCTTCCCCAATCAATGTCTCTTCAGCTCCTGTTAACTGGAGAGGGTTCTCATGTCTCCCTCCTCAGATTGCTCTCCTCCTCCTCACGGATCTCATCTGAAAACACACATTTTCTGTCTTTTCTTTGCCTCTTAACTTTACAATTATATTACTTAACTCTGTCAAGTATCTCAGCACACAGCTTGCACAGAAGCTGCTCCACATTAAAAAACTCATCTCGGTGCAGCAGACTCCTCCCGGATGAAAGCTCCTCCGTGGCCATGCTTCTTTGCGTATCATCGCACTCCCAGGTTCCAGGGATAGAGAATTCAAGAAATTGCCCAAAACCCGATGTTAAATCTTCTGATGACATATATAGGCCAACCTAAGGATGTTAGCATTATGCATCTATAAGCACACACAGAGAGACACATCTAAATCCTTGTCAGACTGTCTGCTATGAAAATATGGATTCTGCCATAGACATTATATCTTTCATCATAAAATCATTGTACACTGAGCCATGATGGTAGAGAAAAGAAAAAAAAAAAAAAAACACCTTTAAACAAAGGAGAGAGAAACGCCTGAATTCATAGTATATATCGCATATTGTCCTCAGCCACATGAGTGTCCAGTGAAGAGCGCCATGCTGTTTCCACACCAGTCTAGGTGTGCACACCAATGCCAGCAATGCAGGGTCACTACAACTCCAGCCCTGCCTTAACCGAGATGTCTGCCCATGCTCTGAGGCAACCCGACTCAGCTCTGAGTTCGTTGGAGCATCTGGGTAGAGAGTCCAAGCAGCAGTGCTGTCCTATGGTTGATTGTTAGCAAAGAAACAAGCCCTGACCATTCCATCTCTCCCCATCCTTCCTTTGGCCAGACAGCACATGCTACACCCTTGGTAGGTGATCTTTCTTATAGCCAGAATAACTTGGGAAGACTTGTTGGAAAATAACACAATGGCATAGTACATCAGCTTTCCTGTGGTTGTAACTGAATTTCTGAATACATGTTGATGCTTTTTAAAATATATATATTTTTATTGATTTTTTTACAGAGAGAAAGAGAGAGGGACAGAGAACTAGAAACATCGATGAGAGAGAATCATCGATCAGCTGCCTCTTGCACACCCCCTATTGGGGATGTGCCCGAAACCAAGGTACATGCCCTTGACCGGAATCGAACCCGGGACCCTTCAGTCCACAGGCTGATGCTCTATCCACTGAGCCAAACCGGTTTCGGCACATGTTGATGCTTGTTCATGCTACAGCCCCACTGTGCTACCCTCAGTTAATATATTAATCTCCTGGTTGTTGTCCCCAGCATGCAAATAAACAAATTGGCAGTTTGAAATGCTTAAAACATGAAAGAATAGCATTTAAAAAAATGATAGGTTTATGATATGCTCCAGCTTAATCTTTGGAAAGAAGGATTATAATATTCTTGTTACCATTATGATTTACCATCATCTTATTATTATTATTACATTATTATGTATCATCATCAATGTTATAAATGCATATTGTATAAATGCATGGATCTTATAATTATGTTTTATCAGTTGTATTCAATTAAGTGGCTTGAGTTAAACAATATGGTCTTAGGCTTTGTTATTTTGTTAATTTGCAGGCTGGTGATGGAATTGCATTCTTTTGACTTCTAGAATTCCTGTAAGTAAATACATGCCCTTTTCCTAAAACTGAGTGCTACTAAAATGTTCCACTTGTTTATTTTTACTTTTATACATAAAACAAAAGTAATTCTAAGAGGAATATGTTTTCCTGAGCAATAATTTATATTTGCTAAGACCTGCTTGGTGATTTCACAAATGTGTGAGGAAAGTAACCTGTAAAAGCCTTATGCAGTCAAGTTCCTACAAAAATTCAATAAATAATGTAATTTATGATGAATACCATTACTATTAATTATCTGCTAAATAATTTCAGGTTGAAAATTTCCTGTAGTGAGCAACACATTTTCTTCTTTTATCTGCATGCCAATTACCATTTATTCACTTGGTATTCATTGAAATTATACTAATCATAAGGAATCCTTTCGCTATTTATTTGAACAATAGGTGCCCTTTTAAGGAGCACTGTTATAATCCAGTAATAATGAATGTGCATTTTAAATTAACTATGTATAACCCAATTAGAACAATATTTTCAATAAGAAGTATGCCATATTCTAGTGAATCATCAAGGTTGTTGTTAATACTCAATATTGAAATCCCACACAAACAGCTGTAAGTTGAAAGTTGATGAGCCAAGCATTGATATGGTGTGGGCATAATCACTCTGAGACTGGCGTTGTGTGAACTGTTGGTGTGGCTGCTGCTTGGCACTGTCCATTCAGAGGGCCTGGTAGGAAAGCTCTGGGGCTGGACTGAGGACCTCCCCCAGGAGATGTTCTGGGCTGGGAAGAGAAACGAGTCTTGACCATCCCGTCCCCTCCCACCCTTCCTTTAACCACATTTTGCTTCCCAGGGGCAATCTTGGAAGAAGGTAAAGATGGTTTCTTAAATTCTAGAAAACTGAGGAATCTACTGTGTGATGATAGCCTTTTCTAAAGACTAAATTGAATATCCTAATTGCATTCACACTTGGCTTCTGCTACTCTTAGCCTGCAGGGGACTCTTGTCTCTTCTATTCTAGATTGTTCTTATTCATTATTTGGGTACCAAGAGTGACTTGAATCTGTATCTTACTGGCTGGATTTGCTACTTCACATGCAAGTGAAAAGTTCCAGGAGTTGGGGGTCAAGCTCTTGTGAGAGGTGTGGGTGGTCTTGGAAGGAGAGCCATCTGAGTGGGGATCCTCTGCGGTAAAAACATTTAGTCATTTTACTACTTGTGTGATTTTTAATTTTCCAAAAAGATGTCTATGGGAATAACACAGCATTCCTCTATTTAGCATATTTACGAATGTTGTATTATTTTTTTTTTGGTGGTGTTTTTTGCAAAACAGCCCATAGTTAAGCATTAAAAGTATACATTTTTTTATATGTTTTAGAAAACGTGGAGCTTGCATGCATGTGTATTAGCATAACCAATGGACATGGACACTGGGGTGGTGGGGGCTTGTCCTGAGGGCAGGAGTGGCGGGGGGTGGAGGGGGTCAATAAAGGAAAAAGGAGACCTATATAATACTTTAAACAATAAAAAAATATACAATAATCAATAATAATAGAAAAATGTTGAGTTTGGGTAATATTAACACATTGCAAATGGACTAGACTCTGTATCAGGTTCCTAAAGCCCACAAGAGCATCCATAATGTATAATAACCCACAAGAGCATCCATAATGTATAGTCACACCTACAGATATTTTAAGGCAATAAAGGAGGAGGAAAAACTGGTTAGAAACTAGTCAGAATGCTCTCAAAATGACACACTCATTGGCAGTAACGATGGTAGGAAACTCAACACCCTTTAAGCAAGTAAGTTCTTCTTAAAAAGGGGAGGAAAACAAGTTAAGAAACATGAGAGCTGACGTGTTATTGTTGTTAATTAATTTCCTAGTCCTTACGGGCATACTGTACCTGTTCTGATTGTGATAGATTTGTTTGGAACCCATGGAGTTCAAACATTTATTTTTAAAAGTGTTTGTCACTTTGAACTAATTAAACAATTTCCTGGTTTTAATGAATTTACTGCTTGGAAGCTCTGGCTGTGTATTTGTGAGACTAAGTGAGGAAAGCTTCTCCCATGGAGCGTGGGGCTGACTATCCCAGTGAGCATTTCATGTTATAAGCTTGTGTTTTTCATGCTTGCCTTCCCTCATGGGGCGGGGGGGGGGGGGGGGGGGGTGTAGAAGGAGGGCGGCAGTTATTTTGAATGCTTCACTTAAATATCAAGTCCTGTTCTATTTTGAGTGAAATTGTCTCTTGTCAACCTTGTGCTTTATGACACAACCAAGAAAATAGCTCAACTGTTAGTTTTCTTAGTTGGTCTGCTTCCTGCATCCAAATTCTTGCATCTAAAATTTCATGTACATCAGTGAATTTTCTTCCAGGCACCAGTCATGGTAGCTCCAAAGTGAATCATATGCAAAGATGCTCCAGGATGGTTCCTCCCATGCTTTCTCACCTGATGCAAGCGAATCATTCCTCTGCCCCCTTCTGTGTCTGTTCCCAAAAGCCCACTTTCCCATCTCATCAGACCGCTGGGAAGCTCTAAACATGATAAACAATTCCATACTAGCATATCTTTAATATCCTCTTTCCTCTTTGGAGCAACCTTTCTCTACTTTCTGCCTCTGTTCAAATCATGCTCATCCTTTAAGCCTTCATTAAACATCAGGCTCTCCCAAGAAGCAGAAATGCTGTGCCTTCCTATTATCAATGGAGCCTTCCATTCTTTTCCTGGGCATGAGCACATTTTTAAGACATTTATTATATTTGCAGTTGGCCTTTTATTGGGATTTGTTTATACCTAGCTTTTTCACCCAATTATATTTTCAGTACTGTGAGAGAAATCTCATGCATTCCCCTTTCACACAGCGGGTGTGCAATAAATATTTATTTACATTAGTATTTCAGTTGTCTTTACAATAGTTTGGAACTTTCCATCCCCAGCAGTATAAATTCTGAAAGATTTAGAGAAGGCCTGCATAGTCATTCTAACTAGTCACAGGTTGAGTCTTTATTCTGATTTGATATTTGTTTGCTTCATATTATGTTACCTTTTGATACTTTTATGTATCACAAATGCTTCTAAATACTGTAATAGCTAAGTCAAAGTATGATAAAATGGACTGTGATTTTTAAAAAAGCCTTCAACATTTATTTATTCATTTATTCATTTGTTCATTCATTCATTCTGGTGATATGATCTAGAGCTTATGTTATCCTGAAGGAGAACTGTTGAGTGGTCTATGGTGTGGTCTATTCTATGATGACAATGTGAAATCATGTATTTAATACTTCAGTTCAGGATTTTTTAGGGATAATAGCAGTAAGCTTTACTCAGATGTCACATATCAACGGAGATGTAAGACTTTTTCAGATAAGAAGGAAGATATATGGTTATCAAATAGCATTTATTAATCACATACCAAATTTTGGACACAGTTATAAGCACTTTACTAGTATATATGTTAACTCTTTAAACCTTCATAGCTATTACTCTTCTATTTCAGGTACTTTATCTGCCCAAGGATATACAGCAAGTCATGATTCAAATGTAGGCAATCTGGTTCAAAAGCACAGGCTCATAATTACTTTCTTAAAACAATAGTTCTGATGCTTTCTTAGAGGGTGGGTTGTAGTGGGGAGTGGCAAGAAGAATAGGAAGATGGGCCTTACAATATCCTAGGTGGGGACGGTTTGGGCATATGTTAAGGATGTGGTAGTAGCGATGGGGAAGAGTAACAAGTTTGAGGGAGCTTTTGTCATTGGATCAAAGGTGCTGAGAGGTCATCCACCTAACTGCTGGTCTTTTTTCCATTACAACACTACCCAAGAGTCACATAGAACTAGCTATTCCTTATTCCCCAGAGCACATATTGGGATTGTTGGTTTTATGCAATTATACCTGATTGCAATGCCATTTGCTGGAATTATTACTCATCCCTCATGGTCTAGTTCAAATGGCATTTCTTCCAAGAAGACTTCTATGATCATTTGATAAACTAGAATTGTTCCCTTTCAATGGGCAAATGTGTAGTATTAAACAGGACATTAAACATGTATCCCTCTGAATATTTCTACCTCCTTAGACTCAACCAAAAGCTCTATGCATGTAAATAAAGTGTTATACCCAATTTTATCATTCTTAACAACTAACATTATTTTTCATAGAGTGGGTAGCCAATAAACATATTTGAATGAATAAGTAAATGTATCTGTCAGCATCCAGGAATCAGCATTATTAAGCTGTTACATCTTCTGTTCAATTGTAGTGGCTCCACTGGACCAATATTTTTTTTATCACTTGAAACTGGATGTCAGTAACTTTTGCAAGTTAAACACTAATAAGAGGGAAGCATGTACAGTGAAAACATTAGCTCTGCTCTCATCCCCACAGTGCCTACTATGTATGCAGGCTTCATTGTCATCCTGGGCGTTTTTGACAGCAGCTCTGTTACTTTTACAAGTGCCATCAAAATGCGTTATTCTTGATCCAGTTCTGTCATTGGAAGGTTACATTGATGGAGGAATGAGAAATACCCAGCAGAGAGCTGCCAGGGAGCGTGGCACCCACTCGTGCTTCTGCTTGATTTGCAAAAAATGGAAAAGAGCCTTTCTGCCCCAGAGGTTTTGTTTTTAGTAGATGGCTGTGCTTCAGAGGTGAAATATGAAACAAAAATCGAGGTATTTGACTGTAAAATGACTGTACAAAGTCCAATTGCA
Organism: Pipistrellus hanaki; assembly: GCF_964339955.1. Taxonomy (NCBI): domain Eukaryota; kingdom Metazoa; phylum Chordata; class Mammalia; order Chiroptera; family Vespertilionidae; genus Pipistrellus; species Pipistrellus hanaki. The sequence goes on from NC_140505.1 coordinate 4,757,110, forward strand.
TTGTGTATTACTCTCCAGGAGTGACATGTGCAAATTAAAAAGCCCTATAGAATGGAACTTATTGATTATCCAACTAAAATATTTGTATGCCAACCTATTTAGAAACCCTTTCAACAGCATCCCCATAGAGCTGATAGGATTTTGCCTTTCCCTGACTTAATTACTTTTGTGGTTGGTGTGTGTGTGTGTGTGTGTGTGTGTGTGCAGGAGGCAAATCCAGGAGTCAGAGCAGTGAAAATTCTGAAATTTGACACATGCTTAGAAAGATCAGTATGCCTCAGTTTCCTATTTCCCCTTCTCATATTGAACAGAATTCTAGTATAATTGGAAAAAACATAAACTTTTTAATAAAAGTACACTTCTTCCTGCTTTAAAGGAAATGAAATCTATTTTCTGTGAATGTCTAAAAGGGGCCATTAGGGCAACAATTACTTTCTCATTTCTTTACAGTTGTTATTAGTACCAGACATGGTGTGTGCTCAGCTAAAATTCAGCTCCTGAGTACACATCCACCTCTCATCTCAGTTGAGCTAAGTGGAAAGATGGCGCAATAGATACACCGTATTCTATAGTTAGTCTTCTCTAGAATTTAGACATTGAGTTGACTATCACTAGTGGAAATCATTGAGGAGTTTCTCCTTTGCAGATCAGAGTGAAACTCATAAACCCAGGGGTTTGATGACGGCTTAATGTTGAGAATGTCCAATCCACTGATGCTCGATCCTGGTAGATACAAAGCTCCTTTTCCCATCATTTCGTTTATTGTATAAACTCTGTGAAATGAAATTCATAGGAAATGTAACCTGCGTATAATCCTTTAAAAAATTAATATAACGCATTCATCTAAAGGAGACGTGGAAGTGGTTTATAATAGAAGAATGCATGTGTCAATGAGGGAATGCTCACGCGCCACACCACAGAAACCTGGGGACTCTGTTGCATGTTGTACCGACGCACTGGGCACAGTGACTGCACAGCCACGCATGCGGTCTTGTAAGCTTATTCTTTCTCAAATATCCTGAGGATTGTTACCATTGCCAAGATGATTTCCCTCTCATGGTGAACAACGCTTAATACAATTCTAAACCAAACAGAGCACAATCATTCACGCTATGGTCGTTGCACTACGGGAAATGTTTATGTTTATGAAAATGGAGCCCAAAATACTGTGTGTTCACATTTGTGTGGAGTTAGGTTATAATTACAAAGGGATTTCCCTTGGAAAACTTACACTAGAACGTCCCACACAATAGGAGACATGACCTCCCTCCACCCCCAGTGTCCTGTTCCTTTCCTATGGGTGTTTAGCATCCTTGGCTTTCACCCACTGGGGTAGGGATAGTGCCCCCTGTGGTTGTCACATGAAAACTGCACGTGCACACACTTTCAACAGCCTCTGGGACCATTCAGGTTGTGTTGAGGACCTCTGCCTAATTCATCACCTTCCCTTTGTGACTGAGGAGACTGGAGCCTGGAGGATGTTGGTAGCTCACCTGAAGTCACACAGGCAGCACCAAATGTGGCTGAGCTGAGTTACACACTCAGGCCTGGGCGAGCCTGAATCTGATCTTATGCCAACACAGAAGCTCCGGTCCCGGCAGCATTGAGTGGAGGAGAGCTCCCGGGAGCAAGGGCTGGAGCCCAGCCAAGGATTCTGCACGCATATGTTCAAGCAGCCCAGACAGACATCCCGGAGGATCAATTTATTTCCTGAGCGCGTATAAACCAAATCTGCACCCTCTGTTCCCACTCATCCCATCCATCCTCTTGTCTGCTTACACAATCTCCCGCCCACTCCGGGAAATACATGTCTCCCAAACCTTTCCAAGGGCTTTACAGAATCCCCTTCCAGCTGACACAGAGCATTTCCTCTCTGCACCCCTTCCAAGCTCTTCTCCGGCACTTTGACCAGGAATATTTCCCCTCGTGCTTACAGAATTTCATGCTTACCTTCCCGCAATTGTGTTTCTCTGCATGTACTGGTTTCGCCTGTATGTCTGCAAAGATTTTGTTTTCACTGGTTCTACCTGTCCTGTCTATTGATAAGTCACAAAGGAGCAACTACTCATTCTGAATATCTAATGTGGCATTGAACACCCCATGACCACGCCACAAATAGCTGACTCGTTTATATCAAACTAAGGACTGGAATAGCCATATTGTAATTCTACTGAAGAGGTGGCTATCATGGATGATTAGGTTATACACAAGGTAAACATTTGCAGCTTCTTCAGATATCGGTGATACATAACAAGCTTTTGTTTGGGATGTATTTCGTGACTTCTGATTATTGAAGTCCCTGGACCAGTGACTGTTCAGTCCTGGTTGCTATGGGCCATCTCCAGGGAGAATTCTGTAGCACTCTTCACAGTGGGAACTGATAAGGAGAAGGGTACTCCAATTAGTCCCCATGGCTCTAGGCAGAGCTATTCTTAAACCATCATCAATTCTTAACACTCTTCAGACAAAGAGAACCCACTACACTCTGCAGTAGCCAGGCCCTGGTGTGAAGAATGCATTCTGTCTCTCAAAAACACAATTTTCTTTAAAATCATTTGTGCGTTTTTTTCTTTTAACATTATTGGAGAATAGCAACCTTGAGTCATTACGAAACAACTAATACACTTAGGTATGTTCAGTCACCCCTGTTTGTTCCTGTTCATCATCTTAAAGAAAAGAATGGCTTAATTTCTCTCTCTCTCTCTCTCTCTCTCTCTCTCTCTCTCTCTCTCTCTCTCTTTTTTAAAAAAAATATTTTATTGATTTCTTACAGAGAGGAAGGGAGAGAGATAGAGAGCTAGAAACGTCGATGAGAGAAACATCGACCAGCTGCCTCTTGCACACCCCCTACCGGGGATGTGCCCGCAACCGATGTACATGCCCCTGACCGGAATCAAACCTGGGACCTTTCAGTCCGCAGACCGATGCTCTACCACTGAGCCAAACTGGTTTCGGCTTCTCTCTTTTAATCTCACTTCTACTTTTACAAATTAAACCAAATATGCATGGAGTTATTGTGGTTTTTAAAATTTGTGCAACTGTTTTCTCTTCTACCCATTGACATATAGTCAACAGATATTTAGTGAGTGTCCTATGAAACAAATTCAGAGCTAATGGCTGGGAAGTTACAGATAGCAGAAATTTAGTCCTAACCTAAAGGCAGGTCTAGAAGTAAATGACAGATATATTTAAGAATGTATCATCAAATTAAATTAAAAGTACTCAGCATTTATAAAAAAGCTCAATGATATTCAGTTTACACATTAAATAGCATAGAGCTTCCCTTAGCATTTAGCAATCAACATCAATTTACTCCTGCCATTTCATCCATTCATTTATTCATCCAAAAATAATAATTCCCCGTTTTGCATTAGGCCTAGATACTGGGGTCACAATAGTGAACAAGACATTTACAGCCATTTTATTCACAGAATTTACATTTTAATGAGTTAGAAAGATGCTAATCAAAACTATCAAACGCATATATAACGGTATTCTGAAAAATGCTGGAGTACTGAAAAAAACAACTGACCTACTTTGGAGAGCAGGTTAGAAAGACATGGAAATATAATTTTAAAATGACAATATTATGCCTAAATGTGTAGGAGTTAATTAAGGGAAAGTTAGAGAAAAGAAATCATTTTGATACGGAAACAATGTTTGCAGAGTCCAGGCAACAAAAAAGAGAATGAATAGTCAGGAGACCAGAAGGCTAATTTTCCGACATATGGGAAGCAAGAGGGAGGTTCTGTCTGAGGCTGAACGCAAGCCAGAGAGAGACCAGGTCATTTAGTGCCTTGTAGGCCGTGTTAAAAATAAGGGTTTTAGCCCTAGCCAGTCTGGCTCAGTAGATAGAAGGTAACCCTGATGAATGAAGGGTCCTGGGTTCCATTCTGGTTAAGGGCATGTACCTTGGTTTTAGGCTTTATCCCTAGACCTGGTTAGTGTGCATGCAGGAGTCAACCAATAGATGTGTCTCTCTTACATCTGTGTCCTTCTTACATGGATGTCTCTCTCTCTCTCTCTCCCTCTCCCTTACACTCTCTCTCTCTCTAAAAATCAACTAAGCAGACACATACATGAATCTGGAACTCAGAGAAGAGTCTGATTATATGAGTTGAGTTGGAGTCATCTGGGTACAGATAGCAATTTAAGTCGTGGGAAGGTATATGGTTGCTCAGAGAGAATAGATTTTAAAGAAAGGAAACCTATGTATATTTAGAACCACAACTTTGATAAGCATGATTCATTTAGAGATAAATAAGCCAACAAAACGCAGACCAACAAAAACAGAGGAACCAACATTTCAAATGAGAAAGGAACCTGAGTGGGAGAGAGAGAAAGAAGGGAGAGAGAAAGAAGGGAGAGAGAAAGAAGGGAGAGAGAAAGAGAGAAAACCACTGTCAAGGTATTGAGTCTAAATAAGATGAAGGATGTTAGTAATAGGAGTTTTTTTTGGTTTTTTTTGGATCAGTTTGTTGCAACCATTGCAATCTGTCTTCAACAATGTTCTGTTGGAAGGCAGGGGACAGCCTGGAGTAGACTGACCAATAACTGGAAGATGACGCCTGGCCAGTGTTGTCTAAAGTTGAGCATTGACCTGAGATCCAAGAGGCCAACATTTGATTCCTGGTCAGGGCACATGCCTGGGTGTGGGCTCCATTCCCAGTAGGGGGCATGCAAGAGACAGCTGATCAGTGCTTCTCTCTCTTCCTTGATGCTTCTATCTCTCTCTCTCCCTTTCCCTTCCTCTCTGACTGAAATCAATAATATATACATATATATATTTAAGTATATATATATATATATTTAAGTATATATATACTTAAATATATATGTATGTGTGTGTGTATATATATATATATATATATATATATATATATATGTATATCAACCCCTGCTCATAGTGAGCACAGATCTAGAAAAAAATAATGTGATAGACACAGCCTTAAGAAGACGTTTTAATTTTTGTAATGTAACGACAGTCTAAGCCCTTTACCATCCTAATATTCTAGTAATTTTCCTGTCTGAAGTATCACTGTGCCTAGGCAGGCAAGGGGTTATGAACTGTTCAATTTGGAAAGTTATTTCATCCATCAGCCCAAAGAATTCTGTCCCTATATTACAGTGTTAAGTGTACAGTTAGGAACATTCAATAAAACAACCTGTACATCCGATTTAAACTAAGAATGTATAGATATTGTGTATAGCCTTTTAAATTGTTTAAATGATCAGTTAAGTTGTAAATTATTTTTTTGTGCCTCCACTCAGCCAAAGTTGTTTATCCTGGAGAAATAAAATGGGTAATAAATGTGGCTGATTGACTGATAAATATTAAAGAGGGTGGGATATTTTAATGAAGTTATTTCCTCTTTCTCTAGCCTTGGGAGATATTCTTGAGAAGTTTCTTAAGCTTTAAACCTATTCACAATATTGCCTCTCAAAGTGACTTCAAAAATATTTGACATTTTCAGAAGTTTTGTTTTCTTTCACCATTCTTTTTTTTTGCTGTGCTTGCTAACACATTTTAAATTGCTAGCTGAATATTTATGTCTTTATAATATAGAGTACATATGAATATATATATATATATATATATATATATATATATATATATATAAAGATATGTTGCAAGAAAGCACACAGACATGCATAAATAGTAACATTCTAGAAATGATTTGTCCTTAATATATAATGCTCCAGAAATGTACATGTACAGTTGTTTTAAACCTTTGATGAATTCATTCTTTCCCAGTCCCTTGGAAAACATTTATTTTAATATTGCTCTTTGTGAGTTATTTCATACTAAAATGTTCTAAGAACTTATGAATTACTTCACAACAATAGACAGTTGTACCAAAGCTAAAATATAGGCCCATTAAACTACCATTACCTTTGTTTTGTTTTCTTTTTTCTTTTTTGATTCATGAACTCATCAGACAACAACTGGAGGGCTGGTGGCATTAATGTACCTTTACTAAAAACATGAAAATCAAGGAGTAGGTACAGAAAAGTCATTAACGCAATTATGCTGCCATCTCAAAATTTCTTGATTAAGTGCATGAACCAAAAAATAACTATCTCCCTTGTCATTAATATCCCTGCCCAACGAAGTGCATCTAAAATATTACTTTACTTTTAATCCTCCAATGTATTTAATTTAGGGACAAAACACACAACCCCACATTTGTACACACTCAATTCTAGTTGCAACGATTCATCACCAATACCCTGGTTACCAGTTCCTTTTAGCATTTAATTTTGGACATGTAGATTTCTAATATAAGAGCTGAACAGCCTGTGCACAATGACCAATGCTGACACCTCACTGTTTTGGAACCTAAGTGGAATCAAAAAATATAAAAAAGAGAAGATCAGTGTGTATTCCAGGGCTGGTACACTCATAGCATGGTCGGAATGAGGTGGGAGCATAACATGGGAGTTGGCCATAAATAACAAAGCACCCTTCAGCCTTCTTTCTGAAGATCTTTAATCCTGTATTGCTCCCAGATTGATCTTTCTTTTCATATATATATATTTTATTGATTTTTCACAGAAAGGAAGAGAGAGGGATAAAGAGCTAGAAACATCGAAGAGAGAGAAACATCGACCAGCTGCCTCCTGCACACCCCCTACCGGGGATGTACCCACAACTAATGTACATGCCCTTGACCAGAATAGAACCTGGGACCTTTCAATCCGCAGACCGACTCTCTATCCACTGAGCCAAACCGGTTTCGGCTCAGATTGATCTTTCTCACATGAGTTTATATCAGGTCTAGTAATAATTAATGTCGTTTTTCAACATTCATTTAAAATCTTGCTTGGTGTTGACTTGTATTGACATAACCTTCAAACACGTGGTATCTACAGAACGTGTGAAGTGCAATTAACAAGTTTTGCTTGAAAAAGTTTGTGTTTGGTTTGGTTTTTGTTGCAAAACTAGGGCTAAGAAGATGGCGGATGAAGAGCATATTCGGCACTGCATGCTTTACGAGTTCCAATTAGGAAGAAAAGCAAGTGAGGCTGCAAAAAACATCTGTAGTGCTCTTGGTCAAGATGCAGATAGCACCAGAAAATGCCAGCGTTGGTTTGAGAAATTTCGCGAGGGAAATTTTTCGTTAGATGACAAGAGTGGTCTAGGCCATGTGTCCAATTTTGATCAAGAAGCTCTTCAAGCTCTTTTGGTGCAAAATCCTCAAATTACCCAACAAGAGCTTGCGACAACTTTAAATTGTTCACAAAAAACAATTTCCAATCAATTGCATGCACTTGGCAAAGTCCAAAAGTTTGGAAAGTGGGTTCCTCATGAGTTGACAGACAACAACCGTAATCAAAGAGTCACAATTTGCAGTTCGCTCCTCTCTCGTCAAAACCGTTCGCCGTTTTTAGAGCAAATTGTTACCAGAGATGAAGAATGGGTGCTGTATGTTAATTTGAAAAGGTGGCCTCAATGGTTGGACAAAAATGAGGCTCCGCAGCCCACGCCAAAACCTGACTTGCATGCGAAAAAAGTGATGTTGTGTGTTTGGTGGAATTTTAAAGGAATTCTTCATTATGAACTTTTACCATCTAACCAAACCATTACAAGTGCAGTGTATAGTGCCCAATTGGAAAGGTTAGCCCAAGCTTTAAGAGAAAAAGAACCCGCGCTGATTAATCGGAAGGGTGTAATTCTTCACCACGATAACGCACGACCGCATACTGCAAGAATCACTGCTAAAAAACTGCGCCAGTTGGAACGGGAAGTTCTCCCTCAACCTGCATATTCTCCTGATATTGCCCCTTCTGATTACCATTTGTTTCATTCTTTCAAAACTTTCTTCTTGGAAAAAAATTTAATAATGAAGAATGCCTCAAAAATGCATTGACCGAATTTTTTGCATCAAAATCACAAGAATTTTACAACAGAGGTATTAAAATGCTTCCTGAGCGTTGGGCACAAGTAGTAGAAAACAACGGCAACTATATTGTTGATTAAATTTTGTTGTATTGTTTAAATAAATTCGATTTAAAAAAGTATTAGAAAATGACATTAATTATTACTAGACCTAATATAACAAAGTGTACAGATACCTTTGTCAGGAGTGTGAGTCTGTGTGTCCCAAACCTTACAGAATCAAGTCTAAACTCCTTAGTTTGTTTTTGTTGTTGTTTGTCTTAATCCTCACCCAAGACTATTTTTCCATTGGTTTTTGGAAAGAGTGGAAGAGAGAGGGAAAGACAGAGAAATATTGATGTGAAACACATCAACTGGTTACCTCCTGCAGGAACCCCAGCCAGGGCTCCAGACCAGGAAGGAGCCTGCAACCAAGGTACATGCTCTTGATCGGAATAGAACCCGGGACCCTTAGGTGCAAAGGTCAACACTCTATCTATTTAGATAAACTGGGTAGAGCAAGTAAACTCTTTTGTAAGATGACATGAATTGGCCATGTGTGCTACCCAAGCCCTGCTCCTCACAGGAGTATATCCCTCATCATGCTTGGAGGCATAGGCCCATGGCATCTCCCATACTCTCTCAGCCTGGGCTCTGGCTGCGCAGTGTATGGGCCAGCCCCAGCTCTCTTCACGTTCAGTCTGAAAGACTGAGCCCCACCCTGTGCCCGGGACCAAGCATGAGGTCTGCTGCGAGCCTCTGCATCAGTCTAGGGCGACTTTATCATATCAACTCCTTCACCTTATCAATATGGCTTGTTAAAGCCTCTGTCTCTCCCTCTAGACTAGGGGTGTCGAACTCAATCAGAGAAGGGGCCAAAATCTAAAATCCAGCCTAAATCGCGGGCCGAATGGTTTACTGAACAGTCATAAACTGACAATGTCATAAACTGACAGCGGAGTGCAGTGATGACAGCGCGGTGCGGGCCACATTGCAAGGCCTGGCGGGCTGGATTTGGCCCGCGGGCCTTGTGTTTGACACATGTGCTCTAGACTAAGAGTGCCTCCATGGCAGACACCTTGTCCATCTTTCTATTCACAAGACCTTGGTTAGGGTAGTGGTCAGATCACTGCCTGACTCCCGGTAGGTATCCCATGTTGGTGACATTAAAGCACCGCTCAACTCCAAGAGAGAGAGAGAGGGTATCTATATTCCACTTTCTCTGCCTACTACTGTCTTCTTTTACAAATGCATTTGTATCATTGATGATTCCTTTACTAGAGGCCCAGTGCATGAATTCATGCACAGGTGGGGTCCCTGCATGTGGCCTGTGGAGACTGGGCTGAAACCAGCAGTCCAATCTCGCCTGCCACTCCCGCCTGCTGCTCCCACTCACCCTGGCCTCACCACGCCTGCCTTGGGCTTGTGCCCAGTCAGTCCTGATCCGGAGAGGCTTACACCAGTAGCTGAGCTCGCCAGCTATGAGCCTTGCTTCTGGTGCCCTTCCTGAGGGAGTTTTTTTACTTGGGGGGTTGTGCAGAATGTGATCTGCCCTCCAGGTGAATGGTGGGACTCCCTTGCTGGCCTGGGATCTGGATCCCTCCAGCGAACATTTGCACAGGTTGTCAGGAGCCACCTGTTGGGAAGCATCTAGGGTGGGGAAGTACCATGGGCCCGAGGCCAACTTTCAAGAGGCCAGCAGCACTGTCAGAGTTGTGCTGGCAGCACCAGTCCCTTGGTGCCTGGCCCATTCTCTGGAGATTGACTGAAGGCGTGAGTGGCTGCCTCAAGGCTGGTGGGCCTACAGGATGGGTCTGTCAGCTGAGTGATGCTCCCGCTGTGGAAGCGCACTGACCATCAGTGGGCAGCTCCTGTGTTAAGCGCCTGCCCTCTGGTGGTCAGTGTGTAGCATAGTGACTGGTCATTTGATTGTTTGGTTGCTTAGGCTTTTATATATATATATGTATATTGATTGTCATATATTACCTCATTTGGTTCACCCAATACTTCCATGTAGTAAAAAACCAGGTCGTTGTTACAGATGGGAAAACAGAAACAAAGAGAAAGGAAGCGATTGGCTTGAATCACCAGTTAGCACAGAGCTGTCCCTTGGTCTCAGGTCCACCTCTATTTTCTCTCATCTCACCCTGTCCTCTGGCTTCCTCCTGGGTCCTCTCTTTCCTGGTTCCCTCCCTTCTCTCCTGTCTCCCCAGATCATGAAGCAGAAGGATCAGCCAGTGCTCAGGTCTGTCCAGGACCCTGTGGGCTCCCCCTGGAAAGGTGACAGGCTGCAATGGAGACATTTCCCCACTCCAGCCCCCCTGCACGGGCAGACCCACACCCACCCACATGCCCAGCCTTCCACTCCCAGCCGTTGCGGTTTGGAAACTACACCCACCCAGAAACATTTTGAAATGCCAAGTTGTTTTAAACTTGTATGATTAATTCAAATAATAACCTTTCACTAATACCATCAGCTCTTGATTGTTCACCAGCCATTATGAAAGGTGTGAGCTCCCTGCTTGTCATCCCTCCCCCTCTCTGCCCCTCCTCCTGGCTCCCAGCTGCTCAGCCAGAGGGAGGGCCCTGGGAAAACAAAGAGCTGAGACTCAAGATCAATCCATTGTTCCACTGTTATCAGCCCTGAAAAGGGTTTTGCAAAGAAAAATGTCGCAACTCCAGTCTGAAATATGGCTTGGGAATTGCGGTGGAATTTATCTACCGTCTCCTTCCTGCAATCCAGAGATGAATACAGAAGCGATGTTTCTTATGAAAAACTCATATCAATAGCCAGGAACAGCTCTTTGTTTTAACATTTGATCTGTTGTTATTTCTAAGCAATTTGCAGAAGTCTCTTTCCCAGAGCTTTTACAGTGCTATTATCTGGATGGAGTACACTTCTGTGGCCCAGAATCCTCTGGCTTTTGAAACCCATTTCTGATTTAGGTCTAAAGTTTCTTGACATGTTGATCTCTTTGCTACTCGCATAATCAAGTGTTAAAACAAAAGCAGACTTCAGACAGTCTCTGGACCCTTCTCCTCTCCTTTGTAATCAAGAAACTGATTCTCAGAGATGTGGGACCTGGCCGGGACAACCCATTCCCTCTTTGGCACTAAGGCCTGCTGGGTGGACAGGCTGGTGGGCAGACTGGGTTCTGGACAGAGCTGAAATGAGAACCAGCATGGCCTCTTATTTTTGTACGGCTTGGATATTGCAGAATCAACTGTATTTTAGCATTCTGACCAGTACACAGAGGCAATATCACATTACCCCCTTATTGTGTCTCACTTCATGCCAACATCTTTGAAAAACATGAACTTTCCCTGGGAAAATAGTGCCTATTTATTCAGGCCTGTTCCACAGGAAGGACTGTGCAGGTGCCAGGGGGGCAATTAGTGTGTCTCTTTTCTTCATCCCCTTTCTGCTGTGCTCATCACGCTCGCTGGGAAGCAGGCATGCCTCTCGCGCAGTTTCCTTTATTCCTGGCCTGCCATATATTATCTGGGAGCCCGAGTCGGCGCTAAGCCTCCCCACATGTCCCGGCTCATCAGGTGTTAGAGCAAATGTTCATGTTCGCATCCTTGTTCTCTTGGAGAAATGATGATGAGCCAAAATGCTAGCAGGCTTAAATGTGCAGATCTCAATATTTTTTTTGCAAGGGTAGCTTTCTCTTTACATCTTCTTATTCATATAGCATTTTATTTCCTATGTCTCTTCAGCAGTAATTTTCCAGGAGAAGTATAAATCCTAACATGAATTCATCTGTCACATGGGTTGTCCTAAAAGAAAAATCAGGAGCTAACAGACAAGGACATGCTATGGGAGGCTCTGCTTCACCTCATGAAGGAATCTTTGCCCAAAGCAAACCCTTCACTGATGAGGAATAGCAAGGAATTACGTAGGCCATTCTGTGGGCAAATACAAAGTTTGTGTCCTTTGTTTTTCTTAGATACTTGGAAAGATAGTGAAGATGTTCCTTAAAAATGAATATAGATTTTAGTTGGAATTTTTCTCCATACGAGTGGCAAAACTCTCCTATCAAGCTAAGTGAATTGTAGCTATGGTAGAATCTTTTTCCTCTATGCCCCAAAATCCTGTCCACCAAGTCCAGTGTAGGTGAGGTGCTGACCCTCCTGGGTCTATCACATACCAAGCACAATAGAAAGGAAGGGTATGGAAAGTTCTGTAGGCACAATTTGCTCTGGTGGCTAAATATTGCTAGGAAAAATATTAAGAAATATAATGTTTGCCCTGGCCACTGCTGCTCAGTTGATTAGGTGTTCTCCCATGCACCAACAATGGCTGGTTTGATTCCCAGTCAGGGCACATGGCTGGGTTACAGGTTCCATCCCCTGTAGGAGCATGCAGGAGGCAGCTGATCCATGTTTGCTATTACACTGATGCTTCTCTGTCTTCCCCTCTCCCTCCTCTCTGTAAAAATAAATTTAAAAATTGTATTTTTTTTAAAGAAATACTGCCAAGGTGGCATGACTCAGTGGTTGAATGTGTCGTCCTATGAACCAGGAGATCAGGGTTCCATTCCCAGTCAGGGTTCAATCCCCAGTAGTGCTCATGCAGGAAACAATCAATGACTCTCTTTCCTCATGGATGTTTCCATCTCTCTCTTTCCCTTCCTCTCTGAAATATATGTTATATATTATACTAAAAAAGGAAATACAAATCTTTGGTTCTCAGCTGAAAGAAACTGTGGTACACTGGAGTGCCCAGACCTTGTGATTAACCCAATTGTATGGCCATTCCTTCAGAAACAAGTTCCTAGGTAGCCGGTGGGCTTGCAGAAGAGTGAAAATACAGACTCCGTCATTCAGAACCTGCTCTGGAAGAATGGAAGGCCACTATTTAAGCTCTTTACAGTTACTAAGCAAAACCCAAGGTTTTATTTTCAAAAGTTCTAATTTATCTGATGGGGATAGTTAGTTGTTCAAGTCACTAAAACTTATATTTATAAACCCAGCCATTCTCACAGTAATTTCAGTGTCTGCTTACACAGTTGTTAAGGCAAATAATCATTTTCTTTGCATTTAGATGACTATAGGAGTATTCAAGACAAGCATTTTCAAATAACATGATTTTGCTGGCCCCCATTGCTTTCCTTTTCTAAATGAGGCAAGAGGGTAGTTACACACAGGACAAGAATGTGATTGGTTCATGAAGAACCAATCAGAAGGCTTTGTCTGTAAAACGTCTGCCGTGATGCCAAACTATAGAGCCAGCTAGAGAATATCAGAAAATCACCTTACCTTTCTAATTTCCTTTTTTTTTTAATTTTAGCAAAGTGATAAAAAGCAAAAGCAGAGAGAAATATACCTATGATCCTATGTGATGGAATTCTAGGGAAATATTTCCTTCTAATCCATTTCTTAGGGTTCATAAACTAAACTATTAGTGAGGATGGACTTTGGGGAAAAAAAATCCACAGTTCTTGTGCTCACAGACAGTCTCCAGCTGAGACTTACTTATATGAATTTCTAGAGAAGGAACAAGAGGCACCCTTTCTAATGTTTCCTGGATGCTCCGGAAATAAATCCCTCTGCCAAGATTTGCGATGGTGCCATCCATACCCCAGTGATAGGTGTTTTCTTGAATTGCTTCCCTCGCTGGCATAATTTCTAGAAGTTAGGCTTCTAAGCATAAAATATCCTTTGTCCTGAATATTTTACAAGCTGGGTACAATTTATGCTCCAGTGTCCAACAGCAACTGAGATGTCTCATCGCACAATGCTGGAGCTAAATCTGCAGTAATTCACTGTGTACCTTCAGAGCAGGCTCCTTGTACCTTTAACATCCTCAAATGGTGCCATCGCCTCTGAGGGATTCATTCTGCTTTTAACAGAATGCAGACCTGGCTGCATTTGTTTCTAATGTCTAATGAGATGCAAAGGAACCTTGACTCGAATACGATGCTTTAAATTTGACTTCGGTGAACTGTGACTGGAAATGATATTACAGTCTATTAGGTATGATCTGGAAAAATAAGCATGTAATTTGTAGCATTATTATTACAACCCCTTTTACGGCATATGTTTCCAACACTATTATAAAATGAATGTCACTGGCATTACAACTTTGACATTTTAAATGAAACCCGAATGAGGAGTGATAAAATTTAAACAGAAGAATATTCCATACTATTATAGTTAAGACCTATTCATTCCCCCCATAAACTTGAATGCCTGCATTGAATCTGTTTAGCTAGTTAACGAATCGGTTTTTGTTAATGCATGGCAGACAGTCTTGCCTGGTGTATGAAGCACTGCTTATTTAGTGAAGATTAACCATTAAGCTTTAATTGGCATTCACCATTTAACGGTAATCTGCTGCACAACAGGCTTGCATTTGCAGTGTTTAAGTGTTAGAGAGAATATGTACATATCATATTTTGAGGTCTCCCCAAAAATTTCATAGTGAGTTTCTCAGTGAGTCTCTGGAAATGCTCTGAGGTCCTGGTGAGGGGCCGTGGTGTTTTTGTGCAGGAAAAGCAGAAATAATAGATGAAAAAGCAAGATGCTCACTGGTTTAGGCATTTGCAGGAATGGAATTGCCCCTGATTTCTATGTTTTAACAAAAGCTGATATCATTCAACTCAGAAAGGTAACAAGAAATGGGGGGGTGGGGAGAGTTAGAGAGAGTGAGAAGATGTCAGTCTGTATTAAGACGTTCATTCTAGAGATGTTTGGGGCATCTGCTGTTCTAGGAATATGATAGGTGCTCAAGAAATATGTCATTTCTGCCTTGACAGTTGGTTGATATTTGAATTTACAATAACGAGACAGAAGAAACTGAAACAAGACAGATGCATCTTAGAACTTTGCTTCTTCGTTAATTTTTTGAGCCATATCTTTGCTGCAGCAGATAAGCCTTTTACAACATTGGAAGACCAATTCTTCAATGTTTTTTTGTGTTATTCAAAATGCAAGGGCTACAGACTCAGCAAACTCTTCAGCATAATCCACGTTGTTAATATTTTCTTCATTACTTTTGGTAGGTCTAGCTCAGTGGTTCTCAACCTTTTTAATGCCATGACCCTTTAATACAGTTCCTTATGTTGTGGTGACCCCCAACCCATAAAATTCTTTTCCTTGCTACTTCATACTGTAATTTTACTACTGTTATGAATCATATGTAATGTAAATATCTATGTTTTCCGATGATCTTAGGTGACCCAGAGATTGAGAACCGCTGCTATAGAGGCTAAGACCATCGGAAAACACGGATATTTACATTATTATTCATAACAGTAGTAAAATTACAGTTATGAAGTAGCAATAAAAATAATTTTATGGTTGGGGTCACCACAACATGAGGAACTGTACTAAAGAGTTATTAGAAAGGTTGAGAACCACTGCTCTAGATGATCAATAAAACAGTAGGCCAAGTCCTGCTTGTAATGATTGTGGTTTCCATTGTGTGAATCCCCTCATCATGGCTAATCTCAAATTGTCAGCCTCCCATCCCGCAGTGTGGATTGGGGAAGAGATCCGCAGCAGCTGGTTGTTTTGTACGAATTACACCAAGTAGACAGAGTAGATGTAAATAATTTTAAGAGCTCAGATATTAGTAAAACATACCACTACACAGATTAAGTGATGATGTTGGAGTAATTACTTGTGTTTTTAACATAACTTCATTGCTTTTATATAATTTAAGTTTAATCATTGCTGTGTTTTTGTCAACTGGCTCACAAAATCTCTGATAATTTAAAGATATTCGTAAGTGAGGGTGGGTCGTGATCAGCCCTTTTTCTTCGTGGAGAATGGCTTGTGAGAGGCAACATAGAAGCAGGGATCCCTAATCATAGTCTGGGGGAAGGCTGGTGGGGGATGGAGCTAGGGTGGAGGCAGGGAGGAATTGTTGGTTTTGGCATCTGTTCAGGAGAGAAAACTAGAAGAGGGAAGTGATGGATTGGGTCTGAAGGTTGCCCTTAATGCCCTAGCATCCTCATGTCTGTTTGAATTTTGAGCCTGACACTTTTGTCAGTTCTCATTTTGCTACATCTGTAATTACATTTCTGTCAGGTTTAATAAGCAAAGCAAATAAACACCAGACAGGTGGGGTTTTGCTTTAATCTGATAGTGCAATTAATGCAACATTATTAAAACTGGAAATAAATAGGCCTAATGAAAGCAGCATCAGGGATGTGTGGAAGCGTAGATTCTTGTGTTCTGTGCTCGAATTCCTTCGAAGTCCAGGTTTCCTTCCTTTTACTCTTCCTTAAGTACACATCGTTGTTAATAGTTGGCTGTTGTGAAAGAAATCTGTGCATAGCCACTTGTTTAGCATCACTCAGCCTTTCATAAATTGAATGAAGGTACACCTCTAGGTGAATACTGTGAAGGCTTCCATAGGAGTTAAGTTTTTATTCAGTCAGATCCTTTCCATTTTCAATAACAATGCATATTTCAGGGCAGGGATGTGTGGTTTCTTTCAGGAGAAATTGAATGTTTATTACATATCAACATAAATAAGGCATTCTGTAATGACAGGAAAGTTCACCAAGTCTACATTCATTTTTTTAATTTATTTATTGATTAAGTATTATATATGTGTCCTCATCCCCTCATTAACCCCCTAGCCCTCCATTCATGCCCTCACCCTCCTGTTGTCTGTGTCTTTAAGAGAGGAATTTAATCACAGATCTGTTTTTAACTTTCACCTTGGTCTGGTGTTAGAAATATATCTCATGTCTTCCCAGTAATGAAGGGAATCAGGGACATCCACTGGTGCTCTGCAATGTGCCTCACTGTCTTTAGGTAATTGTTAGAAAGCTTCAATAAGTAATTATTAGATTAGTCTTTAAACTACAATTCAAATCAGATCTGTTATTGATAATTGTTTTTCTCTTGAAATGAGACCGGTTACCCCCTCCTCCCCCAATGAACTAAGATTGAATTGACTCCCTGGTTTAACTAAATAATGTTTTCACATTGTCAGAGCCTTACTGAGTGTTTAAAACTTAAGACAATTACAGACAGCAGATCAATGCCTCTTTACATTCTGAGTGGAGAGCTGAGTTTGAGAAGAGGAAGTGATCATTTTCCCAAGAAAAGTTATGGTTCTCTACTAGTGTGCCTACCTTATCAAATGGCCTTGTCTCCTTAATCAGATCAATTGGCAATGCATAACTTGTTCTCCAACTTTTTATTCATAGTAAAACCAAAATAACTCTGTGCTTTCAGGGCCAGGAGACTCGCATTTCAGTTGGGTGTGCTTAGCTAACTGCATGGTCCTGGTAGATACCAGTTTCAAATGTTCTCATGACTAAAAATAAGGGAGTGAACGTGAGTTCTATGGTATTTTAGAATTATAATATAATTCCATAATTTTTTCTGTTATTATCATTTTGTTTTCATGTCTTATATATGAAGAGTCTGAAAAATAGCAAGATGCATATCTATATTAGATGCATCAAAAAGTGCTTTTCTTTACCATATTGTCCATTATTTGAAAAGAGCTTCATCTTAATTGTATGAAGTCATTTCCAACAATAGAAGTATCATGTGAGGCAGTTGGAAACTATACCCATTACATGTGTGAAGTTAACCATTTTTATTCCAATAAGTGTTAAAAGAACTTTAGAAATAAATGTTTCCAATATACAATTTATGTAGTCCTTGTTGGAGATTGTTTGCTTCGCTGGATATCAATAATTAATTGAGAGACCCATTTACTATCTTTCTTTAGAGCCCTAATTCATTGATGTGATATAGATTATTTAAAAGCATTTATCATGTCCCTTTAACCTTTACTGCTGCTAAATACATCATTATTTTTATTGTTTGCATTGAATGTAGGAGAAGAAAAATAATGATAAAATCCTGCAAAAATGTCTTTGTAAGTTGGGATAGACTAGGGGAAAAACAGAATCATTAGGATTGAAAGGAGTCAGAAGACTAAGCAAGGGAAAAGCAAAGATAAAATGAGACAATCTTCAGCTCTCTGGCCCTGTTCTGAGGCCAGCTTCCCACCGAGTGTCCACTCCAGAGAAGAGTGGTTGAGCTTCCAAATCTGTTTGGTGGTGGTGGCGGTAGTGTGTTTTGTTTTTGTTGTTTTCCTTACAAATCCCACATCTGACTGAACTGCGACGACAATGAGCAGTCAGGAGGTGAGGAAGCCTGTGGAAGCTGGCATTTCCACTCGCACGTTTTTGGATCATTTCTGCTCCCCCGCCAGCATATCCACTCCCGCTTATGCCCTTCTCGATGTGTCACTTAGAAGATGTCAATTTCATTCCCATCCTCTCCGTGGACATCTCATTCATTACCCCTGAGATGTCCATGCTGCAGGCATCCGGGTCTTTATTGACCTAAAACTCTGTACTGACTTCAGATAACTTAAGACATTTCACCTCAGAGTTGTAGGTGATGCTGACATAGACTCAGGAACACACCCCAGTGCACTAAAGACAAAGTCCCTGACCTATCACAGGCATACTTTGGGGATTGGTTTGTCCCCTCTTCCCCCACCTCACAGAATTGATCTTTTGTTTCATTTTGTGTTTCTGTTTGGGTACTGTTCTCCCTACCTAAATTGCCTCTCTGTCTCCATCCAATTACCTATTTAAAATATTTGAATATTTTTTCTAGGAATAAATATCCATTAACATTTATAGATTCCATTGTGACTTATAATAATAATATAATGCTCAATTTAATTGCAATCCAATAATTGTACATATTTAATAAGATATGTACATTTTTTTAAGAAATCATATGCTAAACTTGAATCTGTTATTATTTCTACTCTTCACATACCTGAATCCAGCTTTCCCCTGTCGCCCAGTCCCCATAGCTCCACAAGCAGAAGCAAATTTAAGGAAATGTTCTTTGATGCTCACTGCTACATCCATCTTCACCACGTGAAGTCAATATCAACCATTTATTATGGGTGAAAGGGGGAGAGAACCATGTCAACTTAGAACTTCTCACCAGTCACACCTTATTATTTCTAGAGTTCAATGATTAATCCCCCTCTAATCACAAGATTCTGTCCCTGCACCACTTAGACTTCCCGACCCACAGCCTGTCCTTGATCTTCATTGCAATCTCCATTGGTTTCCAGGCCATCACTTTTGCCCTGTCTACCTTTGACTCATCCCATGCTCGGTAACCCGTTCTCTGTGGCAGGCATCACAATCTTGTATTCAGTGTATTCAACATCTCCCTACACCTGTGGTTGACAAACTGTGCCTCCCGAGCCACATGTGGCTCTTTGGCCCCTTGAGTGTGGCTCTTCCACAAAATACCACAACCCACGTGAGTCTATTTTGAAGAATTGGCATTAGAAGAAGTTTGAGTTTAAAAAATTTGGCTCTCAAAAGAAATTTCAATCATTTGGTTCTGTTGACTAATGAGTTTGCCGACCACTGCCCTACACATTTGCCTTGTTGGCTCACCCAGTGAGCTAGTCCCTGGCTCTGAGGAAATCTCACTACCAGCTCTCTGTTTGACTTCTAAAATGGCCAAAGATTCTGGGGGGGGGGGGGGGGGAAGAAGAAGAAGAAGAAGAAGAAGAAGAAGAAGAAGAAGAAGAAGAAGAAGAAGAAGAAGAAGAAGAAGAAGTCAAGAAAACACCTAATAAAAACTCATGCTATCTAATGTCAGCTGGGGCCTCACTGCCATTTGCAATCCTTTTATCTTTATATATTGATTAAGCATCCACATTCTGAAAAATCCTTTTGGGTGGTCACAGAAGTTAAAAGGTTGGCATGTACAAGCTCATGGAGTCAGGAAATGGACCAAGCAAAACTCTGGAGCAGGCTGGTCTGAGGCAGGAATGACAGGCGGGCCCAAGAGAGCCAGGTCAGAGGAGAGCCCAGAACAGCCTACTTGGCAGGAGCGGTCCTGCTATTTGCACAGGCTGGAATGTCTGTGCCCGGAGAAAGACAAATTCCACTGTGGCTGAACAAATAGGCTTTCCTCATCCTCAGCCAATAAATACCCAGTATTCTGAATAGGCTCCCAGTTGACTTCTTGGTCCAATTTGAGTTGATGGTCTGCACAGCTGTGTAGAAATGAGGGTTTGAGTTACATCACAGACAACCTCTCTGACTGTAATTGCCCCATTACAGACGTGATCAACTGAGACACCATTGCCAAGAGTCCCTCCCTGTGAACTCCTGAGACCGGATACAGACTGTTTTTGATGGAAGGCCAATTGCTCGGGGATTTACTGCCCTTAGCTGTTCTCTGGAAGGCAGCGAGGCTTACTTTCAGGGCACACAGAGGAAGCCATCTGTCTGCTCAGACCCCCGCCTGAGTGCAAGCCGTGGAGTCCCCGGAGCCTTTGTTGATGTTGTTGTTATTGTTATTCTTCATTATTTATTGAACATCAGAAATACATAATGTGCTGAGAGACGATAATGTTCACGAGAAATATAGTTTATGTGTATGAAAAATGCTCGATCCAATGTGCTATACATAACGTTTGGGGAGGCTGATACTTCTAATCTGGCCATTGATAGAGTTAACGACTTAGAGTTGTAGACTTTCTTTCCTTGAGGTAAGAGTGAATGTTTAAAAAAATTGAAACTAACTACAGGAATATTTGTGCAAATCATCACATGAGATTGGCTCATAGAACTTATTGGATCTAGATGAGTCAGATTGCTAAGTAGACCATCACTCATATCTTTTTCTTCCTTTGTATGTCCTTTCATTTATTCATTCATTTAAAATACTTGTGCACACGTATTCTGTGTCAGACATCATGAAATCAAAGATTAATGAACTACGGTCATTATCTCAAATGCTTATCTCTAAAAAAAGCAGCCAAAGCAGTTTACTCTATATCACCTCTCGTCTTGGTAGACGTACTTAGATGATGCCCTTAGGATTAATACCGTCATAATTAGTATTGTGGTTAAGATCCTTGATAGCACAATTACAAGGACATTTATTATTTATTATGTGGATGACATTAAAGGGAAATGGCTTTTAAATTTGCTTAGCATCAAATATATCATATTGCAAATATAAGTTTAAGGATACAGAGTATGGAAGAATTTTTATTTTAGTAATCTTTTATCTCTTCAAATGGTATATATTTTTTAATTTTTATCTAACTCTAAAGATTCAAGATAAGTGAACAATTACAAATGATTCACCAACTAAAGTCAAACCAAACATTTTTCAGAATATCAGCCTCCTCTGAAATAAAATTAGCAATAAATGCATCTATTTCCTTAATTAAAAAGTAGTTCATATGCTATGTTGTAGGTATAGTATCATGTTTTAACATTTAGTTATAGAGAAAGTTTTCTTGGTCTGCATCTGTGGTACCAGAAATTTTCAATAGTTTGGACAAAGTATCGATGCTTGTTTTCTATGACCTTTGTAAACATCAATGTCTTTACAGAGGTTCAATATTTTCTTTTGAATACTGAGAGTTCAATGGAGAGAATACTGAAGAAAGACACATCCATCTTTATACACATGCCCATATATACAATTTTCTATTTGACACTTTTTTTCTCAGTCATAATAATAGTTACCAGACAACTAATTTATCACCATGGAATCAATCCAAGTGGCTAGGATTGACCAAAATCTTTATGTTATCCTCAGGAGAGGCTGAATCCATTCACAGAATATCCTTTGAATTAAAAAAAATAATTATGATACGAATATTGTCTTGAATAAACATACATGAAAGGCAAACATGATCATGGAATTATATTTTATTAAATCATACTTCTAATGATTTTCAATTATGGTCCAACAATTATAGTCAAAGTTTATACATATATATGACTTGTGTTATATATGTGAGCTCCCCTGAGAAAGTTTAAAAATTTTAGAAAAGCCCTCTGCATTTTGATCTGTGAGATGTGAGTCAGTACTTGATGTTTGCAAGTATTTCTTGAACGAATTTCTTTTAATTTGTCTCAAATAAGAGTTTTGGTAGCAAATTAGCCATCTAAAATTCCAGAGTTTACCCATCATTTAAGCACTCATTCCTTTTGATCAACAAGTACATACTGAGTAAATACCAAGTAGGATTCCTAGGACAATGTGTCGGACACACCAGGGTGGATGAGTTCCCGGACACTTTCCTCTGCTGCTTAGAGTGCAGTGATGACTTCACTATTTAGTCCATCTCCAGATGATATGGTGTCACTATGAGTACAAATCGCAGGGGCACAGGCTCAATATTCAGGCACTTTGAACTCTTGACTAGGTGTTCTCATGTAATACAAAATCTCCTCATTCATACTTGGTGTCCATGAGCATGTGATATTGCACAATTAGGCAGAGGTTGTGATTAATTCTTTGTCCAGAAAAACCGAATAATCAGGGAAATGTTCATTACACAGGAGCCAGCTCCCAAGACGGCTTCCAATGGTCTTACTTTAGTGTTCACAACTTGCATATATCTTCTAAAAATAGAGATATTGCAGGGGTGGAACCTCTGAGATTAGGTTCTTTGAAGGCTGGTTTCTGTCTTTGTGTGTGTGTGTGTGTGTGTGTGTGTGTGTGTGTGTGTGTGTGACTGCTTGCCATAGGGGAAGTGAGCTGCCAGGTCATGGGTCATGAAGCAGCCTTGGAGAGACCCACAAAGCAAAGGACCAAACCTGCCCAAAGTCCTGTGAGTGACTTTGAAGCAGATGTCTTGTCCCCTACCAAGTGAGGCTTTCAAATGAGTCCACAGCCCTGACCTATATTCTCACTGCAACTTCATGACACTCCTTGACCCTTGGGCACATTTAGCTAAGTCATGGCTGGATTCCTGACCCACAGAAGATATGAGATCATAATGCTTGTTGTTTTAAGCCACTAAAGAGAACTGAAGTCTCCTGTTCTTTCTTACCCCAATATGTTTGTACTTCTGGAAGAGCATCTCTCCTGGCATCTTTCTCCTAAGGGGCCATAAGAACCCAGGCTTCTTCCGTGTTGTAATAGTGCTGACCCCTCTTTAGGTTCTGGGGATTATCCTTATTACTAGGAATGGGGAGAAATCACAAATAGAGGGAGATTCATTCAATGGGAAGTAGGTCCAGGGGGGATGGGAAGGCTTGAAAATGACCTCCATCACTTCTGTCCATAGTCCATTGGCCAAAACTTAGTACCAGAACAGCACTTAATTGGAAGAGAGCTCTGGAATGTAATCTAGCTGTGTGCCCAGAAGGAACAGAAGATGCTTGGCAAACAACTTACAAGTCTCCACCACATGAGGCATAGAGTGATTGTGCCAGAATGGGGGCGGAGAGGAGAGAGAGAGAGATTAATTCCAGGCAGAGGAAAAAATTCCCTGGATACTGAAGTGTTTTGGTGTGGGAGTGGTGGAAAACAAGCAGAGAGACCACAATCAGACAATTAGCCCTTCATTTTTGCTATGAAGTGAGTAAGAAAGCAAATTTGAAAAACAACAGGAAGCTAATTTTGGGGGGGGAAAATATATATATATATATAATGTCATTATGCACCAAACTAGTAGATTTTAAAATTCAGAAGTGCCCATGCCAGTTACTCAGCTCAATTTCCATCAAGATAGCAAGAACATCTCAATCACCAGAATATCAATGCATGAAAGCAAGCCAGACAAGCCTCCCATAGTGCTATTGAACTTCATTTTCTTTATCTTTAAGATAATGCTATCGTGCTCTTCTATAAGAGAGTCCCAAAAACAGAAAAATTATTTCTAACAACAGAATTTTCACTAACAAATAACTTGGTCTTCACATCACCAGTACTGTAAATTTTAAATATATTTTGATTGGCCAAATTTTTAGCCTCTTTGTGCTATGATTTAAGTTTTCTTTGGATTCACATTTCAGCCTAATACATTTTAAAGCGTCATCCATTGAGAGATAAATCTCATAAGAAACCTCAGAAGAGAGTGTAGAGATTTGCATGAAATAAAGAAAGATTTCTGTTACCCATTATACTTCCTTTCTGAAGCTAAGGGTTCCTTTGTTTTCTTATTTCTACTGGTTGGAAATGTAAGAAACCAAAACTCAGAACATTCCTTGTTGATACAAAGACAAAACTACTTCCATATAATTAATAAAGAAATAATTTTATTTTCATGGTTTATTCTTATTTGTAAATTCATGGCGTTTAAATTATATAGATCACAGAATGGAAGAGAAGATATTGTATTAGACCCTACAAACCATTAAGAAATATTTTAAATAATTAAAATATAAATTAAAAAAAATTTCAATAGATCTAAAATCTCTTCCATAATAACAACTATTGGTGAGCCCAAAATAATTTACTATTATTATTTTGAAAGTTGCCCTTTAAGTCCAAGGAGCAGAGTTTCCAGTTTTAATGGAATCTGTTTTATATAAAATAAGTGTCTGGGGGAGAAAGCCAGTAAATCTCATTTGAACCTAAAAGATGAATAGATGTTTCTCTATGATTGTGAATTCTGCTTTTTCCATTTTTATTTGGATATTAAATCTTTGGAAGGAAATATTAGTTGAGATGGTTTGGGCCTACTTTATCATTTTGAAGGATGTTCTTACAGGCAGAATAAAAGGCCATCCTTTATAGATAAATGATTGAAATAACATTACTTTGGAAACAATTTAGTTGAAGAAAAAACTTGGAAATGCCACGACAACAATTCCCCTCGCACATCGCCTTATTCTGCAGTGCACAGACACTTGACTTTGAGCTCTGTTCTGGCCTCTCGCCTTGCCAGGCATGTAATCTGGGACTAGCCATTTGTCATCTCTGATGGGTGTCTTCTAGCCTGTATGCTACTTTGTGTGGCTTTAAAGAAGTCTTCCCCCAAACACCCGGGCATCCTTGAGCCTCCACTACACAAGGTGCTCTTGCACCAGCCGCATCCATCCCACCTCCTAACAGGACCACTGGAAGCAAAAGCCCTCTGTAACTTAGATAGTGTTGTTCAACTAAGAAGCACTGTCATCCAGGTCACAGACTGGGAAGGGCCAGAGAATGAACATTTGAGACTTTGCAGGCCACGCCTTCTCTCTGGCAGCCACTCAGCTCTGTACAACACAGAGGCACCTGCAGACAATGAGGACATGAATGGGTTTGGCCATTGCTCAACAAAGCTTCATTTTTGGACTTGAAACCATATGATTTTCATGTGTTGCAAAATATTCTTCTTCTGTGCTTCTACCCTAAACATTTAAGATGTGAAATTAGTGTTAGCTCACAGGCCATAGAAAAATGGGCAGCGGGCTGGATTTGGCCCACAAACTGGAGTTTTCTGACTTCTGATCTCGATCACTTACCTAAGTCACCGAAAAATCTCAACTCCTTCTACTCCAAGTGCGATCCTGGGAGTTTCTTAGAAATGCACCTACTCAGACTGATAGTCTCAGGAGCTGTGTGCTTATCAGAATCCCCCAGCTGACTGTAGTTCTCGTTTACATTTGAGAAATCTTGATCTGGAACAGAAAGAGCAAAGGAAATAACAGGCTTGGGAGTAGAGTGAGCACAGACCACAGAAGTACACACAGAGAGCTGTGCAATTATTAGCACAAGAGCCCTTTAGGTCTCTCTCAGAACCAAGTCTTATCTAAATTAGGTCTCTGTATATATCAACATACTATTATATGTACACTCACACACACACACACACACACACACGCACACACGCACACGCACACACACAGGCATGAGATGGCTTACCAGTCCACCGAAAACTTCAAAGCAGGCCGTTGCTCTAAGTGGGATCTATCTGATCATGGTAACAAATACTATAGAAAAGCCTGCAATGTTCTTTTTGAAATGAAATCGAATTAAAATCCTCAGAGATGAGGAGTGTGGACTCACTTAGTCAGGTGGGATGGCTGTACGCGGACTCAGTGTCCCCAGGGCATGGTCTCCTTAGAGCTAAATGCAGTAGCTGATGTTCATGGTGAAAACCCCAGGTGGCAAGGGAAGAGGAAATCATATCCAGTGGTCTTGCTTACGAAGATGGGGACATGTCCCTGCATTTTAAAAAGGTTTTCATCACAGGTAGTTAAAGTGAAAGAGGGTTGAACTTACAGCAGCTTACCATCAAGTATTCAAGAAAAGTTTTTATTCCAAGTGACATGCTCCAAGGATGCTAAATAACTGTGACTTTGTTGTCTTAAAGATTTTCATGTGTTCAATTTTATTTACCATTCTTGAGGGTGCATATCTCAAATCTTTTATTTCATGATCCCATTGGAGGATGCAAGATCATCTTTTTCTTCTTGTCCTTCTTACCTTTAACTTCTTAATAAGACCAGAAAGCTGCTATCACAGGTGAGCAGGTGATTGTGGGAGTAAGAAAAGAAGATACTGTTATTTCATCTTTTATAACTGTTCTCTCCCCCAAAACAGAATTCTGAGCCATCATTTTATCTTTCATTCCTCTCTCTCTGTCTCTCTTTTTTTTTTTCTTTAAATTTCACATCTACTTATATCTTTTAAAATGTATTATGTAATCCTGTGACCTTCTCCTCCAACTTGGCATCTAACATAACACAAGGAATGAATCCTATATAATAAAGAGGTAATATGCAAATTGACAATCACATCCTCACACAAGATGGTCAGCCCCATGTGATCACAAGATGGATGCCACAAGATGGCTGGCAGGGGAGGGCAGCTGTGGGTGACCAGGCCTGCAGGGGTGGGCAGTTAGGGGCGACCAGACCAGCAGGGGAGGCCAGTTGGGGGCAACTGGGCTGGCAGGGGAGCAGTTAGGTGTTAATCAGGCTGGCAGGGGAGTGGTTAGGAGGTGAGCAGGCTGACAGGCAGAAGCAGTTAGGGGCAATCAGGCAGGCAGGCCAATGAGTGGTTGGGAGCCAGCTATCCCAGATTGTGAGAGGGACAGCCCCTGAGGGGTCCCAGATTGGAGAGGTTGCAGACTGAAGTGAGGGATACCCCACACCCAGTGCACGAATTTCATGCACCAGGCCTCTAGTATATAAATAAAAAAGATACAATTTTTTATTTATTGGTGGGCCAAATCCAGCCCACCACTCACTTTAAAAATGTATAACTATGTATGGCAATGGATACTAACTAGAGTTACTTTTGTGATCATTTCACAGTAATGCATATATCAAATCATTATGTTCTATAGCTGGAACTAATATATCATTTACGTCTCAATAAAAAGATAAGTAGATAGCTGAATAAATTGAGGTAAATAGAAAATGTTTATCATGAGTAGCATACCCAAGCTACATACTTTTGACCATCAAAGGATTCTGAAGATCATTTTATTCCTTCTTGAGAATAATGGACTGTAGGACAATCAAAATCTGAATGAAGACTGATTAAGGAAGTACCTGTGATGATGGCATTTAGAGGTGTTTTCACATCCCTCTGTCTCCCTGTTTGATGTAAGGTGAGCGGGGACAAAACTGTGTTAGGGAGGAGAGAATGAGAATATGTAGGGAAAATCAGTAGAAAAAGGCAAAGCCTGGGTGTGACAGGACCAGTTCCGTTTTCTTCCCTGAAACCCTAATTGAGAAATACATGGCAGATTGTGGGGCCTACTACTTCTTTGAGCTCTGGCCAGGCCTGGAATTGATAGGGGACCCAGTTCCCGGGCAATTCTCCACCTGCAGTATGCCATACTTAGAATTAAGTGGCAAAGTGATGTGCATTAATGAGGGCCCAGAGCACTGTCAGGACGCTGGAGGGAAAGTCATACTTATGGTAATTCAGTTTCAATAGGTGGGTCTTGTAAAGAGAATGGCTGACAGGAGGTTTAACAAAGCCATTTCCAGGTGGGCCAGGAAGATCGGCATTCCCACTGAATAGGGACAAGAGAACCGCTTCAAGGGCAGAGTGAACACACCCCCTAATCACATGGGAAAGTCTGCCTTTGCTCCAAGGTTGAGCAGCCCGCAGAGAGTAAAGGAGAAGCCATGTCCTTTGCAGAAACATGGCACAGGGAAGGAAGCAGCCAACTGCAGGTCCTCACGTTGACAACCACAATCATAAGGCATATATCAGAATACTAGTACAGGCACATCCCCTTAAAATGATCTTCACACTTCAAATTAGCTTCTGCAAAAGTACTCATAAACAAAACATGTCATAGGCATAGGACAAGAATGGTTTAGTGCCACACACGTTTTTGTTTTGATTTTTCAAAATTAGAAAATACTGATTTTTGTCTTCAGTGTATTTTTCCCCCCCAAATACATGCTATGCGTTTGGCTCTATGTATGCATGCTGGCCATTGGAGGTGCTGTGGGAGAGAGGTCAAGCCCAGATCTCACATTTGAATTATTGAATGATTAATCAGGTTTCTTTTCTGACTGGATATATATATATATATATATATATATATATATATATATATATATATATATATATATATACATAAGTAGGCTAGCCACACTGATTATATATATATATATATATATATAATCAGTGTGGCTAGCCTACTTATGCAAAGGTTTTCCATTATTTCCCAACTTTTCAGAAGGTTTTCTTTATGAATTATATCTACACATCATCATTTGCGTTCATCCCCACTGTATGGGTCGTTTTGTTGTTGTTATTGTTGTTGTTAATTCTCACCTGAAGATATTTTCCATTGATTTTTAAAGGGGTTAGAAGGGAGAGGGTAGAGAGAAAGCCAGA
Source organism: Pipistrellus hanaki (assembly GCF_964339955.1). Classification (NCBI taxonomy): domain Eukaryota; kingdom Metazoa; phylum Chordata; class Mammalia; order Chiroptera; family Vespertilionidae; genus Pipistrellus; species Pipistrellus hanaki. The sequence goes on from NC_140505.1 coordinate 4,785,566, forward strand.
GACATCAATGTGAGACACATTGATGGGTTGCCTCCTGCACATGCCCCCAGGGATGCTGGGGATTGAATCTGCAACTCAGGTGCATGTCCTTCATCTGGAATCAAACCTTCAATCTTCAGTCCTCAGGCCAACATTCTAACCACTGAACAACACTGTCCAGGTCCCCACTCTGTTTTAAAAGCCAAGCTCTAACAGAGAGAGGGGGTTAGTAGAGGGGAATATGTTTATCTCCTCACCAAGGGAGACATCTATCATTCACTCTCTTCTCACGTGAAGGAATCCAGAAGACACCTTAACTTGTCACCGACTTTGAGGGTTTGACATGCTTTTATGAATGACACAATGCTTATCTCTCAAATGAGAATCCACTTGGGGAGGTACCCAAGCCACCGCACAGAAGGCCATTCAAGGATGAGAAGATTATCCCCTTATGAATGTTAGGCAGGTGGAAACAGAATAGGGCAGTAGTATCTCAGGTGCCATTAGAGTGTGAAATGAAGTGCATCTTTCTCTAGCTGAAGAGTTCAATGTGAGCTAAGAATACATGTGAGCTTTCAGACAACACAGTCACTTTTCCATTCACTTCGTGCATGAAGCATTCTGAATGTGAACATTGGAGAGGAAGGGCTGAGGCCTCTTCCCTATGAAATCTTCTAGCAGAGGCACTACTCCTCACAGGCGCCTCTGAGGCCACCTCAGAACCTGACTGGATGAGGCCGCCCAGAGCTCTGCCCTTAACGTGACACCATTGAGAGTCTCTCACAGGCCATTCTGTTAAAACTGACACTTGGAGGAAACAGTTGTTGGATGATTTTAATGTTGATTTTATCCAGTTACTAAGGAGATGTTTTCTGCTTGGAAACAGTCTGATGCTTGGCTCTGAATTTATTGAATCTGTTCTGTAGAATACAAAGGCTGTAAACCTGCTCTTCTTTCCTTCCTTCCTTTTGCTTTACTTCTCTCTCTCTCTCTCTCTCTCTCTCTCTCTCTCTCTCTCTCTCTCTCTCTCTCTCTCTCTCTCTCTCTCTTTAATTTTCCTTGGAGGAGCAACTCTTCTAACAAACAGAGGAGTTAATTTGGAAAGTGCACCACTCAAGTGATATGAACAGTCACTTTGATAGCGGAATGTAATTTTCAGTGGTGTTGAAAGACCCTGAATTCAGGTGTATTTTGATAGCGGAATGTAATTTTCAGTGGTGTTGAAAGACCCTGAATTCAGGTGTATTTGCATAAAGCGCTGGGTATGGTGCCATTTGTTAAAGTGAGTTGAACAGATAGTACTTAAATGGCACATAAACGTGTGTTGTTTTGAACTGTTTATGTCAGTAAAGTGAATCTAATGACACAAACATAATAATACCTTAACTGCTTTTATAACCTGCTTACAATATTTATTCTTTCTGGAGCCCAGCCTGTGTTATCTACAATTCAACAGGAATTTTCAGTCACAGCCTCCACATAGTTAATGTTAAAAGGGATCAATATGGACTGCATTTTACTGCAGACCCATGGGCAATGGCTCGCTGTTAATGACCACAGCTGCCAACTAACATCTAACACAGTGATTTTTCTCTTCATAAATTCAGTGGAGACCACTGTGAAATAAACTCCACGATTATGCTATGATATTTCAGTATTTTGCTCTCTCATACACTCTCTCTCATATTTAAAAACAATGGTTTCTTCAACTTTGGCTCTGCATCCCATTATCGAGAACTATCACCCCAATGCTAAGGCTTTGCTATCCACATCACTAGTGTAAGTAAGAACAAGAAAGCTGATTTTAGTACTTTTTACTTCATCCTTTTCATGTCATTGAGTAATATATATATATATTTAAAGTTACCTGAAAAGATCAGCCTCATGCCAAATGCATGTCACTGTAGAGAGAAATGTAGTTGGAATTGCTTTTCAAAATGGCGCATTCTTAGATGATTGGCATGTGTTGTCTGTTAGAGTCACTCCTAGTGAGGGTAGATTCTGTCTTGAATATTCTTTATCTAGTTTTTTTTGTTTGTTTGTTTGTTTTTCTGGAAATGTTCATTAAATGTCACTATGCCACTTTGAACCTGACACCATGCTAGTTATTGAAAAGAAAGAGAGGGGGAAAAAAGAGAGAAGAGAGAGAGAGAGAGAGAGAGAGAGAGAGAGAGAGAGAGAGAGAGAGAGAGAGAGAGAGAGGAAAGGAGGAAGGAAGGAAGGAAGGAAGGAAGGAAGGAAGGAAGGAAGGAAGGAAGGAAGGAAGGAAGAGGGAGGGAAGGGTGGGAGGAAGAAAGGGAGGGAGGGTGGAAATGAAAGAAAAAAGCAAGTGTAGTTATGACTTTAGACACTGGAGTAGATTGTCTGACCATAACCAGCTATTGAATCTTTTTGTATCTCAATCCTCTTACCTGTAGAATGGGGCAAGAATAGTACCTACCTTGTAATAATTTTGTTGAAAACTTAAATAACTATATATAGCATTAGAATGCCCATTGTCACTATAACAGCTGGCATATTGTAAAGTGTTATTATAATGGGAAGCTATTTGTATGTGTGGCCTTGTTAGTAAGTGTCCTTTATTCTTATTAGTCAAAAGTCATTATTGGCGACCAAATTTCCTCAGATTTAAAGACATCAACATGTGCTAACCTCTCGCCCTGCCATTTACCCATCTTTCTGTTCATTGCTCTCCTTCTGTTACATCTATACCATGTGCTTTGATGTCTTTTAGTCTTTCTCCCCAGCTCTCAGAACACATGACCCTTCTTCCTTGAGCTCTCAGTACTACAGACAATGTGAGAAACCCATTGCTGAGAACACTGGTAGTAAAGCTCACTGATTTCCTCAGATCCATTTGGTGGATGGAAGGCACTGACATTTTAGTGATGGAGAAAAACAGAAGTCCGCAGGTATTGAATGTGGTCTGTGGGTTTCTGTCTTGGAGTGGTTGAGTGCAGCTCAAAGAAGACAAGCAAAGACCATGAAAGTGACAGGGCTACCTGAGTGCGGATTCCATAGAGCACTCCCAAGTATCTCAGAGTTTGGAGGGAAGCACCGGTGATCCAAAACCAGGCTGACAACTGTTCTCACAATCACCTCCAGACGGAGAATTCTAATTCCAATCCAGTGCCTGTGCACGTGGCCTCATTGCTCTCCCTCAATCGATATTCTTTGAATTCCTTGTGTTCCTTTGTGGAGAAAGCTTCAATTAGCTGATTATCAGTCTTTAGCACATCCCTTTCACTTCTTTTGGTGTTTGATTGCCCCTAAACAAAGAAAGCTAATAATCTATTTTTATCAAGAAGGGTATTTGGTCTGCAGAAGTCAGAGCCTCTGAAATGAGCTGGACTTGAGGAGGGGGTTTCATTGAAGATCTGTAGGTTGTTGGGGCATCCAAGGAATGTTTAAAGCACTGAGTGTAAAAGCCACAAAGCCTGTATTCTGATTGGGAATATATTGAACTTGTGAGATATTCAAATGGATGTGTCTTCTTTCTGTTCCTGGATATTTTCCAGGAAGGAAGGAAATAATCTCTGAGCTGTGCCTGTGGGGAAGTCAGCTTCCACAGGGCTCTAGGCCATTCCTTCCTGCTTGCAAAACCTTGCAAAGCAGTAAAATCTTTTCTCAACATCAATGAAAGCCCCTGATGAAACAGATCTGCCCTTATTTCTTAAGCTTTTTGCCTGTCTGACTAAGGTCTGGCTAAGGGTTTGGGGAAGGTAGTTCGCTGTTTCTTAGTTCCAAGTCACATTAAGAGTCTTTCCAAGTCACAAGTTTCAACAAGGCCAAGTTGGATCTTCATCAGAGAAAAAAAAAAATCAGAATTAATCAAATAATAAAATGTGGGCGCCATGTTCCTTCATTACTATAACCACTGGCTCACATTTTGGAGGTGTTTACCCTGTGCCAGACACAGTTGTAAGTGCTTTACTTATAGGAATTCTTTCAATCTTTACAACAACCTTCTGCGGTAGGAACTGATATTATCTCTACTATGTGGATGGAGAAATTTAGGCAAAAAGTGTTAGTTGACTTGCCTGGTGTTAACAGTTTATTACAGCAGAACCAAAAGGACACTAAAAAACACTTTGCCTCATTCCATTTCATGAATTGTAGTGGGTCTATAGACTTCTATAGACCCACTTTACTTTAATAATTGCAAGTGTAGAAAGTGATGACATTAAAGAAAATGGCAATGATGCCCGGTCAGTGTAGCTCAGCAGTTGAGCATCGACCCACGCACCAAGAGGTCACTGGTTTGTTGTGGGCTCAATCCCTAGTGTGGGATGTGCAGGAGGCAGCCAATCAATCTTTCTACCTCTCTCTCATCTTCCTCTACCTTCCTCTCTCTCTCAAAATCAATAGATTTAAAAAGAAAAGAAAATGGCAATGAAATGAATAGGTGATAATAAAACTTCAACTCTAAGAGTGCTGAGAATTGAGTAAACACTTGCATTCCACACTATTTTTAATGTTTCCAGCATTTTCAATATTTTATAATTCCCTTCTCTACACAATTTTAAATGAAAACACACATGAGAGTCGTTTCCTGATCTAAATAAATCACTCTCCTTGGTGAACTAGCAGTTATTAAAAATGTCTTTTCAGCTCTAATTTTTTGTTAAGGAAGTCTGCTGATCATCTTCCATCTGCTTGTTGGGACCACTGTCCCTTCTCCTGCAGCTTTGCTGTCTCAGGTGGCTGGAGGGAATGGATGGGATTGAAGAGCACCCTTCCCCTGGGCTTCTTGTGGCATTGAGACAGTTTGCAGCACTGACAGATGAAAGGATGGGAAGGGCAGGAGCCAGGGTACATCCTGCTTCCTTCCCTGACAGATCCCCCCTCACACTGGCTGCCTGAGGGCTCCACAGCCCTGACTGGTAGCTGGCCCTCTCCAAACAGCTCTTGGGGGGTTAGCAACTGCTTCCTTCCTGGGGGTTGATAATGCTCCCTACTACTAACCCCCGAGTCCTCCCCTAGAGCACCTGCCCACACCATTGCAAATAGTGCCTTCACTCCCCTCCTTACTCGGCATGAGTGTGCTGTCTGTTTCCTGCCGAAACCTGATGGAAACAGAAACCTTTGCAATTTAGTACAGTTATCTATTTAATATTACTCTTTCGATTCAAAACCAATTTTCCATATTTTTGAGCTGAAATAAACTCTACCAAGCGTCTGCTCATAAGCATATGATCTAGTTTCCAAAACTCAGGTGGACTTTGAGGCTTTTATTCAACAGCAAATCTAAGTGGTGAGTACTTTCCATTTTATCATATAAAATTAAATTAATTGTACATGACAGAATTAGGTAATGTCATTAGCATCTCTGTATATCACCAGGGCCATTGGAGTCAAGAGGCTCTCTGGTGATGAACAGGCTGCTTGATGCCTGAGGTTGAGAGAATTAATAATTTTTTGAGTGGCTATTGAATCCTGAAGTTATTCAGGTGCTATGAAGAACACAGATGAGATGAGAATCGATCTGTGTGCTACTATAAGAGATGCACAATCAAGATGTTTATTTTAGGAGTTTTGGTTCCTTTATGAATGGGGATGAGTAGAGCTCATGTATCTCAGTTGTCCATATTTGTAACTTTTCAACCCAAGTGCATCATTTTTCAAAAATCCAAGACTTAAAATATGTGCTAGGATTCAAGACCAGAGGCCTTATGTTTAATAAAAATTTGTGTCTGTATTAACAAATAAATGAATAATTGACATTATGCTGTGACATACACCTAATCTTAATGGAAGGTAAAAATACAAGGATTACAAATTAGTATTTCTAAAACTGTCTTATATCTTAAACCATAAATATGATTAAGATAGTACGTGAAAGATTTACATAAGAAGATTGTACGAAAAGTGTGAATTTTAAATATAGGTTTAATACTTAACATACTTATCACCACACACATAGTAAATGATTAAGCTACCCAAGAAATGTGAGTTGTTTATTGCAACAATTTAGCCTTTGATGACTAATAAATTACCCCAAAACTTGGTGTCGTAACAAATATTTATTTAACTCTTAATTCTATTGGTCAGGAATTTGGGCAGAGTTCAGCTGAGTAGTTCTTCTGTCTCCATTTGTATTCATTCATGCATTTTGAGTCTGCAACCAGGACAGCTGGGAAGTAGCTAGTCTAGAACCACCTCTCTCTGCTCCACATGGTCTCTCGTCCTCCAGCAGGTTAGCCAGGCTTGGTCATGTGGCAGCTGGGCAGGAGCCAAGAGCTCCAGTAGAAATGCAGAAGAGAGGCCTAACGCTGCTTCTATCACATTGAACGGTCCAAAGCAAGTCCAGGCAGGCCAGATTCAGGGAAAAATAGAATCCATGTTTTGATGAGATGAGCTTCTAAATCCCAATGCAAAAGGCACAGAAGCAAGGAAAAGTGGAGGATTGTGGGCAATTTGCCATCCACCATAATTCGATAATAGGGAACAATGTGGAATGAGTGATGAACCAAATGCACTATTGTGCCTTCTGTGATCAGAGAAGGTGGAGAAGGAAGAAACAATGTTTTGCATGGGTCAACATATACAGATAGTACACACACATATGTGTAGATACCCCCATGAGCTATTTCTCAGACACAAGGAGAACTTTGTTCCCTACCAACACTCTACTTTATTTTTATTTTTTTAAATATATCTTATTGACTTTTCACAGAGAGGAAAGAAGAGGAATAGAGAGTTAGAAACATCAATGAGAGAGTAACATTGATTCAGCTGCCTCCTGCATACTCCCTACTGGGGAAGTGCCCCCAACCAGGGTACATGCTCTTGACCGGAATTAAACCTGGGACCCTTCAGTCTGCAGGCCGACGCTCTATCCACTGAGCCAAACCGGTTAGGGCCCAACACTCCACTGTAGTCTCGTGTCTCTATCTTTTGACCAGTCTACAGTCTGTCAGTTTTTTTTCCTTGGCTTTTCTGTACTCTCCCCCTACTCACTCCCTGACTCTCAGATCTGCTCTGTTCCTTCCTTGCGAGAGTTTTATTCTTCCCCAGTCTCTCTTCTCCCTCTTACTCTCCCTTCCAGAATCTGGCAGAAACCAAGTCAATGAAGAAAACAGTCACTTGGCAGCATGAAGAAGCAATTAGATGCCAGCTTGCAAAGAGCTTGAGGATGTTTCAAGTCCAAGTGCTGAACATCTGACTGAGATTGCGGACATAACACAGGGAGAAGCACTTGAAAGACTATTAGCCAGCCAAAGCTTGGCCCCTCACACTTTTTCCACTGCTTGTGACAAGAAGGCTTATAGGGTCTTGCTTAAGCCAGTGAGAGTGGAAGGCAGAATGGATCAATGAGCAGCGGCGAGAGAGTTCCAGAAATAATGAGAGCCTGTCTCCTTACCGATAGGACCTGGACACAGTGGTTCCCAGAACACAATGGAGCTCTTTTGGGTACCGGTGACAATAAAAGTAGAGGATTCCAAATCCCACTGAAAACCCACAGCTCCGTTAATTTCTGAGTGGTTACTGATATGTGCTAGGTCTTATTTTTGGAAGCACAAAGCTAGCCCTTCGTCTCATTCTGCACAGTACTCAATACTGTGCTCAGACATGCAGTGGGCTATTACTCAAACCTCTATTTTCTGTTTTTTATTGTTACTCTTTTAATGCAGACTTGCCCCTTACCCAAGCCTGGATTGCTGCTCCACCGAGGGTTTTTCAGACATCATTAACCACAGGAAGAGAACATAACACAGCAGAAACTCAGGATTGAATAACAGCCTTGAAATTCAAACTGACATCATGTATTATTGTTTGCATTATATACTAAACAGTTAGTGGGAACAATTAGCAATTAAAGACTCTTAGGTGCAGTTATATGGTTTTCTGAAATATATCCTGAATAGCAGGATAAGTGCTTTGGCTGTAAGCCAGTCATCAAAAAGCCTGCAGAAAACTCTAATCTAAAATGCATGCTCCTTTATGGCCGCTGAATGAGGCACGTTAATCAAGCAAAGCCACACATGAGGTGGGGGCCTTCAGGTGTATACTTTCACTGTGAAGCAGTTTTCTGTTTTACCCAACATCCATGAAGTCCCAAGGAAATAACCGGATTTGCACACACATTTTCTCCACCTCACTTTCATGGAAAAAAAAAAAAACATATTATAAGCACAGAAACAGAGACCCAGAAATATTTTTAAAGGAATGTATCCTGAATCCAGTGAAAATTAATATAATCTCTCCTATCTTCCAAACCCTTCAGTACTTGACAATGATACTTGGTGTACATTATAATGGTCCCAAGGCTCTTAATGTTCTTTCCATAGCATCAAAATGAGATTCTATCATGATCAAACTAATTTTAATATTAAATATATATATATATATATATATATATATATATATATAATTTTTAAAAAATTAAATACATATGGTGACTTTAGTATTCTTGCAATATTCATCCTTCCAAAAGGCCACATTCCCTCTCATATTGAATAATTTGGACTTTGTATTTTATTATGTGTCATGCTCATTTTTTAAAAAATACCAGAGTGCTGGCTTCAGTTCATCCACTACTAATAGTGGTACAGATTTTTTTTTCTGTTTCCAAATCAGAACCTTATTATGCAGTAAACTGATCCCAGTCTCAAAGTTAGCACAATTTTAAGGACTATGGAACAGACTGGAGATGGTTGACTAGCTTCTGTAGAGCACTTACTAAGGAAAAAGAGGAGACATGTTAAGGAAAGTAAAGACAAATTCCTAATTGACCTCATTTGTTCAGATCTTTGGAATAATCTGTACAGAAACAGCTGATCATATTGAATAGCATAGCTTCCCTCCTACATCCCAACGTGACAGTACCAGTAGCCATAATGTGTGCGATAGGACCGATAAAACTAGGTGATCCCATTACAGATTTGGCCATAACCTGAGCACTTCACATTTTAACATAGCCTCAAGTTATCTTAAGGGGGAAAACATGGAACAAATAATTGGAAGCAATAAATCCATTTTCTTGTGGTTTATTTTTTTTTTTAAGTAAGAATGGGCAATATGGACAGTAACTATTTCAAAGTTTGAAAATAAAGTATGTGAACCAGTATAGACATTAAACTTTGAAATAGATACATACATATGCAAAAATAACTTGATTATAAATCAAGTTTGCTTAACCATACCTTATTTTTCTAACATGAGAATAGAAAAACAGACGCTCAGCAGCAAAATACGGAATGGAAAACGGTAACCAGGAGCCAGGTATTCTGTGCAAGTTGCAATTTTACAGTTAAAATGCAAAGTGGAATGCAGTTTGAAGTTTTCCAAAGTATGAACTTAATGAAATGACCTGTGATTTTGGTTTATCAGTGTGGGTATGGGCTTGCTTTTGGGTGTCTGCAGCCTGCACCATGAGGTGGTTTTGCGGTGAGCTGCGGGCTTCCTTTGCACTGTGCTCAAGCCAAGCCATTTCCCTCAGCAACTGAAGTTGCGAAGACGTGTGTATTCCTCTCATTCTGACTGGGTGGCGAGCAATCTCGCTGAGTGGGTGAGCACACAGGCCTTTGCGCCAGACTGCCTGTGAGTTTCAGAGGGGCCATGCGCTCTGCTAGTGATGTGCACTCCCAGGAGATGGCGCTATGGCTCAGTCTGAATTCTCAAATCCTTTCTGGCCCACCTCAGAGTGGTTTAAGGTTGAAAATCTCAGAATCTCTTTTAAGCCGCTTAAAAAGTAATCATTATTGGATGGCATTGGGAAATAGGAAATGAGTTGAGAACACAGATATGTAGATTAAAAATAAAATCCTGAACTTAAAGCACTTTAATGACTATGTGGATGCAGGACAATCAGAGGGGGTTGAAGCCAATATTTATGGCCTCATTAAAAGGGAGGGGGGGAAAAAAAAGACTATATTTTTGGACATGGAATAAGACAGAAAGCAAGGGGGTGACAAAAAGCCAGGTCATTCCAAAATGTTGTTGGAGAATATGTATATAATTATTATTTTTATAAAAATGGTGCTATTCCAGATTTTTTCATTTGTTTACCCTAAAATATTTTTACCTCAATGTCTGTCCTCCACCCGATCTTTTTCTATCTCTTTTTGCAGTAGGATAGTACCTCACCTCACATGAGTTTGAAGTTTTGCCATCATCACATTGTATCCCTCCTTTATAAGAAACCTCATATTTATGGCTGACTCCCCAAAATACAGCCATAGAATTAAGTGGCCAGCCAGGAGGGCCCTCATCCAGTCCTGCAGGAGGAAGAATGTTCTGGAAGGTGGCTGAGGGGGTGAAGGTGCTCCTCCTGGTGACCAGCTATTTCAGCCGTAATGTGGCAGCGGGGATTTCAGAAATAAGCAGCCACGGCAATAACATTTGTATTTGGACAGTTCTGACAATTACCGGGTGTAGCCAGGAGTTTCCCCTCCTGGGAACCCCTCAGGGTTCTCTGAGTAGGTGAGATGGGAGTGGTGCCAATGCAATTCATTCACCAAGGCGGCTTGTGCAGGAGACCGGTTTGGTCAGTCGCCTTGCTGGCAGCTGGGACAGTTGGTGTATAATTCACATCCTCTAGTCTCTAACCGTATGCATTGGTGGCATGCGCAATGAGGTTCTCTGTTTTGTGTGAAGGGTGCCTGTGGGTGCAATGATGTAACATATCTTGGTTTCTCACGAGCATGTGTGAACATTCTCATGTCAGCCAGGACTTTCCAGGGATACAAAGAGTTATCACTGACCTCATGGAGTTCCTAATGGAGTTTGGGGCCATCACTATTAACTAACTAGTAGCCCTGGGCACAAATTCAAATTCGTGTGCCAGTAACTCACTGCCACCCCCCTGTAGTCTCTGCCTGCTGCCTCGCCCTCCTGTAGCTCCCCAGCCCCTTCTCCCCACCCCGCCCCCACAGCTTGCTGCCCTGCCCCCTCCTGTAGCTCTCTGCTGCCCACTTGCAGCTTGCTGCCACACCCTTCTGCTGATCCTTGATCCAGTCATGTGGTTGGTCATTACGCCTCACACAGTAACAAATAATTAGCATATTCCTCTCTTATTATATAGAATTTTAGTTTTTGGATTTTTAAAAATATATATTTTATTGATTTCAAAGAGGAAGGGAGAGAGAGATAGAAACACCAATGATGGAAAAGGTGACCATTTGTTTCCTGGGTCGATGCTCAACCACTGAGCCACTTCAGTCCAGCTAATTTTAATTTTTATTAAAAGCACTGTCAAGCAACTATTTCTACTATTTGATATTGTCACAGTCTTTGTGACTTTTTGCTTTATGGTGATAACATTTGGGGGTTTGTCTTTTATTCTAAGGTTCAAATTCTCATCATGTTTCTTGATTCTTATTTTACTCAAAGCTAGACTAGTGGTGATGGCTGATGACTATTACTTCGAATTTAAGTATCATAAGAAAAAAAGGTTAAATTTTCTTCTAATAATAGGCTGAAATTATACAAGTGAAGTGAATTTTTATAACATAGAGATTTGGCTTTTCTCCTAATTCCTAGCAGCTCAAAACATTCTAATTAGGTTCAATACTATTCACAATGCTAGCTGTTTTTCCCTATGTGTTGACACGCTGGGGTGAACACCTGGTCTTTGAGCTCAGACCTGAGTTGGATTCTGGATTTCCCTTACTGGCTGTGTAGCCCGGTTGCATTATTGATCATATCTGAGTCTGGGGCTCTTCCCCATAAAACGGGGAAATGCTTGCCCTCCCAGGGATGCTGTGTGAATATTGAATAACTAATTAATCTTTAATACCCCGATATATTTAAGGACAGTCCTGTAAGAGGCACGCCTTCTTCCTTACTCTCTGTCTCTCCAGGCAGCGATGCTACAAATGCCCACAGAGGACACATGTGCTCTGTTCTGCCAAAGAAATGAGTTTCCTGGTGATCTGAACTATCTAAGTGTTGCTTTCTGGTTTTAAGTTGGAGCAGAGAGGATGCAAACGCTGCTCTCAGGGGAGTAGGGGAAAGCCAGAGACGGGCTGGAATGATCCCTCTGAAGGTTCCCTGATAATCTCCAGTCCCCCCCCCCCCCACCCAGAGAGGGAAGCCTGTGGAAAAGACTCCTTGGAATCAGGGGTGCAAATGCACCTGCCTCACATCTCTGTCCCCGGGGAAAATGGCTCCGAAATCAGGACTCCTCATCGCGTCCGTGGTCCCGCGTGTTTGCAGGTGTCACAGGCTGCTCAGGGGGAAGCGGACAGCGGGGGAGGCTGACTGCAGCCGGCAGGCCCACAGGGCCCAGAGCAGGCCTACCCGTGCAGAGTTAAAGCAATCAGCAAGCGCATTAACAAAAGCTCTTCTTCTTCGCATCCACATAAAAAAGCAATCCTACCCGACGTGGCTTCTTCCAAGTGTTGCTGCCGCTTCTGCTCTTTAAAAGCCTCCGCGTATAAAAGCGGGGAGAAGAGAAAATGTGACATTTCACTTCCTGTGTGTTTTCTGCTGGGTGACCTTGTATGCTAATCACACACAGAACTCCTCCTGCTTCCTCTCACCTCTAAGCTATGGATTTCCGTTAGCAAAGGTGGCAGGTACACACTCAGGGCCGCATTGTTAATTAGAACTTTTGGGTGAATTTTAACGTGAGGCAGACCAGGTGCTGGGAATACATGTATATACATATATGAACAGATCTTATTTTTAAAAAGGCAACCACCTCTTCAATAAGTTGGCTCCATCTCTGGCTGGTTCTTTTGGCTCCTTATTTTAATGGCAGTCTTTGAAAAAATAATGTAATAAAAAAGAAAATCATCACAAACTTTACACTCTAAATTGCATGTGCTGACAAAGGCTGACAAAGGAACACTATGCCCTAGAGACAAAGCAGGTGGGAAGCATGTAAAATGCCTGTGAAGTCACAGAGGGAAGATCAACGACGTACATCCCTCCCCCTGCACCCAGGGCACTCATTCTTACCAGAAGGCTGACGGCCCCAGGAGCCAGTGGGAGGGACCAAGGAGAGGACTGGGCTCCTCTGAGCCTCCAGGCCGGGCACACGCAGGGGCAGAGGGCCTGTGTTTGTGGGTGATGGTAAAGCATGTAGAAAACATTCCCTGTGATGGAGGAAGCCCAACCAGCAGGCTAGGTAAACACGCCATTAATCATGCTATTATTTAAGCGCACGCAGAGTCATTGCTCAATTATCACTGCTAATGAAGAGGAGCAATTGAGTGGGTAATCATCCAACATGGCAGCGAGAATAATTGATATCCGAGTCAAAATGACTTTTTGTGCTTACATCTGAATATCATTGTGGCTGGTAACCGGGGCTCCTAGCCGAGCGCCCAGCCGGCAGGGGAGGCCCCGGGAGAAGCAGCTGCTGCCTGTTCCTGGTGAAAGCAGAGAACGTCCCGGAGTCTGTGTCTGCGAGTGGCTCAGTGGCCCAGTGGCCCAGTGGATCAGTGGATCAGTGATTCCAGTTCAGCTACTACCCGGGTCCTGGCCTGCATCTGTTTGCTATTTCACAGGCCCGCTCTGGTGGAGAGAGGAGCAAGGGATGGGGAAGGAGAGCCCACCTTCTGCGTGGGTGCATCTGTGCACCGTGGGCAAAAGATCGTGACCTGCCCTGGCTGGTTTGGCTCAGTGGATAGAGCGTCGGCCTACGAACTGAAGGGTCCCAGGTTAAATTCCGGCCAAGGGCACATGCCTGGGTTGCAGGCTTGATCCCTAATGGGAAGCATGCAGGAGGCAGCCTATCAATGATTATCTCTCATCATTGATGATTCTATTGCTCTCTCCCTCTCTCTCTGAAATCAATAAAAATATATATTAAAAAAGGTCATGACCTGTAACGGAAGAACATTTGAGAGTGAACAAAGGCCTGAGAAACCAGAGACAGAGCTCTGGCCAGTCCCCCAGGCAGCCTCCTGGTGCAAACAGACCTGGTTTCACTGGCCAGACCCAGGTCTTAGGGGAGCCTGTTTCCCAGGACCTGCCTGGAACGGGACTGAAGACGGATTTGTGCATCTCTTCCAGCTGCTTGGCTTCCAAGTTCAGCCTGGCTCTTGGGTGGCATCTGCTCTTTAAAGAGGGGGGTGTGCAAGGTTGGGAACTGGGCAGGTACCTAAGGAGCTGGCAGAGGCGCAGGCTGGGTGTGGTTGGAAATAGCTCTGTACCCTGGAGGAGGCAGGAGTCTGGCGAAGCTGCTGTGGTCAGTAGGCAGTGCGAGTGCTGAGGACAGAGTGTTACAGAGAGCGAGACATAGGGAGAGGAAAACCATGTATATGGACTTGTAGCATGTGGACATACCTTGTTTCTGTATTTTTCTTATAATGACAGTAATGATTATAATGAAAATTCTGACTTGGACTATGTATTGGCTTAGAATGGAAAGGGATCTCTCATTCAGAGGAAATACAATACAGAAACTCAATAACATAGTTCATTGGTGAACTATATTTTTAAAATAAGCATTAATTATTCAAAAATTAAGATGCATTTTGTATTACAATAAAACAGTACACTAGTTATAATGCCTATACACTGATGATGCTAACTATAGGAATTAAATAAAGTGATGTATGTATGACATGTATTTCAGATTTTATAGTATAATATATTTTTAATACAGCCTTGCCATGATATTCAGATCCTCAACATTTCTTTTGAAATTTCATTCTTATAATAGTTTTGCTTAAATTATCATACAATATAATTGCATGCATGCCGTGGATCTCTGTATTAAAATATTTTAAAAAATTAATATCTTGTCCGACTTGCCAAAGTGTTCATAGTGTGGGGTGGCCCAGTTGTTTTGTGCTAAATCTTTTAGAAATTGTTCAACTCCGCTGAGGTGGAATCTATTTCTCTTCCTCCTCTAATCTAACCCCCAGGGCCGCTGCTATATGAGCATCTTATCCTGCTAAATTAAGAAGCCCGTTCTTGTTGTTTTGTGTGTACCTGATGTAGGCCATCCGCAGACAGAATGGAAATTGTGTTTTGTACCCCACAGCGTGGTCCACAGGGGAAATGAGGAGCTGATAAGTGTATAGCCAGTACACTCACTCCAAGTGATAATTAAAGCGCGCACAGAAACACAGAGGCAACCAGGAATGGAAATTGTGGATCTAAAAATTGTCCATTTTCAAACCTCGCCTAATTTTTCTACAAACAGCGGTTCCCAAGAATCCTATCAAAAGCTCACCTCTTCCCTCCTGGGTTCAATTCAGAAGAGGGAAAAAAAAGTAGAAGGAAAGCTTGTTGGTACCTTCTAACTCCCTGTGGGTGCCACAATAGTGAAGATGCTGTTAGCGATTCATTATCTTCTGGGATAAAATATAGCATGAAAGGTCAAAGACCAGATATGCAGTACTTATTTTAATGAATTGATCCATTAATGTATTTACTTTTTGTTTTCAGATGGAAAATAGTGTTCTTTCACTTTAAAGAAAACCTTGATTTACTTCCTATTTCAAATGCTTATTATTCAAAAGCAATCTTACACATTTCCTCAGGAATCTAAGCTTTTGTGTATGGCTGCATACAATCTTGGTCTTTCTGGTTTTTACACCTTAGCATTCTAGTTTAAGAAAGTATTGAGAAAAATAAAGGGAGCATACTTTGACCAATTTAATGCTAATACATTTTTATTTTCTGACTGGAGATTCTTTTTTCCCCCTCCAAAATGCTGTCAATAAATACTACAGAAAGTAAGCTTTGTCACACCATTCCATCTCAAAACATTTAAAAATACAATTTTATTGATTTCAGAGACAAAGGGATATGAGAGAGAATCTTGAATGGCTGCCTCCTGCAAGTTCCACACTGTGGATGGAGCCCCCAACCCGGGCTTGTGCCCTGACTGGGAATCGAACCTCCTGGTTCATAGGTCCATGCTCAGCCACTGAGCCATGCTATTTTTTAAGCCTCATTTGTACTATTGAAAACATCTAAAATAGTGAAAGCCAAGAAATAATTTAGATCCATAGCTCTGGGTTCAAATCCTGACTTACCATTTACTGAATGGCCTTCGGCAGATATATTCTCTAAGTTTTAATGTTTTCTTCTGTAAAATGGGATTAAAAATACTACTTAACCATAGATATTGGGGTGGGGGGAGAGAGGATTAAATGCTTAAGCAGAGCTCCGCACGAACTTTTGTCACAAAGTAAGTGCTTACTAAGCAGCAACTCTTACAACGAGTGGATATTAGACCCCAACAAGATCCTCAAAGACCTGGTGCAGCACGAATGCACAGCTGCCCAATGAAGGCGTACTCAAAACCAGAGATAAAGTGAACTACATTACACTGTCACCAAGTGTCACTATTTCTTTCCCATGTGCATATGTAAGAACTTTGCTATTCTCCTGGATATATCCTGTAAAATACCTTTGGAAATTGGTTTTCTCATGATTTTTTTTTCTATTGTTGTACGGGCTAAAAAATTAAATATGGGCAACCAGATATTAACTTTACATTTGAAAAACTGTGTATATATAATGGTAGACAATAATGCTGGAGTCCACTAAATGATGAGAGTGACAGAGAGAGGGAGAGAAGGAGTGTGTGTGTGTGTGTGTGTGTGTGTGTGTGTGTGAGAGAGAGAGAGAGAGAGAGAGAGAGAGAGAGAGAGAGAGAGAGAGAGAGAGAGAAAGAGAAAGAGAGAGAGAGAGAGAGAGATTGCCACAGAGACGAAGTGCCGATGGAGAATAAGATGAAATCCTGGCATTATGATTGCAGAACAATCCGGCCCAGCAGAGCATCCTAATATACAGGAAGCTTCAAAACTACAACATACCTGCCTGTGGTGCCAGCTGCTGAGCCACACGCTGCTACAGAAAAATGTATTCTCCACATTGAATAGCAGAGAGAGGAGGCTGCAGTTAAGACTGGCAGGTGGCTGTGGGAAACTGCATGATTTGGTCTTTTCAATATATATGTCTCTGGAAAGCCAACAAAAAACATCATATTGTAATGATCCCAACAGATTATTAGAGCATCGACCCCATATTTACAAAGCCATTTACCTTTCAGGTTGCTGATAAGCTTTTCAGGTCTCTGATAAACATCAGCGTGTTTTAAATCGTGTTTTCTAGTAAAAGCATCCAGCAGCCCTAACCAGTTTGGCTCAGTAGATAGAGCATGGGCCTGTGGACTCAAGGGTCCTAGGATCGATTCCGTCAAGGGCATGTGCCTTGGTTGTGGGCACATCCCCAGTAGGGGGTGTGCAAGAGGCAGCTGATTGATGTTTCTCTCTCATCTATGTTTCTTGCTCTCTATCCCTCTCTCTTCCTCAGTGTAAAAAAATAAATAAAATATATTTAAAAAATAATGAAATAAAATAAAAGCATCCCATGGGATGCAAAGCATCTCTTCCCTAAGTTATCTAGAGGTACGCCCCTTAATCAGAGGACAGACTTCTAACCAGATGTACACATTTAAGACATTTACAATGGGCAATATATTAAGTACACAGGCACCATTTGCTGAATACAATAAACCTGCCATGAATCTTTCTCTGGACCGAATATTTGTTCCCTGATTGATATTTTGAGAGGATCCAGGCTTTCACATATATATTGAGAATCTAAAAATGTCAAACATTTGATAGAAAGTATAAAAGCTAACGGATATTGAATGTCTACAATGTGCCAAGCAGGGTTCTACAGGTTTTTCCCAAATTATATCATTTCATTCCTACCAAAACTCTATTAGAAATCAGCACTCTACAACTGAAAGAGTTCAGAGACTTGCTCAAGGTGACATATATTTGTGCATCTATCTATAATCTACCTATTTATCTATCTATGTATTATCTACTTGTCTGTCAGCTATCTATCCATAGATGTAGTGCAATTTGAAAGCCAGGTTTTTCTGATTGTCAACATGTACTGTTCTTATGCCTGTTTTTCTCAACCTGTGAGTGGTAGCTATTTGGGAAGATATCAAATTTAGTGTACATATGGATCCCTCCCAACAAGCATATTCTGAAAACTAAATAGTTTGTCTCTATGTAATACCATTTAATGCATATAGATGTGATGATAAATAAAATGCAAAGCCACCTAAAACATTAAAACATTTCTGCAGCATATTCAGTCAGTATTTTTGTTTTCTCAATGTGCAGTGGGAGTAGAACTACTAAGCATGGGAGTTCCAGGTTTTTTGATATTTAAAATAAATATTTTGAACTAGGAGAACTTGTTAAACCATTTGTAAATAGAGATGCAATTTTAAAAGGTGTCACCTTTCTATGCCAAAACCGGTTTGGCTCAGTGGATAGAGCATTGGCCTGCGGACTGAAAGGTCCCAGGTTCAATATCGGTCACAGGCAGGAACCTTGGTTGTGGGCACATCCTCAGTAGGGGGCATGCAGGAGGCAGCTGATCAATGTTTCTAACTCTCTCTCCCTTCCTCTCTGTAAAAAAAAATAAAAATAAAAATAAAATATATTTATGAGAGGTAGCACTCTGGCATGTGAGGTCTTGCTCAGCTTTCCACAGGCCCAGGGTTAGAGCGAGGGGGGAACAGGCCCAAGGAGAACATAGCAGCTGCCCAGACAATGGCAGTCTGCACAGGCTTGGCTGCTGGCACAGAGAACCCCTGGCCAGGCTCTGCAGTCACATCAACAAGCGGACAGAGAGCAAGGAGCAGCGCTACTTAGGTGATGAGGAAAGCATGGTGCCTGACCTGCATTGACCTCCACTTCTTCTAGAACTTTCCAATCTATACTCTTCTGACCAATATCTAAAGCTCCAGGCCCTGCAAAATGTCATAGCATTTGGGAATGTTGATTCCGTGGGTGGTGTGGCATCTGGACACAGTGGGAGTGTGTTCTCCTATGTGGCCAAGGTGATTCTATAATGGGTGATGATTTTCAAGAAGTATGTTCTTCCAGCAGAAGCATGCTGATGGCCTGAAATAGCCAGTAAGTGAGGGAGAATGTGTAACAGCCCTGGAGGAATGACTCCAGGCACTGGGGAGAGGCAGGAACAATAAGCTTGGTTTCCCTTTTATTTCAATAACTTAGAGGCCTACTGCATGAAATTCCTGCAAGGGTGGGCCTTCCTTCCCCCAGCTGCCAGCTTTCACAGCCCCGGACCTGCTCCCGCCCACACCAGCACATGTCCTGGTACTGCCCATGTGCGCCACAACACCCCTATCTCCAGTTTCCCAGTTCCATGGAGCCCAGGGCCCTATTGATCGGATGATCATTAGGGAGCCCCCCAATTGATTGCCCATCGGCTGGTGGCCTGGGCCTCCCTCTTTGGGGTGATCGTGGGACAATGGCGGGGCAGGGGGGGAGCAACCAATCGCATCACACCCACCTTTGCTGGCCTGGCGCCAGTGCATGTCATAGTGTGGTCCCCTGGACAGCCGTTCTGCTGCTTAGTCATTCAGCGGATGTGCACATTGTGCTTTTATTATTATAGATTGTTTTGGATTTTCTTTTTTACCTCTACCATGGAGCTAATGCAGTTAGCCATTTGATGTCTAGGGAAACATTTTTGTGTGACATAATTTTGGTAATTGAAATACCTTTTGGTGGCACTTTTTCTGCCATTATTTGGAACCAAGCTTCTTTATCCTCTATAATATTAAAAAAGTGTACCAAGGCCCAGCCGGTGTGTCTCAGTGGTTGAGCATCGACCTATGGATCAGAAGGTTCGAGTCCCAGTTCAGGCACAAGCCCTTCAGGCTTGATCCCCAATAGGGATCATGCAAGAGTCAACTACCGATGATTCTCTTTCATCATAGATGTTTCTATCTCTCCCTCTCCCATCCTCTGAAATCAATAAAAATATATTAAAAATGTGTATTAATACATTCTCAGATCAACTTGATCTGCTTTTGTGGTAAACCTTCCACTAGTTGTATAATCAGGGCTCAGTTCCTTGCAAAGTGCAAAATATTATTTCCCACAATATCTATGCGGAGTTTTGTTGCTTGTTGTTAAAACACATATAGGAGTTCCCAGGCTTCTCTCCATCCTTTGAAGCCGTTATTTCCTCTTAACTGACCACCCACAGAAGCAAGGTAGGTGGAGAATTACAGGTCCCAGGTGGGAATTCTTCCGGTTCTTTTGTTCAAGTGAGTAGAAACTATCTGTAGACTTGCTGGAGGGTAGACAGGTTTCTCTAGCCCTACTCCCTCAGCTACAGACACAAGAGGGCGTTCACAGTAGCTTTTAAAAAGATGGAGGGAGTCCATGGAGAAGAAAAAGGGGGCATCTGTAATACTTTTAACAATAAAGATAAAAATTTTAATATATTTTTATTGATTTCAGAGAGAAAGGGAGAGGGAGAGAGAGATAGAAACATCAATGATGACAGAGAATCATGGATTGGCTGCCTCCTGCAAGTCTCCTACTGGGAATCGATCCCACAACCCTTGGCATGTGCTCTAACCGGGAATGGAAATCTGACTTGCTAGTTCAGAGGACAAGGCTCAACCACTGAGCCATGCTGGCTGGTCAAATTTTTAAAAATTAAAAAAAAATACATATAATAAAACATGGCATCTCATATAGTTTTAAAGTACCAATCACACTCAATACCAAATATGTGATATCCAAGACTGGAAACCATATATCAAAGGTACATTCTTGATGTCCTTGTGTTCATGAAGATATAATTCGCAAGATCTGCATGTGCCAACTTGATGGGTCTTGTTCTTCATCAAATACAAACCTGGTAAAGTCTGGTAAAGCTTCTTTCATTGTCCTTCACTTTTAAATCCTCTCCCTTTTCAGTGAAATCTACTGCCACATTATCTAAATTTAAACCTACATTTAATATATTTTTAGAACTGCTTTTATCTGAAAGCATAATTTCCATTTTTTAGAACATCACTTTAAAACACACACATGAAGGGTTCTTTATAAATGTGAATGATTGATAGCTAGATAATGAGAGTCTGTTCACTATTTGTTACATGTGTAACACCCATTTTATGTGAGAAGAGTGCAATTTGTGTAACAAATTCAGAAAAAAAAACATTCTTGTTTTAGTCTATGCTTCTTGGGATTTAATTGTCACAAGTGGAGAACTTTGATAATGAAAGGAGAATTTGTAATACATATTGCTTCCATTTGCAAACATTGTATAGTCCAATGGATATTACCGAAGGTCATAGGCAAAGGTAGGCAAAAGCAATTAGCTAGTTTTGCTGTGCAGTCATTTAGGTTATCAAATGCTTCTTTTCTTTCTTCCTTTCTTTCTGTCTTTCTTCCTTTCTTTCTTCCTTTCTTTTTTAAATTCTCATCTGAGGAATTTTTTCTATTGATTTTTAGAGAGAGTGGAAGAGAGAGGAAAAGATGGAGATAAACATCTATGTGAGAGAAACACATCAATTGTTGCTTTCTGCACACACCCTGACCAGGGCCTGGGCCTGGGAGGAGCCTGCAACCAAGGTACATGCCCTTGATGAGGACTGAACCTAGGACCCTTCCGTTAGGAGGCTGATGCTCTATCCACAGAGCCAAACTGGCTAGGGCAAGTGTTTCTTTTCTGTATAAAACTGAACATTGATTCAGCGTATTGAGAAATAGAAGTCAGGCATTGAAAGTCCCACTTCCTGTAGATAATAATTTAATGTCTTGTCCTCATAATTCAGTTCTCGGTATCAATTTACACTAATGCCAAGTCATAAAAGAGTTAATCCCTGCACAGAAGTATTCATTTATTTTTCCAGAAGCACCTGGTAATCCAGGGAGCAGCTCAGACACGGGGAGATGCGGGCTCTGTATGTAACAGAATTGGGTTAAGAGAACTATGGAAGGCTTGAAAAACAGAATCATAGAAATTAGAAATAAAAGGGACTATTAGGTCGCACTGTCCGTCTCCTGCCAGGGCAAATTGTTGCTGACGGGATATTATAGCTTTCTTCTTTGCAGTCGATTTTTGCCGACTTCCCAGGAGAGGCTTCTCATCTGTCCAGAATAATGAATGGGGTGATTTCGCCCCCCAGCCTCTTACCACCAGAAAGCACAGATTTTATTTTATTTTTTTACTGACAACTCTATTTCGGGGAGCACATTGAGCGCAGCATCAATCCCTATTAGCTCTGAGCATCGGTAGGAGCAAAATAGAGTTTCGCTGTTGGGAAGAGAGGCTGATGTGGTTCTTTTCTCCTTGATCACATTGTTTTTCAGAGGATGCAGTATGGAACCTGATGCGCGGGATATGTAAGATGCCGGTAGACCTGCGGAGTCATTGGAAACTGGACAATGTAAAACCCCATAGCTGATTGACTCCTTTACCTTCTAGGACTTTGGGTATAAAATGCCAAAACAAACACGAGCCTTAGGCAGCTTATTAAAGTGGTGCATGTGAGGCAGAGTCCTGGAAAGATGACTTAGAGAATAATCTATTTATAGAATAATATTTATAGAATAATCGGCAGAGTCCTGGAAAGCTAAAGGGTGCCCTTGTCAGAGCCCATGCTCAGGGCCTCTGACTCTCCCTCCAGTGCTCCCTGGCTCAGCCTCTGCTTTGGGTGGCAAAGAGCCTCTGAAACCACAATGTTGCAAAATGTATTATGGTTACTTATCATAATCACTTTTAATGATTTTTTAATTTGAGAGTTTAACTCTTACCAGAAAATCAATTTTACATCTCTTCTAACATGAAACATTGCTCACTTTCAAATCCAATTTTTTTTAATGACAAATATTTGCATTTTGCTTCCAGAAGTCCCACAACTAATCTAAAAATAGTAAAATGGGCCTTGGACAGTTGGCTCAGTTGGGTGGGTGTCGTCCCTGCACCAAAAGGTCAAAGGTTCCATTCCTGGTCAGAGCCCATGCCTGGGTTTCAGGCTCCGTCCCCAGCAGGAGGCGGCCTATCAATGATTCTCTCTCATCGATGTTCTCTCTCTCTCTCTCTCTCTCTCTCTCTCTCTCTCTCTCTCTCTCTCTCTGTCTCTCTCTCTCTCTCCCTCCCTCTATTCCTTGCTCTTTCTAAAATTCAATAAACATATTTTTTAAATATGTAAAAATAGTAGAATGGTAAACAAATCCTGCTTTGTAACTCAGAGCTATTTTTATTTATGGTGAAATGCGAGCCTCAGATTCTTTAATATGGCTGTCTTTGGCATAGGACTTAATTACAAAATATATATCTGGCTCTCCAAGTGGTAATTCAAATATCTTAATAATTTGTAGGGTGTTGATTTTTTCCCATAAAGACATTTTTTTTTAACTATTGAGTTGTGGATTATGGCTTATAGAGTCTGGCTGGTTTAGATCTACCCCTTTTTTTCAGGGAAAAAGTTACAAAATAATTGACAAAATAGAGCAGATGGTGTAGGGGGCAGACTTGAGAGCCGATGGGCCAAGGAAAGCATGTGGAATTGCTAGAACATATGTTAATTACAGGGGCTAAGTACTCTCTGTTTAGTTTACAGCTGTTAATTCACTTAATGTCCTCAACAGCCTGAATGAGAAGGTACCATCATTATCCTCATGATAAGGTGTAGGAAACTGAGGTATAGAGAAGGTAAGGAACCTACCTAAGGAACACAGCTAAGGAGTGGGAACAGGAAGTAGAGCTAGCATCCACATTTTTCCACTTTACAGGGGGGTCTCTACTCAGCTCCTGGCCATAGGGACATGGGATCAGTTTGGTCACTTGCATTTTGTTTTCAGAGATGCCAGAAACCTGCTTTTATTTTGTAGTTACAGAATTTCCTGTGATGAGAACTTTTAAGATTTGCTCTCTTAGTAATGCCTAGTATCTGGTGAGTAGATGAATGATGCAATATGTGAATGGAGGCAGAGAGGAAATAAAAGGAGGAGAGAGGAAGAGAGAGGAGAGAGAGAGAGATCACCCCTATTTAAACTTTTTGAAGCAAGAAATTACAGATAGTTTACTGAGGTCTTAAATAAATGGCACTTTTCTTCCACTCCGTCCCCATTGTACAGCGACTATTCTTGCAGTGAGATGTAACCTACTGGATGTGAATTCTGCTATCTTCGTGTGTGTGTGTGTGTGTGTGTGTGTGTGTGTGTGTGTGTGTATTTAACAAAATAAAAATAAGAATAGCATGAGCACATCAGGAGCCTCATTAGATCATACATTCTTCATCACGGAGAAGGCGGTGCTGCTCTTCATCTTTGTTTTATCCTCTGGGAATAATTTGGGATCTTGTACAAACCAGATGTTCCGTAAGTACCTACTGATTATATAAACTATCCGCAATTTCTTGCTTCAAAAAGTTTAAATGGGGGTAAAAATATGTTGGCCTTTGTAGCTATTTGACAAGCCATTTGATGGTTTACAAAATAAGCTTCAGATTTCATTGTCATGGAAAACTGATCCAAAAAGTTCAAATACCTGTATTTAAGCACACAATTGAAAGTGAAGCTTACTTTAGAAAAATGAAAATTAGGAGAGCAATTGTGATGACTGCGTTTCTGGTCTGGTGGCCAGAATATTGAATAGTACCCAAATACTTCCTTCTGTAGATAAATCTATTTTCGATGCGCTCTCTGAACATATTTGTGAGCTAATGTCTACATTTCAATGAAAAAGCACACCGCACCACCCAAGCCCTTTCAGAACGGGCTTAGGATGGCTTCTGTGCTGTCTTTTAGGACTCAGCCGCGCAGAGAGAAACAGAATGAAATCAGCCTCATTACTTGTGTATTTGATCGCCTGATTTCAGAGATTCTCCGCTTTGATTACTTCGAAGATGGCACAGTCCTAGGATGCTGTCACCGGCTGACACACAGATTTCAATCCTCAGATAAGAATGCAAGCTGATCAGATAACAAGGCCTGGGCTCTGCTGAAAAGGGCCGGCAATTTCCCAGCAGGAAGGCAGGTGTGGGGACGCTGCCCAGTGAGGGCAGGGCAGCCCGCACCCACGCCCTGTCCTTGGGGGAGATGGTGTCTGATCTCTCCTCCCCCTCCACCTGCAAAGCGGTCCCAGGAGATTATTCTCAGAAAACGTCTTAACCTCTCTGGCCTTTGGTTCGTGTGGCTGCTGATTAGAGCTCCAGGATTGGGCTCTCTCTCAAGCACTTCCTCTGCTGAGGAAAGATTATGGGATATATATATATATATATATATATATATATATATATATATATATATATATATATATATATAATTTTTCCTAATTCCTCAATCAGTCCCTTATGATTAATTAACATGGTAAATGTTAGCTAAGTCCTTAAGGATCCGAAGGATCTCTATCACTCTAAAAGGGACCTTGAACTTTTCCTGCTTGCCTGTTACAGACACCACAGATTTGAAAACAAAACAATAAAACAAAGCAGCCCAATGATCTAAGAACCCATTCCGAGATGACAGGGGCTTGGTACTGGTTCCTCCAGTAGGGTCCCATCCTGTTGCCAGAGACTGTGCAGGGAGTGTTTCTCTCATTAGAAAGACGAAGCAAACCATCTCAGAGCGCTGGGAGAGCAGCCCCATTGCTCTGAGAGCCGGGCTTTGGGGAGAAGGATAAAGCACTGCGGATTGCAACCTGTCCATCAAGGGAACCTGCGCTATAGGGTGGTTTCCAGTCTATAAAGTGTGACCCACCAGTTTAGCAATAAATATACAGATGAAGATCGCCAATTCTCAACAACCCAATTATAACCACTGCATGGCACTACCATATTACATTGTGTGGTCCAAAGCCGGTAGGGCCATGGTGGAAATTTACAGAAAAGCCACAGGCAGTAGAATTTCAAACAAGAGGCCAATAGAATAAGAAAAGGTGAACCGAGACTGGTTTGGCTCAGTGGATAGAACATCCGCCTGCAGACTGAAGGGTCCCAGGTTCGATTCCGGTCAAGGTCATGTACCTTGGTTGTAGGCACATCCCCAGTAGGGGGTGTGCAGGAGGCAGCTGATCGGTGTTTCTCTCTCATCAATGTTTCTAACTCTCTATCCCTCTCTCTTCCTCTCTGTAAAAAATCTATAAAATATATATTTTTTTAAAAAGAAAAGGTGAACTATTTAAGGCAAAACAGCCCTTTATCTGTGAAGTATCTTCCCTCGGTTGCATATGGTGAAGGTGTCCCTCAGACCCAATTGTAACGGCTTCTAAAGGGTGATCCGTGCACCTCCTCAAGCAGGAGCTTGTGATGGGGGAAGTTCAGAGAGCTACAATGCAGATTTTAAATTAGTATTAGAGAAAGCCCCCACAATGACTTTGATTATCAAGTCAGCTCTGAATAGAATATTACACGTTCGCTTTTATCAGTGTGTTATTTTGTGACTGTATTCAATTATTCATAATGTAGAGTAATAAACTTCCCACGTTTGATATTTGGGGCATCTCTTTGTCTTCTGAAGACTGCAGGACTTGGAATAGCGATTGATAAAAGAGAAAGGAACAAAATGGCCAGTTCACACCTCAGCAAGCCTCCTCCCACAGCCTAATGGCACTGTATTATGTATCTTTCAAATGCAATTACGGTACCTGAACTTTCTCAAAGAAAGGCTTAGCTAAAGTGAGGCAAACCATGACTTGGCTGAGGTTGTGTCTAACCTCATGAATAATCCCACAGGGTTTACACAGGGCCATGCAGCTACCTCCCAGCTGTGGGCCTGGGGGCGGGGAGGGAAGGCAAGGACAAGAGCCCAGGAGACAGTCATTCAACATGGTGGCACCGCTGCCCTGAATGCAGCCGCTCCCTGATTTTGCCCGGAGCATGAGCAGGAGGGTGGCTATTCTTAAGGCAGCACCTGTTTCCGCAGCCGCTTGGCAGGTGTGAGCCGCCAGGCCATTTGTGTGGCACTGTCTTAGAAAGGGCCTCCAAGCCCCCATCGCTGGGAATGGAAGAGGGCCATGTACTCACAGGAGAGGACTGGTGCTCCGGTGGAAGGGCCCAGGCAGCACAGGGGACAGGAGGGGATGGGGAAGCCGGAAGAGGGGCAGAAGGGGGACACAGTGGCAGTGGGAGTGAGACCAGGTCAGGGCAGGACTGGATGACTCTGTCCTGAAGATTTTGTACTTTTTATATGGGCACCGTGTTGGGGGAAATGGACTGCCAGCCACACACCCCGTGCTTTTTCTCCGCCACCCCTTAGGCTTCGGAAATTATCCCTGGAATTCTCTCTCCTCCTCCGCACCCCTGGCCTCACCATCTCTGACAAACTCAGAGCTCACCCCTCTTGTCACCCCATTGAGAAGTCTTCATGAGACATTACTGACCACTTGCCCTGGACTTCGGAGGCATGGTCTGCCTTTGACATCAGATGCCCCTTACAATTGATTCGGTAAACTTCATAAGGTCATGGCTCCTGCCTAGACTGCTGTTAGCTTGGCTGTGATGGTTACTCTGTTCGTTTCTTCCGCTGAGTCAGGTGCCCAGTCAGCACGAAGCATGGTAAGGGTGATTATCATTTAGAATGCCTTTAAAGGACCACATGATAGATACCTCACACCTGAGCTACGAAGCACTATGCCGGCAGGAGGCCCAGAAACAGAAAAAGGGCTGTGGATGTGATGTCAGCGAAGCAAGTATTTCCAAGGAGCAATAAAGAGCTCTCCTGGACCACAGAAAGGGAAGTAGATGAAGCCAGGCTGCTTTATTATTGGGGTGCTTGCAAAAGATTGCTGTCACATGCCAAGCCATGCCACTGATGGCAGGAGCAGGACAAGCCCTGCAGGAAGGATAAAGGAAATGTGAAAGCAACAGAATCTGCCTGGACTCATTCCCATCCTTGCAGAACTAACATTAAGTTAGCATATTTGTCAGCATAGTCTAGAGACCGATGGAGGGATCCTTGAAAATAAAAAGCTACTAGGTAGTCAGTTTCTCTGCATGGACTGAAAATGAGGTGCATCTGAGTTTGAATGCCATTTGTTCTATGCGGATTTGGAAGCTTTTCCTGGCACCTAATATATTAGGAGCAGCAAGAAGTTTGTTAAGGGTAATCTAGAAGGTTAAGGTGAATGTATGAAAAGACATTTCCTGAATTTATTTTTGTGTTTTTGCTTGTTTATGTTTTATTTGTATTTGTGTTGACCCTGGGCCATGAAATTAATTTTAATTCAATCTGATCTAAGACATCTATGATGTATGAAAAATAGAATTTTAAAAAGTTACAGATCTCCGCTGGTTTGACGGAATCCCAGCTTGTTTATGTCTGGCCTTGTGTCACCTCCTCTCAGAAACAGTGACTCAAACTTTGAGTGGAAGGGCCGTGCTTGTACCTGCTCACCCTTTCTCTGAGAAATGGAGAAGACACAAATAGATCATGTTATTAATCTAAGACACCCGTTATTTTCAAAATACAGATGGAATCTTCAATGTGATTCATTACTGTTAAGAGAAAATAATGCATAAAGAGTGAACTCATTTTTATTTATTAAGGAATTTAATTGCTACGCCACATCTTGATAGCTGAGTGACTGATCACTTAATTTCTGAACCTTGGTTGTTCTTATGTCTCTTCTCCTCTATGAGTTCCAAATATGGCAGCATTTCTCAAAAGCTAAAAATACTTCCTTCACTGTCTGGGTGAGCTGGTCCTTGAAGTGGAGGAGAGAGAAGGCGAGGGAGAAATAGAGAATAGAAAAGTGAGAGGAAAGTGAGGTCAAAATAGTTACATGGCAGTCTTTCTTTTTCTTTTTTAAGATTTTGTTATTTAAACATTACCATTGATCTGCTCTGTGTTCACATGCTATAATCTTAAAAACAAATAAGAAGTCAACTTGGATATATCTACACTCCCCAAATTAAAAAATAAATGAACTGTCAGTTACATGAGGTTCTAGGTAGAACTGCAATCTTCTACCCAAAATAAGATGATTTCAACAGCTGTCCTCCAAGAGTGTAGAAACTAATCAGGAACATGAGACAAAGTAGATTAGGACATAAATAATAATATAAATGACATATACATATATAAAATATTCTGTATCTCACACATATATTCACTGTCATACATTAAATGCTACTTTATATATTGTATACATATTTAGATATCCTTCAGAAATATGGGAAGAGGGGTACAGAAATACAAGGGGATAAAATGGACATGAAAAATAGGAAGCCCAGACTCCTGTTTTATCCTCGTGGCAAATAAACACCAATCCCTTTGGACTCCACACACTGCTAAGAGTACAAACTTCAGACACCAATTAGAAAATGATTCCCATGGGCTGGGCACTTCGCTAACCATTGCAGATACCACCTCACTAAAAACTTATCACTACAGTAAAGGGCAGGTGCTGGTCTTACCTCCAGGGTTTAAGTAAGCACCTACAGCCATGTTACAGGTAAGCCCCTTAAAGCTTGAGTAATACAACCAGGAAGGGGTGGATTGTAGCCGGCAATCAGACCCCACTGACTCCAGAACCCATGCTCCAAAACTCTACCTAACTCTCACCTCCCAGGTTAAAAGCATTTTACAACATGTTAAATACGCACGTTTTGTAAAACATCATATCTCAATTTCACATGCAGAAGTTAGTGTTTTTTTTTTAATTATTATTGCTTATAGATGCCCTGACCAGGAATCAAATCTGCAACCTTCTGTCTAAAGGATGATGCTCAACCAACTGAGCCACACCAACCAGGGCCAGAATAATCATGGTGGAAAATAACATAGCGTCTTAAATTTTTATGCCTAGGACAATTTTACTTTACACTCAAAACTGAGTGTATGGATATTGTCCTGTCTTTGGACCTCCAGACTCTTTTGGCCTGAAAAAAAAAAAAGTAACTTGCATTCAGTGAGTTTTTGTCAAATAATCACTTTTGCATCTGTCTTTGCTTTTATTATCATTTGTCATGTTTCCATTGAAGATAAGATGCTATTTTAGCATTACCATGCATTGATAAAAATGTTCTTTTCCCATGGAATCTTTAATCTTGTAATTTGGGAATGAAAAGAAAGAAAGGGGGTCATTTCAAGGTTTTTCTAGGACACTGGTTTGGGATTAGGGGCATGAGTTGAAATTTCAGTTCTTAACATTGTTAATGGTAGAAACTAAAGCAAAGTAGTGAAGCTCTTTGAGCTTGGGTTTCCTCATCTGTATGATGGAAACCTTATCACTTAGACGTATTCCTTCAAGGCCCCACCATCCATGTCATCCCCTGAATCCTATCTGGTGCATGGCATGTGTTCAGGATGGAGCCCTTAACCTGTCTTTCTCTCTCCCTCCCTTCTCCTATCACCAATAAGTATTAAGGACTGAAGAGAACAATTATTCTGATTTTTTTTAAAAGCATTGGATTTCATAGGTAGAAATGTGATCTCCATGACAATTTATCACAAAAAGTTACAATAATTTACTTTTCCTCTATAAGAGTGAAAAGGTCCATTCTTCTATCCAGCTACAGCTTGTCAGTAAAGCCAAGTCCCCTTCCCTCATAAGGACAGAGTTAATCCTTTTAGTCTAATATGCTACATTGAGGTTCATAAAACCCCGAGCTTTAAAATGATTAATATGCCCACTAAAATGACCTCCTGCACATGTTCCGTGCCAAACATTGATTAAATCCACATTTTGCCCTTTTTGTAACCCTTAGATGTAACAGGAATCATAAAAGGAAAGAAAAACCTCGATGCTCTGATTATCTTTTTATTTTATTTATTTATATTATAACCACTTTATTAGGCAATTTCCTGGAGTTAAAAAACACGCACATCATCAGATAGAAACCAAGATTTCTTTTTTTAAGTTTCAAAAATCATCCGCCTCAACTATGAATTGGTAAAGCCAAATTTAAAAATAAGCACAGCGCTCAAAAATATTCTTTTTTCCAGCCCGTTCTCTCTGTCATAACACAGGAATTCTGGCTTCCATTTATCCAATCCTCATGGCAATTAGAAGTTGTCAGCATGTTAAACTATTAAATTGAACAAAATTCTGTTTTTTTTTTATAACTAATATTCTGTCTAAATTACTTTATAGCTTCAAACTCAACATGTTTGAAAGAAACCTCTCAGTCACTCAGTACTTCGCTTCCCGGGTAATTATCCTACTCCTGAGAAGAAAAAACCCGTCTCACACGCTGATTTGTTCCCTGCTTTGCACTGGCTGCCAGAAAACCCATTTGTATGACAAATGGATAGGGTCTGACATCCACCTCTCATTTATCACCTCACACTGGGCTTTGTGTTGTTTTTCTGATACTTATGTTCCAATTATTCTAATCTGCTCACCTGTTTTACTTTGTAAATTTTATTTTATTATCCTTGATATTCATGGCACATTAAATCACTGTTTTTAAACACTTGGGTGCAGATAGCCTTAAAAATAAGTCCATCCCCCAGAAGCCCACTGTCTTCCCGCGTGCCCCATCCAAATCAGTGACTGTGAAGACAAGATTCTCGGTCACACTGGGCCTTTTCTCATCCCCACACGCAATGGTTCAGAAAAAGCTGGAGTTTTTAAGGATGTCTCTCAAAGGCTCTGTGCCTCTCCGTAATGGTGTTTCCTTCTCTGCCTCTAGATATTCAAATAGTTTGCTCTGCGGCCTGTCAGGTGTCTCATTTCTTCAAACCACCTTTGAGATTCTTCCCAAAATGGACTTTTGAAAATGCAAGTCTGACTACACATTGCACAGTTAAAACACGACAAATATTATTGACTCAGAGACTCAGTGCTCCTTGGCCCCTATTTGCCATGAATTTGTATCACTTGTAAGTTTATCATCCACATGTTCTCTTACAAGTGGGTGTTGGTTAAGAACAGTGATTGCTCTTGCTGTTGTGAAAGGTGAAATGCATCGGACAGTGAAGGAGATGCTTTTATTCAGGCTATGCAATAGGAAGAGAGCTGGGGTTTTAGAGAGGGGGATGGATAATAAACGCATCCTGTGCCTTAAGAGAGCCACGGAGATGAGTCCTGTCCAGGTTGCTGAGGAACTAGAGCGATGGGCGGACCGGAGGCCACGGTGTCCCTGGAGGCAGACCATTCCTGGGAACACCAAAGGGTGCAGGTATTTTGGGGGGAAAAGAGGATGGAGAGATATTTTAACCTTCATTAGCTTCCAGGACTGCAGGACTCAGATAAGGTTTCACATTGTCCACACTCACCGGGTCTGTAAAATTATGTCCTACATTTATATTAGAATTAATCACACACATGAAAGGAGGACAAATGCCAATTTCTTAAATATCCTCTGATATCCTCTGTTGATCTCTTTCTCTCTCTCTCTCTCTCTCTCTCTCTCTCTCTCTCTCTCTCTCTCTCTCTCTCTCTCTCTCTCATACACCCTCTCCATCCCAATCCCCCAGATGCTGCCAAAGCAAGTGGTTAGCAGGCTGCACTTTGCAACACCCTGGCCTGTAATACCTTCCATCCAAACCTCTGAGTATAACTGGAATTTTCTCTTGGACCCCTCACTTAACAGCCCAGAGCACTGACCCCCTCTGCTGATGTGACCATTGTTTGAGATGGACCGACTGATAAGGGGAAGGAGTCATTTCCTAACCTCCGGTTTCCAGGAGCAACTTCAGCTCTAATTTCCTAGACCTGAAATCACCCACCCCCATCCCATGCCCATCCGGTAGCAGCTCACTAGAGAGCAGACCTGCCTCAGCTGTTCTTGCCCCAGCCAGGTGGTCAAAGGGAAAAATATTTGCTGACCTGTGAAAACAGGTTGCCTATAAATCAAAAGGGGTCAAGTTATATCTGCCAGATGGAGGTTTTAAAATCTTAATGTGTAAGTTAAGATATAATGGATGAGGGGAGGTGAAATTTTAGGAAGGTTGAATCATTTGGCTGCCTTCTGGGATCGAGGGGAAGCAAAAGGTTACCGTTACAGTGAACGAGAATGAAGTCATTTTCCTCTTGGTGACCTAATTACAAAGGATGGGATTCTGACTCATTAATTTTCAAAATCATATCTAATTACCTATTTCTATGGCTTACTAAGGCTCAAAAACACATGGACAAATAGATGTTCTTTGCTAACTATAGAGCTTCTTTTGCATGAGCACTAGGTTCTGGTATATTATAAATTTACTCATAAAATTATTCTGGTTTTAGACAGGGAGTCTGAAGAGCCAAGATCAATCGCCCTCTCTCTCCTTCTATCCATTTCTCCTTCTGTTTCTCCCAATATCTCTCATTCTTTCTCTCTCTCTCTCTCTCTCTCTCTCTCTCTCTCTCTCTCTCTTTTTTTTTTTTTTTTTTTTTTTTTTTTTTTTTTTTTTTTTTGTCTGCCTCTTCGCTAGACCCAGGAATGTAAAAATGAACAGTGTTGTGAAAAGCAAACAGACCAAGTCAGCTTTCTCTGTTTGGGCCTTCAGAAAGCTGAAATATTGATTAACCTAAAGCTTTGGTATTGACTGTGAATTTCATTATCCATGTTCCATCACTGGTTGTAATTATATGAACACTGTTAGCAGTGGATGATTTTTATTTATTTATTTTTATTACAAAAGTGATAGCCACAGGCAAAGCTGAAATAATCAATGAATGACAAAGGATATTATCAAGAACTAGAGGCCCTGTACATGGAATTCGTGCACTGTTCGGGGAATGGCCTGCGAGGATCGGCTGGCTGTGGGAACGCCACTCATTCTGGTCAGCCAAGGGGCTGTGGGCCTGCCCTCTGAGTGGCTGTTCCCAGTGTGGAATGCACTGACCACCTGGGGCAGCTCCTGGATTAACCGTCTGCCCCGTGGTGGTCAGTGTGTGTTATAGCAACTGGTTAACCAGTCATTCTGGTTATCCTGCCATTCAGTCACTGGGCTTTTATTATATAGGACTAGAGGCCCAGTACATGAAATTTGTGTAAAGGTAGGGTCCCTAGGCCTCGCCTGCAATCAGGGCTGATCTTCCCCAGCTGCTGGCAGCTAGCCCCATCCCCCACCACTGATGCCTGTTGCCCTCTGTGTGTGGGGTAACTGGTGGGCAATTGGGGTCCCGCTTGCTTGCACCCACCTTAGCCTGGTGCTGCCTGCATCTGCTGCCACCCATCTCTGGTTCCCCATTCCCCATTGGACGATCATAGCCTGCCGGCCACAGGAAGGGACTGAGAAGTGGGGTGGGGGTAGCTTGTGCATTGAGGATTTGACCCCTGGAGGTCAGTGTGCATCATAGCATCATAGTGTTCCCCGATCTGGTCGATTTGCATATCACACACACACACAGACACACAGACACACACACACACACACACACACACACAGACACACACACACACACACACACACATGCTTATTTAGTCCTATATGATGAGCTTCAATTCACATCCTGCTGCTTTGGGACACTAAGAAAACAGGATTGTTTTGCAGAGGAGAGGACCTTTGGGCTAGTGGATTGTTCAGCGTGTCGACACTTCTTACATTGTCTTTTTTTTATTTAATATATTTTATTGATTTTTACAGGGAGGAAGAGAGAGGGATAGAGAGTTAGAAACATCTCTGAGAGAGAATTATTGATCAGCTGCCTCTTGCACACCTCCTACTGGGGATGTGCCCACAACCAAGGTACATGCCCTTGACCAGAATCAAACCTGGGACCTTTCAGTCCGCAGGCCGACGCTCTATCTACTGAACCAAACAGGTTTCGGCACTTCTTACATGTCTTAATATAAGTTCTCACCCTCCCCCACCATCCTCAATTCTCAACCACCTTAACTATATCACACACTCACATTTCATATCTTTGTTGAGACGGTTTTCTCTGAATTACAACTTTGAAGTTCCTCTGCATTAAAAAGAAAAGTCTGTTTCAAAAAGACCTAACTTTTTTGAAATATTTAAAATGAGTTGATAGATACCATTACCCTTAATGGAAAGGACTGAACTAATACACATCTTCAATTTCCTTTCTTAAAGTGACTTTTAATGAGAACAATGGAAATGTGAATTGGGATTCTAGGTGTGACTCGTGTTTTGACACAGGTTCCTGACTTGAGAGTGATTTAATCATATGTACTTTTGATTCATATGGGCCAGGTTTAAAGCCTTTATTTTTAAGTAGTTATGAAAGGAAGATTACCTTTCATTTTCATGTACAGTTATTACTATTCCCCTTTCTGCTTGAAGACCTTTAAATTGTGTAATATGAAGATGAACTTTCATTTTCATGTATAATTAATTATTATTTCCGTTTGTGTTTGAAGACCTTTAAATTGCACAATAACTCCCTCCATTGTAATTTATTATCCTCAACTTAGGGCTATGGACATTAGAGCTAAATAGAATTTTAGTAAGTGCCTGAAACAAACCATCATAGAGCCCAGATATTCCTGAAAAGTAAATTCACATTAATGTCGATAGTGAGATTTGTCACTAAAGGTGGTTTCAGTTTTCGGTATTATGCTTGAAGTGGATTGAATTCAGAAGAAGAAGGTATGAATGCTTCACCCCAATGAGGTTGTCCACTCGATATATGTATTTTTATTAACTCAGCTATGCAAGTGTATACCTGTGAACCAGATAAAATCACCTCTGAGCCAGATAATATAGATGCCACCTCATTTGTCTGATTCTTTGATCTTCTCTGTGTATGTCGGAGCAAAGGAAAGGCATCTTCTATCTGTCAGTCTACCTGTAAATAGATGCATCCACTTGTCCTTGGGAGGTGTCATTGTGCTTGCTAAGGGAACAAAGAATGCCTGCTGTCCATGGATGGACAGTTCTATTGCTAGAAGAAGCCATTGACACTAACAGTCACAGGCTTTTTACTCTCCATATTCTCTTTCTATTGGAATTTAGAGAATGCTAGGACTTCAAAGGATATAATTCCTCACTCAACAGCCCAAGAAAGCATTTGTCTAGACCATGTCTAGAAACTGAAGAGACAACATCAGCCACCGAATTTATTTTCGTGAATTATTTGTTAAAGTATATAGAAAATAATTGGGTAATCCGGTGTAATACTTGCATATTATCACTGAGACTACAATTGTCATTTCAACAGCTCCTGTTCTATTTTCAATAGCTCCAATTCTCATTTCAACAGAGGACAAGCTCGGATGTTGGTGATATTTTGCTAAAGACATTTGTGTAGTCCTTTGCCATGTCTGATGTATATAACTCATCCTACCTGTAGCTTTTAGTGCTCTCTTTGGTGTAACTGTGCATTTCATTGTGGGTAAGTAGAGAAAAATGAGTCCATTCAATCCAGTATTTTGACCAGCATATAAACTTTCCATTGCAGAAATGGCCATTATTTTATTGTGGAAATGATAATAAATGATATGTGATTGTATGCCTTTCCCTGATGAAAATATAAAGGGATGCGACTAAAGGACTTGCTAAAGATAACACATGGAGAAGTGTAGGTCATAGCTCAGGTCTGTTGAACTGCTGAATCAAATTTTGGAGAGTATTTCACTTTAACTTTTGATGATGAAAATATTAATGATAATAGTGATAGCAAGTACAAGTTGCTATTTAGTAGGGACAGTTTTAAGCATTTTTAATAAACTAATTCAGTTATCAAAGGCTGGTACCTTTATATTTGTAGGGAGGAGGGGACTAACTATAGCTGTTAGTAAAACAGCAGGATAAAGTAGTGAGAGGACCAGCTCCCATTTGGTGCTCCTCTATTTTGAAATCAATCTACCTCTAGACTTAAAATAATAAAAAATCAGCACTTAGCAAAGATGCCCTGGGTAGTACAACTGAGAGTTGAAATGTATTTAACATGTAAGGTTGCTGGTTGACTAACAACAGATCATTACCAAACCTACCTTGGATATCTTTGGATGCTCTGCTTTGCTTGTGCTAGAACCCCAACTCGGTACCCCAAGGTTCCAGCTTCTAAACTCCTTCATGGTCACAACTAATAGCTTTGCTCTGTGAAGAATAAATGTTTGACCCGAACCCAAAGCCTGCGAGTCCACAAGCAGCTCCTTTTTACATCCCTCTGGTAGGCTTCCTGGCGTCTCTGCAGGAGGAACACATGTTTCAGAGACTATCCTTATAAAGAGCTGTTAGACAGTCAAACCAGGACATAATTATGTACTCCAATTATGTAGTTTTAAAAAGTGACACCTTATCTAAAATGTAAATGTATTTATCTTTGAGATTTTCTTTTCTGGCTATAATATGTTAAGCTTGTGCGACAATGAGGAAATACATGGACGCATGACAGTAAAATCATTTTTTTAAAAAGAGAATGGGAAGCTATGAAAGCAACAAGCACTTAAGGGAAATGAACTTCCAGGAGGAGGAGGCTTTATTAGGTGAGCTGAGAGTTTACAGATATTTTCCTTTTTCCTAAGGGCGTTTGCGGAATGAATGTCTGGGTCGAGGATAGGGCTTGGCCTAGGCCAGTGGTGGGCAAACTCATCAGTTAGCAGAGCCAAATATCAACAGCACAACGATTGAAATTTCTTTTGAGAGCCACATTTTTTAAACTTAAACTTCTTCTAACGCCACTTTTCCAAAATAGACTCGCCCAGGCCGTGGTATTTTGTGGAAGAGCCACCCTCAAGGGGCCAAAGAGCGGCATGTGGCTTGTGAGCCGCAGTTTACCAACCACAGGCGTAGGCACACACTCTGCACTGGGGGAAAGAGAAAACAACAGAGCTTTGGGTGTGATGGATCGGACTCCCAAGGACCTGCAAACACAAAGCCAGTTTTCCCCAGGAAACAGTTACTGTGTCCAGGGGTAGAAGAGGAGGCTGAGGGATGGTCCTCAGTGTCCCAGTGATTAGAAAATAAGACTCCGGCAAAGCTGGCCTGCCACAAGTACACATCAGGCTCCCTGTCAAGAATTTCCCCCTTATCTGAAGCTGTGTGGAGTCTGATGCTAAAATGCTAAACTAAAACCTCTGAAGGACATAACCATCTCCTCTAGACTTTCGGGGCTCAGTGGGCAAAGGTACACCAGGCTCTCAATCAAAGACCCAGGAAGCCCTATCTAAGGAATGGGGATGCAACAAATGGAAACTGAGTTTAATGAATCCTCAATGCTTCCAGACCAGACACAGTCTTTGGGATGGAAGGGTCTAAGTTCTGTGTCAAACAGAGAAAAGCATAACTGGTTCTGGATAAAATATCATCGCACAAACCAAAGTCGAGATTTAAAAAAAAATAAAAGCAAGCCCGCAGATTATACAGATATTGGAATTAGCTAGCAGGAGCCTTCAAATAACCATTATTAATAGACAAAGATAAATGATATTAAGAGTTTCAAAAGAGAATTGGAATCTAGTTAAAAAATTAATATGTGTCCTTGATGAGAAACATATTACCTATCACGAGATCTCTTGAAATTCTCCTGGACTTAATAATTCAATGAGAGGATATTGAAAAGATTGAGAAATAGGAGTCAACATCTCCGAACCACCTACTATTTGCTAGATATACTAAGTACAATGCATGCATTGAAGAGAGTAAATATATGAAGTAGTCATTGTTATTCCTGGTTTATAGATCAGAACTTCACAAAAGTGTTTAATATATTAAAGCAGGGAGCATACTGGTAGCCACTTCGGTCTGCTGATTTTCACTATATACACAGCCTTCCCAACTGGGCAAAGTTGTAAATAACACGCATCCCCCACACCATCTCAGGGAAGGCTCATGCTATCTTGAGCTTGAGACACCTGTGTCCTAGGAGCCAAAGGGAAGCCTCTGGGTACCCAAGCTAAGCTAGGGTGTTTCTCACCCAGAGATTTTTTAAAATTTATTTTTATTTATTTATTTATTTATTTATTTATTCATTTATTTGTTAATCCTCAACTGAGGGCATTTTTTTCTATTGATTTTTAAAGAGACTGTAAGGGCGGGAGGAGAGAAAGAGAGAGAAACATTGATGTGAGAGAAGCATCAGTTGGTTGTCTTCCGCAGGTGTCCCAACCTGGGCCAGGGATCAAGCCTGCAAGTAAGGTCCATGCCCTTGAGCATAATTAAGCCCACAGCCCTTCAGTCTGCAGGACAACATTCTATCCATTGAACCAAACCGTCTGGGGCCTCACACAAAGATTATGTGTGCTGTGTAAGGGGGCAAGTGGGTTTAATCAGGAGGGGAAATGGCTAATTTTGTTTTATGCTTTTGCCTTCTCGTGCTTACACAAAGGAGCGGGGTCAGGAAGCATGAAGTGAACCACATGATGAGAAACACTCCGGGGGCACAAGAGGGAAAATCTTATTTTTCAGGACTTGGTGTGTAGCACTAACTCTGTTATTGATGTTGGGCTTTGTATAACATGGCTGATCCTTGAATTACTAAAAAACCCACTAGAAACTGCATTTCCAGGAACAATGGGGTCCCTCGGGAAGTATCTCCTCCCTGAAGAATGGTAAAATGTCAAACAGACAAAAGTAGGAAGACTTATGTCTCCACACAGCTGCCTTGCTGGTGGAACTTCGAATGCTCTGCTGCATGCTGTACACAGAGTCTGCTCGGCAACAATTACCCCACAAAAATGCCATTTTGATCAAGGAAAATGATCTTAATTATTCAATGATATTTCATACCCAGAATAGCTAATGACGATAATAAAAATTATGCCCACTTTGAGCCCTTTTAAATCAGGCACTTTACATACATAGTCCTAGTACTATTCCCAGTTTAGAGTTTGTGAAACAACAGGTTTTTAAACACAACCATACAAAGAGGCCTGGATTTTTACATTAATTTTTATTCTGACTCCATTAGAATTTGACCTCTGTTATCTCAGTGGGTTTTTTTGTTTGTTTGTTTGTTTGTTTGTTTGTTGATTAGGGAGGTATCACATATGTGTCCTTTTGCCTGGATTTAAGCCCAATTTTATCCAAGGCCAAAACCTTCTGTTTTTCACTGTGGTAGGCTGCCCGGCAATCCTAGTGCATAATTAAAATGAGAATGCCGTGTTTATGGACACCTTCTGCAAGATATGCTGTACAGAAGCATGTGCTGCCTCTCTCTGCCCATGAGGTTAGTGTATGTGTCTGATTATTCCCAGGCAGCCACATGCACGCTTGCATGGAAACAGGGCCTGTATTTTAAGACTCAATGCAAAACCACTTCTTACTCTTGAGCAGATTTCCAAACAAAATCAATGGGAAGAAAAGGAGTCCAAAACCAGACTGACTTCTAACCTCCTTTCTCACATGATTCTTTTGGCTTTGCACCCAGGTACATTTTTTTTCCCTCTAGAAATTTCTCTGGAACATCTTCTCCACAACTGTGTTACATTCCCCACCCTCTGCTCCCATGAGTGAAACATAACCGCTGTTCACAGGACTTACCTGCCTGCAGAAGAAACACCTTTGTTTCACAGGAAATAAACAAAACACCAGAAAGAGAATTTAAACCACCTACTTTTCTTTGCTCTAAGAAATACCACTGTGAGCATTTTGCATCTGTTTCATATTTATAGCTATGTGTCTCCATCTCTATCTCAATCTTTGTCATGTTGCTTTCTTTTGTTTCAAACATCTTTCATCGTTCTGTGTGATGTATTTTTGAGTTGCTAAACTTCAACTGGAACTGCTCTTCATTCACCTCCAAAGGATGAAGAATGCTGATAAGGCTGAAGAGAAATCTTTACTTTGAATAAAGCAAAGAGATGATACTATTCTAAGAATTCTGGAAGCCAGGGTGCCATTTCTACTAGGCACAAAGCTCTCCCCCCAAAAATCAAGAGATGTGAACCCTGCCCACAAGCTTACTCATTCTCCAGTTTGGGAGTTTAACCTTTTACTTAGATGCAAGGAGCCTTGCAGAGAGGGATCTAAGAGAATAATCAGAAGTGTTGTGGCTTAGGAGAAAGAGGAATATAATATTTGGGATAGCGTAAAATGAGAAAAGGCAATTTTTACAATTTATTTCACAATAAATGGGGAGAATTTCTGTCCTGTGAAAGCAAACAATAATTGGTGCCTATGGCTATGTGTATTTGGTCTTGGCAAAGAGACTATCTGGGATGGCAGTGGTGGTGATCTTGGGGTGTGGAGGGGACAATAGACAAGGATTTCCTGAGCTGAACATGTACCATTTACCCTGTTTTGGTTATTTGTCTACAGTAATGTCTATTAAACTTTCAGCCTGGACCAAACATAAAACATTCACAGAAGGAAGAAGAGAAGGCAATCCCCTCCCATCTCACCCAAGCCTTTCCACCATCCTATATAATGAAAGCCTACTATGCTAAGTGTCCAGTCGTTCAGTTGGCCATTCAACCAATCAAAGCATAATATGCTAATGATATGCTAAGGTCGCTCAACTGCTTGCTATAGCATGCACTGACCACTAGGGGATAGATGCTCTAACAAGTAGGTTATCTTGCTGCCAGGATCCGGATGATCGGGACTGAGTGAGATGGGCCAGACACCCCCTTGAGCCCTCTAGCGGTCCCTCCCTGGCTGGCCAACCACCCATGTCCCTCCAAAGCCCCAATTGTGCATTGGTGGGGTCACAGCTGGTGAGTGCAGCGGCAGTGGAAGGAGCTTCTCCCACCTCCACAGCAACACTAAGGATGTCTGACTGCCAGCTTAGGCCTGCTTCCCATGGGGAACAAGCCTAATTGGGAGTTTGACATCCCTTGAGGGCTCTGGGACTGTAAGAGGGTGCATGGCAGGCTGAGGGACCCCAGAGAGTATGAATTTCATACATTTGGCTTGTAGTTGTAAATATTTACACATGGGGACTTAACCACACCAACCACTATTCCATTGTGCATGTCATTGTGCATTGTGCATTCCCAGGCAGTCACGTGCATGCATAAGCCATGGTATCTCTTCTTTCATTGTATTAAAATGCCACTTACTGCTGAAACCGGTTTGGCTCAGTGGGTAGAGCATCGGTCTGCAGACTGAAAGGTCTCAGGTTCGATTCCGGTCAGGGGCATGTACATTGGTTGCGGGCACATCCCCAGTAGGGGGTGTGCAAGAGGCAGCTGGTCGGCGTTTCTCTCTCATCAACTTTTCTAGCTCTCTATCTCTTTCCCTTCCTCTCTGTAAAAAATCAATAAAAATATATTTTTAAAAAAATGCCACTCACTGAGGAGTTTCCTTAACACATTGGAAAGCTAAGACCTTTGGGTAAGGAGCATTGTTACTGGAAAACAAAGCAATTTTGAACAAGCATTTTACAAAGATTCCATGATGGAAATCTACTATGCTTCAGGGTTCCATTAGAGTAGATGGAAATCCATAACGCAGACTATTAAAGAGGGAAATGTCATCAAGGCATATTAATGGAAACCTTGACTAATAATCAGTAGGAGAGTCTTCATCTACTTTTTAATTTAACATTTTGGTATTAGTCTAAAGCTATTGACAGCTAGGCTAAAAATGAATTTCTGATCACTGAATTTTCTTTCTTTTTTTTTTAAAATTACATTTAAGTTTTGCCTTTTTCCTACTTGTACTTTTTAACTTACATTTAAATTTCGTGAGACTCCGAGTCCCTACAGAATTCATTTACTATATCTAGAGTGAAAAAGGGCCAATGTAGTTGTGTGTGTGTGGTGATTCTCATTTGGAGCACAAATGTCTAATCAACACCTACAGTCTGGGTGCGCGGTAGTTAGTATTCTCAGCAGGCTGCCGGACGGGCACCTAACGAGGTTTTGACAGACTAAACATTTGCTGATAAGCCCTCCAGTGCCTCAGTTCTTCATGCATAGAAAGCAGCTGGGGCTGCTTTGAAATCTTTACCTTTCTTCCTTTTTCATGAGAAATAAGTTAGGTAGGTATTATTTCAACACATCCTTTTGTCTACTATTTAAGATGCTACCTGTTCATAGGATTGAGAACAGAGGTGACAGAATAGAACTATTTAAATTAGCTGGCACTATAAACTCTATTTTTTTTAACTTAATATAGACAATGTTTTCCATTAGTCTGAAGAACTTTCTAAATTGTTTACTCAAAAAATAGATATCATTTATTGAATTGATATTTTGAAATAATAATACAGGACATTTTTTTTTCATAGCATGAAACTTCATATATGACATATTCATTGCTATTAAAAATACAAACAGCCCTAGTTCCTTTAACTCAGTTGATAGAGCTTAAGCCTATGGACTGAAGGGTTCCAGGTTTGATTCCAGGCAAGGTCACATGCCCGGGTTGCAGTGTGGGAAGTGCAGGAGGCAGCCAATCAAAGGTTCTCTCTCATCATTGATGTTTCTAGCTCTCTCTCCTTCTCTCTTCCTCCCTGAAATCAATATATATATTCTACTTTAAAAATAAAAGAAATTACATGTGTTTTGTTCTAAAAAACAAGCTCTAGACGGTTAATATTTAATTCTGAAATTCAGTGTACATTGTATAACAGCACAGCTTTGTGTGTATTCAGTCTCAAGTACAGAAGAAATGCCAAACTGTTTTACCTCCAAAGTGATCATCACTGCGTGTTTTTTGTTTTTACAAGAGTAAAGGGCAGAATTCAAAATATAATTTTTTTTTACTGTGACTAGCATATTTATTTTCCTGCTTAGTGACTGGAATCTGTTCTCCATGGAGTAAGGACAGCTGCAGCTAATGTATGAGGACTGAGCTGGAACAAGTTCAAGGACCAAGCTACCCAGAGTCCACATGGATGAGTGAAAATAACCTACCTCACCTTTAGTCTAAAAACAGAATGGATAATTCACTTATTTATAGTAATTAATAGAGAAGCAATATTGTTTAGTTGAAGTTAAATGAATTTTTCAGTGACCCAGATATTCTCCCTGGGATCTAAGATAAGTAATGAAACTTTTGTACCTAAAGGTCAAATTGGGCTGACTTTGCTAATGAAACTCAGTAGACATCTATGATTTATTGCTTCACCCTCCTCATCAGCCACAAGTGTCTCCTGGAATCGGGGCACTGTTCAAAAGGGGATTCAGAGTGGCTCCAACATGTTGGTATTCATGGAGTGACCAGCATTCCAGCCCTCATCCGGAGCAGGCGGGCTCGAGCGCACAGTTCTAATCAGGTGGAATGGTGACTCGCTGGATCGATCATCTCTGAGGGGCAGTCTGCCAGGCCAGGGGCTCAGGATTTTGCTTCTGCTGGCATAATTTTCTCCTCCCCCTTTATTATCAACCATGCCTGTGACTAGATCTTAACTATATCTAAAGGCAGAGAAAACATTAAACTTGCTTGCTAGCAAATTTAGCTCAAGATTATAGGGAAAATGTCAAAAAAAAAAAAAAAAAATATATATATATATATATATATATATATATATATATATATATATATATAGTGTGGGAAAAATATATATATACTATATATAGTGTGTGAAAAATATATATACATATATACTAGAATAGTTGCAAAATCCCCATTTTGTGGACTTCATACAACTTGCTCTTCCAGAATAGACCTGAATCTTCCTAGAAGAAGATATTAGTGCACTCTCTCTCTCTCTCTCTCTCTCTCTCTCTCTCTCGGTACCTGTCTCTGGTCCCTCTCTATGTTCTGAATACCCCTCCCACCATAAACTGCACACATCCCTGTAGGTAGTCTACAGTTATGCCTTGAAAGTTTCCACTGATACCCTCTTCATTGGCATGGGGCTTTGCCCTTGTGTCCCTGAAGTCCAGCACAGTGGCTTGCCCATGGCAGTGCCAGTAATGTGGATTGAATGAGTGAATTATAGCTTTGGTGTCCCTGCTCTCTGAGGTCTCAGGCTTAGCCACACATGATCCCCTTTTTCTGGTTACTTGCACAGAAACCTTGGAATCTCTGTCCTTCAGCCAGTGGTGTCAGCCCTGAC
The DNA here is from genome assembly GCF_964339955.1 of Pipistrellus hanaki. NCBI lineage: Eukaryota > Metazoa > Chordata > Mammalia > Chiroptera > Vespertilionidae > Pipistrellus > Pipistrellus hanaki. The sequence continues at coordinate 4,830,056 of NC_140505.1, forward strand.
CACCAATCCTTGACATACACCTGTAGAGAGATAGCAACCTACATTTTTAAAAATTAATTTTAGAGAGAGAGAGCGATTGATTTGTTGTCCCCCTAACTTATGCATTCATTGGTTCATTCTTGTGTGTGTCTTAGTAAGGGATCAAACCTGCAACCTTAGTGGATCATGATGATGTTACAAACAACTAAGCCATCCCGCCAACATGGAACCTGAAGTTTTAGTAGACATGCTTTTTTTCTTCTTTTTGTTGCTAATTAGTGAATATGAATATTTCTATGGTTTTGGTTTTTAGCTACTCGGTGATTTTCTACCTTTTTCATTCTCTAAAATTCCCATCCCTCAAATCGTTTTTAATTTTCTTCTGATAAAACAACCCTAACTAATCAGGATTTCCTATGTCCTTCCTATTTTTATAGGAAAGGCCACAGATTGAGCTGAGAATATTAAGGGAACTTTCACCGATAAGAAAAATCTCATCCATCTGACATTTTCAGATCTCCTATCAAAGATTGTAAGATGTAAAGATTATGCTATATTTTAGTAATTTTTAAGTAGCATTTATATCTCATCTGTCCCAAAGCAGAGAGGCACTGCTTAAAAAAATATAGAGGCAGAGAAAAGAAGAATCAGGTGTAACTCATCACCATGAAGTGGAATATACCAAGACAAGCAGACACTTGCTAGTATCTGCTTGCTTTGGCAGAATTCACTCACTCCTAGGGGATCTGGCCTCTCCTGAATAAGTCATAGGTTAGTGGAGAACTGGGGCAGGACGGTCTTAGGAGCACCTGAGCTATAGAGAAGGTCAGGATTACTGCTTTCATCTGATCATGCCCAGGTCTACTCTGATCTATAGAACGAATTCTTCATCTTCTAAAGGAAACCTGGAATTTTCCCAACCTTCCTAGGAGTTCAGTGGAAATCAAAGTACTACCTTTATTTTATTATTATATTTTTATTGATTTTAGATAGGAAGAAGAAGGTAAAGAGAGAAATATCAATGATGAGAGAAAATTATTGATCAGCTGCCTCCTCCATGCCCCACACTGGGGCTCGGGCCCGCAATCCATGGTATGTGCCCTTACCGGGAATCAAACCATGACCTCCTGGTTCAGAGGTGGATGCTCAACCACTGAGCCATGCCAGCTGGGCTTGAAGCACTACCTTTAGATGTGAAGACAATATTGTTTATCTGCTTGGCTTGTTTTGAGCTCCCACAGCAGCTGCTGGGCACAGGGAGGTAGGAGAGGCTTATGTAAAAACCGATTGTTGAAATACTGCCCCTGGTTGTCTACTCAGCAAAAAGCATTGCATTGGGGATACTGTCAGAACTGGGAAAATTCACTGTTTTACTAACCTTTTTATAGGATTTTTAAAAGTGTTACAGTATGAAAGCACATCACATACCTCATACTATGGTTATACTGTGTACAATACGAATTGTTCAAAAGTGTACTCATTGATTGACAGGAAGAAAATATCAATAGCATTAATAGTTTTCCTATTTAGTTACTAAATAATATGTGTAAAATCAGTTCACTGAGTTAAAATCCATAATTTAAAAAAAAAACTGATTTTGAAGAGAAAGGAAAATATAAGAGTTTAAAATACATACTAAGGATAAGTATTGTTTTCTAAAAATTTTGTTTGTGTTCAATGTGTATTCTGGATTGTGGTAAACTTATGTAAAGTATAGCAATATAGGTATATTCCTAATCTAGAATTCCTGAGTTGTAGGGCATAACCACATAAAGTTTCTAAGATAATACACAGTTTTCCAAGTTTGTTTTCAGAAAGTTAGTATTTCCACAAGTTTCTATTTTGCCACCACTTCAGCAGAAGTGGCTGTAGCAGACTTGTAAATTTCTACTAATGTGGCAAAAATAGCATGCCTCTGTGATCTTAACATGCCTCCCAAGGCTAATGTTTGTCTCATACCTGAGGGCATTAGGATCCCTGGTGTAGAGAAGGGCTTCTTCCTGTATCATCCCCATTTTTCTTCCTTGGATTCTTTGTCTTTTTTTTTTATAACTTTCCTGGACTGCACATGTTTTGTGGTTATATGATCTAAAACTAAACTGTGTCCTCCCGAACTATGGGTTGCCTTTTCACTTTGCCTCTGCTATCTTTGGTTAACAGAAGTTTCATTTCCTTTGTTTTCTGTAGAGGTAGCCAGTTATTCAAGCATCTTTTATTAACAATCTATCTTCCCCCCCCCCCCCCCCCCCGATCTGCAGTCAGTAACCTGCAGTCATTCCACATGTCACTGTGTTTTGGACTTTAGATTCTATTCTGGCTGATCTGTTTCTGAACTCGTACCTCATTCCCAAGTTTTGAATTAGTTTTGATGTCTCAGGAGAACTACATTTTTTCTTGCAAAAGTGTCTCAGCTCTTTGGAGACTTTAGTTCTCCCATATACATTTCAAAAGCATCTTGCCAAGTTTCACAAAAAGACTTTTTAGATGTTTGTCAGATATATTTTGAGATACTACTGCTATTTTGAATGTTATCATTTTACAATTTATATAATTTTTTTATGCTGGGATCCTATAGAAATCGACTTGATTTTAATATTTGTATTTATTCTTATGCCAAGTCAATTTGTTATACCCTCTCATCTGTTTTTATATTTTTTTCTAGAAGATATTTATAGTTTGAGGGATTATAGTTATTTTATATGCAAAGTGATAGTTTTATGTCTGTCTTTCTAGCATACTAATTTCTTTTATTTATTGTTACTTCACTGAGTAGAATATTCAGTGCAAGCAACTTTGTCTTACTCTTGACTTTAATGAAAATATTTTTCAACATTTTATCATTAAAATAATATTTGTGCCTTAACTGGTTTGGCTCAATGGATAGGGTGTCGGCCTGCGGACTGAAAGGTCCCAGGTTAGATTCAGGTCAAGGGCATGTACCTTGGTTATAGGCACAACACTAGTAAGGGGTGTGCAGGAGGCAGCTGATCGATGTTTCTCTCTCATGGATGTTTCTAACTCTCTATCCCTCTCCTTTCCTGTCTGTAAAAATCAATAAAATATATTTCAAAAAAAATAAAATAATATATGCTATGAAGTATTTGTACATATCCTTTGTCAACTTAAATATGTACCCTTATATTTTTAGATTTTTAATAGACTTAGTCATGAATAGATATTGAATGCTATTAAATATATCCTGCATTTATTGGCATAAGGCTATATTTTTTCCATCATTATTCTATTTATATATAACAAATATATTTTATATGTCAATATATTAACATATTTTTATATTTCTGTTTTTCCAAAAGAAAGGCAATTTGGTACAACATATTTTTGATTGTCATAATAGTTGTATTAATATTTTATTTACAATGTTTGCATTTATATTCATGAGTGAGATCGGACTGTTATTTTCAGTGAAAAATGAAACCTAAATTGAATTCTGAGGCCTTTTCTTTTCATGCAGGAGGAGGGAGGGAAGTTTTGCCAGGATGGAGGAACTATTAGTGATGATTAGCATTGAAGTGCCTATTTTGAAGTGCTGTTTCTAAGTGTCCTTATCCTGAATATTCATTAACTGCTGAAATTTATGAGTGTTTAAAAATAATGTAGTGTTTATAAGTTAGGAATTAGGCAAACTGATTTTGAATCCTAGCTCTATCTCTTAGTGGCTCTATTCACTTGATATACTGATTCCTTTATCTTACCCTCAGTTACCTTAACTGACATATGAGCATAATAATCATGCCTGCTTTATAGGAAGGTTTTAAAATGGAATCACATCATACATATAAAGACCTAACACAGTAGCTGACATGTAGGTAACACTCAGCAAGTGTTAACTATTTCTATTATTTTAATTTCACATGTGTAAATTGTACTTTAATCATAAATCGATCAGCACATCTATATTTCTGAATTTAAATTAGTGAATTACACTTTTCTGAACCTTAACTGACTGATCTATAATTTTTAAAGGGCATTTTGAGTATTTACTCTTTATATTATAAACTGGACACCCAGCGCGGATTAAATTGTGCACATGTAGGGTCCCCTGGGCCTAGCCTGCCATCAGGGCCATGTCTGCCATTCTATGACGCCTTGCACACTCCATGGATACTGCTGGGGCCATGTGATGCTCCCAGCTCACACTCTTTCTTCTTCCTGTGCCCCTATCCTACAGAGAGAGCACCTCTACTTGCCACCTAGGGACTGCGCTGTGCTCCCCACCCCCACCTTCCCGGTACCCATCCCCCATGCCATTACAGCATCATGGTATAGACTAGAGGCCTGCTTCATGAAATTCGTGCGGGGTGGGGTGTGAGGAGGGGGAGGGGCACTTCCCTCAGCCCAGCCTGCACCCTCTCCAATCTGGGATCCCTCTCACAATCCAGGACTGCTGGCTCCCAACTACTCGCCTGCCTGCCTTCCTGATTGCCCCTAACCGCTTCTGCCTGCCAACTTGATCACCCCCTAACCACTCCCATGCCAACCTGATTGATGTTTAACTGCTCATCTGCCAGCCCATTTGCCCCCAACTTCTCTTGTCTGCCGGCCTGGTCACCCCTAACTGCCCTCCCCTGCATGGTTGATTGCCCCCAACTGCCCTCCCTTGCAGGCCTGGTGCCTTCCAGCTGCCCTCCCCTGCTGGCCATCTTGTGGTGACCATCTTGTGTCCACATGGGGGCAGGATCTTTGACCACATGGAGGCAGCCATATTGTGTGTTGGAGTGATGGTCATTCTGCACATTACTCTTTTATTAGATAGGATAGAGGCCTGGTGCATGGGTGGGGGCCAGCTGGTTTGTCCTGAAAGGTGTTCTGGATCAGGGTGGGGGTTCACTTTGGGTGTGAGGTGGCCTGTATGAGGGGCCTGTGGTGGTTTGCAAGCCAACCATGCCCCCTGGTGACCCAAGCAGAGGTTCTGGTATATGGAATTTATTTATCTTCTACAATGAAAACTTCGTAGTCTAGAGTGAAGGCCTGAGCTGGCCAGGGCTGCAGAAGCTTGGCTTCCTCCATTGCCAGGGGCAACCCTAGCATCCGCTCTTCCAGCTCAGTGGCTGCCACCATTTCTGTTGAAATTTATTTGAAATTTATTTACCTTCTATAATTGAAACTTTGTGCCCTTGAGTGGAGGCCTAGGCCAGCAAGGGCAGGTGGAAAGCTTGGCATCCTCCATTGCCAGGGAACTTAAGCCTCCCAACTGCTCTCTGTGGCCGAAGCCATCTTGGTTGGGGTTAATTTACATACTCACTCTGATTGGCTGGTGGGCGTGGCTGGTGGGCATTGTTTGTTGGTATAGCGGAGTGATGGTTAATTTGAATATTACTCTTTTATTAGATAGGATTAGCATTTCTGAAAAGCTTTACTTTCTAAACCATGGTATAGGAGCAGTTGGGGTTTTATTTATTGATAAGGTTGTTTTTACATATTTCCGTTTGTCTATCAAAACTTCTAATCCTCTCTAGAGAACATGGTCATATCACTAGCTGAGGTCAAGAAGAGGAGGCATACTCACCAGGAGAAACCATGACGGGCTGGCCTGGTAGGTCCAAGGGGTCTCTGCGGAGAGTGGCACCTACTCTGAATGGTGTACATGCCACACATTGCACTTATTTAGCTTGCTTTCCCCAGGGAGGGAGGAAGGACATCTTTTATTAGATAGGATAGAGGCCTGGTGCATGGCCTTAGCAACTGCTCCCACTTTATATCAGTCTCTGTGCATCATATATATATATATATATATATATATATATATATATATATATTATTGATTTTTCACAGAGGAAGAGAGAGGGATAAAGAGTCAGAAACATTGATGAGAGAGAATCATCGATCAGCTGCCTCTTGCACACTCCCCACCAGGAATGTGCCCTCAACCAAGGTACATGCCCTTGACCGGATTCGGATTTGGGACCTTTCAGTCCACAGGCCAACACTCTATCCACTGAGCCAAACCGGGTTTGGCTCTGTGCATCTTTCAACTTAAAAAATCTCCTTGGAGATACGCTGGCACCTTACATATATAATTCAAGTATACCTAGAAGAGTAGGGTCCGGGAATGAGACGCCGGTAGGCAGGTGGCATGGATTCAAATCTTAGTCTACCATTGGTGATGGCAGGTGGGCCCTGAGACTTGGGTTTTCTCATCTGAAAAGGTGGATGATGATTGTTTTGGGGGGAAATAAGTTAACTGCTAAAAACCATACTATTCCATCATCAGCACCATATGTAACATACTGTTATATGTATACTATACTAGTGGAAAGAGACTGTCTTTATTTTAGCTTAAGGAAATACCTAGAAACATGTTTTGAATGTACTTATAAGGTTCTGATGATTTTTCTTTAGCCAATTGAAATCTTTTATAATATAATTTTAGTCCACATCCTTTATTAAAGTCTTAATATATATATATAATAGATATATATAGATAGATAGATAGATATACTGATATATATATTAAAGTCTATATCTATATATATTAAAGACTAATATATATATTAAAGTATATATATTAAAGTCTTAGTGTGTGTATATATATATATACTATATATATATATATATATATATATATATATATAGTATACTTAAAAATCAAATTATTAGGCCACCACATAACCATCTAAGCTTCTTTACTTTCCCTTATAGCAATTGCAATGTTAAAATATGATTTTTAAATGTAATGATTATCCCAAAAATATTATTGATGGAATCCATAAATTGTATCTTTAATATTTTCAATCTAACAAAGACCTCCCAACTTAGGAATTTATACTCACAATATCCAAATGAGCTATATTGCATCTTGCTCGAAGCAGTGTATCAATGTAAAAAGTACTGTGGACATCACAGTCACTATTCCAAGTAAAATTTTTATCTTTAAACCCATAGATATATATTTCAAATCAATGCTCTGCTTCAATCCCCAGGAAATGCATTTTTAGAGGAAATGAAAGTTCGTTCAGCAATATCTACGGGCACCTAATATCCTTGCATAATCATTCTGACTTGGTTGAGAAGAGTGGTTGTATGGACATTACCTACCTCATAGGATTGCTGTGAGGATTAGAGAAATCTCTGAAAAATGATTTGAGCTTCTTGGGAAAGATGTTATTAATATGAGATGGTATTTTTATTTGAATGAGTGGGAGATTGAAAGAGGATTATTTCCTAAAGTGGAAGGGAGATCTGGTGGTGAAGAATTCAGATGCTCCACCTTGAGTTGGGCGGATTACAGTGAAATCAAAAGGACACTCGGCTGGTTCAGCCCCCAGGACAAGAAAGAAGGAGCGGTTTCTAATCCCCAGCCCAGCCAGTTTGGGTTTTCCCGAATGCATTCACTCTTAGGAGAGTAGGTAGCAGGGGAGAATGTTTGAGGTCAAGACAGTCAGTAGTTGTTGAGCTAACCTGGTTTATTCTCCCCTGTGCTACTCAAGATGTGAAGGGATATGATTTATGCAAAACTCTGGTGGGCATAAAAATGCTGGAAACAGTACATAATGTGGCTAAGCTGGGTAGGTGTTAAAGCAAATGTTTTATATGGTTCCCAGGTGTCTGCATTCTCAGAGCCCTGGATAGAGGCTCACACACACTGAATCTGGGCATAGAAACCCAACTAGTTGATTTTAAAGCAAGTCAACTATCCCCACCACTGTCCCACATCGTTTAAAGCAGCATCAAACTACACAATGCTTACCCTGAATAGCTTAGCGCAAATTAGGATATTATATCAAAATGCTGTTAATTGGTTTTTGTTAATTTGGTTGTTTTCCTAAGTTATTACTTCCACTACAATTTCATTGCCTTATTATATTTTATCGTCATGGTTTTCCCCTGTAGAATGCATGTTCTAATTTTTAATTCTTTACTTTGAAAAAATAAACACCACAGAAGATGTAGACGATATTTGTTCATATAATTGGTAGTCTAGTCTATATTGGGAAATAATGTAAAACCAATCCAATTTACATCAGGTACAACTATGATATGGCTCTTAGAAAAGAAGGATTCAAAAACTACATAAACAGTTATGTTAATAGCATTTGAACTCCCAGAAACCTTTACTCAAAGACCAGTCTTGTGAAAACTTCAGAGAAATCTGAACCTCTGAAGATTGAATGAAGAAAGTTATATCAACAAGGCATAGGGCAGACAGCTTGGATCTGGGGCAAATTCTGAGCTGGCTGTATGATATATCTAATCATACATTTCCTCATCTGTTCAATGGTGATAACTTAGTATCAGCTTTATGTATCTTTGTGAAGGGTAAAGAGATAATATATATAAACATGCATATTTAGTGTGGGACTTAGTATACATAATATACTCAAAACATCTCTTGTCACTACTGCTACCAGGTGATCTTTTATGTCTCCACTGAATCACAGATTTACAGAGGCAGGTTTAATAAATGCAGTGAGGAATCTCCAAATCCCTACTTTAGACCCATAGAATTCTCTGGATTTAAAACTTGTTTTATTTTTTGGGGAAGAACAGAAACCAGAAATGAAGCAGCCTTAGAATGTTACTTCTCCTCACTCACAATGTACCCAAGTAAAATCAGCAAAAAACAAAGCAAAGCAAAACAAAACAAAAAAGATCAACCAAAGGACTTGTATGCATGCATATGAGCAAAATCCATGGACACAGACAGTTTGGGGTAGGGGGTGGGGGAGGGGAAGGGCTTGTGCTTATGGGAGGGGGTGGTGGGGGAGAGGTCAATGGGACTCATGTAATACTTCTAACAATAAAGATTTTAAAAAAATAAAATTAAAAAACCCTCAAAAATAAGACAGGAAGTCCAAGGAGAGGTGTTAAAACACCCTTTTTCCTCTCGTCATGGACTGGAAGTATGAAGAATCATCACCTCTAGTGATGTTTCAGTTCTTAAAACTCTTAGAGGTGGTCATCTCAGAGGAACTAATAGAAACACACGCGGGTTAGTAAGTTTCACATACAGTACACTTATAGAAACGTGCCAGGGATGTCCTGAATAGTTGGTAGTAAAAAACAAAGTAACTAGTTAGAGACAGTTCTTCCTCTAGCTACTTCAGGACTTTAACTCCAAATCCTTTCAATTAAAAATACAAGGATAGGAAGGACACATTTGTGCATATATGAATATACTTCATATACATATACATATACATATACATATACATATACATCATATACATAATTTGAGACTTGGTTTTACAAAGCTCATCACTGAATAACAGTTTCTGGGAGTTCAGCTGTTATTAAGATAACTGGTAATATAGTTTTTGAGTTATTTTCTCATGTCATAGTTATACCTGTTGTAAACTGGATTGGTTTTACTTTATTTTCAAATATAGACTGGACTGTCAATTATATGAACAAATATCATATATATATATATATATATATATATATATATATATATATATATATATATTCATGCATAAAATCTTAGATAAATACAAGTTTATGGTAAGCGTTTGATTAAAAAAAAGTCTATATATTATCTTCACAAGATGGAAAAGACATAAAAGTAGCTCAATATTTTCTGATTTCTATATTTTTTTTTCTTTGCAAGCGAGCAGGTAAGCTTGAAGGTACATGTCAGACTTGCCCCCGGAATGTGCTGTAATTCCACTCGGGGTGACAGTACATCTCAGAAGGAACTACTTCCGAGGTGATCTGCTCTGGGTTGCAGTGCTAATCTCGCAGCTGTCTCGCAGCAATCCGGGCTCATAAATCATGGGGTCTATAATAAGAGAAGTGAGTCTGAGAGGCTGGAGATTTAAGGAAATTGTGACAGAGGTGATAGATGCTGTGAAATGACTACATCCTAAAGATGTCATATAAAAGGAAACGTGTTGCATTTGAGATAAGTACCTCCCGGGTTTTTCTCTAACCGGGAGAATGTGAGGAAGGTACTCCACGGCCTACTTCAGCAACATCATCGGATAAATGTTAAGCATTCGTGTATGATAAGGTTTCCTACAAAATCAAGTTACATCTGAGTTTTCAGGAAGTCTTAGAGGCCCCTCTAATTATTTTGGGATTTTTTGAAGACATCTCGTGTTCTCAAGGGTGCCCTTTGCAGTTGTTGAAAGTCTGAATGCATTAGCCAGACTGGAAGTATTTCACATACAGGGTTTGAAACAAGAATCCTGGAAAAATAACCATGGGGCTGAGATCTCCCGATCTCTGTGCTGGACTGCGAGGTCCTGGGAATGGTCACAATGAGCAAATAAACCTTGAATTGCATAATGGAAACACCACGAAGCTCGGGTCTTTGTAAATGCTTGAAGCAAAAATATTGGTGCAGTATTTCAATACGCAAAGTGATTATTTTGAATTTACTTATACATATTCTAATTATTTGCCAGGCTGGTATGGTTCAATGGTTGAGCATCCATCTGTGAACCAGGAAGACGCAGTTCTATTCCTGGCCAGGACATGTGCCCACTCGGCTCCTCCTCTTATTAACGTCTTTTGTTAGCATGTTCATTTCTCACACTGAATGCCCAATGTGGATACACTATTATTGATTACTAGAGGCCCAGTGCAAGAAATTCATGCACTTGCTGGGGGCGGGGGTGGGGGGGAGGCGCGCTAAGCCTGGCCTGTACCCTCTGGCAGTTCAGGAGCCCTTGGAGGATGTCAGACATCCCTAGTGCTGCCTCAAAGGTGGGAGAGGCTCCCACCACCACCACTGAGCTCACCAGCCGTGAGCCTGGCTTCTGGCTAAGCGGCTCTCCCCCTATGGGAATGAACTGACAACCAGGGGGCAGCTCTTTCATTGAGCATCTGCCCCTGGTGGTCAGTGCACATCATAGCAAACCGTCGTTCCTCTGTTTGGTCAATTTGCATATTAGCTTTTTATTATATTGGACACTCCCTATGTCATTCAGATTTCCCTCAATGTCCCTGTTTCCATGACAGGATTCCATCCAAGGTACCACATCACATTTAGATGCCAAATCCTCCATGGCTCCTGAGGACTCTGACAGTTCCTCAGACTCTCCTTGTTTTTGATGGCCATCACAGTTTTGAAGAATACTAGTCAGGTGTTTTGTAGAATCAGCTTGGATTTGTCTGATTTTTTCCTCATGATTAGAACAGGGCCATACAGTTCTGTGAGACGATCGCAGAGATAAACTGCCATTCTCATCACATCGTGTCAAGGGTATGTGCTATCATCAGCATGACGTATTGCCATTGAGGTTAACCTTGGGCCTCGGGCAGAGGTGGTGTTTGTTAGGTCTCTCCACTGTCAGGTTTCCCTGTTTTCCCCTTTTTATACGGTTCTCTTTGAAAGGAAGTCACTGTACACAGGGCTCCTTTAAGGCTGACCTCCTTGAAGTCAGAGTCTCCACATAAATTATTTCAAATTCCGCACAGGGCATTTGTCTATTTTCAGTAATCTATATATTTATTCAATCATTTATTCATACCCGTAGAACCAATGGGTATGTCTTTTATACTGTGGGTTATGATTCAGTGCTACTTTATTTATTTTGCTGCTTAAACTGTTCCAGCTTTGGACTTTGGGAAATTTGTCAGTCTCTTCTTGTATCCCTTTGACATACCTGATTGCACTACTTCTATGCACAGAATAGAGACAAAATCTTTCAGTGCGCGTTGAGACGATTGCAACTCCAAGTTTTCTAAAAGTCTGATTTTTATAATCTTATTTTCCATAGGAAGTGGATGGGAGAGTAAAGAAACCAATGTTTGACTTACAAGTGTGCAGGATAGGAGCTATTTGACCTTGAGTAGACTACTTAACCCTTGTGAGTCTCAGTTTGTTTATTGTTAAGGTGAGAACACTTTTGGTCTGGACCACCTGGAATTGACAGCATTATGCAATTTTTGACTTACAAAGCAATCATTTCATATGGTCAAACTAGTTTTATCTAATCTGTGAGACTGTTGTTAAGATACGCTGAAATCACACATGCAAAATTTGATGTTTGGGGGTTTGTTTGTTTTTTGTATAAAAGCCAGTGCCTTTTACCTTACCCTACACTATCCCTTCAAAAAGACTGGGTTGGCTGTTGGCCATTGACATAAAGAAGCCATACCAAAAATAAGATACTAATCCTTGCTCCAGGACAAGGAAAGAAAGGAGCAGAAGGGCATCTAAGACACTAAAACCCATCTTCCCCCAAATCTCTCCCTCTGATGAAGGACAGACGTTGGCACTAAATTCTTCAGTATTGATTGGATCATATTTTTAACTCTGTTCCAAATCCATTTCAAAACCTGAAATCTGGTGAACTAGCATTTTATCAGATACTGAAAACAAATTGATGCTAGTTTCCTTGTTGCATTGAAATTCCTCATTCTCCTTCTGAAAGCAAGCCACTGAGATGATTACATTCCCTCAATATAATGAGATCCATTAGATGAAGTGACCCCAACCCATTACACTGAATGGAGGTTCTTTAAATGCAGCAGAGCACCTGGCTGCCCAACTCAAGTGGAACAAGTGAGATTACTCCTCTGCTTCAAATTAGACGTGCTTTTGTCAGCCCCTCAAAGTTTATTTTGCGGCAATGAGCAAAATGCGTTATAGTTTTATGAAATCCTCGTGGGAAGGACTATTTATATTGTCCATACATTTATGGCATGAAAATCTGGGCCTGAAACTATAGTTTCTTCCCCGTTCAGCCATGGTAAGGTTTTGAAGAAAACAAACAATACATGGGTCATATGACTTCTTTTATGACCCAAATCAGAGTCAATGGTTATAGGAAGTAAATAGACTTGTTTATTGTGCATCCTTGACATATTTTTCTTAATTTTAAGACCAGACAATGTTTATCCAAAGAAGGAGTAAAGGCCTGGATGTGAAAAGCTAAGCATAGATCTCACAATTGACAATGTTTGCCCAGTCATTGAAATAGTTCATTGCTATAAGTTTAGTACAAGGAGCTGGAAAATAAATGAGAATACTACTTTTAGTAAGGATTTGCTTATTAATGTTAAATGTTCTTCATTAGAGATTACAGTGTCAATCAATAAAGAGAGATAGTTTGGTAAAAATTGCCCAATACACTCATGGCCACCTTTTACCCCAACTGCCTTGTTGAGGAGGCAGCTACCGAGGTGGTTTTCTTTGACTGACCTGAGCTCAGTGCTATTCAAAATACTTCCTCCTCCCCCAGATTTCTCTATTAGAGAATGGCTGTTTAGGATGAGAGTACCCTGTTTGTATGAATCCTGTTACATTGCAATTACACCTAGAGTGTGAACGTGTTGAGCTACAGTCACGTTTGCTATTATCAGCCAAGTTGTTAATCGTAGCAGGTTGATTCTCTTTCTTCCCAAGTCCTATAGGAAAAGCAATCCCCCTTCCCCCTCATTCTCCCGTTGGCCATCACTCTATAACTATACTAGTCACTAGGCAGACGATGTCTCCTGGATCTCACTCTCAACTCTAGTTAGCTTTAGCGAAAAGATAGTTATTTTATCACAATGACTTCCTACTGCTTTACCCTGTAGCATATTGCCAGTTCACATCTCACATCTGCTTGTGCTTTTCTTGAAATTATTTCCTCTTTTAGCTTCATAAAACATCTCTCTCTCTCTCTCTCTCTCTCTCTCTCTCTCTCTCTCTCTCTCTCTCTCTCTCTCTTTCTTCTTCTTCTTCTTCTTCTTCTTCTTCTTCTTCTTCTTCTTCTTCTTCTTCTTCTTCTTCTTCTTCTTCTTCTCTCCTTTATCCCCCTCCCTCTCTTTCTCTTTTCTTTCTCAATTGCTCTATCTTCATGTCTGAATCTCAGTTTCTCGATAGTTACTTTTATGTATCAACTTGGCTAGGCCACAATACCCCAATATTTGGTCAAACATTATTCTAGGTGTTTCTGTGAAGATTTGTTTTAGAAAAGATTAATATTTATATCAGTAGACATTGAATAACACAGATTACCTTCTATCATCATCCCATTAGTTGAAGGCCTTCATAGGAAAAACTACCACTGTCTCTTGAGGAGAATTGAATTCGGCCAGCCAACTGCCTCTGGACTCTGATGGAAACTTCCCCCTGGGTCTCCAGGCTGCCAGCCTTCCCTGTGAATTTTGGTACTGACCAGATATGCAGATATGTAGCATGTATGCATATAGATATACATCTTGTTGGTTCTGTTCCTCTGGAGAACCCTGACTAGTACAGTTTCATTGACCAATTCCCACCTCTTTGCCCATCTCTTCCATAGCTGGGCTCCTGTGGCTCTGTGTTCAGCTCTCCACTCATCTCTTTCTACATAATTGAATTGGCAGACTTTCCATCTTTTCCAAACCCAGTGTCCAGCCCCTAACTCTGCTTTGAATTTCCAAGGTCAAATCCCAATCAATGCCCAGCCTCTCGCTGGCAGCATCATGTAGCTGTCTGGCAGGAATATAGTCTTTAACCACCTAAGCCAGAAACCTGAGCCATCCTTCCCTTCCCCTGAACACCTGACCTTTCTGCAATCTCAAAGCCCCACCCACATTCTTCCCCCTGGCAGAGCAATCCCTTCTCAAGTCCTCACTCAGGCAGGCTCAGAGCCAGGTTCCCTTTGTCAGCTTGCCCTCTAGGGCTAGGGCCTTCTTTCAAGATCTCCTTGCGTAGGAAGTTTTCCTTCCTACCTCACACTGTGCTTAAATATTTGAAATTATTTACAATTCCCTGAACTTGCTTATTGTTTTATGCTACTGTGATTCTCATATAACTTTCATTATTCCTAAAACCCCTTTCTTCTCTATTTTTTTTTTTTAAAAAAAAGATACCTTCCTGTGGTTTGAGATGCTGCATAAACATCTCTTCCATGAAGTCCTCATAATTCTGTCCAATTCTTGAATTGGTTGTTCTGTATTTAATGCTAGCACTATACCTCTCTGTCTACATCTAATGCTGCTATGATTTCTTCTTATTTAAAAGCTGCTTGTCTGCATCTCTATTGCCCTGTAGGACCTTCAAGGGTAGAACTTGCATTTTATTTATCATCGCACCACCTGTCTAGCAGACAAGACACCCATGGTAGGCAATGGTGAGGGTTTGAGTGCATGAAAAACCAAAGAAGAAAAATATAAGTGATATAAAAATCTTAGCCCTATAATAAATAAATGGAATTAAAACTATTCTTATGTATTTTATAGATGACTAGAGGCTCAGTGCACAAACTGTTTGCACTCAGGGGAGTCCCTCAGCTTGGCTTGTGACCCGTCACAGTCCAGGAGCCCTCTGGGGATGTCCAACCGCCCCCACCTCTGCTCTCTCCAGCCAGCCAGCCAGCCATGAGCTCAGCTTCTGGCTGAGCAGTGCTCCCCATGAGGGAGCGCACTGACCACCAGGGGGCAGCTCGTGCATTGAGTATCTACCCCCTGGTGTTTGTGTACAGCATAGTGACCTGTTGATTTACACATTATCCTTTTATTACATAGGATATTTCTTAACCAGAATGCAGGGATATTAGAAATGAAACAAAAGTTGTTGTGGTTTTTTTTTTTATAACATTTTATAACTTTCTGAAATTTTTGGATTAAACAAGAGGAACTCAGAATTTCAATTGGGCTTTATATAAAATGATCAGAATGGAAAAAAGCAAGATATAATCCATGTACCCTCTAGGTATATTTGTATGTAAGCATGTGCGTAATTGTGTGTGCAAGCATTAGGTACAAACCTAACCAAAAATTAAGAAAATCAAGTGCAATTTTCTCCATGTAACTACATTTTGTGCTGCTGTTCTGTTACTCTGAAATGTAGCATTATCAAAGCCAATTCACTATGTTTAATAAACTCAAGGTTTCTCTCTCTAGCCACACCCTGGAATTGCATGTAAGTGTTGGCAGGAGCGTTGTATTGGCCTTCTCCTTTGCTGGTTCCCTGCATGCCACTGGAATGAGCATGTTTGGAGGCCCTCACAGGAGAAGGATGTGGTAGAAAGCTTTATTTGTGTGGAATTAACACCCGTGAATTTCTAAAGTCCCATTTCCCTTCATTCTGGAAGTTTCTGTTCCCTGGTGGAGCTGGGCCCCTGCATCCTGAGGCCAGTCACAGTCCATCCGTTCCCTGTGTGGGGTCCCCATGGCTGTGAACCACATGGGTGAATGCGGGGGAGCCAGGAGAGCATGCCCATTGCTACAAGAGCCCCAAGAGTCCAGTGCCAGGGCCAGGGATCAAGCTTGCAAAGGAGGCATGTGCCCTTGACCAGGAATTAAACCAATGGCCCTTCCATCCTTGGGACTACCCTCTACCTCTACCCTCTACCCTGTGCAAAATTGGCAAGGGCCTTTCATTATTATTTTTTAAGTCCTCACCTGAGGATATGTTTTCATTGATTTTTCAGAAAGAGAGAAAGGGAGAGAGAGAAAAAAAAACATTGATGGGTTCTCTCCCCTACACACCCCAAGTAGAGATCAAACCTGGAACCCAGATATGTGCCCTACCCGGGACTAGAACCTACAACCTTTTGGTGCATAGGAGGACGCTCCAATCAACTGAGCCACCCAGCCAGGGCTGATTGTCTGCACTTTCAAAGTGCTTCAAATGCTCTGGAGACACACTGCAGGCATAATTCAGTGTACAGTAGAGCACAGCCCACCACAATGTCTGTGGACCCTCTTGCCCTGCCCTTGAGGAAACGACAGCAAATGACTCCGGCGGAGTGGATGAGTCATGAGGATCTCCCTCCAGACCTCAATGGCAGGGTGTGCGGTTGGTATCATAAGGCCAATCACGACTTTTATCTTCAGTTAAATTCACTCACTCACTCATGGAGGGGGCACTGAGCCCTGGAGGCAGCAGTGTTATCATAACCAGTTGCATGCCATTTGAAGAAGTTTTACCTTCCAGGGAAACATTAACATGCTCACAAACATCTAAATAAACATTTTTTAAAGGCAGATTTTCTTAAACACAATATATTTGGAACTAAAAACATGATATAAAAATGGTCACTTATGCATCCTGACTTTCAAGAAATATATTAAGCCTACCTAAATAACTGCGGCACGAGTGAAATCAGATTACCGCCCTGTAACAAGATAACGGAAATGCAATAATAACGGTAATTGAAAGGCTAACTTTCAAATGTTAGCTTTCTTCCTTAAGTGAAATTGACCCTGTTGCACAGCATGTCGCAATACTCTCCTCTGGCCTCCATGAAATATCACTGCAGGATTATTAACATTTATGTGGAAAGGTAAATGTTTTAAGGCCACTGCCTCTCTGATGCTTGCATGGAAGTTTGGTCTGATGTATCTTATGGAGATCCAATAATTATGACTGGATTAGGTCCATAAATTTGGAAAGATGGAACAGGATTACAGAGTGAGAGCACTTTATGTTTGAAAAAAAAAAATTGATCAAAAGCCCTCTTCGGCTAATTCATCCTCGACAACCAAGTTTGGCCCGGAGTTGCACACGCACAGTTCCCAGTGACATCCATAGGATTTGTGCATGAGTTACAGAGGCTGAATTAAGCCCCAAGGAAATAACTAAAGATTTTTGGTGAGATAGACTTGTGTGATTAAATAAAATCATTTTTATGGGCTTTGTTTTCTTGTTTTCAGACTGTTTCTTATGAAGATAAATAGCCGAAGCACATCAAGGTTAATATTGCTTTTAAGCTATTTGTCTCCATTTGGGAACTAAATGTAAAGAAAAATGAATGTTTTACCTCTCAGAAGCTTTCTTCAGCTAAGTGTTTTCACTAAAAATTCCAGTCTAGAAATCTTTACCAACTTCCCAGAAATAGGCATTAAATCTCTCCAAATATTTTGGAATATAGGTGGAAAACCTATCTAGTTGAAAGAGTATTAACTAGGGCAGTGGCCAGCAAACTCATTAGTCCACAGAGCCAAATATCAATAGTACAACGATTAAAATTTCTTTTGAGATCCACATTTTTAAACTTAAACTTCTTCTAATGCCCTATTCTTCAAAACAGACTCTTCCAGGCCATGGTATTTGTGGAAGAGGCACACTCAAAGGGCCAAAGAGCCGCATGTGGCTCTCGAGCCACAGATTTCTGACCACGGAACTAGAGAACTGTGTCCTCTTACACTGCTGCTGACCCTCGTGAAACCTGCTTTCTCTGGGAAGAAAAAATCTTATTTGATTTGAAAACAATTATAGATTGACATATGAACCTTTGAAAAACTACAAATTAAAGATGGAAGTCTTGAAATATTGTGGAAACAATTCACTTAAAAATAAAATATAACTAAAAACCATGGTCCCTAGCCTCAAATAATTTGGAGGCTATTTGGAAGATACTTAATCTTACATAGTTTATAGAGACAATACAAACATATTTATCAAGAGCTGTTAAAATATTTGCATATTTTGACCTATAATTCTCTTCCAGGAATGAATCAGAAGAAACTAATTCAAAAGGGAAAATGCATAAGCAGGTTCATTAGCTTGTTTATGGCAACAAAATATTGCTTATAACATAAATAAGCAAACATCAAGTAGATTTTGGCAAATCTACAATACTTCAAAATTATGCAACCTCTGAAAATATTTAAAACCTTTATGACATATCCACAGATTAGGAACATATTTTCAGGAATATATGGCAGACATAAGGCTAATACATGATCATTATATTGTTTACTGAAAAAGCAAAATATGGTTTCTCTATTTTTATGTTCCCATTCAAAACCTGGGGATATATGGACAAGAACTGGAAAACATCATGAACAGAGAAGAGTTTGTTGTGGCGGAAGTGCTTTGAGTCTGTTCTTTATGTTATCTCGACCGCTGTTGCTCTTTGTCTAATATTGATTTGTATTTCGTGGCTCAACATAAAAATATTCAAAGATGGAAGGAATGCATAACAATGGGAGTCATCTCCAAGATTCTCTTTCAATTTTCTGTCTCCATCTGTTTTCTCTTTTTTTAAAATTTTTAATCCTCACAGGATATTTTTTCATTGTTTTGTAGGGAGAGTGGCAGAGAGAGGGAAAGTCAGAGAGAAATATCGATGTGAGAGAAACACATTGATTGATTGCCACCTGCAGGAGCCCTGACCAGGGCCTGGGCTGGGAGGAGTCTGCAATTGAGGTACGTGCCCTTGACCGGAATCGAACTTGGGACCCTTCAGGCTTCAGGCCTACACTCTATCCACTGAGCCAAACTGGTTAGGACCAACCTTTTCCCTTTTTAATTTCTCTGCTTATTATTCATGTGATGCTGATTATTTTATCTCTTTATTGCTAGAATTTCACTGTTTGAGATTCCTGTTTTTTTCCTTCATATCCAAGCAGCTGACTAATAATCTTTGATATATTGCCCAATTCTACATATCTAGATCCTGCTTTCCTGATAGAGACCCCAAGGCCCTGTCCATTTAGCAAAGCCCTTTGCATCTTTCAGGACCAAAGTGTGGCTTTGGCCTTCACCTCTGTCCCTCTCCCTTCCTCTCCAAGCAGAAGGCCCTCCTCCTGTGTGGTCACAGGTCTGTGCTTTCCCCCTTCACAGCTCTTCCCTCAGCAGGGTCACTGGTCTGTCACCCACAGCAGCCAGCTGGGCGCTCCTGAGAGCAAGAACATATCTTCTTCCTCCTGTGCCCGGCACCTCGCCTGGAACTCCTCACTTTAGGAACTCAATAAACTCCATGAAGCTCTGTATGAACTTCCTTTGATCTAATGTGATACACAATTTCTAGTCCTTGTAGATGAGAAAGAAAATTGGCTATAATTTGGGATATGTGAAAAGATCCAAGTAATTGGGGGGGGGGGGGGGGATGACCCTTTTTCCTTATTTTTGTTTTTCCCTAAAAAGCGTAATCTCATCTCTTTCCATTACTAGTCAATAACAAATTTGTGGTTGACATTAGCTAAAGGTGTGATTACTTTCAAAGGAACTTATTTAATTAAAGTCAATAAGACCAGGTTCCTAACTAGCTCAAATATTACTGAATATAATTAGACCTTTATGTGTATAAATTGAGATTTTAGTGAGAAATCCAGAAGTACTTTATAAGATTTTAAAGGTAATTAATTGCACATGTTTTACTTTTTAAAGTAAAGTATTGAATATATTTTGTTTTAATTTAAATATTATTTCTATTGACCACACAGCTAATATATTACAGCATAGGTTATATATTAATAATGTAGACACTATAACCACTGGGCCACATGCTCAAAATATCTGGTGAACATGTTTCCAAGGAAAGTTGAGTAAAAAAGGCTAAAAATACAATACAAACTTTAGACCTAACCAGTTTGGCTCAGTGGTTAAAGAGTCGGCCCTCAGACTGAAGGGTTGCAGGTTTGATTCAGGTCAAGGGGTGCTTGTAGGTGGCAACCAATCAGTGATTCTCTCTCCCCCACTCCCTCTTAAAATCAATGGGGAAAAATATCCTCAGCTGAGGATTAATAGAAAATAAAAACTTTAACATATCAGTTAATTACTATTTTTCAGTCTGTAAACATAGGTCCCTCTTTCTTAATCTAATTTATCTTTTTCAAACTTTGTAGAAAAAAAAAAAAGTAAGTTTATTGCTCACTGTACAAGCTGTTTGGTCCTTAAATAACTTTGCTATTCATGTCAATTGACAAGATTAGAGAGGTAATCGACTGGCAGCTGACTCTCCTCTAAGCAGATCGTTGCTTCCTCACTAAGTGGCCCCTGAGCATCCTCAGGGTTGATGGCAATAAGAACCAAAGAGAAACGTGAGTCTGTTCCTCCAGGTAAATCAGCCAGCGACCTCAGCGAACAGGAAGTTCATAGCAAGTAAGCCTCATTCTTTTCATCACCTTTATCCCATCATTTCAGATAAGAAATTGCCCTTTCTGAAAAGTTTTCTATCTGTGCTTCAGAAGAGCAATGAAGAATTCTGGTAAATTTCCCAAGATGCCTCTGTATTGGTAGCTGGCTGGCCTAGCCTACTTAACGGAGGCAGGAAGCGGTTTTCTAAGATGCTCTCATTCATTGTTTACATCCACCTGCACCGCTGCATTGCTATGTCTTGTTGTCCAAGTTCTAATTAAACTCAATACTCAATATCCATGTCTTCAGAATTTTAGAAGAATAATATATGCAGAGAAAACTTAGTTCCCCTGTTGACTAGTGTATTCTCTCCTTAATCGGATAATACAACCCAATTGTCAGGAAAACAGTTTGGAGTGTATGCTTCACGGTGAAGACAGGAACATTTTAAAGGTAGACACCATTCTGACATTACCGTGGGAAGGAAGTATGTGGGTGACAGCAGAGAGACGATCCGCTCTGCCTTTTGAGGCAAGTTGAAAATCATTGCCAATTTATTACAAGGTTTATTTCTGTCTTCCGGTTTTTTGTTGTTGCTTCTTTGCAGTAGGCATGCTTATTACTTTTTTTAACTGTCACTGTTCAGGGGCCTTTGTTATGAATTATGCAGCATGACTTCACTTGTACTAACAGGCTGTGAGAAGCTGTGGGCACTTTCTCCCAAGTTCAGGCGCCTCTTCGCTTCAACCCATCAGTGCCGTTCCCGGTGTTTACAAAGCGGGAAGATTAGTGGTGACACGTCAACATGATGCCATCATTTGGGGTGCGGTAGATAATAAGCACTTAGCATCTGTTCATCCGTTTTCCCCAAAGAACAGGGGAAATTTCCCTCAACTGCAAATATCCTTTAGAAAGGATATGCTAAGAAGTCTATTTCAGGGCCATCTTTTGCCTCTCAGAAAGGAAGAGTCCCAAAGAACCTCAAACAGACCTCCAATGGTTGGACATAGGGCTGTTTATAGCCTCAGGGTGAGGAAACAGCCCCGGGGGTTTTAAAGGCATGGCTGGACATCTAGGGTGTGTCCTACCCTTTGGAGTGACTTAGCGGGCTTCTGTCCCCTGGAGAGCCTCACCGGGCACCCACCTGCTCCCCGCACCTTGGCTTGCTGGTAACCCTCCCTCAGGAATCCTGTTAGCATGCCTGGGTCTCAAGGCAGGGTCTCCGTGAACCACTGTAATTCCTCACCTGATAGTCTGAGTTGTTGTTTTTTATATAAGATTATTAATATAATTTAAAAGGCTGACATTTCTAGAACTTTCCTATTTTTCTTGCAAGAGTGACTTTCTTACCCCTTTTCAATTTGGCATTCCAAGTTTTATTTCTCATTTTGCAAGCTCAGTCAAGATATTTTTGACTGGTCCTTTACATTTGGTGTGTTTTAAGTGGAACTACAATTTATTTCAAATATAATTCTTAGCCCTACTCGGTTTGTCTCAGTGGATAGAGCTTAGGCCTGTGGAGTAAGGGTCCCAGGTTTGATTCTGGTCAAGGGCATGTACCTTGGTTGCAGGCACATCCCCAGTAGGGAGTGTGCAGGAGGCAGTTGATCGATGTTTCTCTCTCATAGATGTTTCTTACTCTCTATTCCTCTCCTTTCCTCTCTGTAAAAATTTAATAAAATATATTTTAAAATATATATAATCTTTAGCTGATCTCTGTAGACTATCCTATTGACTCATCATTTAGTAATATCTTTAATGCTTAAGGCCACTTTGTGTGAATGTCTATTAAGAAAATGATGGGAATTTGCAGAATAAAATGGCTGGAGACATTCTATACAGAGTGGAATCACAGATTCAGAAAACATTGTTCAGGGTGGGGATATTTAAAGGCAGGTGGTGTGGCTTTCTCCTGGCTTTCTCCTGTTTAAGTAAGCCAGGATCCACTGAACCCAAGTGATTTATCCAAGGCTATCCCGGACAATCATAGCACTAAAAATTCAAATGTTGCAACTCCCCTTTTGATATTATTTCTGGCATTGCATACATTCTAGGTGTATTATTCACTAAAATAATGCCTATCTGTAGATTGGTGGCATCAATCTAAGGAAGCTTAGAACTTGCATCAAACAAAGTGTTTGTTCACAATAAAGCAAGGTGTGTGGGACATTGAATCGTGTCTCTTTATCAGGATCGATGTACAGTCTCCATCATTGTGAATGCTGGGAGTCAAGTGTTCTAAGAACTTGGACGAATTGACCAAGTAAGAACCAGGTCAGGACTGGAGGCATTGGCGTCAAAGCGCTTTCAGACCTTGCTCTCACAGAGACCTACAATAGTGGATATAGCAAGACTCTTCCCGTGGCCACTGACACGGACAGTCGTCCAGGTGCAATGCTAATGGCAGGTGAAGGCAAGGGGTATTTTCTGAAGGCTAAGGGAGATGTAACACAGGGCTCAGCAAGGAAGTCATTTCTCTTTTCATAGATGCTCTTGATCAACTCATCAGAACAGAGGCAAGTTCATGTAGAACAAATCTCTGATCTTTGTGAAAACATAGCCATTCCCCTTCTGGCTGGCTGTGTTGAACTCTAACCTTAGAAACTAGAGAATGAATGCAGTCAGAAAAAAAAATCGGAGAAAAACTTGCCTTTCCCAGTCATGGATTACAAAGGATTCTGGGTGGTTCATTTAGTTCTGTCAAAAGTGGTCACTGAACGACTAGCCTGCTCAGGCCTTCCATGGAGACCTGAGGCTTCATGCTCACCCTCTCATCTCTGCCTTTGGGTAGTGGAGAGCCTCTGTTTGAGTTGGTGGTTTTGTTAAAGCTGACACTTCTAAAGAGACAAAGACTCGTTACTAATGATTTAACCTAAAGTAGATGGTTTATAAAGTTGTTTTGCCAAATAATACTTAAACGTGATTAAACTGACAATTTTTGCAGATAACTGCAATTTTCCAGATAATATATTTCAGCATTTATAATAATGAAACAGATGTTTTTGTTCTCTTACTTCAGAGTAGTTCTAATGTGAACAGAATTGATAAAATGCAGGAAGTTTATAAAATCCTCGTGCTACCTTAAAACGTACCAGATTTGAATGAAGATTTGACATGAGAAAACTGAAAACTAAATATTGATACCAATCTTTCTACACCACACTACCTTGATAAAAATGTTACTTTAACTCACGTTTTTCAAGGAGCCATGAAGTAGCTATTATTATTTCTATCTAACATAAAGAGATCTATAACAGTTATCTAAGCTTATCTAAGTCCATTCAGGGACTATAAATGATAGGATTCAAGCCTATGTTTATCTGACTTCATATATATGATTTCTATAGTATATCTTATGATATATGCACTCCTATAATTTTCCTACCTTATGTTCTACCATCACTAGAATGTTGAAATTAAAATCAAAATGTGACATTATGCCCGTATTTATATACATATGTATATACACACACAGAGTCAACTAGAAGATATTTAGGTCAGCTCCATAAAAAAAAAAAAATCTATCTTTTAATCAAACCTATTAGGCTCTGTATGAAGCTGGAAAAGTCCTAATTATATTGAGGAATCATGGAGAGATGAAAGTTTTAGGCATAAGGCAGAGCCCTGCCCTGGATGCCACCTGTATCTTGGTGTTCCCACAAACTGCAGGTCCTTGCTGGCCCTCAGGCCCTAGAAGCCTGTCCATTCTCTCTGATTGCCAGCCACTGGCTGGTGTCTTGACTCAAACTCCACAATTCAGAGTCACCTGACTCTGTGACCACTCTTGCCCTGAGATGCTTGTAGTTTTCCCTGGCTTTGCGAATTTGACTTGGCCTGTGTGTGTGACCTTGAGGACCATGTTTTCTATGAACCTCCTTAACTCCACGCTGCTGGGCTGTCATGCATGACTAGTGTTACTGTCCCAGTTTAATATTATGTAACTGAGGCGATGCACTGAATGGGAGAGTCGCAGGCCTTCAATGTTCATGGCACGGTTGGCCACACGTGAATGAACTGGTCCATAGAGCCATACTGGGATTTTAATACCCCCGATATTTAGCTGGGAGACAGCACAGAAGGATCCTACAATTCTGCAGTCAGGAAACTGGCCTCTGAGTGCTGGACACTGAACCATCCTAAAGGACTTCTCTAGCTTTGTGGGGTCACTACCCAGGAGACTAATCCTATATAATAAAAGGCTATTATGCAAATTGACCAAACAACAGAACAACCGGTTGCTGTGACACATATTGACCACCAGGGGGCAGATGCTCAATGCAGGAGTTGCCCCCTAAGAGTCAGGGCACTCCCACAGCCAATCTCCTGCAGCTGGCCAACCTCCCACAGCCCTGATTGGCCCTGGTCACCAGACAGGCCAAGGAACCCCACCTGTGCACGAATTTGTGCACCGGGCCTCTAGTTACAGAATAAGAGAGCAGGTCTAGGACTCTGGCCCACGCATTTACATACACTCTTTACTAAGCTGTTAAAGTCCTGGGGAGTGGCGCAGCTACCTGTTGTAATGTTCATACTTCATGATTCTTTGGGACACCGATTCCCACCACTTCTAGTCAAACAGTAAGAGAGTTCCTATTCCAGATCCTAAGACACATATTCTCCTGGCCCCCTTACCTACCCGGTCACTTTGAGAGCTCTTTCCAGTTATGCTGGATTTTGAGCTGTACACTGCGTCTAAGAGGCCACATATGCATGGATGAATACACAGTGGAAGCTCTCTTACAAAGCCTACTATGGGAATGTAAAGGAGAGGTTAATGCTCTCGAATCTTTCCAGAGCCCGGGGAATATCTCCAAGGCTTCTGAATAGGGTTGGTCTAATGAACTGAATATTTAAAGTACCTGAGCTAACAGCAATATGCAGCCAAAGTGGAGAAATCAAAGGGTCTTTGAACATTCTAGTCCTACCTTCTAAGCCTCATTTGGAGACCAGGAGATTCTGAACAACGTAATGACATGAGAGCACAGTTCAACTACATGTCACATAAAGGACAAGCAAAAATCCCAGGTGCTGTGAATTTTATTCTTTGGTTTATAGCTCTGGCATGTTTCATACTTCTCCTCAGAGAACTTCTGGAAAAGGAATGGGTATTTCAGCCAAGGAAATTTCCTAGAGTGTGTGATGGCGTCCAATTCGGGCTCGGCACACTTTCCCTGGACTAACACCAAGGATCTGCAGTTGGAGCAGATTTATTGATGTTGGCTCTTCCTAATATCTAATCATAGAGGAGCGTGAAGCCGAAACCCCCCCCCACCCCCTTTCTGTTTGTGTGCATCTCAGTGCGGTCCTCCCTAAGGAGATGCCCTGACCCTCTCAGAGGAGACCAAGAATCCTGGATATGAAGTCAGAGTTAGAGGGCAGACATTGCATCAGGCTGGGACTTCCAGACTATGGAGGACAGAATGGAATTACTCATGCAAAGCATTTACTGAGGAGAACATCTGAAAAAGAATAAAAGGGAGAGTCAAAACAGGTTTGGCTCACTGGATAGAGTGTCAGCTTGCGGACTGAAGGGACTGGGGTTCGATTCCGGTCAAGGGCATGTACCTTGGTTGTGGGCACATCCCCAGTGGGGGGTGTGCAGGAGGCGGCTGATTAATGTTTCTCTCTCATCGATGTTTCTGACTCTCTATCTCTCTCCTTCCTTTCTGTGAAAAATTAATAAAATATGTTTAAAAAATAAAAAGAGAATGAAGTGTGAGTGGGAGAAGTGTGACCTGCATGAAAGGCAAACAGAGTGGGGACAGGGTTGGGTAGGAGGAGCCTCCGGTCAGAGTGGCTCTGGGGCTGTCCCAGCTGGGCTGAGGGAGGGCTGCAGGGCAATGGGTGCTCCTCTGAAGGACGCCCCACGGGTGGAGAGCCAGGCTGTGGTTCCCCTGTGCTCAGGCCCCAGCTGAGAGCGGCTCTCCTGGGCCTGGGTGTGCAGGCCATCAGAATCCAGGGCTGCCACAGCTGGAGGCGTGCTCACTGTACTTCCCTCTCTGCAGTGGGGCCCCCTTTCATGGAGGTTTGCGTGGTGCCCTCCATGGCTGCCATGGGTGTGTGATGGCATTAGCCCCTATGGGGGTATCTTCCACCAAAACTTGTAAAACAGAAAATCTCCCATGAATTCAAAAACAGTTAAAAGCCTAGGAACTTAGAAGTAACAGTAAACGTCCACCCACATAAATCCAGACATAGACATTGAAATAGAGATAAATTTAGTCCGAGGATAAATGGTAAGTTACTTGAGATGAGACACTATCTTTGCATTTTCCAATGTCCTGCTGGAATGAAAAACAGATAACAGCAATCCCTATTCCATTTTGGCGGGAGTCAAATGGTTTAAAATTTTGCTCACTGCAACAGTAGTGAAATAATCACTTCTTTGTTTAAACAACCATCAAGTCCATATATATATAATATATATATAATATAATACATTTAGATCAAAACCAGCTCCAAGTGTTAGCAGTATGACTAAAGTACATAGTTTGAGAAATTTAATGCAAAATAACCTAAAAATTATGTTATAATTATCACAATTATGGCTAATTCCCCCATCCTTGATTCACTGCAAAGGCTTTTTTTAATGTTATTTGTTCTAATCAAACTTGTTCCAAACTCAGGCATTAAAAAAAGAAATGGGGGTAAATAAAATCAAGTGAGGTCATTATGATCCGCTAGGTGTTATAGCTATGGCTCTGATTTCTAAGTCAATTTCAATTCTGCTTGCTTCTCCCGGAATCCCTCTACAAAGGAAGGATTTCACATAATCTAACCTACAGGGCTGCACTTACATTTCACTGCAATATCAGAAAATGAGATCCTCCTTTGTTCTGACTGAAGAACACACAGATTGAGACAAGAACTTCTGGAGAAGTCTTCTGAAATGGCTTAAGAGGTGGAATGTATCAGCAAGGTCTTCTTAGTAGATTACAGTCATCCTTTCAATAGATATCTAGACATTATGTTCCTTATTTGATCTTTTTAAAGCAAAATAATGTTTGTTGTGGTTTTAACATGTGTGGATCCTTTAAAGTGGAAATAAAACTCAAACCACTTTCAATAAATAGGGTCAGAGCATTCAAAAGCTTAAAATAAATGAAGGGCAGAAATAACCCAAATATGATGAAATAAATGTTAAAATTAATTTATGTTCCATTACTGGAATATTTCAATCATTGCCATTAATTAACCTTGAAAGATGTGACATTGTTTATTTATATTTTGTTATGCTAAGGAAATCTCCCTGCCTATCTCTAATATCTATTATGGTGCAATCCACAGACTGACCTTATTTAAAATTCAACTGAAATAACAAATATGCATTCTATGGTCAAAAGTGAAGTTACTTATTACACACATTTATGTCACAATTTACTTGAACTATTGCTCAAGGTTCTTAACTCAGTGTTTTTGCTTTAGTTAAATGTACTATTTTCATATTAGACTAAACTGAAACCAAAAGACAACTTTCCCTCTTTGCAAAGTTAGCTCTGGGCCCAGCATCTATGCCCCTGGATCCTCCAATGGGCTCCCTCCTTCTCCAGGACCCTCACCTCCTCTCACATCTTCTGGAACCAGTGTCCTCATTTACCTCCTTCCCATCTAGAACATGCTTACAAACAAATACAAACCTTCCCACCTGATCCCATTGTTTCTCTACTTTATGAAAATATCCCAAATGAATGGAATTTCCTAATTATGTGCATTTTACTTTTTTATTGATTTTTTACAGAGAGGAAGGGAGAGAGATAGAGAGCTAGAAACACCAATGAGAGAGAGTCATAGATCAGCTGCCTCTTACACGCCCCCCACTGGGGATGTGCCCGCAACCAAGGTACATGCCCTTGACTGGAATTGAACCTGGGACCCTTTGGTCCACAGGCCGACGCTCTATCCACTGAGCCAAACCGGTTTCAGCAGCCTTTTTGAAACGAATACTTTATAATCATGGGTACTAGAAACTGATAAATCATTCCATTCTGCTTTCCTACGGCAGAAGCACTCCAAATACTTTCTGGTTCCTGGTAATGAACAAAGGACTTTTCCAACTGTTCGTTCCTGTGTTTGCTCATCGTAGTCAGGACCCACCAATTCAACGCTGGCGAAATTACCAGATGATTACCACGGTGTTCCTGTAATGAACACACCATAGGGGAGTGAGAGAGAGCGTGCGGCGTGGCGCCTGAGAATGCAAACACCAATTAAACTCCTTTAATTTGTGTGCGGGGGACACAGGATGATTTGCAGCAAGCAGGGGTCTCATATGGCTTTGTGCATAGTGTATGAGGGCGCCCCTCTTTGCTGGCTGAGTAATTAAGTCTTATGACATTCCAGAAGCCATCAGTCCTGCTGGGCTGTTTAACTTGAGAAGAATCTCTTGATGTGCAATCAAAATAATAAAAATAAGAAAGGACACTTCGGGTCCTTCACAAGCTGCTCTTCTTTTTTCTACCTTTTGGGGCTCCATGGAATGCGGCCCATTCAAACCGCTTGGCCTCATTGTTCCGTGGAAGTTCCTTTTGAAACACATTGCCTTCAATTACATTTTTTGAAAGGATTTTAATTGCATGGCTGTAAAGAATAAAGATGCTGTAGGCTCCATTTGTTTATCATGGAGGGGCCTCAGAAAAAATGAGGACAGAGCTTCCCAGCCTGCACAGGGGCTGCAGAGAGGGGGAGATGACTTTTAATTCCACAAGTTCAGAGAGATTTCTTAGTTTGACGCGCTCGGCGGGGGGTCTTTGAGCGCCTGGCAATGCTTCAGCTTTCGGAGCTTTGAAAGTCTCTCCCTGCAGCAGAAATTGTATCAAAAGCCAATGATAATATTCCCTGCAAGGTAAAGCAGCCTATTGAAGATTTCGAGAGCTGTTTATTTATTCATCACAGTTTTCCTTCTAGGACATAGCCATCTAGGTAATAATTCACATAGATGATAGAAAATGCAAAAAAAAAAAAAATCCTCATTAATCTTTCACCTTTCCCTTCCACTTCTCTGTAGGCTGCATGTAGATATTAAGTGTGCTTTCTGCTGGTCCCAAACATCTATATATTTGTTCCAAATCTGGGCTTCTTTCCGCCTCTCTTTCTCATTTCAAACACAATTGGCATTTCAGCCTCCCTTCTGCCACCCGCCGAGCGTGTAAGATGTTGATGGCTATTTCTCCCTGCTAAATCCTCAAAGTGATTAATTAATTGTCCGGGAGCCTGCTCGGTTTCTAAGGCTCTTTGGGAAAGTTGGTATTTGGAGGATGTCTCAGAAAAGCTGTTTTCAAAGCAAATGTTAACAATCGGGCCGCTCTCCTGAAGGATGCCCGCATTTTCATATTTTGTGTTCTCTTCGGTGCACGTGGCGGGAAAGAGCAAGTGTGCTTCTCCCTCCTTCGCTGTTTCTGGGGCAGAGCTGGGAACCAGGGACTGTGACAGGCCTTCCCTCTTGTAACATCAATGTCTGCTATCGCTTTGGCAGGATCCGTGAAGACAAAAACCCTTCCCCGCATCTCCCCACCCGCTCCATTTTCAATGGCATTCAAAGTGACCTTGCCTTGCAGGTATCAGTGAGTGACCACTGGGAAAGTAGGAGCCATATAAAAGGGATGTGATCTAGATTTATTATTATTTTTAACTATGGAAACTTAATCACAGTGTGATGCTTACAGCTGCAGTTTTTGTTTTTTTGTCTTGTGTTCTTTTTTCTTAATGGAATCAATGAAGGAAAACTGCATGCAGAAGAAACTTGGAAAAAATCCAGTACCTCATCAGACTTGGGCATTCTGGAGGATATTTCACTTCACAAACATAAACTAGGTTGTGGGCTGTATTTAAATATCAAAAGTAAGAGAGGAAATCACTGGGCCGAGGAGCAGCTTCCCAACCACATATCCATAGAACGGCATCAGCAGATATGCCGTGCGCTCATTAATATTAATTGAACTTCCATGAAGTGCAAGCCAGGCACAAGGCTCTTCCCAAATGCAGACGTGGCCTTGGGATTGCACACTTTGTGGGAGATGCGTGATCATTTTCACATGCAGAGAAGAGCAAGACCAGTCCCTGTCCAACACTGAACCAAGTGCAAAGCAGCCATTCATCATCAGTTCATTTTTTTCCAGAGAGGACCAGAGAGGGAGAGGGAGAGAAACATCACTAAGAGGGAATCATGGATCCGCTGCCTCCTACATGCCCCACACTGGGGATCAAACCCTCCACCCAGGCGTGTCCCTGACCAGGAATTGACACTGTGACCTCCTGGTTCATAGATCCTTGCTCAACCACTGGGCCTTCATCAGTTTAGAGGTGGCTGTGTCCTGTGGAACTATTTGTGTCCTTTGAACACGACAATCCAGTCGCACTATTTAGACCTGGCAGGGCAAGCTCAGCATAGTTCTTCCACCACCACTGCCACCATAGCCATGATAACAACCACAGCCAACAACAGCACCATGGGGAGACTGTCCAATTCTTTTCCTTAGACTGAATCTATGTTTCACTCTCTCTAACTCTCCCTGGGGCAGAGAGTTATTTGTTTGACTGTCTCAGCATGCAAATGAACATAATTAATCTGGCTCTCAAACTCACTAGTAATAAATTTGAATAAGCTTTATCTATACATTTGAAACTGATATAATTTAAAATTTGATAGGTAATTGACAATGTACTATATATATATATATTAGGTCTAGTAATAATTAATGTCGTTTTCTAATACTTTTTTTTTTTAATCGAATTTATTAAACAATACAACAAAATTTAATCAACAATATAGTTGCTGTTGTTTTCTACTACTTGTGCCCAATGCTCAGGAAGCATTTTAATCCCTCTGTTGTAAAATTCTTGTGATTTTGATGCAAAAAATTCGGTCAATGCATTTTTGAGGCATTCTTCATTATTAAATTTTTTTCCAAGAAGAAAGTTTTGCAAAGAACGAAACAAATGGTAATCAGAAGGGGCAATATCAGGAGAATATGCGGTTGAGGGAGAACTTCCCATTCCAACTGGCGCAGTTTTTCAGCAGTGATTCTTGCAGTATGAGGTCGTGCGTTATCGTGGTGAAGAATTACGCCCTTCCGATTAATCAACGCGGGTTCTTTTTCTCTTAAAGCTTGGGCTAACCTTTCCAATTGGGCACTATACACTGCACTTGTAATGGTTTGGTTAGATGGTAAAAGTTCATAATGAAGAATTCCTTTAAAATTCCACCAAACACACAACATCACTTTTTTCGCATGCAAGTCAGGTTTTGGAGTGGGCTGCGGAGCCTCATTTTTGTCCAACCATTGAGGCCGCCTTTTCAAATTAACATACAGCACCCATTTTTCATCTCCGGTAACAATTTGCTCTAAAAACGGCAAACGGTTTTGACGAGAGAGGAGCAAACTGCAAATTGTGACTCTTTGATTACGGTTGTTGTCAGTCAACTCATGAGGAACCCATTTTCCAAACTTTTGGACTTTGCCAAGTGCACGCAATTGATTGGAAATTGGTTTTTGTGAACAATTTAAAGTTGTCGCAAGCTCTTATTGGGTAATTTGAGGATTTTGCACCAAAAGAGCTTGAAGAGCTTCTTGATCAAAATTGGACACACGGCCTCGATCACTCTTGTCATCTAACGAAAAATTTCCCTCGCAAAATTTCTCAAACCAACGCTGGCATTTTCTGGCGCTAACTGCATCTTGACCAAGAGCGCTACAGATGTTTTTTGCAGCCTCACTTGCTTCTCTTCCTAATTGGATCTCGTAAAGCATGCAGTGCCGAATATGCTCTTCATCCGCCATCTTCTTAGCCCTAGTTTTGCAACAAAAACCAAACCAAACACAAACTTTTTCAAGAAAATCTTGTTAATTGCACTTCACACGTTCTGTAGATACCACGTGTTTGAAGGTTATGTCAATACAAGTCAACGCCAAGCAAGATTTTAAACGAATGTTTAAAAACGACATTAATTATTACTAGACCCGAGATATATATATATATATATTTCTCAATAAAAATCTTCCTGAGTTCTATGGATTTTGCATTTTTAAGCAATTTCTATTTAAAATTCAATGAACAATAGAGGCAAAAGAATATTCAGGAAGATTATAGAAGTATGAGTCATCTCCATCATGGATACCTTAAAAGCATAGTTTGACTTCTAATGATTAGGAAATGCTTAGTGCTTTTTCCAATTTCATTGGAATTTCCAGAATTGCCATGGGTTTGCCATTCACAGTAGTGGCCCCATAAAATGAAATATAGGAAATTCATTTTTGCTCCTGTCAAAGTTTTCATCCCCATCTCTGTCAGTTGATACTAGTCTCTGTAAATATTGATGTAGTGCATTCAGATCCCAGATTATGTGATTCATTCCGTTCACCTGGAATTTCTTTAAAGTAATTTGATGGCAATCGGATCATTCACATGACCAGCAGATGACTGGATTCAATAATCAAGTTAAATTCTATTTTAAGTCATTCAAATATCTTATACCAAAGTTTTGAGCTCAGTAGGCATTTTTCTTCTTTCTTTCTTTCTTTCCTTTCTTTCTTTCTTTCTTTCTTTCTTTCTTTCTTTCTTTCTTTCTTTCTTTTTTTATCATCCTATATAATAAAAGGCCAACCACCATAAGTGTAATGACTGGAACAACGAGAGACAAGAACCACCAGGGCCCCTCACTGGGCTGACTCCACCCCCAAGCAAGCAGTTAGGGGTGATCAGGCAGACAGGCAAGTGGTTAGGGGTGATCAAGCAGGCAGACCAGTGGTTAGATGTTATCAGGTAGGCAGGCCAGTGGTTAGGGGCGATAAGGTAGGCAGACGGTCCCTCACCTGGTTGGCCCTGCCCCCAAGCAATGAAAGAGGGAGGTCCAGGCCTACTCAAGGGACCCCCCCCCCCCCAAGTGCATGAGTGATCTAAATATGTCTAAGACATCTGCAATCGTGGCATCATTTTGAATTAGGGGAACTGGTTGGAAATATACAAATAGTCTATAGGCTAAAATAGTAAAATAAAATAATAAATCAATTTGAACAACCTCAGCATGGCAAATAAAGTTAATATTTATAGCTGTTCATGTCAGGGGAAAAATCAAGTTGCAATTGCCTAGGTTGTTTGAAAGTCACAATTTTGGGGAGAGGCATTGTGTCACATGTAACAAAATTGAAAACTCAATATGCAAAGGGATGAAAAACAGCCATTGTACTTCTTGGATGTATCTAGTTTTTGTTTCTGCATTATTGACTGCAAGGACACTTGACAGTGATTTGCACGATGGGACCAGAATGCCAATGAAGGCATTTTCTAGGTTGGCTGTTCTCCTGTTGGCAAAAGAGGGTTCTTTCTTTGTCTCTTCAGTTTATTCTGCTCCCTTCTCCTAAGGAGGTCCTTGCTATATCATGATGGGGAGCTTTCAGATTGCAGAATCTAGAGGAAAAGGGGAGAGGGATGCCTAACGAGGTAGTGAGGCATTTCTGAAGGTTTGGGGGAGCCTATTGCAGAGGCAAATGGGATGGAAGAGAAATGGGGGTTTTCAGAAGCAGCATTGTGACTTATCCGTCCTCAAGGCTGTGCTGAGAAAGGCAGGGGAAGCACAGATTTTGACTATTGCATTGTGTTGCTTTGCAATGGACAGTGTGAGTGACCATTGTATAAGGGTCACATTCTACATGAGCGTTATGAGCCACCATGCTAATGAATATATCGCTTGATCCCTTGCTTCAGAGAAGGTGAGCTGAGGACCAGAACTGCACTCTTGGGCACATAGGAGTGTAATCAAACCACAACTTGGCTTTTTAAAAGCTTGGCAGAAGCCAAAAACACCATTTATTCCTCTTCAACTTATGAGGCCTTTGCATCTTTGCAGACACTGAGCACCCTGATGGTGCTCACCAACATAATCGGTCCAGGCATAGTAGACAGAAACATTAAGACCAATGGTAAACATACACCTTGGTGTTTTTTGTGGGTTTGTTGTTGTTTGGATAGTTGAAGAGGGTTACAAATGATGGTAAAGCAAAAAGATAAACCCACAAAGCCACCTCAGAGAGCAGGAAGAAGCAGGACAGGGTGGGGGCCGGGACAACCTCAGACCATGGAGGAAGCAGGAGGGGATTTCCCTGGACAGAGTCACAGATTAACTTCTAAGCAAGTTAAGTCTGGCATTTAGGGCAAAGGAGGCTCTCGGTTCAATGCTTCAGGCCTCTCTGGGAGCAGAATGGAAGGAGCACTGCAAGTCTGAGAATGGATTCTTATTGATGAAGAACTTGACCATTCTCTTCCGCACACTTCACCCCATAATGCACTGCATCACCTTCCGCTTCATGCAGAGCCCATCTCATCAGGGACTGAGGAGGGGACGTTTGTGGGCTGTGTCTGAGATTTCAGATTGCACGTGTCTCGGGTAAATATTCTGAGACTTACTCATTATTGTGAAGCTGATAGAAGAAAATGAGGAGAGGGCACGTGTTTACTCCTTCTTGCAGGATTAATGGAAATCTGGGGGACCTATTGTGTTTTCCAATGTACAGAATTCTCTAGAAAAAGGGCCATTTGCCTTTATCCTTAAATAGACATCGATCATCCATCAGAAAAGTGGTGGTAGAGGAGAACCAAGAAATATTTTTGGAATAAATGAAAGCAGCAAATCAGTCATTGACTATAACATTTCTTTCCACACTTGATCTATGCTTAGATACCAATTTTCCTCATTTCCTGTTTTCTTTTTTTCCCTTCTTCTGTTGCTTCTTTGTCTTCACAACTTTGTTCTTTTACTACCTCTGTGTTTTCTTTCTCCATCACCCACAATATTCGTTAAAAAAAAAATGTGGAGTAGAAAATGGAAGAGTCCCAAGAGAAAAAGAAATGTAGACAATGCCAGGTCAACAGTGGGGCTTCACATAACAGGGAGATAACTTGGTTGACTAGATTGATTGAGCCATGAGTCTGACCAATGTGGAAATGCTTGGCTTCTTAAAATGCAGCACCTCATGTGGGGACATTGATTTATAACGGAAAGCCTGGAAAATAGAGGCTACATTTTCCTGGCCACAAATATAGAAAATTGTGAAATGGATATATATATACACACATAGGAAGGGGACCATGACTTTTCTCTGCAATCCACATCCCAGAAATGAACTCGCAAACAACATATTTTGTTTATACCCATGAGCTGAATGATGTCTTTAAAGTCTAAAAGTGATTAGGAAAGTGATCTGCAACTGTTGTAGGGGGTGCATAATTTTTTTCATGAAGCCATTATTAGAAATGGGATTCCAGTTCCCCAGCTGGTCTATGAGTTCATACTAAAGAGAGTGGAACCAGAGATGTCAACTCTTATTTATAACATGATTTCTCCTTGAAGTCAACAGTGTGGGGTTTGAATAGCACCTTTGCCTTTTATCAAGCACGTGGCCTCAATTTCCTCCATACAGAACCGAAATGATGATGCAGACCTCCAGGATTTGTTGTGAGGCAAAGCACCTAGCTCACAGCCTAGATCCCCCACCCCATGGTAGCGTGTATTGTTCTACCACAGGTGATAATCGCTCAAGGGGAAATTTCTAAAGGGCCCCCTACATCTTTAGTTGCAGCTCCAACCAAAATAGATGATCAATTTGGGCTAGAAGAATTCAGACTTGCTGAAACCGGTTTGGCTCAGTGGATAGAGCATCAGCCTGCAGATTGAAAGGTCCTAGGTTCAATTCCGGTCAAGGGCATGTACCTTGGTTGTGGGCACATCCCCAGTATGGGATGTGCCAGAGGCAGCTGATCAATGATTATCTCTCATTGATATTCCTAACTCTCTATCCCTCTCTCCTTCTCTTTGTAAAAAATTAATAAAATATATTTAAAAAAAGAATTCAGACTGGCTGGAAAAGTACACGCAAATATTAATTGGCAAGAACATTCATCAGGACAATGGCAGAAAGGGACAGAGAAGCAATAATATGCTTAGTCTCTGTGTCTGAGGACAATGACAGCCACAGACTGGACCTGGAAGGCTGGGCAGAGCCTCCTTCCAGCACGCAGCAATATGGAACTCTATGTGTGATCACAGTCCTTTGATATAACATTTTAATAATATATATGTTACCGTTAAATCCAGGGGCAAGGAGCTGAAGGTCAGGCATGAGGGAGCGATTAAATGTAGTTATTGAGGAATTAGAGGTTAGGATCAGCTGTCCCAGAAAGGCAGTGTCTGTTTATAAACAAAAAGTCTCAAGTTACACTGTCCCTTCCTCATCCCTAAAATATTCATGAGCACATGTATTTCCCTCTGTCAAGTTAACAGCCATCAACATTCAGTAAATTATACAATTTACATTTTGCCGCATTCCATCTGATGCCCCTTTCAATTCCCAATGCATTTCCTATTTTATTTCCATTTTGTGTTTGGCATTGATCTGAGTCCGGTTATTATATTTTGTATTGATCAGAAATCAGGACAGCACCTGAATAGCATGACCAGATGCTGAATTCCCGTGTGCTGATTCCTGAATCGCTGTGTAGGCTTTTTAGTCCATCTTCCCTCCAGTACATATGAAAATGGCTGTTTTGTTTCCGTTTTCATTGTTAAAATAAAATCTATATGCTCGTGCTTTCAGAAGCTTCTCTTTATCTAACGTGTCATTGTCTGAGTCCTGAGGAGAGCGGCTTGCATTTTCAATGCTCACGATTACCTGCAATTTCTCATGGCATTCAGAGTGGAAATTTCACCGTATCTCATTTTTGATAAATAATTATAAAAAATGCTTTTTCAAGCAAAAGGGTAGCTTTTAGAATACCTGAACGTATAAAAATAATGTCATTATCAAGTTTCATAACTATGTGGTCATCTTGGAAGCAAAATAGAGAAAAACATTCAACTCAACTTCAACCTTTCAAATCATAAGAAGGAGCTCTTCTGTCATTCCAGACAATGTGTGATGGCTTCTTGTGTCTGATTACCCAAGAAAATCTAAAATGAGTTTTATGCAAATTTTTTCTACAATGAAACATTTTGTAAGTCATTATACTAAAAAGAACTTTTATAAAGCACTTGCAAAATAAAGTGAGCTGATAATTCAACAATATCTACACAAGTATGCTGCAATGAAACTTTCTCATGAATGACAAGATTTCTGCTTGGACATTCTAAGATCATCACTGATGCGAAGATGGAGTTGTCCCTTCCTCAGTTGTCATTTCCCTACTTACCAGTGGTTTTTAGGGCCATTTTTGGTCTGCTGTCTATCACTAGAGAGACATTTAAGTTAGAAAGCTTGATTTTTATTTTAGTGTTACGAGAAATGGCTTCAACCCAGGGAAGCCCAAACTTCAAATATCCATGAAGTAAGATTAATGTAGTTTGAATTTTGCAGGAAAATAACTTCAAAGTTGATGTTTTTGGAGGTATTGAAATATCTACAGCAATACGTTTAACAGGGGTTAGTCTAGAGCACCGATTGGAGCGAAGAAATCTACCACATCCTATAACTGCCTAAAGGTAAGCCAGAGATGGATCTATGGACCATGCTTAGCACTGTCTCCTTGGAATGAAGCCCTTTGAAAGGATGAAGATGGAAAACCTCATTGGGGGAAAGGCAGGCCATCTATGTCTTATCAGTTTTAAGAGTGATGCCATACCATGCCATGCATTGAAACGGTCCAATGAGAATCTCTACTGTGCTTCACCAAGTATCCTTTCTTCCCTTCTTTCCTCCACTGGGAAAGTTCTCAGGTGAGGGGAGAGGCACCAAGGGAAATGGGGCCTATCTGGGGCTCTTCTGGAAGCTTCCGAAGATGCCAACCAACCCGGAGTGCTCTTCCTGCCTGTCCTTCCCACCGATGTTCTCTTTGTCTTCTCTTTGTGTTTTCAGTCACTGTGTAGAAGCTGAAATGCCAGGTGTATAGGGGGCTGTGCTTTGTGTAGCTGAGGTGAGAAATACAGTTTCCTTACCCTTTAAAGGGACATGATACTATGTTAGAGCCTAATAAAGTTTAGACCATCAAAAACAACATGAAGCCTGAAAGATTTTGACATGACCTTAAAGTTAAAATGGTATAATCTTTTGCAAGTAGAAGTAAAAGTAAGCTCTGGAGATCTAATGCACAGTATAGTGAACTTAGACAATAATAATGTATCATAATCATCAAACTTGCTACGAGACTGTATCTTCATTATTTTTTACAATGACAATCGTATTACAACAATACATGTAAATGCATTGCATCAATATGTTGTACACCTTATTTTTACACAATGTCATATGCAAATTATATTTCCATTTTAAAAAAGTGTAAAATGGTATAACCATTACTTAATTATAATGTGTGTTCACCTTACATAATTGTTATTCTTTTAAGGGACAAGTATATAATTCTTATTGAAAATATATTTTATTCAACAAGAACCTTTTTAAAAAAAACAAAACATTTTATTGATTTTTTTTATAGAGAGTCAGGGAGAGGGACAGGGAGAGGGAGATAGAAACATTGATGAGAGAGAAACATTGATCAGTTGCCTCCTGCACACTCCCTACTGAGGATGTGCCTGCAACCAAGGTACATGCCCTTGACAGAAATTAAACCTGGGACCCTTCATTTCACAGGCCGATGCTCTATCCACTGTGCCAAACTGGTTAGGGCAACAAGAAGCTTTTTAAAGCTAGACTTATTATAATGTCAGTGATGTTATTGTCTGTTAAGGACAACATAATACAGCAAAGAGGGGCAGCCACGCAGATCTGCGGCCTGTGCGTCTCACGGGGCCAGGCATGAGAAGGGCCCACGTGTAGTTTGTTGCACTGCTCTTCTTGCTGTCTTGAAATTCTTCAAAAGTTTGAACTGAGCTTTCCGCATTTTCATTTGACACGGGGCCCTGTGTTATGTAGCCCATCTTGATAGTAAAGCACAATGAACAACTGACTGGTGAAATGT
This sequence comes from Pipistrellus hanaki, assembly GCF_964339955.1. Taxonomy (NCBI): domain Eukaryota; kingdom Metazoa; phylum Chordata; class Mammalia; order Chiroptera; family Vespertilionidae; genus Pipistrellus; species Pipistrellus hanaki. Next base: position 4,869,624 of record NC_140505.1, read on the forward strand.
GGATTAACTACTAAGTAGAAGATTTTCTATCCAATTCTGAGGATGAGAAAACGGCTAAAGACTGGAGTTAAGAGGAATAACTTCTCAGTGAATGTGGACCTAACGGTGACATTTGAATAATGTGGAGGATGTGGATAGGTGGCTGGAAGGAAGTGGAATCTCTCAGGTGGGAAGAACTGCGTATGGAGCTCCAGGGACAGGAATGAGAAAGGAAGGCTGCTAATCAGAATGTCTGGGCTAAAGGTTTTGTACCGCAATTGTGAGAAATGAGGCCTCACCGTGGTGCAGACCCCCTTCACGGGGAGGGTGAGAAATGTGTGTTTCATATGATAGAATCCTGGCCGCATGTGAAGACGGTGTCAGAGTGGTTCAGCACCAGAATTAAAGCTGGTGCTTTCATAATGATCAAGGAAATAGGAAGAAGTTACAAATGCAAAATATGTGGGAGAAAGATATATAGGATGTGGGCCACTTGATCATGATGATGAATCTCCTGCCATAAACAAGTCAGAGTGGCAGACTTAAGTACTGATCTCATCATAAATAATTTGAGGATGTAGTGAATTAGCAAACACCTGAGAGTGGTCACGTGGCTTGTAGAAGCATCTAAACTAAAGCCATTGATTGACATTGACACTCAGACATTTGCGGGCCATAGCCTATTGAGGACAAGTGCTTCCAGGGTACAAACATGACTGCTCTGTGAACCTGAAGTGCAGGGCGTTACAAAGACCAGCTCCCTGCCATTTCAACCAACTCTCCTAATACCTGAATGTTTTTTAAAAGAGTTTGGAGAAAAATCACTCGAATATGCATAGCCATCAAACCTGCCCACTAACAAAGAACCCTTCTAAATGCCTGTCTTGATGTGCAGGCGGATGATTCCATGCCCCGCACAGCCATGCGTTTTGATGTCCACCAGCTCTTTCTGTGCATACATATGCCAAGATGAAATGTTTATTGTTCAACAGAAGCAAACCAGCAATGCCATGCAAATGGGAGGCGAAGCTCCCGGGGCTCACGGGGAGGGAAGTGTATGCATCAGCGGCTTTCCACCCGCTCCTCCTGATCGCCTCTGATTGACATCACCACGCAGCACTTTTAAGGAGACCGGAATGAACCTGCACCCTCCTGCAGCGGGGCCTTAAGCTGTCAGTGCCTTATGCCCACTGAGGCCTGACTGAGGCCCCAGCCCCAGCATGAAAGGTTATCAGCACTTGGAAACCCATAGCGTGGTGTGTTAACTTGCATAGTTAGTTATGGTGAAGGAGAGCGAGCTCTGAGTGTGTGTGTTTGCTCTCTCCTCCGGTACTTTTTAAAAAAATATATTCTATTGATTTTTCACAGAGAGGAAGAGAGAGGGATAGAGAGTTAGAAACATCGATGAGAGAGAAACATTGACCAGCTGCCTCTTGCACACCCCCTACTGGGGATGTGCCTGCAACCAAGGTACATGCCCTTGACCGGAATCGAACCTGGGACCTTTCAGTCTGCAGGCTGAGGCTCTATCCACTGAGCCAAACTGGTTTTGGCATCCTCAAGTACTTTTACATCCTTATAGAGATAATCCGAAGGGAAATGAGTTACCCCTATCTTTTTCCTGTGTGGCTCCAGGCCAAGGATTGTGATTCTATATTGATTCGCCAAGTGGCTCTCACTGATTTACTGATTCCCTTTGCCATTCATCCAGCACCGTTGATTCTTTTTCATAGCTCTGCTCCTTGTTACAGTAGTAGGTGTTACAGTAGGAATTAGTAGTTCATATAGTCCGGCCCTCCAGCTCTCTGAGGGACCGTGATCTGGCCCCCACTTTAAAAAGTTTGAGGACCCCTGGATTAAGGTATCACATATTTGTCCTCATCCCCCCATTCCCATCCCAAACCCCTCCCCATGCATGCCCCCACACTCCTGTTGTCCATGACCACTGGTTAGGCTTATATGCATGCACACAAGTCCTTTGGTTGACCTCTCTCCCTTGCCCCCACCGTCCCCTACCTTCCCTCTGAGGTTTGACAGTCTGATCGATGCTTCCCTGTCTCCAGGTCTATTTCTCTGTGACCTGTTAGAAACATCGCTTTTAGGCCTGGCTCCTTGAAATCTGGCCACAGAGGTGACACCAGTCTTCATCTCTGGGGAGGCACATGGCAAAGGCCAAAGGCAGCCATGATGCATGTTGCCTACCACCATAGGCAAATGAGAGCCTACCAGAGAAGTGGGTGAATATGGGGAAGAGTTTTCCATTTAGGGTGAGGGACGGTCTAGCAGGTGAGGAGAGAAAAGAGAGAGCTGTGGACTCTGCTGCTTTTCCCTGAGTTAGTGGGAAGAAGGGCTGAAGTAAACAAGTTGCAGGCGAGGAAGAAAACCAGCCTCCGCTAAGCAGGAGTCCGGAGCGGAGATCAGAAGGCATTCCGAGAAGCAGGAGATGGTGGAATGTGACAAATGCTGCGAAGAGGTGGACAGAGGCGGTTTGAAAATTGGACTGGCCCTTGGGCTTCGTTGTAATGAGGTCGTCAGAGACCTCAGGGAAGGTCAGCGTCTCCCCGGTGACAGGGCACCTGCTGGATTAGATGAAGTTGAAAAATGAGCCTTGGGAGAAGCACGAGGGAACATGGTTTAGGGCCCCGTGTGTGGCAAGGAATTAATATTAGGAATCCACTGATGGGATAATTGTACAGCGCTTGTAAAATGTAACCAGGCTTTTAGGTTATGCTAAATAAACCACTGGACTTCAATTAGCTTCATTTGCACTCAAGATATACCTTCTCCCCAGGTATATTTTTTCCACTGCAGCCCTCTTAATTTTGTATTTGTCTGTTGATTACTAGGCTAAGAGGACATGAGTACTGCCTCCAGGAAATCTCAAAGCAGCCCACATACACAGGAGCAGAGAGAAATTAAAGAGAGCGATAGAGCAGAAATGTGAGAGAGGAAAAGAAAAGGAGAGAGGGAGATTAATAAGTAGACCAATGTGAGCATTTGCACACACACAGGTTCATGTATGATGGCATATACACATAAGCACACAGGCATACAGAAGACAGCTCACATGCACACACACAGATGCACACACAAGACACACAAAGATACACATGACCATAGACACACAGACACACAGAGACATGCTAGATTCACATGACCATACAGACACTCACAGACACACACAGGTACAGATGACCACACAAACATACACACACACACACAGAGATAGACATAACCACAAACCACACCCGCGTTCACATCAGTAGGTAGAAAGGCAGATAATAATAGGGCCAACGAGTTTGCTTTTCTAAAAACTACGCTTACATTTGTAGCTATTTTCTAACTAAAAATAGAAATTCCGTTCGGGCCCTGGGAATTTGCCGGTTAGTCAGAAGAACCATGTGTATTTGCTCGCTTCATCCTTTGTAACGTGCCATGCCATATTTGTGAAAGCAAGCATTTGCAGTTGCAGTAAGATTAATAATGAAGAGAGGGTAATAATCCAGCCTTGCCAGGGTTAATCATAAAAGAGGACTGCATTCTCCAAAAGTGTGTCAGCAGCTGTTAAGTCTGAAATGCAACAACTTGAGCCCGTTCCCCTGGGCAGATGCTGTGATGGGTAAACCCGTGGTCCCACCGGGGAACGGGGCGCCCGCAGCTGAGCCCACACGGGCAGGGCAGAGCTGTTTCAGGAGACGGTGCTGGCCTGGCCGGCACCAGGCATGGGTGAGTGTGAAATGATCAGCAACAGAACACGGGGGGGGGGAAACGTTTTTCCATCAAAGGTGCCCTTTCCTCCTCAACCAAACTGCTGATTCAAATGGGCCGACCCCTGAAAACGCAGGGCCGCCTCCTCTGCGCACTCCATATGCCGCCTTCAGCTATTGCCGGGATCTGCCCTTTCTCAGTGGAAATCACTGAATGTCCTAGGGAAATTTTAGTGTTGCAGGTCTACAGTAGACAAAAAAGCAACTCTCGGATGTCTATATGATTTGGAAACGAGGCTTAATGCAAATCTACAAAAAGGATGTATGCTGCGGGGGGGGGGGGGGGGGGGGGAGGGGTCACTCCCGAATATCGGAGGGGGTGGGGCTTTCTCTGTGGGATATGCCATCTCAGCTACATGTTTTGAAGAGGAGGCATCAAACAAATTGCCCTATTTTGGGTCTTTCTCATCTGTATACAGTTGTGCAGCTCTAGTAGACCTGAAAATTGCCCAGAGACAAACTTTAAAAAAATAGAGTGCTTTTGAGGCAGAAAATTGCTTTTCTGCGGTCTGGGCTAGAGGACAGGCAGTGACAGGAGGACAAGACGTTGTCACCGTGCAGCGATATCGTAAAGCGTCTTCTCCATATCAAAGAGGACAATTTGTTTTTATTTTCTCTCTTATTAGACCACAAAGGAAGCCGGCAGCAGTAACACCCCGCTCTCACTTAAACCCTGGAAAGCAGGCGCACATTCGATGTGTGCAAGTCCATCCATACCCCCACGCACGGTGCTTACGTTCTATGGAGAACAGATAGTTTAATATCCTAGGCCATTTAGCATCTCCCAGCATCTTCAATATCCTAAGTGTTTGGGCTTCGGGATAAAATAGAAACTCGTTTCAGATTGGCTTGGTTTTTGTAAATGCAAGTTGGTTCCATAGTAGCATTACAAACAGGCTTTAGTAGTTTAACATTTTTTATATATAAAAAAAGTATATTTTATACATTTGGATTGGCCCCTTGGTATTTTGGGAAGATTCTTTATGTGGTTTAATTTCCATTTTTATGGTGGAGTGAAGAAAAAACGGGAGAAAATATGTCTTGTGTGTGTTAAGGGATTTGAGACTCCTTTGGGCCTGTTATCGTGTTAATGAGACAGTTGAGAGATAGCAGAATTCTGTGTATTAATCTTAGCGGGCATTTGCTTGTGAGAACTGCTCATTTGGAGCTTTAATGGCATTAGCTGTGAATTTGCACAAAATTAACAAAACATAGCTACCCATTATGGATCCATAATACCAAATGTTTATTAAAACCTATTTAAAGTACAGTACAGGGTGGGGCAAAATTAGTTTTATGGTTGTGAGTCCACAAAACAGTGTATTCATCTATTATTATTTAGTAATTAGTGTATTATTTTTCATAGAAACAACTATAAACCTCCTTTTGCCCCACCATATATATATATACAATATATGTGCATATATATATATGTATACACACACACACACACACACACACACACATATATATATATACACAATGAATCTTACCTAAGAATTAAATATTTCAGGTTTTTTTTTACATATTTACTTTAGTTTTGAATTCGTTTTTTCAAAGGCTCCCACAAAGGATTTTCTAAATAGTTTTATGCCTGATCAAGATATCTATTTCCATATTACTATCTTTTGATTTTAGTATCTTTTAACTTTAACAGAGAGCTCTCATTCCTTCTAAGACCTGTTTCTCTCACACCACGCGGATCCGCAGATGTGCACAGAGCAATCATACCAGTAGGTAGACTAAGTGGAAATGAAGACCAGCTGGTCATTCTTCACTTTTCCTTTTTCCTAAATCACTGAACTATGAATTCGGAGAGTGGAAGGGCCTGCACTCACATCCCCCGTGAAGAATCACTCCAGATCAGTAAAGAGACTTATCCAGAGTTAACTCCTATTTTCATGCTCTATATTGTTTTAGTTGTAAAATGGGTCCTTTTTTTTAATTTTTATTTCTTCTAAAATCTTTATCACTTTTGCAGCAAAAATATCCTTTTTCAAAATAAAAGTCATTGTTCTTTCATTCAACAAATATTTCTGTTTTGAAATGCATTTTTATTGATTTCAGAGAAGAAGGGAGAGGGAAAGAGAAATCAATAATGAGAGAAAATCATGGTTAGTCTGCCTCCTGCATGCCCCACCCTGGGGATCAAGTCCACAACCGTGTATGTGTCCTGACCAGGAATCAACCATGGCCTCCTGGTTCCTAGGTTGATGCACAATCATTGAGCCACATAGGCTGGACAAACAACAAAATTTTCCTTGAGTATCTGCAGGGGGTAGCAGTTGCTAGGCACTGAGGATACTCTGATATCCAGTCTATGCACTCCTGGAGTGTATGATTTAGAGAGGATGGTATTAGAACCCTTAACTGTTGGCCCAGTTCAATATATTCCTCAGGATGAGACTGCAGTTGAGATGGTTCATTGTGTGCATGTCGGCCAGGCTCTCTGGGTGAGGACAGAGAAGCAAACAGGAAGTCATAGTTCTCTATCCCTTTGTCCAGATCCTCTTCCTACCTACCCTCATTTTTCTGTTCCAATGATCCAAGACTTATATCCTCAAATGGGTGTAGATTTGTATGTCATTTTCTTCTATTCAACTTGCCTTGAGTTACACCCAGCCACTCTTCTGGGATCTAGAAGCTTCTGCAGCTCATCAGTGTCTACACCATAGCCTTCATCAACAGGTGCTGGACACATGTTTGGGGAAGGACTAGTGGTCTTGTTTCTATCCGGACTCTGGAATGAGGGCACCTGAGAGATCACTACTTGTTAGCGGGGCATAGACTGTCATTCTAAATTATGTATCTACTAGAGGCCTGGCGCATGAAAATTCATGCACTGGAGAGGGTGTTCCTCAGCCCTGCCTGCCCCCTCTCACAGTCTGGAGCCCTCAGGGGTGGGAAGTGACCCAACAATCAGGAAAAGGCGATGCCCCCATCACACCTCTGCTGCTGTCACTGCTGGCAGTGAAAACCTTGGCCAGCTCTGGATACCTGAGCCTCAGGTGGCCCTGGGCAGCCGGGCAGCCACTATCCAAGGCTTGCCTGTGCCTCAGGCTGGCCCTAGGTGCCTGAGGGGCTGAGGGGGCTGGGTGCCACCATCTTGTGGCTGTGGGTGCCACCATCTTTGAGGGTGTGACAGTCAATTAGTATATTCCCTCTTTATTGGCTGTGGGCCTTGCCATCTTTGTGAGGGTGTGATGGTCAATTAGCATATTTCCTCTTTATCAGATAGGATTGTTTTCAGTGAGCCCACCTTTTAGATGACAACTTTGATTTTCCTATAGGATGGAGCGTTTACATCATTTCTCCTGAAATGTTGTTCACCGGCATCATCCAAATAGGTTTTGCTCCCGAGTTCCACACGAAAGGTAATTAGACTCTCCTGTACATGTGAGTCCAGCAGGCGGCCCGTCTTCATTATCGGAGCAGGCCGGGCTGGCGCTGTCCTGGCCTCGCTGACAGCCACTGCCTCCAGCTGGCTGACCTTTTCCTGCCGGCCTGCTGCACTCCTCGCCCTCCGACTCCTTTGGTGCAAAATGCTCCATTATTTTCAATTTGCGCTCTGCCCATCTCCTGCCTCGGCCTATTAATCCACGCCGACCGCAGAGACAAGTGGGGGCAGGTGACTGCACACTCAGCACCGCAGTGGGCAATTTCCATCACATTCGGGCCCAGATCGTGGCCAGCCGTGCGCTCCGAGGCTCTCCATCCCCAGGTGGGCCACCCCGCGTTGTGTCCCCCCACAAACCTCCGTGCCATCATCACAGGAGAGACACACGCTGGCTCTTGGGGGTAAATCCTCCCGGGACATGTATAGCATATTTAAACATCTGTTCAAGAGTAGGTTATTTCTTGTTGAAGGACTTACTAGGAAGGATAAATGTCTACAAAATCTTCACTGTTTTGAATCTATCCTTAACCATATAAATCTGCCAATAAAAATATATACTTAAACGGAAAAAGTTTTCCTTTTAATTTTAGTCCCCAAAGAAAGGAAAGTAGAAGGGACATTTTATCTGAAATCTCACCATCTTGCCCTGTTGATATCCGAGCTTGCGATTTTTACATAAAGGATACAAAAAGTAAGTTAATTGTGTCATGCTGATTAAAAAAAAAAATCAGTGCCAATTCATAGATGATTGTCTCTGGAGACTCCAGCCAACACCCTGGAGAGAGAGGTCCTCACCCCGCCTCACTCCAAACTCTGTGATGTTTGTTTTGTTTGTTTGTTTTTTAATGTTTTTTATGTGATCAGTGTTCTCACAATATTGTATTGGGGGGAACAGTGTTGTTGCTAAAATCAAGTTTGAAATTCAGTGTAAAGTTGTAGGGCTTAAAATGACTGCTACAGATAGAGTCTCAGAGTGCCTGTGAAACCATCAGCAAAATCAAACACTTATTTAATTGGAAAATAATACAAGATTAATCTTTCCTGTTAGAAACATGATACTGCAATGTAAGCAGAAAGCATTTTAAAGTTGTTTTAATACAAAATCATGTGTACAACACATAGCAATTTTTTTTAAGCAAACTGTTCAGTTATTCATATTATTATTTCACAATTCTGAATACTAAATGAATTTAATCATATATTTAAAATCTTCTGTAACTTACAGATACATAAAAAAACATAAAGTGAGAACATGATTGTCTCTTTTATGAATGTACTCTACACATTCTTAGAGACATCTTTCAAATTATGCTTTACAAGTACTGTGATCTTGGCATTAATTGTTTGAGACATTTTTGAAGTCTTTACTTGAGTGAATTTAGAAATTAGGGAAAAAGTTTAATTAGGTTGCCCACAAATATTAGCCCAGTAGGTGTGCTGAGCCAGATCAGCCCAGTTCAGAGAGCCTGAGAGCAGGAGGTGAAGGATGGAGAAAAGACAGAAAGAGAAAAAAGCTGGGTCTGGGTGGGGCGCTGTCCTCTCTGATGGAGAGGCAGCATGATGGCCTGTAAGCTGAGTCTTTATTTTATAGTCAGCTTCCACAAAGCAAAGTAAGGGCGTGGTTACAACATTCTTGTGGGTTTCGAATCTACTCAGTTACATGCACCTGAACTCTATGAAGCCCACATCACTCAGGCACGTGGGACCATGTGTTCAGACCACAGGTTCAAGATTACAACTCTAGCTGTTGGCTATCATTGTGCTGGTGCTGGGAGGGCTTTGCCCTCCAGGCTGGGACTTGTACTTGGCCATGAGAGGTCTGTGCCCTCTCATCATTCTGAGGCTTGACCCTGGCCAAACACTGTGGCCATGCCTCACAAGTAGGTGTTTTACAGATTCTTCTACCTAAACTTGGCCTCCAAAGAGATTTGAGTGGAGAAAGTGGGAAGGATTCCCCCCACTAGTTGTTGACAGAACTTAGGCTGACAAGCAAGTTAGCTGCCTCCCTTGCACAGGTGCCAGGCAGAACTTAGACCTGCTAGCTTTGGACGCAGCTCGTGTTGCTTACACCAAACTATTTGGTTTGGTTTGGAGGATTTCCCACAATCTGCACAAATGCCAAATATATGCAAAGAGGTAGGCTATTTTTATATATATTTTTAAGATGTATTAACATTAGTTCCTTAAACACGTTTACCCAATGGGAAAGTGATTTTTGAGAAGTCTGCTGTTAAGTAGATTCTGCAATTGATGCTTTAGCCTCACTCTTATTTGTCTCAAGCCTCCAGATTCTTCTCTTGGCCTTTTCCTAAATGAGGGATGACTTGATATCCTACGTGAAAAATTAAGGCTGGTCAAATGAGACACTTAAACTATATTCTCATTATTTATGTGCCTTTCCAAAATGATTTGTATTTTCAGCTCTTTTATTTTCCCTTTTCTCCCCCCACCCCTTACTATTCTCTCTCTCTTCTCTCTCTCTCTCTCTCTCTCTCTCTCTCTCTCTCTCTCTCTCTCTCTCTCAAATTGCTTCCATCTGTCCCATATTTTCAATGTTTTCTTTCTTGTTTACTTTAAGATCTTATTCTATCAATTGGCTCACTCTATTAGCCACAATTTCCCTCCGATTGCACTGAACTCTACATTATTAAAAGTAATTCCAGATCTTCAGGATCAATAGTAAGTCATTCCAATTTAATGGTTTTGTAACAGCAGAGCCTTCCTGTATGTTTGGATTCTCTTGAACATTGACACTCATTCTTTCATGACAGTTTATGGACAGTAGATCTTTTCTAATCTGAAGGAAAATAATTAAATTCCAAATTTGCACACTTGTTAGTAGTTTTGATGATTTAATATTTTCTGCCCTAATATAAATCCTTCACCTTAAAATGATGTAACTAAGTAAATGAATCTAATTTTAAAAAGAAACCAGTTAAAATTATTTTAAAGATTAAAATGACACAAACAAAATTTAGGAAAAAAATAAAAAGGACCATGTCTTTAAAATGGCCAAGTGGGTAATCAGCATTTTCACTGAAAACTTCTTTTATAACTGTAGTCCATGCAGGATCTGCAATTTTAAACAAGACTGAATTCCATCAGATCTAACCAAGTGCCTGTGTACATGCTGTAATATCCCTCCGAATTTAATTAAAATAAAACAAACAAAAGCAACATGCTACCTCCTTAAGTATCTACTTAATGGTTGCAATACTCTCTAGCCCTCATACATAGCTACCATATGACTATTTAAATTTAATTTAATTAAAATAAAATAAAATCGAAAATTCATTTCCTCACGTGCCTTAGCCACATTTCGGGTGCTCGATAGCCATATTGCAAAGTATGAGGTTTGAGGCTGCCATACAGAAAAGTAGAGATTTATTGCATTTGCATCATTACAAAAAAAAAAAGATTCTACTGGACAGTTTTGCTTTAAATTTTAAACCTCAATTCCCTCTTCTATGTAAAGGGATGATAAAGACTGGCTCAGAAAGTTGCTAGGGAGGTTATAGGAAAGCAAAAACATGAAGACACATTGTTAACTATTACATATGTGGCTTTTATGCTTTCCTCAGCCTTTTCATAGTCTGGAGCCTCTTCCAGGATTATGGTTATTCCTTGAATTGAGAAGCAGTCCATGGGGTACACGTGTATGCTGTCACGTAACAAAATTGTCCATCTTCTGAGTTTTAAAATATTCATAGATGCTTTTTTGACAATTTCAATGATCTTGATCATTTTATTCATTTGCTCTCCTCTCTCACAGTGGTAGCGGTTACTATATTTTTTCTCTTCTCTCTCTCACAGTGGTATTGGTTACTATATTTTTTTTTCTCTTCATGAAAGGTAGCTGAGATATCTAGAATAAGTCACGAGGATCAGGGGTCATGATTTTTCTGAAGTACCTAATATGATGTGTTGATATTGCTTTTCCTGAAAGTACAGACTTAGGTACCATGCCCTGTACAACTAATAAGGTTTTAGTCTGTAAGTGTGGTATCAATGGCCACTGGACATGTGCTCTAGAAGGCTAGCTTATCAGGTTTTACTCCCTTCCCAACTTCTGCCAGAGATGAAGAGGAACAATCAGCATTTAGAGTTCTTCCTCACCAACAAAAAAAAGCCTAATACAAAGAACCAGAGGTCAACCAAAAACAGCGCAAATAAAAATAAATAAATAAATAAATAAACAAACAAACAAACAAAGAAGCCAAAACCACAACCATTTACCTTTTTATTGAACCAATTATTTGAACCTAGCTGGGAATTTTCATGGCTAAATAAAAAGACTCTAAACTACTGAGGCTTGACTTGGAAATGCTATATTTTTCATCATTAATTGGAATTTTTACCACAGTAAGGCGGGGGTGGGGGGGAGAGAAAGAAGAAGGAAGAAAGAAAGGAAGGAAGGAAGGAAGAAAGGAAGGAAGGAAGGAAGGAAGGAAGGAAGGAAGGAAGGAAGGAAGGAAGGAAGGAAGGCAGGCAGGCGAAGATGATAGTAAAAGGACCTACAGTCATTTCCAGAAGCATCAGGCTTTACAAAGGTCCTAGTCAATCTCTGCCATGCAGGGAGCAGCATGACATTGTTAGGAGAATGAACCTGGTTATTCTTCAGGTCTCTTCATCTCTCATTTTCAAAGCTCCCTGGGTTAAGCTCTCAGGGTCAAGTACTTCTAAGGAAAGCCAGGCCGTTCACAGCCCTTGCCATAAAAGAGCCCAGGAACACCTCATAGGCAAACACGGCCCCAAATTAGCCTTTTCAGGTGCCAAATGTCCTGTCTTGGGCAGCAGCTTATGCAAGCGGCAAACAAACATTGATTAAAGAACCTAATAGAATGTGTTGCCTAATAATTGTAGAAGCTGTGAGGAAGAACGCACATTTTCCAAATAAAACTTTGCTAAATGAGGGTCAGTAGCTGTAAGTGTTTTATAGTAGAAGCTCAAGCCCACAGTAAGTGAATATTTTAACCCAGGAACGCCGAAAATTCAAAGAAAGAGATATTTTCATAATTGCAATTCGGATAGTCAATAAACACTGTAACCTGAAGATGCTCATTTTGAAGAAAACATGATTGCCTAAAAACATTGCACCACATAATATTAATAAACCTAGCTATTAAACTCTGGATATAATAGGACAGTTACCTCCAGGAAGCATTCGCATTCATTATACCCAAAACATTAGTTTGTATAGACAGCTGCAGACATAATGCATGTAGTCCAATTATAGTGCATCAGAGATGTTCCATGGAACGTTACTTGAAATTTTCTATGCGTCTCTGTTTTGTGTCTTAGACATTCTATTTTCATAATGCCCTGGCAAAATAAGAATATGTATATTTCCACGCGTATAGTTAGATATAGATAGATGAGAAAACATAATTATTGAACTCGTAATGAAATATGGTAATCTAGAGCCCATGTGTCAAACACAAGGCCTGTGGGCCAAATCCAGCCCGCCAGGGCTTGCAATGTGGCCCGCACCGCGCTGTCATCACTGCACTCCGCTGTTAGTTTATGACATTGTCAGTTTATGACTCTTCAGTAAACCATTCGGCCCGCGATTTAGGCTGGATTTTAGATTTTGGCCCCTTCGCTGATTGAGTTCGACACCCCTAATCTAGAGGATAGGAGTTCACACATAGTTGTTTTTTGTTTGTTTGTTTGTTTTTTTCTTTTGTAGCCTAAATAAGGTTGCAGGGAAATAATGCTGTGTTGTAAAATAAATGTTAACAGTGGGAAAACTTCTACTTGTCACTAAAACTTGAAGCATCTTCTTCAGCCCTGGCCTGTTTGGATCAGTTGGTTGGGCATCATACTGTTTGCCTAAAGGTTGCTGGTTCAATTCCTGATCAGGGTTCATGCCCAGATTGCAGATCCAGTCCCCAGTAGAGGGTGTGCAGGAGTCAGCCAATTGATGTAGCACTTTCACACTGATGCTTCTCTTTCTGTCCCTTTCCCTTCCTCTTTAATTTAGATTTAACCACAAGTATCTTCTTTAATTCGTAGTCTTCAATTTGGACTCTCAGTTGTTTAACTTAACAACTTAATAACTTAAGTTATTGGCATTAATTTTAAGATATCATAAAATGATAACATAACAGGGAACTATTAAAATGAATCTTCCACAACAGAATATAGTTTTAGAAGTAAAATGTTTGGATGTTTGGTCCAGGAGCTAATAAATGCCACCTCAAATATGCATATTGTTTTTTTAGAAACCAAATAAATGCTAATTTAGAAAGTTACAGCTGAACTGACCCTCAAAAATTCTAAATAACTGATGAAACCACAAAGTAACCTCAGATGAGTAAAGGGTTGTTTAAAATAGGTTCATTCAGAGCACATTGAAGGAAGATTGTAACCAAAAACCATTAATTTATCAGAAAGATTAAAGTTTTAGAGATCCTCTCCCTGACCTTTGTATTGCTTAGTGCTAAGGTATTATGTGGTGACCAGAATCTAATTGAGGTAGTGTGCATTTTATCATCAGAAGAATTCCAGAATCTAGAATTTATGAAGTTCATAGAATGGGCCTTCAATCAGTGTAGCAGCAATGATGCAGAAAATAAATGACATAGAGAAATGAGACAAAAATCAAGTTTACTGCCAAGGTGTTTGGGAAAATATTAACTTTTTTAAAATTTCTATTTGGTTTTCTTTTTAACATATTTTTGTTGATTTGAGAGAGGAAAGGAGAGGAAGAGAGAGATAGAAACATCAATGATGAGGTAATCATTGATTAGCTACCCCCTACTGGGAATCTTGAAACCTGAGCATGTGTCTTGACCTTGAATCAAACCTTGACTTCCTGGTTCATAGGTGGATGCTCAAGCACTGAGCCACAACGACCAGGATATTTCTTTATTTTTTAATGAAGAAAAAAATGAGAAAGAGAAATATGTAGTAAGTCTTAACATTCCTTACAAATACAATTATATATAAAATAAGTAAATACATGCCACTGGATTTTGTACAAGTTACTAGAAGAGGAAAAAATGATTTATCATCTAATAATTGACTTCAACATTTTTCATTTAAAGATGAAAGTTTTGATTATTGAACCACACCCTTTCTTCTTGTTGTTACCTGTAGTTCACTCCCTTGAATTGTTGAGTAGCATTTCACTGTAGAGTACAATGTGTTTATATAGTCTTCAGGGCTGCAGATTGATTGTCTCCAGTTTGGGATTATTATGAATATAGGATATCCACTAACAAGTCTGTTTATGGACATATGTTTTTATACTTTTAGGATACATACCTAGATGTGGAATTGTTTGGTCGTATGATAAGTGCACATTTAATTTTATAAGCCAATGCCAAGCAATTTTCTAAAGTGGTTGTCCCATTTCACATACCTGCTGAGGCTGTTACATATATTGGCCAAGGTCTGTGTACACAGACACATTCTGGATAACAATTTACCACTGCCAACAATCAGGCAGTTATTTTCCATCTGAGAGAGCATCATTGTCCTTTACACATTGAAACCAAGTCCAACCCCACTTGAAACATGGCATAGTCCTTTAAAATTAAAGTCAAAAGAGAAAGGGAGAGGAACTTATGCAATTCCAGCTTCATATTGGTTTGACTTAAATGGAAGCATCCTCAAAATAATTCCCCCAATGAGAAGTTATTTAGAATTAGTTTAAGCAGAATTTTGAACCCCTGGAAAATTTTGCCTGTCTGTCTCTCAATCATAAGGAGAACACTGGAAAGAAGCAAGTTGCTTGGATTCTAATTAATATTCTTGATTATCTGTGTGGCTTTTGATTAAGCAAAAGAAATGATCAGGAGTCTGTGTCTCTATTGTTGGACAGGGGTAAGGACCAATCATTTAACCTCTCTGACCTTCTGTACTGTTCAACTGTATGACGTGATTTTAATTTTTATACCTTTTTAAGTGTGTTTCTAATTTAAATCAAATTCATTATTTTTAATTGACTCTTTATGTCTTTACAAAAATTAAACAGAGATAAATAAATCAGCTTGATAGTAAGCTCATGTCCCATGTACACAATGTGAAAATGAATAACTGAATTATTCATCATTTTATACTTTTTGTTTTCATGTTGAACAAGTGAAGCAGAAGTTGCAGCATAAACTTCTCCACAATATTTTTGTTAGGCTTATTTTGTACTGGTTTGCCAGTGACCTTAAACAGGCGTTTTACCTTCTTTCTGTTACTTGGCACTTGTAAGGAAAACAATGTATACTTCCATCTGTTCATCAAAACTTATAGGGAATGCCATCTTCTCTGATGTCTTATATTTGTGATCTTGCAGTTCTTCGGTGTCTAAGAATGGAAATATGACTAATCTGTATACATCCCATTATAGATTTCATAATAGCTCCCTAGTCTTCATTTACATTTATCAGAAATGTCTTCATTTCACTTTAGAGTATAAAGACATTATAAACATGATTAATATGTAGATACAAAGATGCATGCAAGATTACTGTTTCACCCTCCTCCATTAAACTAGAGGGAATACTGAATAATAGATTAGAAAAGTAAACTAATGAAAATTTGCTTCAAAATAATTGAAGATAAAAACAGGTCTCTTACAAGGGATATAAACCAGAAGATAAACATTGTGTTCTATGAGGGTTTTTTTGTGTTTTTTTGTTTGTTTTTTTAATGTATGTCCTGTATTTTCTACATGTATTCAGAAAATCACATGTTTTAGGCTTCAGGTTTTTCAATTATAAATAGGTTTATTACACTTCATACAAGAAGGTGCTGTAATGACTAAATTGAGATTATATAATTATACTTTCTAATAAAGTACTTGAAGTAATTATAGGGACTACACAAAACTTAGCTCCCGTATACTGTAGTTCAACCATGCATCTCGTGCAAGGATCCCCTATCCAATGCTACATCACTGTTGGTGTATAGTCTTCAGCCAAATACTTCCATCTCTATTTATCTTTAAGTTAGCATCTACTTTGTGTTTAACAGCATCCTCAACGGAATACCAGAGAATGTTCAGCTCTTACTTGTACGTGCATGTTTCCTGCCGTCTTTTTGAGCAGGCGAGGTTAACACATGTGGAAGAAGTAGAGGAGGTTAGTAATAGATGTAACAGATGCTACATCTTCTATAAAGCACTGAGGATGGTGAAGGGGAGGCCACTGTGGACCAGAGTCAGGGGGCTTCTGGGAGAAGGTGGGCTTAAGGCAAGATTTCAAGGAAGCCTTGTCCTATTGAAAGAAAGTCCTGCAAGGCAGAAGTGATGAGGCACATACAGTAGAAATATCAAGTATGCTGACTAAAAACAGGTTTTTATATCAGCAAAACAGCAAAAATCCAGTGGCATATTTGTAATGGGACCACATTAAGACTCTGCAATATATACAGGGAAATGGACTTTCAGCCCTTAAAAATCCATGAGGCAATGGGAATTTTCCTGTCTTGTGAAATTTCTGTGGACTGAGTAACCCTAAGAAAACTTGTTTAAATGGTTTGTTAGAAAGTATTGTACATGTTTTCCATGACAGCATTGTTCAAAAATGTTCCTAGGAGCAAACACTATGTTTTTCCCAATGCACAGGGACATTTGTATTTTTTTTTTTAAAAAAAAAAAAAGCTCCCAAAATATAGTATATGAACACCATGGTATAATTCTTTTCTATGCATCCAAAGTGAATGCTTTCATTAAATGAAAACACAAAGAATTAGCCATTTCAACGAGATTATATCCAACATGATGTTCACAGGGCAGAGCAGGGATAAATCACAAGAAACAGGAACTTATGTTCTGCTTTGTGTTAAAGCTCGCAGGCTTCAGAGGAGGTAGTTTATTAACTATCCAAGAGGAACAGAAGGTGCTAGACATGTGGTATAAAGAAACAAAATACCAAGGTGATTTTTCCTCCTCCTCTCCTTTGTGTAAGTATTGGTAATGAACTGGAGACGGAGCCAAACACCCCAATTAATCCAGAGCCGGTTGGCACAATAGGCACCCCCTGCTGAGAAGAGCCCCAGATCTGAGCTCAGCAAAAGGGCTGAATGGTTTCCTCCTAGTTAGAAAGATGTGCTGCCCCAGGTGGGTGTTGCTAATGTTACCCGCATTGCATTCTGGGGGCAGCTAACTTTGCAAGTTGCCGGTTTCATTCTCAGCCAGTCAGTAAAGAGCAGTGGGCAGCCGTCCCCTTAAATGTAAGAAGAATCTGGCTCTCGCGGATTTGAGTCCCTGGATGTACTCTGTGTGTGAGCACATGTGCGCCTGTATGTTTATATACGGGCTTTATTTGCCAAAGTGCTGAGTCTGGTCCAAAATTTTTCATGAATCTTCAATTTTGCTTTTGTGGGAATGTGCACACTATTAAGGTTTGTAGCCAAGGGCATGCTTTTCTACTATCCATTTGGAAATTAAAATCTATTAAACTTGCTCTCATATCTCTGAAGGCCTTCCTTTCCACCCCCCCTAATCCTTGGCAATTCAGTGTCAACTATTTTGGAACCAAATCTATAAGGGATTAAAAAAGTAATCTTGAGTTTTATTCAAAGAAAGGCAAATTCTTAATGAGAAGCTAAGAAATAAGCAGGTCTGAATCCTACTTGAAGACAAGGCTGACAGCTCATTTTCTTTTTACTATCATATTGAAATAATAATTTGTTGAAATGTATTATAAAAATGGATTTCATTAGTAATCAGGAATCTAATAGATTGCCCTTTGATGAGAAAGCCATCAAACTTTACAAGCTGTTTATCTTTTTGTTATGGCAGTAATATTGCATTAACATGGATATTTGTACGTTATTTAATATGTTTTTGAGTAAAAAGTTTTATGGGTAAAGAAATACTAGTGTAGCCGAAACCGGTCTGGCTCAGTGGATAGATCATCGGTCTGCATACTGAAAGGTCCCAGGTTCCATTCTGATCAAGGGCATGCACCTTGGTTGTGAGCATATTCTCAGTGAGGGGAGTGCAGGAGGCAGATGATGGATGTTTCCCTCTCATCGATGTTTCTAGCTCTCTATCCCTCTCTCTTCCTCGCTGTAAAAACTCAATAAAATATTATTTTTTAAAATAAAAAATACTTTTTCTTTCAATGAATTCTGCTAATGCTTCATGCTTTAATCATCTAAGAATTGAGTATATCTGGGAAGTGTTAGAATTTGACCTGAGGTTTGTTTTCAGTGCTCTACCATGGAGTGTTTTCTTTACCGTTTCCTACAATGGAATGCCAGTGTGGAAGCTTTCTTTGCTCTTCTCTAGCCCTCAGGCAACATATGTTATTAAAGCACCGACAGCCACCAGGGAGAACTGTGAGCATGTGGGAAATTAGGGTTCCTAAGTAGAGAGAAGTTGGTAAATCTATAAAACTGTGGCTAATCTCTCTCCTGGGCCATCATTCTCCTTTACATTCTCCGTTAACCACCATCAACCTAAGGAATCGTTCCATGGTTAATGTGCTCTGATATATTTTGCTCTGCAAGGTCAGGGGGTCTGTCTCATATTTCTATAACAAATGTTTTCTCTTGGCCCTCAATGCTATTGATTTTGCAGACAAAGGGACATGATCAATGAGGTGACAGTTGCAGCCAAAAAGTGACTGGGGCTGGAAATGTAGTGACGGTCAGCTACCCTCCAAAGGCTGAGCTTGGGATGCTGATCTGGACCTCTAGCCTTCTCAAAATTGGGAGGGAATCCTAGGAGAGCTACTTTTTGCAAGGATTCAGTTGACACACACTTCATATCAAGTCAAAATGCCATGAGAGCATCATCACTGTATTTTAGCCCAAGGGCTATAGCTCTTAAAGGGCACTCTTAAAAGAATAAAATAAACTTATATTTGTTATATGGTGGAGAGAGGTAACACTGAGAGTTCTTAACTCAAGTTCAAGGTCTGAGAAAGGATCAAGTTACATTTCTCATGCTTTTTCAGGAGTAAAAATGGCCATCCAAAAACTGAACTTTCTCTCTTGTAGGAACATGGGTTGACAAACATATTTCATTTCTATCTGTACTTACAGTAAAGTTTTCACAATGCCCACTTTATGTTCATATAATTCTTTACTGAGTTTTCTGCTCATTGAATTAGTAAAACTATTTATTAAACAAGTAGATACTGGCATGATACTGTTAGGTAGCTACTTTGTTAGGTGCTTAGGATTAAACAATAATGATTTATATATAATCCATTCCTTTAAGATATCCTAGAGTCTATTTATTCATATTCACTACATTAGTGTTCAGCAAACTCAATAGTCAACAGAGCCAAATATCAACAGTACAACAATTGAAATTTCTTTTGAGATCCAAATTTTTTTAAACTTAAACTTTTTCTAATGCCACTTCTTCAAAATAGACTGACCCAGGCCATGACATTTTGTGGAAGAGCCACACTAAGGGGCCAAGAGCCGCATGTGGCTTGCAAGCCGCAGTTTGCTGACCACTGGACTACATTGTAATAAAAACAATGTAAACTGTGTATGGAGAGGGATGGCCATGAGGGAAGCTTACTGAGGACAGAATCTGAGATTAAAATGCAAAATCAAATAGAAACTTATTAGACAGGTAAAAGCTAAAGGGGACACCTATGAAAAGGGTCCAAAGAAGAGAAATATCTTGGCAATTTAACCAAAAGGAGCTCAGTAATCTGAGCTCATATAGGATCACTTGAGAAAGGAGAGAGAAATTAGCCTGAAACTGAGCCCCAGTAAGCTCATGAATGGTGTAAAAAGTCCTGTTATGTAAGGAACTTGACTTTACCTGCAGGCAATGGCCATCTCTAGGGGATTTTAGGCAAAGGGGAAAGACAGAGCCAGACTCGTATACATAATTGAGCTGATCTGAGCAAACATTCAAAGAGCAATGACGGCTCTTCCTGTATATGTCTGTTTGTTCCAGTTGGCCCTAAGGTATACTTGGAATAGCTCTGAGAACTGGTGGACTTCTAAGGGAACTGATATATTAATAAGCATCTTATTTCCAGTGATACTTTTGCATGTTTTTGGAAAATATGAGCAATTTGATAAATTATATAAATACCTCCTGCGTATGCTTATTGGATTAGAAAGGTTATAATGAAGGTTTACATATTTCTCACACTAATCTTGTTTATTTAATTTAAACATAGGAGACATTTATAACTTATCAGATGATACCCTTCTAGCATGAAGAGATGCTAATGCGTTATGAGAGTACACTGAACACCCTAGAAAGTTAGGCTTATCATAGACATGGTACTGCCTTACAGCATTAAAAAAAAAAGACAGCAAGGAGAAAGGAAGGTTTCAGTTGCATGTATTTATTTAAAACTATAATACATGTATCTTTGGATATGTCTTCTAAATAGGCCTTGCTAATACATATGATTTGGTAGTATTTTTAAAAGCAGAGTATTGATTAGGTTGACAAAAAAAAAAACAAAAAAAAAACAAAACAAAACAACAACAACAAACTTCCACTCATGAGCTGTGTGACTGATATCTCATTTCAAAATTAAGGATATTTTGAGTGTTATTTAGATATTTCGTTGATATGAAAACTGAACACTTGAGACCGCAGGCAGCAGAATGCCTGAGGCAATCAGGCATATCAAAATACAGTGCATGGAGAGATTTTTACTACTCCTGCTATTTAAAGACCTATTTTCATGAGCTTATTAGCTGCTAGTGATCCCGAAGGAGAAATACAATTAAAACTTAATCATACCAAAAGCTGGGATTCTTCTGATTCAGCGAACTTGTAATCTATTATATTTAGTCGTTTGCTTGTAAATGTCTGAACACTGAGAATGAGAATCATATAAATGGACTTCACGCTGAAGTGGTTCAGCTCCTTTGAATTCACCCCACAGAGCTTGCCTTGTCTATGCTCACTTCTATATGCCCCCGCCTCTTATTTTTTTTTTTTTTAACACTCTTCAGGGTTTCTAAATGTAGCGTCTCTCTTTTCTTTTGTGAAAGCAAATAGCTTCCGTTCCCTTTAACAATCATATGATACCATTTCCTAGATATTAGATATGAAATCAAATCCTTACAAAATAGATGATGCTGAAGAATCTGAGCCCACATTAGCAAGCCCAGAAAAGAGTTGAGAGAGAGATAAAATCCGCACTCTATTTGCCCAAGAGCTTAAGGTGAACGGGGGGGGGGGGGGGGGGGGGGGGGGGGGCTTTTATTACTCAGGGCACCCAGCTGAGGACACTCTTCATTTGCAAATATTGATTCTCTGGCGTGTCCCTACCCCACCTCCCTACCCTTACCACCACCCTTTGTTATGGCGTCGTTTGAGCTCCCTGAAAGCTCTGTGAATCAGAGACAAGCAATGAGGGGAAAAGGAGAACGGGCACTGCACCCCATTTGTGCCCCCCCTGGTCTTTCTATTGGGAAAAGGAAGAAAAAACCCTGGAGCAGAGGGTTATCTTGATCAACTGAAGATTCTCATAATTTTGACCAAATCAAATGAAGAGAAAAGACCAAGTTTTGTGGCCATAAAAAAGGAACAGTAGCTAAGACTACACAAGCCACATACAGTACTGATGGATGAAAAGATCTCATTAATGCTTGGTTTGTAGGTAGGGTCTACCAGAAGTCCTCCTAATAAGTAATTTTGTTAGGCAGAATTTGGCACCAATGAGTCTGCTAGGAATCTCTGCTTTCCTCTCCATTCCTAATTTCTACTCTCCTTTTTTTTTTTTTAATCCTCTCCTGAGGATATTTTTCTACTGATGTTTGGAGAGAATGGAAGAGAGAGTGGAGGTGGGGGGAGAGAGACCTACGCAGAGGTAGAGAGAAAAGTATCTATGTGAGAGAAATACATCAATTGATTGTCTTCTCCACATGCCCTGACTAGGGCCTGGGATCAAGCCTTCAACCATGGTATGAGGCCTTGACTGGGAATCAACCAGTAACCCTTCTATTTCTGGGCTGACTGTCCAACCACTGAGTGACCAGTCCACATAAGAAATGACTTGAATAGAAAGACTTAATTGTTGTTCCAAACGTAAGTGGGGAAGAACCTGTGCAGACAAATAGTGAAGGCTGGTGTGTGTCTACTCAGTTATACCCACAGAGTGACTATCAATGCCTAGGCGATGTTCTAAGCATCATTTCCTACAGGAACTTATTTCTTGCTCAGAATGATTTTTATTTACTACTGTCATCTGCATTCTGCAGGGGAAGGATTTATGGGTGAAACATTGATGTTAAGTAGCTTGTTCTTGATCATTGATTATAGAAATCACGAGTTTGCCTTTCTTATGTTTAAAATGAGACCAATAATACTTTCCTCACATATATTTTATGAGAATAAAATCACTTCCTTATCTAAATAGCCTACTTTATTGCCTAAAACATGGCTTTTGTCTCCAAATTTTTCTCCCTTTATCCCTTTATGGATTATTTGGGCTATATGATAGAATTAGACTCTTTTATTTCCCTGTGCTATAGTCATGCCAACTTCCAATTTACCATGTATGTAATTTATTCCAGTTTCCTTTATTAATTAATGATTAGGAAGCAATGTCCCAATTTATATGAAATTAAACATAGTAGCAAATATTCACACAACATTTTCTACATTCCAGGTACTATTATAAAATATGTACATGTATTAACTCATTTCAGTTTTTTTATAGGCAATACTATTAGAGGCCATATTATGCAGACAGAGGAACTGAGGCACAGAGAAATCAAAGCACCAGCCCAAGGTCTTATTTTGTGACTGTAGAGCCCAAATTTAAATACAGGACATCTGGGTCCAGAGTTCTAGGTATCTTAGAACAACATGTACTCACTTGGATTTATTAAAGTCCATTAAGAGCACACACACACATACACACAACAGTTTATAGCCCAGCTGGTGTTGCACAGTGGTTGAGCATTGACCCATGAAACAAGAGGTCCGCCGTTCAACTCCCAGTCAGGACACATGCCCAGATTGTAGGATCCATTCCTAGCAGGGAGCATGCAGGAGGCAGCCACTTAATGTCTCTTTCTCATCTGTGTTCCTATCTCTCTATCACTCTCCCTTCCTTTCTTTCTAAAAATAAATAAAAACATATTTTTTAAAAAGAAAAGTTTATAAAATTAAGCTTATTATGGTAAGAATTTGAAGATATATTTCATGATTTCTGTGTATTTTGGGGGCCTTTGTACTATACCCAAGCAATGCTGACGCTAGGAACAGTGTCCAGTATATACAGATATTTTTTTGTCAGCTACCTCTGCTTTTCATATAAAATGCTGTTTGGTACCACATTTTAGAATTGATAAAACCATTTGTCAAACACAAGTCAAAATTGAGAATTTTTGTAATCACATGTCAAGAATCAACCTTAAAACCCCACAAGTTAAAAAAGGTCATAGCTGTGCGAGAGAACATGC
This sequence comes from Pipistrellus hanaki, assembly GCF_964339955.1. NCBI lineage: Eukaryota > Metazoa > Chordata > Mammalia > Chiroptera > Vespertilionidae > Pipistrellus > Pipistrellus hanaki. Next base: position 4,893,120 of record NC_140505.1, read on the forward strand.
TAATTATCCATGATTCAATTCTGAAGTCCACTAACCTAATGATGGATTATAAACCTATGTAGGTGTACTTCTTTTTATAAATCAAAACTCAACTGTCTAAACCATATCCACATTCGTGAAAACCTTGACCTCAGTTATTATTGGTGACATGCTATGAATTTGGAAACTGCCCCTGGAAGTCCATATAATGAACAGGCTTGGCATAGGCATTGCACCCAGCGATACGTTTCCACCAGCCCATTTCCCTACACGCTGTTTCCAAGGGCATTTACTGACACCCACTTCCTTCTGGCTTGTTTTTCTCTTTTAACCCCACGGAAACAGAATGCTTTATGCCAGTGGGGGAAAATTTATTAACAGGGATTTTACAGATGTAACAGATAGTTTATTATCTCTTTCTTACCTTCAGACATTTGAAAAGTACACAGATATATTGACAATGTTCCAGTGCCCCTGTAGGCATTAGTACTGAACACTTAGTGTTGGCAGCTAATTTAGGCACTGTAGCCTACATTTAACAAAATTCCTAAGTTTCAGGTTTGCAGGTAAACTGAGAGGGTAGAGGAAGAGGTTGGTATTTTCTTGAGTTTGCCTGATCTTAACTGAGAATAACAACAAGAAGGTGATATTTTCATTTGAACAATAAAAAGAGTGTTACCCAGACAGTGTGGCTTAATGGCTGAGTGTCAGCCCATGAACCAGGAGGTCTTGGGTGCATCCCTGGTCAGGGAACACGCCCAGGGTGTGGGCTCCATCCCAGGAAGGCACGTGCGGGAGGCAACTGATTAAATATTCTCTCGTTATTGTTATTCCTATCTCTTCTTCTCCATTCCTCTCTAAAATCAGTAAAAATATATTTTTAAAAAAGAAACATAATATTCAATAGACTGTGGTATTTCCATGAAGTAATTTGATAAATTAGTAAGTAAGCTGTTTGTATTTGTTATTTTCTCCTCTAAAGTGTATTACCTCTGTTTGAATAGGAAGTAAGATGTCCTGGACAAGAGCTTATCTGAAGATAACTCCCTAAATTAGGCGATGAATAAATATATCTCCTTATAAACCAGATTTTATTTTGGCTGATTAATTAGGCGATGAATAAATATATCTCCTTATAAACCAGATTTTATTTTGGCTCATTGGCCTTCAGGAGTGGAGAGGTGTATTCATTTCCTAGGGCTGCCATAACAAACTATCACAGATGTGGTATTCTCTCACAGTTCTGGAGACCGGAAGTCAGAAATCAAGGTGTTGATAAGATCATACTCCCTCCCCCTCCCCAAGGCTCCAGGGGAGAATCCTTTCTTGCTTTCTTGCTTTTTTTTTGCCTTGTGAATTAATAACTTCAATGTCTGCCTCCGTCTTCACACAACCTTTTCCTTCTTTCTGGTCTCCTCTTCTCTATATGTCTGTTCTAAGGACACTTGTCATTGGATTAAGGACATATTCAGATAATCCCAGATTGTCTAATTGCGAGATGCTCAAACGAATTACATCTGCATAGACACTTTTTCCAAATGTAATCACATTCATGAGTACTGAGAATGAGAACTTAGACATAACTTTATAGGGGGTTACAGTGTACCCCAAAGTGCAGTGGAATGTGAAATATGAAACAGTCCTTAGATTTCTAGACTGTGGGCTAGAAGTTAAATAGGGCTTTAAACTGAAGCCAAGAACATAGAATGTGAGAGTGTGGGGAGAAAAAGAAAGGAAGTGATATATTTTATCATAGGCCTCTTGATATTGACATGCTAGTGTTTATGTGAATTTCAATTTTTAATTTGATGTTTAATGAAAGAAGTCAGGAATGGATATAGTGATTTTCGAAACAGCTAGGCATGTAAGGTGTAGTTCTGCGAATGTTTCAGTTGGATTAAGAGGAGCCTAGAAATAACCACTGTGGGGTGAGAAAACCAAAGAGAGAAACCAGCGGGCTACTTTCATTTGATAAATAGGCAGAAGAAGAGCTCTCAAGATCATCTAAAAGGGAGTACTCAGTTTGTGGCAATCAGAAATAAGCAATTGTGATAAGCAATCTATCCAGATTGGCTCAGTGGATAGAGCATTGACCTGCAGACTGAACAGTTGCATATTCAATTTCCGGTCAAGGGTAGGGACCTCGGTTGCAGACTCACTCCCAATGTGTCTCTCTCACACGTTTCTCTTCCTGTGTGTCTCCCCCTCCCTCTAAGAACCGATGGGAAAATAGCCTCAGGTGAGCATTTACAAAAAGAAAAGAAATAATGTATTGTGCTACGTGTCTGAGAGTGAAAGAGGGGAACCCAGGAAATGCAGGAAGATGCCAATTATAAGCTGCCTATTTTGTAACAGCACCAGCAATCAGCTCCTCGCCTCGCTAATAGGAGGAATCACGGTGACCATCCATTGCTGCCTTCTTTACCCATTGGATGTTAACTTGTCTAAGAATGTGTGAGTTTTATCTTTTTTCGTTTGTCTCTAGCTCTTTGTTTGGCTCTCCTTGCGGACAATGAGACTCTAGGATAATTTTACTATGTGGGAAACTGACCCACATGATCCATATCTGCGGTTGTCACTGTTAGACCTGACCCAGGGTCCCGGTAGACCAGAAGGTTCTGCGTGACTGATTTTTTTCCCTCTCTCTTGCGCACAGGAGGGTAGTTAGTGATTCTGTCCATTAGACTAAACCGGTAAACAAGGCTAGCCCTCGGGGCCGCCAGGATGACAGTGGCAGTAGATTCAAGTTGTTTCCTGTCATTGTGTCCCGCTTTTACTTTTGTTTAGTTTGGTTTTGTTGAAAACACACACTTTGTATTTCTGGCTTAAGGAAAGCACTCATCTCTTTACACCTTGCACCTAGACTTAGCATTACAGTGTTTCCCAAACATTTTTTTGATGATTGTCCCCTAAGAGTTCTTTTAGACTTTTTTTCTTTTCCTAATTACCACCCACATATTAGATTCCAGTGCCACTGTGTATCTATGTGTGCATTGTGCCCTTTAAAGAGACAGAAATTATAATATTAGTTCTTTGCAAATCTTTATTCTTAAGCATGTTTTGCCATTCAAGAACAGTATTGGCCTGTTGAGAATGCATGGATGAGGGTCGTTATGTTAATGTTCACTTTAGTGCCTAAAATCGTCAATGACCATCTAGTATGTGGAAGAAGGCGCTTTACTTCAAACTGGGATCATTTGTGGCCGAGAAAGAGCACATTTTCCTTGCTTTTCTCAGTTGGAGATTTGGGCACATTCTTAATAACGCTAATGGAATTTTACCTTCGCATGCACTTATTGCTGAGGTTAAATTTTATCACTATTACTTATGATTTAATTTTAATCAAGTGTCACTGTGCAGTGGGTGTCTCTATAATCCATTCCTTGACTCAGTTATTGCTCCTGAATGGCCTGTGTAACATCACCTGCTGACCCGAGTCACACAGGAAGGAAATTCAGAAGCACCCCCATGTATTAGCATCAATCTGTGCTTTTTAAGCTGCCATAAAGGGAACTCATGTTGGACTATATTCTCAGTACATTAAATACATGTACCGGTTTTCTACCTCACACACTTGCTTCTTCAGAAAGATTCAGTAAATGAAAACGACTTTTCTGGGGATTGCCCAAGCCAAAACTTTTGGAGGTATGCTTGTCACTGCCAACAAAGTCTACGCAGCAAGTTTTCTCTGCCTTCAGCATAAAACCGGAATCCAACCACTTGTCACCATCCTCAGCGTGGGAGTCACATTGTCTCCCATCTCAATGACCAATGCCCTGCCTTGCCCTCTGCAGACTCCTCTGAACAGCAGCCAGAGGCTCCGTTAAAACAGAACACATTGCATGACCCTCTTCCATTCCTCGCTCTGGGTCATGAAGAGGAAAAGCCACACCCTTCCCTTGGCCTCAAAGGCGCAGGGGGATGGGACCGCCATTGCATGTCAACTTTCTCTCGTTTGCTCACTCTCCTGGCCACACTGACCTTGTGGCTCCTTTCTGAACCACCTGAACACATGCCCACCTCAGGGCCTTTGCATCGCAATTCCCTTCACCTGGCACGTTTCTTCCTCATATGTTCTCATGGTTTGCAATCCTCACTTTCAGTTCAAATATCTGCCAATTGGTGAGGTGTTCTCTGAAATAGCCAAGATGAAAACGAACTCCTTTTCCCTTTACACTGTTTTATTTTTCTCTCAGCATCTTAAGTATTTATAAAATATTAACATCTTAAATATGTATAAAAGCTTTGAAGAATTGTCTGTCTCCACACACTGTAAATTGTACCTTCATGTTCATGAGTGTGAGTCCAACGTCTGCAAACAACAGGTGCTCAAGAATATTTCTTCAGTCCTAGCTGGGATGGCTCACTGGCTGGAGTGTCCTCTTGTGGACAGAAAGGCACATGTCTGGGTTGCCGGCTCGATCCCCAGTAGGGGGCATGCAGAAGGCAGCTGATCAATGATTCTCTGTCATCACTGATATTTCTATCACTCTCCCCCTTTCCCTCCCTCCCTAAAATCAATATATATATATATATATATATATATATATATATATATATATATATATATATATATAAAATATTTCTTTGGTGCAAACTTTCAGTTACATTTTCTCATTATAAAATTAGCTCATACAAAAGAGAAAAGGAAGAAAGAACTCATGGACATGGACAACAGGGTGGTGATTGCAAAGGGAGGGGGTGAGTGGAGATGGAAGAGGGTATGGGGGGATAAATGGTGATGAGGAAAAAAATTAAAATTCCTTTACCTTTGTTCGGTCTCTGGAATTTCCAACAGAGTCAACAGATTTGGTTTAAAAAACTATTATTAGAAGCAAACATTTAAAAATAAGCAAAAGCCAAAATAAATCTTAAAAGATTAAATCTATATTAAATTAGGGGTAATTTTATTTAATAGGTGGGGTTTTTTTGTTTGTTTATTTGCTTGTTTTGTTTTGTTTTTGTCTTTAAAGAGAGAGGAAGGAAGAGGAGGGACAGAAATAGAGAAATATAAGATCCATGAGAGAGAAACATTGACAGGCTGCCTCCTGCACACACCCCACTGGGTATCAAGCTCGAAACCCAGGGATGTGGCTGCCCAGAACGGGGATCAAACCAACAACCTCTTGGTTCATGGGTCAGTGCTCAATCGCTGTGCCACACTAGCTAGAAAAGGTTTATTTTGTTTAAAATAGATATTTTATTGATTGCAGGGAAGGGAGAGGGAGAGAGAGATAGAAACATCAATGATGAGAATCATTGATCAGCTACCTTCTGCATGCCCCCTACTGGGGATCAAGCCCACAACCCAGGCATGTGCCCGTGACAGGAATCAAACCTGGGACCTTCAAGTCCCCAGGCCAATGCTCTGTCCACTGAGCCAAACTGGCTGGGGCAAGGCTTAATTAATTTTTTTTAATGTACACTTTGTCAAATCTCCTTGAAGAGATTTTAAAAATAACTTTAATTCAGTCCATTAGAAAAAAAAAACTGACTTTTTAATAGAAGGAACTTTCTGAGAAAGGAATGAATTAGTCATAAGAGCCATTATATTTCTTAAATAAATAAAGGATTCCACAGGAAATTATATAAAATATTAATAAAATATTACTTTTACTAAAATAAATAAATAAATAAATTAGCTCATGTATTATCTATTGAATTGATATTATCGATAGATACTGTTTTCAATGAACTTCCAAATCACTCTGTCATATGGTCGCCAGTGCTTGTCCCCTGCAGTCCCTTCTAGGCAAAACGGAGGAGCTGCTTGCCAGGAGCTGTTCTAGCTTAGAGGATGGAAGAGCAAGGGAAACAGACTAGGCCCCTGCCCCATAGTTCGCGGTCTTGTGTTGTTTGCCTCTGGTCCACTCACTTAATTAATGTTTTTAGTTCATAGAGTGAGCTTCAAACTATGTAGATCAGTTATCTTATATAGCCGAATGTCCTTACATAGATACAAATAATACCTCTCTTTTTAAATAAGTATTACACAGTAAATATACTCCATTTCCAAATAATTCATAAGAATTATTTCACCCTGTAATAATAAACTCATAGTTTATTTGGTGAAATATAATGTACTGTGGAATAAGTATGCATGTGTGTCACTGAGGTGAAATACTTTTTAAATCACTGATATGTAAAATAAACTTCTCAAAATATAAGTCATTAAGTGGTAGAGACCCAGTTGAGAACACTAGTTAACCAGGTTCCCGTGTTTATTTCTGATACCTAGACATGAGCAACCGGTGCCTGAACCTTGGTTTATTGACAGTACAAGCATGTGAATTCTTCACTTCATTAGGTACAAAGGTCTCTTACTTTGGAGGTGTCTTAGTTTGCATGTTTAGTGCTATATTATTAGCATTATGATCATTTCTATGGGGAGGATAGAGGAGATAAGATGAGATTAACCAATGAGAATATGCATAAATGCATGACCCATGGACACAGGCAATAGTGGGGAAGGCCTTGGAGGGGGGGGGGGCATCTATAATACTACCAACAAGAAATTAAAAAAAAAAAAACTTCCATATTAAGATTTTTTTTTTCTTTCAAGGCAACTGTTCCCATACAGTTATATGTGAAATTATTGGCCAAAAGTCCTACATTGCATACATCAGAAAAATTTCTAGTGGCATCTCATCTTCAAAAATTCTACCTTAACCACTATGTGTGGCCCATCTCCTGTACTTTGAGTCTTTCTCTGGATGTGATTCAAATTCTCAATGACATGTGTAATTGTTCATTATATTTATGCAAGGCAAACGTGGAAAATAATAGATAGTAAAATTTGCTATTTTAAGAGTCCATTACTCACCATTTTTGGATTTCTCTGTTAAAAATATCTGGGTTAAGCCTTTGATTCCATAAATGATGTTGATTGTGATGCTTACCTTCCTGTTACATTTCTTTTGGATGCCTTGTTTCACTGCTTAAATGGAATAAAAAAGCAAAGATAAAAAACAACTGAGAAGTATCTATGAATCAATGTTATCTTCTGTGAAAATCTGAAATGAAGATTTTTTTAGATAAAAATTAACTTTTAAAAAATAATCCATTCGAGAGAAATAGCTTAGCAGGAACTCAGCATATACATTTACGCTTTGTAAAGTTAAAGTTGCTAAAGTACAACCATAAGGTGCTGTAAACACTTATACAAGTTACTACATTGATTTGGAAAGCCCCAAGCACAAAAATATAAAAAGTAATTAGACCTGCACTACATTTGCTTCTATTGTTTTATGTGCACTTCTTGTTTTGCCCAAACCAGGTAATTTAGTATAGTAAATGTAGTGTCCTAACGTTAGAGTCTGGGGGCAAAGAAATAGAATTATTCCTCTAAATATTCTTCTCATGTTGACAGAATAATGTAGTCCCACACTAAGGAAATGAAGAACCTATTGCTATAATTAATGTAATTAATTTTTAAAGCATTAAAGATTTAAAATGACTCCTAACAAAATAAGACATGCATTTCGTTTTCCCATGGTTTCATGATCTTTTTCCAATTATACCTTTATGTTGAGTTTAGGAATGTTAGATTGGCTTTTTAATTCCCTCTCCAATGACCACTGATGTGGCTGACCTTGAAGGCAATATTAATTACCTGATCTAATATCTTGCAGGTGCATATTATTAAAAACAGACCCAAAGAGATAGTATAACAATTATTTTTTAAAATACCCAGTCAGGATCTGGGGTACTAGCAGAAACTCCCTGGTCAGTTTGGGATGAAGGTTGAAGGACTTAATTCATTCTTCTTTTAATCTTATCTAAACTTCCCACAGAAAGACATTTATGGTGACAGGTCTGAAGCCAAACTCTTGAACTGCTTGAAAAGTGTCTTTAACTTCTAGGATCATTTTAAGACTTATTTTTATTTAGAAATGTCCCCTATTTTTCCACTCAGGCCTTCACGACACTATTATCTGTATTCATGGGCTATGCATAATGGCCACAACCTTGGAAGCATCACTCCTCATCAGTGAGGGGGTCCAGCTGTGTATCAGAGACAGTTTAAAAAAAAAAAAATACCTCTGGGTTGCTCAGTACTGGTGACTCCACATCTCCCCACAGCGCCCGAAGTCTTCTCAGAACCCTCAGCCCCAACTATGTCTAATCATTCCAGGTGCCTTCTACTAATAGCTTCTACTATAGCTTTAAAGAGCCATGCATTGGGTTAGGCCATCTTTAAAGGCACATTTCTTACTAAAATAAGAAAAAACAGATAAAGAAGTATTCAAAATTTACAAAAAAAAATTCTGAATTCTAATTCATATAATGTAAAGTATCAGAAATAGTACAAAGCAGTAAAAGGGTATCTAGAAAAGCAATACATGGGGTTTTAAAATCAAACATGCTTAAATTAAATGGATAATCAGTACAGTTCTCTATTGGTCAATCAATGGCATTGATGGAGTGTACTGAATAATAGGCATGTTTGACCTGTACCTGATATTGTCAACTATTACTTATTAGGAATATGATTTGACCTGTGACCTAATCACTTTCTGTGGCCTTGCTAATTTTATGGTTTCTTTAAAATGTAGGAATGTGAATCTGGTGATGTTTTGTTCAACCAGTTATGATCCTATAATCTTGTGAAGGCTTATGGCTTCAGACTGTCAGACACGGGGTGACTTTGAGCTGAGAAGGGAGGCAAGTATCCTAGGCAGGAGAATGTCCATAAGAAAGATTTGCAAGCATTTGCAGGTGTGAGAACTTGGAGGAAGTAAGCCAGATTGTAGATGAAGTGAAACAAAGGAGTTTAGATTTGACGATGTAACCAGAGAGATGTTTCTTAAATAAAAGAGTAACAAAACGAAAGCCATGTTTAAGAAATAGTGCTCAAACAGTGGTGAAGATTTGTTCTTTCTATGAATATTATTGAAGGCACATTATATGAAAGCACTGAAAATTCATATGTAATCATGTAGTCACACTTGTGCCACCATCCTAAAGCCCAGAGCATAGAAGTGGTTAAGAGTCAGATGCAATAAACGCCATGTGTTGGGGTGACACCTACCCCAATCTTAGAGATAGGGTCAGAGAAGTCTTCAAGGAAATAGTGATCTTTGTTTTCAAACTGGAAAGTTTGTATTAACCAGGAAAGGTAAATGATAGAGGGGTGGTGGTGGTGATGGTGGTGGGGGTGGTAGTGTGTATCCCGGAAGAGTGGGGATCCAGACCAAAGGGTAAGTGTCTGCTATAATTCCAAAGAGAAAGGGAGATAAGACAGAGAAACAAAACAGGATGCTATTATAATCATCTAGGCATCTAAATATAATAATAAAAGGGTAATATGCTAATTAGACCAAACATCATTCTGGACATCTTTCCTGATGAAGCCAAGGCCTGAGAGAAGCCATCCCAGGTCCCGGGAGCCTGCCAGGGTCTGGAGGAGGGAAGCCCAGGGCCCAGGTGCTGTAGGGAAGCCTGTGCTGGCAGCCAGGGGAAGGGATGCCTACTCTTGCATGGATTTTCACTCATTGGGCCTCTAGTGAGCTAATAATAGTCTAAGACAAATTGGTAGCAATGAGAAGGGAAACTAAATACAAATCTGAGAGATATTTTATTGTAATAATAAGTTACAAACATACATTCAGAAATCTCCAGTATTAAAATGTAAGTGGTTACAGGTAAATCATTTTCCACGATTTTGTTATTCTAGTATGCTAATGAAAAACATGCAAAATTTCTTTCCTTCTGCCTTTATTTGAAAATACACATCAGGATGAATTGGAGATTATAACATATTTACTTGCCATCTTGAATATATAGGAAAAATCTTTATAATTTAGACCACTTAATGAGCAGAATTTGAGGAATATAATATCTATTTTATTTTGTCACATTCTATCTTAAATTATCTTGGAATGCTATTGATCATAGTTAGGATGTTTGATTTAGTTTTCTATATTTTATTTTTTTTTTTTAGCTAATTATTGGGGATAAACTATTTTACTTTTGTCATATTTTGTCTCTTGGAGAAGAGAGGGACACTTGTCATGTTCACAGGCAGTTGTGTGGTTAACCAGGCTCTTTAAAGTGGAAGACTGAATACACTGAGCAAGAGCTACTAGGTTGTGTATGTGCTTTTGATATCTCTGTATCCTATGACTACTTCTAATCTGGAAAGAGTTCACCTCGTGATTTTTTTTTAAGTTTGTTTATAGACTTTTACTGCAGTTGAGTTCAAAAACGAAGAAGTTAATTTTAAAAGCTCATTTTATTGAGTTAACTGAATTAAAAAAAAACAATGAAATTAATTTTAGAGTCATTTAATTTAGTTCAGAAAAGAGTGAGACTCTTTATTAACTTAATTATTTTGGAATTCACTGTTTTAAAGTCCAATAACTGTTATGCATTTTACTTCCAATTAACTTCATTGTGCTCTGAATCATGTTTGCTTTCTCCAGTGGCTAACCCTCCCCTCTCACTTTGCATATAGGTGACCCTTACATAGAGGGGCTGGCCTCAGTATAAGTATGTTAGCTATTTGTGTACAACATCTGGAAGAAGTGAACTTTTTGTTGCTCGTTATTTTAATTTTCAGAGTTGACCTTTTCCTGGGCAGTAGAGGTATAGCATGTCATCAGTTTTCCAACTCCTAATTGCCAACAACGTAAACTTGTCTATGGCCAGGATCTGTGATGTCCTACCTGTCCCATTTGCTCATGCACAGGCATTCATTTGAAACTAGAGGCCCAGTACACAAAATCCGTGCACTAAGGGGGAGGGGACGGTAGTGTGTGTGTGTCCCTTTGCCCAGCCTGCACTCTCTTGCAGTCTGGGACCACGTGCTCCTTACCACCTGCCTGCTCACTGCTCCTTACCACTCAGCTCACTGCTCTTTAGCACTGTGAAGAGGCGGGAGAGGCTCCTGCCACCGCAGCTGTGCTCAGCAGCCATGAGCCCAGCTTCTGGCTGAGTGGAGCTTCCCCTGTGGGAGCGCACTGACCACCAGGGGGCAGCTCCTGCATTAAGCATCTGCTCCTGGTGGTCCATATGCGTCCTAGTGACCTATTGTTCTGCCTATTGCTCTGCAGTTCTGTCAATTTGTATATATGGGGGAGATAAGAGATCAACCTGTATGCATGCATATAAGCATAACCAATGGACACAGAACTCTGGGGAAGGAGGGCATATATGGGAGTGGGGGAGGGGGCTTGGTAAGATATGTACACATATAATACCTTAATAAAAAAAAATGAAAGAAAAAAAAATAAAACAAAAAAAAATTGGCTCTCAAAAGAAATTTCAAAAAAAAGTGTACATTAGGCTTCTATTATATAAGATAAAGAAGAAGTATATTGAGTTGTACAGAGGAGATAATATGGCAATATTCCTTCAATTTCTTTCATCAGATTTTAAGAAAGGAAAATCTGGAAAAGGTAAAACAACATTATCTGTAAAGCATTGTGTTCTATTTGCTTACCAAACTATCCAAGGGGATAGTTTCTACCTTGACTTTTGGAGAAATTTTTATATTGGGTTAAATGAAACTGATAAGAGCCTCAGAATATGCAAATCTTAAGTTTTACATTCCTCCTCCTCCTCCTCCTCCTCCTCCTCCTCCTCCTCCTCCTCCTCCTCCTCCTCTTCCTTATTCTTTTCTCTGCAAAAAGCTTTATTGTTTCCATTTGGCTCAAAGCGTGAGAGAGGGCTCCAGGGTGGTTAAAATAATGGCCAGTGGTTTCCGGGAGGGGCTCAGGCAAATGCCAGACACCAGGGGGTGCAGACAGGCCCCTCCAAGGCCTTGGGCTCCCAAGGCTCCTCTGCACTTTGGAAGAGATCCCGGCCCGCCCAGCTGCGGGGTGAGCCAGGTGTGGCCTTCTTGGTGAGCTTCACCTCCTCACCCAGGAAGCAGTTCTCCAGGAGCCACGGCGCGGAGGGCTGGGAGGGCAGAACCCAGGGCCTGCGGCTCCCAAAGGCCCTGTTCAGGAGGCCCGGGACCATGGCGGCTCCCATGGCGCCCTGAGGGTCAGCACACTCACCTTGGGAGGCTTCAGCATGTCCCGGGAGAGAATGCGGCCACCATGCCGGTATTGCTTCTTTAAGATGCCCAGCATCCTCCAGCTTCTTCTCTGCCCACTCTCAGGAGTGGCCCCTGCCCTCCAGCACCACAAGCTCGCCATTGAAAGAGAAGCCCAGAGAGAGGTAGGTGTGGGAGGCTTGCAGGTGCAGGCTGGCCAGGCGGTTGATGCAGCCTCCACTTTGCTGGGATAATTATGACAAGTTTTGGAGCTCATGCTTGTTCGGCAATAAGGAGCTGACGTCACAAGCAGTGTTGGCTGGCCTCAGGCCGAGGAGGGCTCAAGTGGTTCTGAAGAGGTGCCTGGGAAAGTGTTCGGAGGGCGGTCGGAGGCTGGCAGAAGGGACGTCCCGGGTTTGTTCCATCCAAATGCTATTGGAGCGGAGACAGGTCCAGGGGACCGCCAAGGGCATGCACATCTCTTCATCTTTAATCCACTATCATATAATGATTATGTGAAGGCAGGGAAACAAAACCCTTTATACACTCTGTCCAGGGAGAAGAGTAGTCTGTTAGCTAACATTTAGTTGAAGATAAAATTAACCTCCAACATCTCATATTAGTATTATTGGTCATGTGTTGTATTGTTTTGGATGAGCTATTCTCTGAAGAAAACTCAACATCTTTTATCTGCTGGTTTTCCATCAAATGAAATAAAAAAAAATAAAAATTAAATTAAAGAAAATCTACCCTCTCTAGTTGAGGCTAAAAATGGAGCTGTCAGACGGGAAGACTGGTTAGGGCAGCAGCCACGTACCATTTCTCCACTAATTGGCTGACATTCAGAGCTTGAGGATCAGCAGCTGTTGAAGCAAATTTAGTCTGGTTATAAGGCAGATTTTTCATTTATTTCAATTAATTACCACACACATCAAAATCTCTTCTAAACAAATTCTCCAGTGAATGCCTATAAGGAAAAAAAGAGTGCTTAGGTGTGCATTGCGTTATACTGATTCTTCCCCTGCTTGCTGCCATCAACTCATTTTCATTCCTACCGAAGCTCGCGTGACCTTTAGAAGAATTCTAGAAATAACAGAGCTTTGCATCCCAAACAATGTTGACGCTGTTTCGAGGAGAAATTGCTGATGGTAGGATATACACGTTGTAAAGCACATGGAGTAGGTGGGCAATCGTATGCATTGAGTGTCCATGTCTCTGCATGTGGAAATAATGCTACTATGAGGCAATGGGAAACCATCGTTGCTGCATGCTTATAATAACTATTTAGTGTACACCATGCATATTGCAGAATCTGTGCACGTTATAGAAAGTTCTTTGTCTGAAGGTAGCATAATTCTATATGATGCAGTGCTCTAATTAGACCAGTGCTTTATTGGACAGCAAACTAAATGGGCCACCCCCACCTACATACTGTAATTGGTTACTGTAGAATGTGTAATGCATATAACATGCATACAATAGACATGCTTATTACTTTTACTCTAATACTTTCTTCTCATGTATATGAATCAAAAATAGTCATTTGTAATTTGCCAAAAAAGTTGCTTTAAATAAATAGGAGAGGGGCTTATTTTTGCAATACTAGAGCATCTTTGTACCTTTTAACTTTAAGAAAACATGAGTACATTGTTATTGCAATTAGGTCATTATTTATTGTTGTGATTCCTAAATCAGTCCACCCTTGTAGGTGAAATATTTATGAAATAGCTTTCAATTCTGACAATATAGAGATTATAGGCTCCTTAGTATATGTGAATAAAATACCCATGCTAAATACACATGTTGCCACTTATTTTTGGCAGAGAGAAGTAGAACAAACATGTACCCAGATATTCCAGCAAAGTTTTGCTCTTTGTTGAATTCCGAAGAAAGCAGTTACTGCACTGAGAGAATAAAATTAATAGTTAACTCCTCCCAAATTCTTCCTTTGTAAAACTTTTTACATAAACTCTTAAACATATTTTTAGAATTTTAAATATAATCCTGCAGCCTTTTAGACATGCAAAAAAAAAATAAAGTACCCACCACACCACTTAAAATCAGACTCTGTCACTGATTCAATTTTCATTTGAACCCTTTCAAGTCTCTTCCTGTATCCTCCACCACAGGATTGCATTAGGTATTATAAAAATAAATGTTTTAAATGACTAATTTCAGCTTTTTTTAAAAAAAGCAATCAACTAGCTAATTACATACAGGATGGGGGAAAATGGGTTTATAGTTGTGAGTATGCACAACACAGATGTTATTCTTTGTAATATTAATTATTATGTTTTTCAAAGGAACAAATTGTAAGCCAAATTGTACATTTGCCCCCTCACCCCCAATGCATTAAATGCCTAAGAGCAACCTATACATTTTCAGAAACACTAAAGTTGGACAATCTTAGTTCCAGAATGCTTTGCTTATGTACCTACAACTCAATAGACATCTAACAAAACCAAACCTCTGGCAATGATCCTTTCATTCATTCATTTTAAAGAGTTCGCAAGGGAGTGCAGCAATACCCTAGGGGGTGCCTGAAACCCCTGGGAATGTGCTTTCAGTTCCCTCCCCTTTAGTCTTCAAGGTGAGGGGGTGAGGGACCTTGCAAGTGAAGCTCTTTGAAACTGTTTAGCCAATGACTCCAGAGGATGACTCGGAACTATGGAGAGCACCTCACACACAGACGCTCCATGGACTCCTGTCAGTCTCTGCTGCTGGAGCCCTAGGCAGCACACCAAGTTGAAATAGACTGAATTGAACTCAACAAAGCAGCACCATGCTATTGATGGGTGGTATGGAATCAACTGGCCCTTCCCTCTGGGATTGAGAGACAGTATTTCCTAGGACAGTGAGGACTTCCGGAGGCAAAGTGCATCTCCCAAGCCCAGTGGAGTGAGCAGGAATGACATGATTCAGGTTTTCCTCCTTTAAAAATGCCATTACGTGCATACGATCCAGTTACTGTTTTAGGTGATTCATTGTCCTCATGATCTCATAATTCGTATGGCCTGTATTGATAAGTTGTGTTATGTTAAACAGATCCACACGAAGACATGTTTTTATTGGGGGAGGCGCTGAGGAAACAGGAGCATCTGGCAGCCACACCTTGACTCACTCTAGCCCCCGGAGCCATGGGATGGTGCATTAATTTCTCAGTTTGTAATTTGCCAGCTGCATTTAATGGAACCAATTTTCATTACATCTGTTCTATGGTTCAAAGAACCTTGTTAGTTTCCAAAGGGGGCCAGCGTCACACAGATTCTGTGATGGGCTAATACACTGTTCCTTGAAGTATTCGAGAGCTGAAGATGAATTCTAATCTTACAGCAAACAATTTATTGTTACAGAGGCAAGTTTTATATTCATGGCTTACCATTGGTAGATTTCAAATTAAAAGGATAGCATGCCCTTTTCCCAGGAATTACATATTGATTTTCATGTCATTTTCTTCATAATACCCACTGATCGCCTGCCTTTGCAATTGGTGGTAGATTTATTGTCTCCTAGTTAAAGGGAACATAATTATGCTTAAGTAAATCTTCTTTGTACATTGAAGGTGGTTAGAAGATGAATATTTCTCAGGCAAGTATGAAATGTATAAATGGTTTTAAATTTATTATGCTGAGCCTTATTTATGGACAGAGAAGGTCATAGCTCTTCATAGAGTGTAGCGGAGGAGCATTTTTAATAGCAGAAATGGTTTTGCTTGGGCAACTTTACATTCTTGGTGTATAATTTTAATCTCCATTTAAATATGTTGCTGTTGTGTAATACCAAATGTAGGATTCCAGTTGAAAGCAACTTTCAATGCAAAGGGTTTTCTCATGGGCAGAAGAGAAATTTGAAATGTTCTACTTTTTTTCTTTGAAGTTCTAAGGCTTCAGCTGGGAGAGTTATAAGCATTAAACCTGGAAGGTTTCCACGTGATGGTCATGAAATAGCATGCCTCTATGAAAACCGATTATGCTTCACTTCCTCCGGCAATTTTTTTTGCCTTTTCAAGTTTCAAAAATATCATGCATCATGTATATTGAGAAGATAACCTTAGACCATATCCTTTTGAAATCATTAAAGTACATAATATAATTGTGTTTGTATAGAAAGGTTCAATGACATACTATTCCATTTGTACTCAGAGCTTCACCGGACCCAGAGAAGTGAAGTAGGTACCCTAATTAGAGGTGACTTTGTATGTTGTACCAGATTTAAATTATCATGTTGTTTTCGCCTAAGAGTAGAAAGATGGGCAGCTTATTGCTCACTGTATTCCAAATGCCTAGTTCTGTTTTTAACCTCACAGCTTACCTAATAGTTTTACCTGCATCTCACTCAAGTCTTGCCACAGTTGAGTGACCTGGTTTAGATCACAGGGAAAGAAGGTGACAAAACTTCATTTTAAGGCTATGACTCCAAATACCCAATATCTTACCTATAAATTATCCTGTGCTATTACTGTCTTATTATTAGATATTAATTTCAGGCTTATTTAGCGAGAGGTGAAAAAAGGGAAATATTGATGTGAGAGAGAAACATCAATCTGTTGTATCTGAGTGGGTGATAAGGATCACTTTTAAACACAATGAAAATTTGGTATTATGATACTACTTTTCTTCCATCAGGCTAAAAATATAATTACAAAATCTAGTATCATTAAAATCTATCTACTTGATTCTCCCTCCCCCAAGTCCAGCAGGAATTGAGAGCTGTATAATCACAAATCTTACACTCTGCTTCCTAAGAAACCAGGTACAAATAGGAAATGAGGCGTTAGGTGTTATTTTAATGGCCTACTTTGGCAGTGCTTGATATTACGTCTAACTTCAAATAGACACAAATACATCCTAAAGTAAAAATAACAATAATAATAATGTGTTTATCCATACAAGGACATTGATTACAGTCCTGTATTCACCAAGTGTCTCATTTACTCCAGGAAATAGAAGTGAATAGATCGCAGCTTCTGACACTGACATTGAGTCTTACTAAAGAGAGATGTTGTCTCATGTACATTATAAAGTTGGGTGAAAAAATTTAAAGAAATAAAAACACCCAACTTGCCAAAACCGATTTGGCTCAATAGCTAGAGCGTTGGCCTGCGACTGAAAGGTCCCAGGTTCAATTCCAGTCAAAGGCATGTACCTTGGTTGCAGGCACATCCCCAGCAGCTGATTGATGATTCTCTCTCATCGACGTTTCTAACTCTCTATTCCTCTCTGTAAAAAAATCAATGAAATATATTAAAACAAACAAACCAAACAAAAGAAAACAAAAAAACACCCACCTTGAGATGATTCAATCCCTCTCAAATGGCTAGAATTTCAGTATTTTCATGCTTACAATATATCAACTTAAAAGTATGTATTGAATACATATTGTGGATGAGTCCTATTGTTTAATGATAGAATTTTAGAAATTTATGATAAGGGTTTTGCCCTTATATAATTTACACATACTTCAAAAGGTGAAGAGAACAATCTGGAACTAGATAAACCTCACAGTAGGACTGCATTATTTCTATTAAAGTTGCAGTATGACATTCCTCTTTTTAATATTTCAGTCATTTTGCCATAACACAGAATATATTTTTAGACAGATGGTCTAAGGACGCAATAGCAACTGTACATAAAAGTTATTCTACATAGAGTTTAAAATGATGACACCTAGAATTACTGCATATTATTATTCTAAGATGCATCTCTCAAATTCTAGCATTTGAAATTTGGATTCCTCTTACATAAGATAGTATCTTAGCATTGCATTATAGTTAACAGATATTTTTTCTCTTTCCTGGTGATATGTATGGTAAAATAATTGGGAACCTTACAATCAACAATAATTTTGATGTGATGAAATATAGTATATAATAAAAATTACAGTCCAGGACACCTAATCATGACATCAATTTCCTATTTTAATAAACTGTTTTAAAATTTTAACATATAATATTACAATACTTAACATCAATTAAGAATTAATGCTCTTGTCACTCTGCTAATCCCTTTGCAGACTCCATCTTCAGAAAATTTTTATGAAACAAGTCTTGTTGTTGCTTTATAAATGATAGTCTGAGGGCCAAAAATAATAGTAACCTAAGAATTCAAACTTGTATATAGCCAATGCGTGCATTTAAAAAAAATATCTAAAACAAAATATGTTCAACAATCAACTGTAATGATTGGTTAGCATAATGATTATTTCATTTATCATTTAAAGTGTACGGTTCTTTGGCAATGATTCAGAAAATGCGGGTCTTTAAAAAAAAAAAAAGGTTTTCAAAGTAAGTGGACATGATACCTTGCGTTCCTTTTTCGCAGTGCATTTTCTCTGGTAGGCAGGAGCAATCAAAACCATCCCACTGACTCCTGGACTCATGAAATCGGGTAATATTAGAGCTGAAAGGTCCTTACAAATCATCTCAACCACCATTAAGCAGCTGATGCTCAGGGTGCTTCTGTCAAGGTGGCCAGCCAGTCACAGGCAAGGCAAGGACTTCGGCTGAGTGCTGGTGATGAGCGCTGCCCCATTTCCCTCTTGCCTGATCTCTCCCTCAATGGGCTATCTGCGCGTCACGGGAGCGGTGTTCAGCTAGTGCTTGTCATCAGTGAGGAAAACCATGTTGTTTCTCTGTGTCATAGAAAATTACATTTACAACTTGATACCGACCCTGCATTTCTTTCATCTTTTGCTTTCTCCTTGGTGCCTTTGAACCAATAAAGCTACCCAAGTGCTCATCCTGAAAAATAACAGCAGGGAGCAGTAAGTGTCCTTTGATCTTACTTCTTCATCTTTCGTTGCCACACCGTGGCTTCGCCAGTCACCGCACTCAGTCCGGCTTCCTGTCCCAGAGGCTCCAGCAGACACCAATGGATTTCCTACATGCGAGATGCTTAGCACTCTCACCCCTCTGAAATAGAATCCTCAAGTGTCTCCCCTACATCAATTCTTCTATAAATCTTCATTTAAAAAGCAAAAAAAACCACACCTCTTCTATAGAGCTATTGCTTCACCAGAACCGTCTGCCCTCATCTACCTTTTGGTACAGGAGTCACAATTCTTGTTAGAGGAAACCCAAAGACTCTGGGCAGGCAGACTGGGACAACATCTCAAATTGCACTTGACAGCGTGTTGATGTGCTTTGAGTGCTTCACCCTTCCTTGCAAAGTCGGAAGAATTATAAGGTCGTTAGCACTAGCATTTGAACAGAAACTGAAAGGAAGGCCCACCAGTACAAAGAGTGCCCCCCGGGCACATATGTGAGTACTTTCTAGACACAGACAGGAGCTGCCTGAGGAAGTAGGAAACGGGAATAACTCAGAGGATGGAAAGGCGCGGGCCTTCACTTGGACGGGCAGGTGGAGAAAGGGGCTAAAGAGCAAGAGGGAGGTGAGACGCCCTGGACTCATTACACGGACCAGTATCGCGGTGCGCTTTGTTCTCCTCCCCGCGTTTCCTCTAGGCCTGCCAGGTCTCTCCAGCATTGGACCTGGGCTCCTTTCCGAATGCGCTTTGCTCCAGTAAAGCTACCCAGCTGATTGCAGCCAGGGCAGGGCCAGCTGCTAGCACGCCGCTCGCACCTGTCTCCAGCAGCCCCGCGCCTTTGTCTGGGAGGAAGACGCGGGAACACACCCGCACACACATGGACTCCGACCATATGCTTCCCTCTGCACAGAGCTCTAGGAAACGCGTCTTCTCTTTGCACTCAGCCTCCGAAAGAGGTGCTAAAGGACAAAAGAACACAGATACGGAGCCCTCCTTCCTCTATCATATATATATATATATATATATATATATATATATATATATATATATACACATATATATATATATATATATATATATATATATATATATATACACTCATTGCCCTAGTCCTTATTTCAAATAATCCTAGGAGGGCACACTTCCAGTCACTAGAAAGCAATGCTGTCCTGCAAATTTCTTTGCCACCTAAAAGACCCCTGAAAGAACAAAAATAATTTTTCAGCCTGGTCTCCAGACCATTCGATTTGCCTCCTAAGCAAAAACAACCAAGATAATCCATCTCCTTCCTCTTCAAGGTAGAAGGCTGCAGGGGACTTGGTTATAAAGTAACTGTGCGAAGGCTCATAGTAAGGCCTACTCCAGGTGTTTTCAGTGCTATGCCCGCAGCAGCCTGAGACCGTTCCCCTCTCTGAGCAAGGGCTACAGCAATAACCCCCCAACCCCGACTTTAGACTGGTCCCTTTATTCAGAATGAACTAGGGTCCATATTGTCAGCTTTATAACTTGTCAGCTTTGGGTGCTAAAAATGCACTATTCTCTCCCAAATAAGAAAAAAAAAAAATTGCAGCCCTCTGAGGCTCCTAATCTCTTGTCTTTTTCCATTACACGGAATCAGAAGAAGAAAGGAAATGCTGGCAGTTTTTAAACATTCTGAAAAACAGCAGCTCGGTCATGGCCTGGATTGTTTTCAGAATTTATTTTTTTTATTCTTTTATATGGTAAGTTAATGATCGCATTTACAATTTTTAGAGGTAAAATACATCCTATTATGGAAGTAACACATTTATGGGAGAGCCTGGAGGGATCAAAATTCAACACTTACAATCACAGGATAGTGCCACAATGATTTCTAGGTTGATTAACAGAAGAAAGATCCCCCAAGCTCTACTGCTGTGGTAATTTAAACAAGATATAATAACACAAAAGAAGCAGAGCTTCCAGACTGGCATTCATGCTTGATAATCCCCTTTGTTTTATTTTAAGGCCCAGAAACACAAGCTAAGACAATGGAAGTTTTCAACTGATTCTGAAATGTAGAAGCATCATAAAAGGAACAAATGGAAATGCGTAATAAGCAAGAAACTGTAGGCATCCAAACAGAAAGAAAAAGCATCCATTTCACGATTAGTTGGGTAAAAGATATTATTGTTCCAGGAAACAATGCGCTCCTAGGACCACCCCTTTGAAAGCGAACCACATTGTCTTGCTCAAAGGGCTCTTCTTCTTAATAATTTGCAGCCTTCAATATTGATATTCATTCCCAAGACAGTATCCAAATTCTGCCTCCCAATAGCTTACAGAACCTGTATTGTGTAGCTACTCCTGTTCAATAGTCAGTTATGTTGATGAGAATATAAAAATTGGAGAACGTGCCCCACTAAGCTAGAACAATGGAGAAAACACATTTTAGAAGCTTCAGGGCATGACTCTGAGTCATGACAATCCCCTCACATCAGTTTATTTTATTTTTTTTCATTTTTATTAAGGTATTATGAGTGTACATATCTTACCATTGCCCTCCCTCCCCAGAGTTTTGCGTCCATTGGTTACACTTATATGCATGCATACAAGTCCTTCAGTTGATCTCTTATCAGTTTAATACAATATATTTACCTTGTGGTAAGATGTTTTAATTCGTTCACCTTACTTCAATGAAACCTATTATATGTGCCATACTATGGCATGATTAAACCTATTATATGTGCCATACTGTACATGATTCTAAGGAATTGGAAAGCATGGCTCCTGCCCCAAAGTTGAACTGGTAGTCTGATCAGGAAAGAAAACTTACCTATGTAAGAAACATTTAGTAGTGACACAGTAAATCTATGACTGCTTGTGAGGTAGTGTAAAGATTTAAAAGCAGCCGAAACTGGTTTGGCTCAGTGGATAGAGCGTCGGCCTGCGGACTGAAAGGTCCCAGGTTCAATTCAGGTCAAGGGCATGTACCTTGGTTGCGGGCACATACCAAATAGGGGATGTGCAAGAGGCAGCTGATCCATGATTCTCTCATCGATGTTTCTAACTCTATCCCTTTCCCTTCCTCTCTGTAAAAAATAAATTAAATATATATATTTAAAAAAAAAAAAAAGATCTAAAAGCAGAGAGAGATGATAGGGGGTGTTACTTCCAGCTCTTTTGCTAATTCTCTAAGTAATGTACCTTTTCTTGGCCTCAGTCAAATGAAGAAGTTGGGACTTGAGTGATTTTAAGTTGCCAGATGGGATGGAGGATGAGGGATGGCTAAAAAAAGGTGAAGGGATTAAGAAATACTAATTGGTTGTTGCAGAATAATCATGAGAATGTAAAGTACAGCACAGGAAATAGAATCACTAATCCTGTATTATAAAGAGCTAATATGCAAATTGTGTCCCACCATCATGCCATAAAGGCTCAGACACTCAACACTGGGGCGAGAGGAATGGGGTCAACCAGGCCCAAATGAACTCATGAGCGAGGAACGGGGGACCAGCCAGGCTGCGGCCTGGGAGAGGGACAAGCCGCCTGCCCCAGGATCCTTAGCACCAGTGGCATGTTTGGAAAATCCAACGTATAAGAATAAGTATAAGCCCTTATATGTATATTTTTAAACCTGAAAAACCATTTCTATCTTATCAAGAATGTTCTAAAGATCTAAGGACTATTAATAAATCTGAGGCTTCAATTGATTTCTTTGGTTCCTTTCAGGAACATTGCGTTAAGCTTTGCAAAGATGAGGATATTTCAAGTGTGGAGATATTATTTAATATACTCCTCTCTGATTCAGCCTGACAATTTTTATATTTTCTTATTCTCATTTTATTCAATATTATTTTATATAAATTATTAACAACAAAAGAAACAAAGCCACTGATCAGCCTGAACATTTCCATGTTCTTTAAAAAATTAAATAGTAAATGGAAAGTTATTGTCCTGGGGTTACTGCTTATGGAGGCACTTCTGTGTGTTTAATGTGTAGTTCTGAATACCTAATAAAAACATACACCAAAATTTTCACATTGTTTTCAGCACTTTCATGTCTTGTGGTAACCATCATTTTTAACTTTTGTTCTGAATACTACACATTAAACTCATTTATTCAATTCTTCCTCTTCATCATCTGATGACCTTAATATTTTGTTTTGTATATTATATTTTAATTATTGTTATATAACTATATAATATTCCACTATATGATACCAAAATGTTCAAAATTCCCTCCAATTTTACCACCTCTATTTTTTGAATGGAGTAATCCTTTGTTAATAACATATTTATTGAAAAATATCTAAATATTAAGAATAGATGTGAGTAGCCAATTTTAAAAATATCAAAATACCTAAAATAGGACTGACTTAACTTTTTAGAGAAGAGTGACAATTTTAAAAAGGAGAAATTACAATGATAAATGTAATAAAATTACCTCCTCACTTCTTATAAAAGAGAGTCTAGAATTGCTTTTGTTTTTCTTTTTCCCTTTAGGACATGGAATTTTCTAGAATTCTTTAAAAAATAATTTTCTAACTTCCCATAAGGGACACTATACTTACCGTAATATTTGTAAATAGCTAATTGATATCTTTTGACAATGTGACATATATGACAGGGATCAATAGATAGAAAGTATCTGGTTTATAATCAACTCAAATTTTTTTCATAAAATAAAATATATGACCCCTAAAACTTTTTTTTTTCTTATCACCGAAACCTTAGGAAGATATACCATATCTTGAAAACAAATAGTTTTTTTCTCTAATTATTATAATTGTGAAGTTCTGTATGGTCAAGACAATAATCTGCATAAAGAAACATTAGGTAAGGAATGTTGGTACAAATGCCTAATATGTTTTCAAGATTGAAAATAACAATACAGTGGAAAATACACAACACCATATGTAGTTGAACCATATATTTCAACATCTTGCAAAATCAGCTATTCTTCCCATGCACAAATGTGCTACAGCTGATTTTACAGAATAGGCAGCAATGTTTCTCCAAGTACCTGATTCAGCAGCTGGCCCACATTTTTTATTATGAAAAATGAGGATTAATTGATGAGAATGTTGACCTTCCTTCTAAAGAATCACACTTTTTAAAATTAGCATTTTTAGTTGGGCAACTGAATATTGTTAGATTTAAGTGTGGTATTTTAAAACTAAAGGGTATATAGGAAAGGTAACAACATGTACATAAATTTACCCCCCCACACACAAAAAACAAAACAAACACACACATGAATAATATAGTCAGTTTTTTTAGTAGTAGTGTTTGAAGCTGCTGTTCACTGTTCTGTTTTCAGCTATGAATTGCAAAATAAATTTGGCCAACTACATTGTTTGTTTTGAAAGTTATTTGATCTTATTCATTTCTCTACACTGATGCAAATTAGATGTGTTCTGTGTAAAATGATTTGGGATGCAGACCAAATTATTCTATAAGCAATCTATTGATGTATTGTAAATCCAAGGCTGTATACCAGGCAATGAAAAAAATGATGGAGATTAATTAGGTGTGAATTTATTCTCAAGCAAATATTGTTCATCAAGAGAGAAAGACATATTCAAACTTCTATTGTTTCTGCAAATTACCTGCGTTGTCATGTTAGACAAATCAATTATGTGGTCATCAATTTCTAAACTTATGAAATATCTTAATGATCCTTCTAGTGTGAAAATTCTGTGATTTTGTGATTTAGCTCATAAATGCAAAAACAATTCCAATAAGTTCTTTTGGGCCATGTGATGTTTTTAACTTTGAATTATAACAGCTCTTTAAGTATACAGAAAAATAGAGAGAATAATGAATGTATACCTCAATACCACATACACTAGATTTAACACCTTTTGGTGTTTTTTCCTGTAACATTTTAGTGTACATTCATGAAAATATACTTCACTCTGTAATGGCATCACTAATCCACTATCATACCTATCATAATTTTTAAAATTAACAAGGATTCCTTAATATCAGCTGATATTCAGATTATGTTCATGATATCCTAATCATCTCTAAATCTTTCTTACTAAGGATCCATTGTGTGGCCATGCACCACATTTGGCCTTATATCTCCTTTAGTCCAGGAGGGTCCTTCTGCCTCTCTCACCTTGTTTTCCTGTTCTTCTTGCTTGTTTGTTCATGACATTGACATGCCCAAGATAGCATCAGATCTATTGTGGGCCTCTATTGTGTTTTATGATCTGGATTTGTCTTTTTTTTTTTTTTCTGGGAAGATTTTTTTCCCCCCTCTTGTCCTTTCTACTCTGTAAACGTAAACTTCAGCTCACAGGTTTGATTAAATACAATTAGATAGTTTGAGGACTTTATAGGTAGGGCTGTATATTTAATATTGCCTCACTCTGGCTGTTTTACTGAGTTAAGAGGGGCTTAGCCTGTATTTTTCATGGTGAAATCTCCCATTGCGTGTATTTTTGTAATTTTAATTTACCTTTTTATAAAAGTTGACATCTATGCTAAATGATTGGTAGTTCTCTAAAGAGTCTGGTAAATGTGTTATCTCAGTAATCTTACTACAACAATAAAGTAAATGGGCATAATCAGCTCTCCAATAATGTCTTCTTTTAGGGTGTTATAACGATAGAGAATAGGGTAATCTTTTCATATCAAATGACGCCTCTTCTTAGAATATGGATATTTACCTTTATTTACAAGGGGTTGTCATCCTCAGGTGATTATCATCATGTTGTATTACAGAAATACTTTTGAATGCTTGCTTGAAAACAGTGTGAAAAGAAAAAAAAATTTAGGTGCTTTATTACCTGCTGATGGTAGAAAAAATGGGTACCAGAGCACTCTCTGGTTTGAGAGACTACAATTTCCGCATCGATACACAGCTTTGATACATTTAATTTTCTATTTTTTTTTCTGTTTCCTTCCTTTCCAAGTAGAAGAAAAAACCTGAAATAATAGTTGAAAATTACTGTATATATTTCATTGTTGACTACTCCTCACCAAAGGGGAAATGTATTGGTTTTAACTAAAGTTCCTGGAAAATGTGCAGAACCTCTAACATCTTGGTTGGAGGTTAAAGAATGTGTTCCCTTCACCACCTTGAATTAATGCGCCGTTTTCCACTCCCTCTATCAGAGCAGAATCTATCTCCTTAACATCTAAGAGAGAAAGCTCCCCTAAGAAAACCATTTCATAAATATCTGACAACTCTACCCTTGATCTTTGATGTAAAAACTTCACAGGGAGCACTTTTTGGTGATGGAGGTTTCAGAACATTTGTAGGCAAGGCTCTTAGATTGTTCGTTTCAGGAATATTAGTTCATCACTCTTAGGTCTTTATGTAACCAACACATTCCACCTTGGGCATCAATTCTGGGAGGCATCTTTACCCGCTAAGCGGAGATGAAAGAAAACACAGTCTAGAATGTTCCTCATCGGGGCAGTATCTCCTAGCCCAGTGTTTTTCAACCTTTTTTTGGGCAAAGGCACACTTGTTTCATGAAAAAAATCACGAGGCACACCACCATTAGAAAATGTTAAAAAATTTAACTCTGTGCCTATATTGACTATATATAAAGTAATTCTCTTAAATAGGAATCAAATAAACACAAAGAAAGTATTTTATAATTACTTTATTATGAAATATTAAGTAAACAAAATAGTGAAAAATTATAAAATTCTTGTCTTGTCTGCACCTACGGCACACCAGGCAACATCTCTCGGCACACTAGTGTGCCTCGGAACAGCGGTTGAAAAACGCTGTCCTAGCCCCTTCTATTCGGGAGGAATGGAGTCAGGATCCCATTGGTCAGGGTGACTGAGCTATGGCTGTGCAGCCACCAGACTGATGCAGGCGGTGGCATGTGACACAGTCTGGGGACTCTGGAAACAAAGGAATTATCATGAAATAACCACCTTTCTTGAAATAAGTTAGGAATAATTTATAAAGATTTGCTACACAACGGCATTGGCCTACCAACTGATGCTGATTCCTCATCAGAAAGGCCATGTGTCCGTGTCCCAGGAGTGTGTTGGGTTTTGGGTTTATATCTAAACCTCTCGGGTGGCCCCCTTTGCTTAATTTTTCTTTCCTTGAGGATTGTCATTTAATTTAACATCTCCTTGGTGCCTGGTGGAATTTTAAGGGTGAATAGAGCTGTGAAGGTGTTGTCCGCCATTCTTGTCTCTGTTCTCTGTCTGCCCAGTGGACATTCTGGGTATTGTGCTTGGTTCTCCACATTGGCTCCCTTCCTACATGGTCTATACTCTCATTGATTTTATTTTTAACAAAATTTGTTATTTCTAGTTACAATTCAGACTTTTTTGTAATATGAATGATAACAACAATTAGCATCAAAAGGGCACTCCTTCTATGCCACAATCTGTGGAAACATGATCTTAAGGTACCTCTAACCCTTCTGTCTTCCAAGGTTGTTTCTCATTTTATAATAAGAAAAAGGTGAGCTTATATAGGTTTGGAATCTTTCTCCAGGTCACGGAGCTAGAAGGTTCTGGAGCTGGGGTCAGAATCTAAGTCCGCTTCCATATCATAGAAAAATCATCAAAGGGAGGCAGTAAATAAAAGCTTGCAAAAACTGGAGGCATTATTGTAATTCTGCTTTGGAAGTAACCGGTCCATGAGTCACTAATTTACATTTGGCTGTATTTCTTTGGTGATCTACAAACATTGGGAAAAGTCATTAAAAAGTGAAACAAATCTACTGTGCAAATTGTTTTCAAAACCCATATAATTATTACAATTTTTTCAACTCTTGGGATGTTCCACATATATTTTATTAGTTTTATGTTTGCATTTTAAGCTTATATTTTTTAGGCTGCAAGTATTTTTTTAGGTGCATACAGTTTTATAAACCCAAAGCTAGCTGCTTTGAGTGAAAATAGGCCTCAGTCTGCAGCCAGGCCTGTGGGAGCTGGGGCACTGACCACATACAACCTGCTTCCCTGACTGTCCCCTCCCTGCAAACATGCTCTGTCCAGGTTCCAGGTCTCCCTGCTTGCAGTGAACAGGCTACTCTGAGTTTACCATGTTACATGACTTTCTTTGCTTTTTACCTCTTATGTTTAAACTACTAAAAAAAAAACCCCAACTGGGTTGATTCCACTGGTCCAATATTGAACACTATAGTATCCGAGGTCTTCTCTCAGACCCCACCCAGGCATTGTTTTAAAGAGTTGGTCTCATTGTTGTTAGAATTAATTGGTGTGCATGAGAACTCAGAGAGAGAGACTTTTAAAAATAGAATGAAAAAAATAAAATAAAAATAGAATGAACAAAAAGGAATAAATGTGAAGAACCCTGCATATTAGAATGGTTATGGGAAGCCAAGAGGACAAAGGGGTTGACATAAGACAGGATGTCTCAGAAAAACGATGCAGTCATCAAGGGGAAGACTAATTCCAGAGGAGGAGGCATTGGGTGGGATCAGATTTAGAAATATGTATTAAAGTCTTATGATCTACAAAGGACAAAGTCATGATGAAATACCTGTTATCACATGAAACCATGCTGTATTAGACAGTCACATGGGTAACTGACATAAAAATAAATAAACAAATAAAATAAAAACCCTCAAAGAAGTCTTCACAAAATTGCACAGTGGACAGAAAGTGGCAGATGAATGATGCTATGGTAGCCCAAGATAATGCATTTGGGTGAAAGAGACAAAAACTATAATTTTAGCCGGTTGAGGTCTCTCATGAAGCTGTCACTTTTGCGAATAAATTTGTAGTGTCAATATTCAAGGGGTTAATTGTACCAAGCCATTGCTGCCACCTAAGCAAAGGATGTGGGAATTATTGCAGGCTGCTTCCTAAAGACCTTAACACATTCAACCGATACTGAAGATTGGGGCCGAGGCTATAAGACACTCTGTCATCTGGGTGGTGCTAGGTACTCTGACTGGCAAATAAGAAACATGGCAAATCAGGCACTGAAAACTCACCAAACTGAAGCATTTACTTATTTATTTATCTATCTGTTTGCTTGCTTCATTGCTTGTTTACATTTTATTAGTATTAGCCAAAGCAAGTACATGTGCACACCTAACTTGGAAAGAGAAGGGAAGTGTAACTCTCCCATGTGCCCTAAAGAAAAACTGAAAATGTTGGTAAACAGAACTATTGACCACAACGTAACCTTGCTGGAGATTCAGGCCTAATCTTACAGGTAATCCGGAGATGTGAATCTTGCATGGAAAGAAAGGAAACAATTAGATTCCTGACACAGGAAACTATTTGTCTAGCAGAACAGAGATCAACTGAGTCAGTGATTCTCCAGTTCAGCATTCTTCTGAATCAGCTGGAGGGCTTGTTAAAAACAGAACAAAACTGACAAAACCAGATTGCTACTCCCCACTCCCAGGGTTCCTTGTTCTGTAGAATTTTTTAAGGGGGTGGGGAGCACTTGGAGACGTAGATTTTACATTTAGCAAGTGTGATCCTGATACCTCTTGTCTTGGGACCACATTTGGAGAAACACCGAACTGGTGGAATGGGATACTGGAGTTATTGGAAAAAGTTGATGGGAAGATGATGATTAAAACTAAAGCAAAATGGCAAGAGAAGCAGTGAAGACCAAGAGGCATTTTTGCGGTTGGAGTGACAAGATTTTATGATATCAAATGTTAAGATGACAGAATATTTGAAAATGGAAACAACGTATATATTTTGGGTAGATAATTTCCTCACTACCCACGATAGAGACTAGAGGACAGAGCACCCAGATTTTATAAGTCCGTTCAGCCAATGAAATGCAGACCTGGATTTCAGTTGATAGACATTTGGGATCAACAGGATGTAATGAAGTTGAAACACTTTAATGAAATGAGAACATCTGGGAAGAGTATTTTCATAAGAAAGTCAAGGAACCAAGAACAGAATCCTGAAATAACTCAATACTTTGATAAAGAGGATATTGAGAAGCCAGAACAGGGCAACATAAAAGAATAATCTGAAGCTGAAGCAGAGACCTAGCAGAGGCCTATATTCCAGGAAATGGGAAAGTATGGAGATTTAAAAATCAGGGAGTAATCTATGGTGTCAAGTATTTTAGAGAGATCTACTATGACGTGGACCAAAAGCAGGCTGCGACAGTTAACTGGACTCCATTACTCATTCAGCCATTCCCTAATCCAACTAATTGCTGACGCTTTGTCAGCACAAATCCTTTGTCTTTATCGTTGGATTAATTATGGAAGCCTTCATAGCCACCAGCTTCATCTCTGTAAAGATGAAACTACCCCTGAGAAATGAGTTCCCTTGGAATCCTAGAAGAAGCTTGTCGTATTCCCAAGGCAAAGGGAGGGATGGCGGAAAATGAGGTTATTCTAAGCTTCTATTTGACAACACCTCAAAGACCACGAGATTCTGGAACTGAAAGCACACTGTCCCTGTGCGCAATGGTGTCATTGTGCCGTGTCTGTTTCTCAAGGTTCTGAAACTCCTCACAGTCACCTTATGAAAACATCTATCTCCCTATTTACATTCTTAGGGCCAGTTTGAATTCTAAACTCTCACCTGGGTCTTGACTTCTCTTCCTTCTTGACTCAGATCTCTATGTATCTGCCTGAGTCTGAATTCCCAGCTCTATCTCTATGGGACTCCCACCTGGCCTGGCCAATCCATGTGGCTTCTCAGTTCACTCTGGGAGTTTATAAGGTCATGTCAGGTCACCTACATTCTGCCCATCCCGTGTGTGTCTCTGGCACTTTCCCCCAGATCACCCATAAGCCCTGCCTCTTCCTTACTTTGAACAGATTATGCCACCGCTCTGCCCAGACATTGAAGCTACCAAGTATGGATGCCCCAACTATGTCACATAGTTTCATTGATGAAAGAAGCCAAAATAGACCCAAACAGATCAAACTGAGTCTCAGTGACCACGAATGAGATCTGCCATGTCTTTCTTGCTCTGTGATTTCTCATGTGGAAAGCCTCTTTTTAATTGATCTTCATTTTAATTGAAAAAGAAAAGATTCTCTCTTGGACTCTTATCAAAATAATTGCAGTTGGAATTATATCCATGTTTCCTTGGTTTAAAAAAATGTGCAAAACAGGCCTTGAGCTTGAAGATGGCGACCGAACAGTCGGACTTGTTCTGACTCTGGTCCCAGAACGGATAAAAGTAACATCTGAGTGGCTCAGGGAGGGTTGATTGGCAGCTGAGGGGCAGCAGAGGTTTCAAGGAAGCTAGGCAGCGATCCGCTGGACAGGATTTCCAGCCGGTGGCCAACACAGCCACAGCGGCGGCCGCGGCGGCTGCGGCGGCGGCAGAAGCAGCTTCGGCGGCGCTGTGAGAAAGGAGTGGCTTCTCTGAGGCCTGGAAAGCCCACTGCGGAGAGGTCCATCCAGTAGCTGAGACGCCCGAGTTGGCGCTGGCGCGTGGATTCAAAGGAGTTCTTCGGTCACCCACGGAAAGGTCAGAATTTGCGGGGAAAGCCTGAGAGATCGCGGTCCCGCGGTGCTGGCAGCCACAGTAGCCGGGGAGTTCCGGCCCCGCCTCCATGCAGCGCCCGGAAAGCTGAGCCCTAAGAAGGCTGCAGCGACATCTAGTGCTGGGTTTGGCATAAGCTTCCCCAGAAGCGGGAATTTTTTTTTTTTTTTTTTTTTTTTTTTTTTTTTAAAAAGCCAGGGGACACGGGACAGAGTGTTAAGAATCGCGGCTGTCCCGCCAAGGGCGGAACAACTGGACACCTCGGCGCCTGATCCCCTTCACCCCCTAGCTTCGGAATACTAGGGAAGATCAGCCTAGTTGGGCATATCCGGGGAATTTGCAGGGAGAAAGTGCCTCCCTGGAAACAAGGGATCGGAGCCAGAAGAGATAGTCTGGGAGCCAGCTGGCACCCTGCCAGCTAGAGCCATAGAGAAAGAAGGCCGGAGCAACCAAAAAGACTGGGAGGTCAAACCGGAAACACTGACACCTAAGAGCTGAATTACAAACTGCCCTTCTTTTTTTTTTTTTTTTTCTCTTTTTTTTTTTTTTTCCTTTCTTTTCTTTTGTCTTTTAATTAATCAAAAATAAATGGACACAAATATCTAAGATATAGTCTACTAAAAATTAAGGATTACCTTACAAAACTGAGGTGCAGTGGAAAGCTGGGAACTGCAAGACTGTCTGGTCCGAGAATCAGAAGTGCCAAATACATTAACTGAGGAAGTGAGTGACCAGTACTGGTCATTTTTATGCTAATTTTGCTATACTTTATTTTATTTTCATTTTTTACATCTTTTATTTAATTTTCATTTTTCATATCTTTTACTTAAGAAACAATTTTTTTTTCTTTTTTCCTTACTTGATTTTACCTTTTCAATTACTACATTTTTCAATCTCTATCACTATTACTACTGCTATTTTGCAATTTTTTTAAAAAAAATTTTTATTTATTTTTTTTTTCTTTCTTTCTTTTCTTTTTTTTCTCTCTCTAGTACCATTTTATTTTTTCTTTATTTTACATTGGGAGTAACCTTCATTCTATTTTAATCTCTACTATAGCATCATTCAACCCTATCTCAACTCAACCTTTACACTATCACTCTCTTACTAAACTTTACCCTTTAGTCTACAGTTTATCCTATCCCTTTCCGGCTTTAGTTTTTCCTCTATTCTCTCTCTATACCCCCTGCTAAAGCTCTCACTATACTTATAGACCTAAGTTCCAACCCCTGATCCAAGTGTATAAATACCAATCTCTGCACTATATTAACTAGTTAAAAAAAAAAAAAAAATCCATTCTCCCCTCTATCCTTTTCGCATTGTATGTGTGAAGGTTGATTATTGTGAATTTGTATGCCTTTTAGTGAAATTGTTATGCTTATTCCTGTATTGTTATTGTTGCTTTGTATTTTTTTTTAAATCCTCTGTTTTTGTTTGTTTATTTTACTTCTGTATATCATAGCCTTACTTAATAATAGTGGATATTGTAGTTTGTATTAATCTCCAAGTATTGTTACTGGCATTGGCTGGGTCCAGAGGTTTTTCTATGGCAATTTTCTCCACATTTATATAGTTTGTTTCCCATTTCTCTTTTAGTTTGCTTCTTCTCTCTCTTTCTCTCTCTCTCTCTCCCTCTTCTTTTTTTCCCTGTTTTCCAACTTCATTTTGTCATTACTTTTTTCTTCTTCTTCTTTTTCTATCTCTTTATCCCTCCTTTTTTTTAATTTACTTAATTTTTTTTTTATTTTTTTTTTATTTTTTTTTAATTTTTCTTTATTTTATTTTTACCTTTATTCCTTCTCTCCTATCCCCTAAGTTGCCTTTCTCTAGTGGTCACCTTTATTAGAGGTTATTAATATTGTAAATACATTCCTGTTAAGTGCCGCTTGTGTTGTACCTGGTAGTGTTGTATTTTGTACCTCAAAATCAACGCAGGAGAAGGAATACCACATAACCAGACATCCTGAAAAGAGAGGCCATGGGGAGACAAAAACATAGTCCGCACTTGAAAGAAAAGCAGGCATCACCAGAAAAGGAAGTAAACGAGCCAGAGGTAAGCAGCCTGCCAGAGCAAGAATTCAGAGTAATGATCATAGCATGGCTAAAAAGAATGGAAGAGAAATTTGACAAAAGCCAAGAAGAAATGAGAAAGAACCATGAGGAAATGAAGGAGAGCCATGAGGAACTGAAGAAGAACCAAGAAGAAATGAAAAGTGACATCGCTACCATGAAGAACTCAATAGAAAGCATCAAGAGTAGACTAGATGAAGCAGAGGACCGCATCAGTGAGCTAGAAGATAAGATGGAAAAAAATACCCAAGTAGAGCAACTTCTAGAAAAAAAGATTAAAAAGCAGGAGGAGAGCCTACGGGAGCTTTGGGACAAAACAAAACAAAATAATATTCGAATAATAGGGGTTCCAGAAGGAAAGGAAACTGAGGTAGACATGGAAAAAGTATTTCAAGAAATAATGACAGAAAACTTTCCTGAAATAGAAAAGAAAAAACCCACACAAATCCAAGATGCCCGCAGAGTCCCAACCAAAATGAATCCCAGAAGACAGACTCCAAGGCACATTATAATTAAATTGGCAAACAACAACGACAAAGTAAGAATCTTAAAAGCAGCCAGAGAGAGACAGAAAGTTACATACAAAGGAACCCCCATCAGACTAGCAACTGATTTCTCAACAGAAACTTATCAGGCCAGAAGGGAATGGGATGAAATATACAAAGTCATGCAAAGGAAGGGTCTGAATCCAAGAATACTGTACCCAGCAAGGCTATCAATCAAAATTGAAGGGGAAATCAGGAGCTTCACAGACAAAAAAAGACTGAAGGAATTTATCTCCACCAAACCAGCAATGCAAGAAATGCTAAAGGGTCTACTGTAAAAATAAAGAAATAAGAAGTGAAGAAGGAACACGGGTATAGAATAAAAATGGCGTCAAATGAGTACCTATCAATAATAACCTTAAATGTAAATGGATTAAATGCTCCAATCAAAAGACATAGGGTAACAGATTGGATAAGAAAACAAGACCCATACATCTGTTGTCTACAAGAAACCCACCTCAGAAAAAGAGATGCACACAGACTGAGGGTGAAGGGATGGAAAAAAGTTTTCCAGGCAAATGGAAATGAAAAAAAAGCTGGGGTAGCAATACTTATATCTGACAAATTAGATCTCAGAGTGAAGGACATAACAAGAGATAATGAAGGCCACTTCATAATACTAAAGGGAACAATCCAACAAGAAGAAATAACCCTGGTAAATATATATGCACCCAATACAGGAGCAACCAAATACATTAAAAAACTGCTAGAGGACATTAAGGGAGAGATTAATAGCAATACAATCATAGTAGGAGATTTTAATACCCCACTGTCACCCTTCGACAAATCATCTAAACAAAAAATCAGCAAAGAAATATCAATCCTAAATGACTCACTAGACCAGATGGAATTAATTGACATCTTCAGGACACTCCACCCCAAAGCCACAGAATATACATTCTTCTCAAGTGCACATGGGACATTCTCAAAGATAGACCACATTTTGGGACATAGGCAAAGTCTCTTCAAATTCAAGAAGATAGAAATCATATCAAGTATCTTCTCAGACCATAATGGCATAAAACTGGAAATTAACTACAATAAAAATAATCCAAAGAAATCAAACACATGGAGACTAAACAGCTTGCTATTAAACAAGGACTGGGTTACCAGAGAAATCAAGGAAGAAATTAAAAACATCCTGGAAACAAATGACAATGAAAGCACAACAATCCAAAATCTTTGGGACACAGCAAAAGCAGTTTTGAGAGGGAAGTTCATATCCTTACAAGCCTATTGCAAAAAACTAGAAAAAATAGTAACAGATGATCTAACTCTACAACTCAAAGAGTTAGAAAAGGAGCAACAAGAAAAACCCAGTGTAAGCAGAAGGAAGGAAATAACAAAAATCAGAGCAGAGATAAACGACATAGAGACCAAAAAAACAATACATAAGATCAACAAAACCAAGAGCTGGTTCTTTGAAAGAATAAACAAGATAGATGGACCTCTAGCCAGGCTAACCAAGAAACAAAGAGAGAGGACCCAAATAAACAAAATCAGAAATGAAAGAGGTGAAATAACAACAGACCCCACCGAAATACAACGGATTGTTACAAAATACTACGAACAACTCTATTCCAACAAACTGAACAACCTGGAGGAAATGGACATATTCCTAGAAAAATACAAACTTCCAAAACTCAATCAGGAAGAATCTAAAAATCTCAATAGACCAGTGACTTGGGAAGAAATTGAAACAGTCATCAAAAAGCTTCCAGCAAACAAAAGCCCAGGGCCAGATGGCTTCACAGGAGAGTTTTACCAAACATTCAAGGAAGAACTAAAACCTATCCTCCTCAGACTATTCCAAAAAATTCAAGAGGAAGGAACACTTCCAAACTCCTTCTATGAAGCCAGCATCACCCTAATACCAAAACCCGATAAAGACAACTCAATGAAAGAGAATTACAGGCCAATATCCCTCATGAACATAGATGCCAAAATCCTCAACAAAATTCTAGCAAATCGGCTCCAGCAGAGCATCACAAAGATCATACACCATGACCAAGTAGGATTTATACCAGGAATGCAAGGTTGGTACAATATCCGCAAATCAATAAACGTGATACATCACATAAACAAGTTGAAAGATAAAAATCATATAGTCATATCAATTGATGCAGAAAAAGCATTTGATAAAATCCAACACCCTTTCCTGATAAAAACTCTTAACAAGGTGGGAGTACAAGGATCATACCTCAACGTAATAAAAGCTATATATGATAAACCCACAGCAAACATCATACTCAATGGGCAAAAACTAAAACCATTCCCTCTAAGAACAGGAACAAGACAGGGATGCCCACTATCGCCACTCCTCTTTGACATAGTACTGGAAGTACTAGCCATTGCAATTAGACAAGAGGAGGAAATAAAAGGCATCCAAATTGGAAAAGAAGAAGTAAAGTTATCCTTATTTGCAGACGACATGATATTGTATATAAAAAACCCAAAAGACTCCATTAAAAAACTAATTGGCTTAATAAATGAATTTGGCAATGTAGCAGGATACAAAATTAACACCAAGAAATCTATGGCATTTCTATACACCAACAGTGAGTTTATAGAAACAGAGACTAAAAAAGCAATTCCATTTACGATCGCACCAAAAAAATTAAGATACCTAGGAATAAACTTAACTAAGGAAGTAAAGGACCTATATGCGGAAAACTACACGACACTGAAAAAAGAAATAGAGGAAGATATAAACAGATGGAAGAACATACCATGTTCATGGATTGGTAGAATCAACATCATCAAAATGTCCATACTTCCTAAAGCAATCTATAAGTTCAATGCACTCCCCATTAAAATACCAACGGCATATTTCACTGACCTAGAAAGAACTCTCCAAAAGTTCATTTGGAACAATAAAAGACCCCGAATAGCCACAGCAATCCTGAGAAAGAAGAGTAAAGTAGGAGGTATCTCAATACCAGACTTCAAACTGTATTACAAAGCCACTGTTCTCAAAACAGCCTGGTACTGGCACAAAAACAGACATATAGATCAATGGAATCGAATCGAGAACCCAGATATCAACCCAAATCACTATGCTCAATTAATATTTGACAAAGGAGGCACTAATATACAATGGAGTCAAGACAGTCTCTTCAATAAATGGTGTTGGGAAAATTGGACAGATACATGCAAAAGAATGAAACTAGATCACCAACTTACACCATACACAAAAATAAACTCAAAATGGATACAGGACTTAAACATCAGACGGGAAACCATAAAAATACTTGAAGCATCCACAGGCAACAAAATCTCAGACGTATGCCAAAAGAACTTCTTCACTGATACTGCCCCTAGTGCAATGGAAGCTAAAGAGAAAATAAACAAATGGGACTACATCAAAATAAAAAGCTTTTTTACAGCAAAAGAAACCATCAACAAAACAACAAGAAAGCCCACTGTGTGGGAGAACATATTTGCAAATGTTACCACTGATAAAGGTTTAATCTCCAACATCTACAAACAGCTTATACAACTAAATAAAAGGAAGATGAATGATCCAATTAAAAAATGGGCAATGGACCTAAATAGAATATTTTCAAAAGAAGACAGAAGGAAGGCCAAAAAGCACATGAAAACATGCTCAAAGTCACTAATTATCCGAGAGATGCAAATCAAAACAACAATGCGGTACCATCTCACACCTGTCAGAATGGCCAACATCAACAAATCAACAAACGACAAGTGTTGGCGAGGTTGCGGAGAAAAAGGAACCCTCGTGCACTGCTGGTGGGAATGTAGACTGGTGCAGCCACTGTGGAGAACAGTGTGGAGTTTCCTCAAAAAACTGAAAATGGAACTCCCATTTGACCCAGTAATCCCACTTCTAGGAATATATCCCAAGAAACTAGAAACACCAATCAGAAAGGATATATGCACCCCTATGTTCATAGCAGCACAATCTACAATAGCCAGAATTTGGAAACAGCCTAAGTGTCCGTCAGCAGATGATTGGATCCAAAAACTATGGTACATCTACACAATGGAATACTATGCTGCCATAAAAAAGAAGGATTTCTCATCATTTGCAGCATCCTGGATGGAATTGGAGAACATCATGCTGAGTGAAATAAGCCAATCAATGAAAGAGAAACACCACATGACCTCACTCATTTGTGGATAATAAAGAACATTATAAACTGGTGAACCATAAGATAGATATAGAGACAGTATATCAACAAG
This sequence comes from Pipistrellus hanaki, assembly GCF_964339955.1. Classification (NCBI taxonomy): domain Eukaryota; kingdom Metazoa; phylum Chordata; class Mammalia; order Chiroptera; family Vespertilionidae; genus Pipistrellus; species Pipistrellus hanaki. The sequence goes on from NC_140505.1 coordinate 4,931,068, forward strand.
TAGACTGTCAAGTTACAGTGGGGACGGGAGGAAGATCTGGGGGAGATAATAGATCAACCGAAGGACTTGTATACATGCATATAAGTGCAACCAATGGACACAAAACTCTGGGGAGGGAGGGGATGTGTGGGAGGGAGGGAGGGGGTAAAAAAAAAATCAATAAAATATATTAAAAAAAAAAAAAAATGTGCAAAACAGAAATTAAGAAGGCATAGACGGCTGTGAAGTTATTATAGATCTTTATAATGTTAAATCAAAATGACATAAATTGAAAGGTAACAACTCCCCAAGTAGTCACTGATTACAAGAGAGCAAAGAAAGATTAAGTGATGGGAGAGTCAAGACTATTGATCCAGCCCAGATGGTGTGGTTCAGTGGTTGAGCATTGACCCATGCACCAGGAGGTCACCGGGCTGGGTAATAAGCCTGCACATGCCCAGGTTGCAGGCTTATGACTCAGCAAGGGGCATGCAGGAGGCAGCATATCAGGGTTTCTATTTTTCTCTCCCTCTCCCTTTTGCTGTGTCTAAAATCAATAAAAACATAGCTTATAAAAAACAAACAAAAAAAACCCAAAAACCTCTTGATCCTGGTATTCTGGAGACCCTGCACTGTCTATACCATTCCTTTCTCATATCCACTTTGGAGAGAAATGCATGTAGGTTATTTGATGCTATTTTTCAGCCATGCCTTAATTTACAAATGTTCAACGATTATTTTCTGAAAGAGGATATACAAATAAATTTGAACTCTATTTCTATTTTATTTTGATACCATATGTTAGAGACTGAATGTGAGCAACACCTGCTCCAAAAATTACTCAACTGACTCATCAGAACAAAAAAAGTTCAGCCAAACCGTCGGCTGCTTTATGATACAGATGGCATCTGTCATTTCAATATCTTAAGTTATTTAAACTGAGTAGCGAAAATATCCCACAAAACTTCTTCAGTCAAGTGCAGCAACGAAATCTGAACTAGCAGCCATGGCCTCTGAAGTAAGGACTTCGAGATTTTCTTGCATCGAGGGGTAAACTGTTGTGTCTGCCCCTCTCCTCTTTCTCTCTTCTGAATCTCACCTGCTTGTAGGTGTCATTGCTAGAGCTCCCAAGGAAATAATTTTGATTAGCATAAAAATGTCTGAAGTTGGAGACCTAGATTGCAAAAGTTCTGATAAAAATGAACTTCAAGGTCTCAGAATACTCACCCTTGGTCCACTCTAGGTCCCAGAGTAGGCGGCTTCCATCTTCTCGACTAAACTTGAGAGTGCAAAGCTTAACACGCACAGACTTGCAACCTTTTGGAACTGGATTATAATTCAACACCAGCTTTGCAACTTGGTAAAGATTCCTCTTGAACACAAAGCCTGTTCCATGCTTGTGTGCTAGTGATCAAATCACCCAGAGGATTGTGGCATTTGCTGTCCTTAAAACCTCCGAAATGGTGCTGAAATGCTACCTCCAATCAGCTGAGCTGTAAGTTAAATTTCTGTAGATTGAAGACATAATTTTATTTTATCTGCCAGGAACTCATTTCAACCCTAGCATTTCTGTTAGCACGTCGCATTGAGCCGCATAACTCAAGAGGTTTAATGAAAGTTTAAAAACAATCTGTTGCAGATTTTGTGCCTAATTTATTTTTAATTGCAAATTGTACAACACATTATTGCCTGTGAAAATAGAAATTTAATTTCCTTCCTGTTTGTTCGCCTTTTTTTTTCCTCTTTCTTTTTTATAACTCTAATGCAGCCCCAGAAAGGAAATACTGTTTAACATTCTGTTTTCTGGGGTTTATTTCTTTATTCTTAGATCCTTGATGTCACTTCTTGGAAAATATAGCTCGTGTTGCTTAGCATTATTCTTCAAACACACTGTCATGCTTGGAGAATGAGCTATTTGAATGTCTATGAGAAGTGTATGCTTGTGAGTGTAAAGAGCAGGAGCTATGGGGGTGGCTTTGCTTTCTGCCCCGGGGAGATGATCCTCCTGCATCTGATAGTTTACCCTGATAATCGGACAGCTAACTGCATTGGTCTTCATCAGTCGAGTTCCTTAATGGATGGTGAAGCTTCATCAGAGATGGAGAAAAAGCCCACCCACCAGAACTTCAATTATAAGAACCATGAAGAGGTTGTAAAACTTAGATATCCTGCCCCATATTTTCATAATATTAGAAAAAGTACTTTATTAGGATCAAGTTTGCTTTGAATGTGACCTTCGGTGTTTTAATTGGTCTTCTCTGGAATGCAGCGAATGAAACGTGGACAGAGGCACTCGCTCGGTGCTTTTCTGGGCAAGTTCTGTCACACCCCGCTGCCTCCTGCAGCCGGACGAGGGCCGAGAATCTGAAATGAAGCTGAATGCGAGGGCTAGCGAGTGATTCTAGGAAAATGTCAAAATAAGATGAGAGAAACAGGTCTTCTGGGCTGGATTTGCATTCCCGTCGGAACTCTTTGGCACTTTGCATCAGAGAGTGAGTTGTATTATTTCCTCTAAACTTCCTGATTTTCTATTCCGCCCTGGTCCTCGGAGAGGGGCCCTCAGCAGGCTCCTGCAGCCTCTCCCTCTCCTCCCTGGGCCCGTGTCAGTGAGCAGCTGCCTTCAGAGCTGTGACAGGAGAAGGCTGCCTCCTGCCAGAGAGGGGTGGGAAGGGACAGGGACATGAGGCCCAGGTCCCCCTTCCCGCCACAGTTCCCTCTGCCTGAACAAGTGGCTGGATAAGTGGGATTGCTTGTTCAAGTTCGCTGTGTAAAAACACTTGCTGCCAGTGAGTGCCTTGACCTTCTCTAAGACATATTTCAAGTTCAGCCCAAGTAGGTGAGCCGGGGATGGGGGAGATAGACTTAACCTGCAATAGTTTGAGCACTTAAAGTGCAATGAAACAGGACAAAGGTTGGGACCATTATTTTTAAATAGCCATTACATACAAAATACAGCAGGTCTATTAAACCTGAGAGTCTGATCATTTAAAAACTCGAGACTCATGTAGAATATATCTAGTTGGTTTCTAAAGTTGCAACATATAGCTGTTATTTTTTTTCTGACGTATTTATACAGGGTGGGGAGGGGCGGCAAAAGTAGGCTTACACTTTCGAATATGCAAAACACAATTTATTCTTATATGGTTTTTCTATATGAACAACTGTGAGCCTAATTTGCCTACTCCTGTATGTTTCTGTTTCAATTTGTTTTAAATAGGCGAGTGTGAAATCTGATGATTTTCCTCCCTTCCTGCAGCACACAGCCCTAAAGGGAAATAGTACTGCTCACGTGGTTATTTCTTATGATATTTGCGTGTTTCCACCTTTGCCATATTGGTTCTGATTATAGAAAAACATGATCATAAATTATCCTTAATGAAATAGATAAATATGAAGCTTACAAATAGATAAAGTGCATCTCTGTGTTATTCAACAGAAACTGATTGTGTTTGTTTGGTTTTTTTGTATCTGTGTAGAAGAAGTAGAAGTATATATAAAAGAGATTTAATGAAAATGCATACCTCAAACCTGTGTAGAGAATGGGACAGCCCTCCCAATAAAAGATCAGCAGGATGGTATTAACCAAATCAACAGGGAAAGCTTGAATGGGCAGCATTAGAAGCGGGAAGCATATGCAGAACATGATATATTTATAATAATAGGTCAGGCTGATAGAACCAGTAGGCTCTCATATAGAAAACATTAGGGCAAAACCCTGTTACTATTGGTAGAACATGAACTTGTACCAGCTGTTGTAAATTCCAGTCAGAGACTGAAGGACAAATTCTGGAAGTCAAGTGCCTGCTTTCTTTCCCTCCTTCCCCTCTCCATTTCTAGAGAGCTGTGGATAAAGACAGCAACATGGGTAAGATCCTTCGGAGGGAAGGTGTGCTGATGAGTTCGAAGGCAGCTTGAATTTTTATCAGTCTCAGCTCTTTCCAGCTGGGTTTATGTTCCCTAATTCTTAATTCTTTGCTTATTAAAGGGATTCCTGTCTCTTTTCTCTAAGCATATACTTATGCTCAGTGTAGCCTAGAATACTTTCAATGAATGTGACCGGACACACACACAACACACGCTCAGACAGACACACTTACTGGGTAGAATTTCCTCAAGTGCTTCTATTAGCTTTGAAGTTTTGGCATCTGCTGAAGAGGGATACCAGGTCAGAAGATGGACTTGAATATAACTACAACGTTCTTGTCCCAAGCCAACACAGTCCAAAATATGTTCACCATTTTTTTTAATTAATGGAAATGAAAACATGTGTTACAAGTAAACTATTTGAACATGAATATAATTTGTGTGTGAAAGTTAACATAATAACATATTTCTTATTTACTAAAGTTTAAACTATATTAGAACTCATGGGTTTCTTGCATTCAAACTGAACTTAAAATACAAAGTTATAGTCAGGAAGCAGTTAGTTGATTTATTGATATGTGGCTTAAAACAAGTGATTCTCATTTGAAAATTGTGTTTTTATACACAGTTAATATGGTTCTATACTGAACATAATACAAATATGTAATTCTGAGCTGTGTCATAGTACACACACACACACACACACACACACACAATAAAGTTATAGTCTGGAGAAACACCATGAGGACAAAACAAGGGCAAATATGAAAGCCCCTTGGAAACATGGAAATAGCATATGCATATCAGACCAAAGAGTTGGAAAATTATTACTCCTCTTCTTCCTCCTAAAATGACCTATGCAAAGCAAAGCATCGTGTCTGATTCAAATTAATTTTCTAATTAGCAACTTCTGTGTTAAGAAAATTGGTAAATATTTCCTTGCCTGAACCCCTAATGGCAAAATATCACTTCTTATAATGTGTGTTTATTTTGTTTTGGTTTTGTCTTGTTTTTCCATTGGTTAAAAAAATAGTTATACTGGAAAAATAAAAAATAAATAAACAATCCAAAAAGGGGATAACTTTTCAAAAGTTATTATAGAAAAATACAAAAATTAAGGGCCATTAACTGACAGCATTGTGTGCTGTAAAGCTTTGAAATCCCTTGCAACCTAATTTACATACCAACACAAACTTTGGAACTATCAGATTTCCAGTCTCCTATGCAGCAATTGGAAGCTTCTGCAATGAAACATTAGGTCCAGAACTCAACTTAGAGACAACTAATCTAAGATGAGAAGACTACAGAGAAATTCAATGACTGGGCCAAGGCCATAAATCTAAATGGGGCAAAGCCAGACCTGCTGATTTCCTGTCCAGTAGGCTTTCCACTTTCCCTCCTGCTGTAACTGAATGGACTCCCAGGAAGGATGGCATCACCATCCTAATCCCGAAATCCTGGGATTTAATAGGTGAAAACTGTATGGCATAATAGTTCATGTTAATGTATAACTTCGGCTCGGGGTGAGGTTGGGAAGGGACAGATTGGAACTTAAAATTCTGAAAGGTATAATGTTGTTTCAGCACTTGAACAGTATTATAGCTAAAACATTAATAGTTAAAAGCAAAAAAAGATGATTTGGGGAAAAAAATTAGATGAACACAAGCCTTCCCACTGAGCAACACAATCAAATTGGCCTGTGGTGAAGAATGGAACACGTTTAAGCGTATGCCATGTCTACTGTTGAGTCTGAGTCAAGTGTAAGTACTCAGCTGTGGTCTGCTCTGCATTCTGCATCCTGAAAAATAATTAGCAATATGCACAGTTATATCAGATGAGAAGGACACAAACGAGGTTTTAGTGGTAATGCAGAATATACAAACATTGGACATTTTACTCTCTTCCTCCACTCTTCCCCTCCCCACTCCCTCCCCGGCACCCCCCCAAAATCTAGACTTTTCCAATTGTGACTGGGGATAGTTGCAAGTATGATGCATATCCTTGACCAATGTGGAAGTGTATGGCCCTCACTCAGACCTGGAAAGTCCTGTCCCAGGGAGTTGGAGCGGAAACTGAGGGCAGACAGAATTGAAGAGAACAAGTGAGGCTGAGCTGTGTGTGTGCCTGACAGATAAGTGAGGGAGGGAAAAGGCAAGGCTTCCTCCCAGTTGTTTGCAACAGGCTGTCCGTCCTTTTCAAAAACTGAGGCCGCTGTCCAGTCTGTGTGGCTCAGTGGTTGAGCACAAATCTATGAACCCGATATCAGAGTCCGATGCCTGGTCAGTGCACATGCCCAGGTTGCAGTCTCAATCCCCAGTGTGGAGTGTGCAGGAGGCAGCCCATTGATGATTCTCTCTCATCATTGATGTGTCTATCTCTCTCTCCCTCTCCCTTCCTCTCTGAACTCAAAAAGAATATATTAAAGAAAAAAATAAAGGAACTGAGAAGCTAAAAATTATTGTTCATAAATTGACTCTCCTGGAATACAGGCTGCTTGTGAAGGAGGAGCTTTCATGAATACAACACATATGCATAGAATGTCTGACATGGGTCTAGTATGCTGCCTGATACTAGTGTATTTACATGAGAGAGTCAGATATTTTTCTGTGATTTTTATGGACTTTAGCTATGGACTCTTTGGGCTAAAAAATATATTTATTCTTCACAATTCCTTTCATCATGTCATACATTATGAAATGGTTGGTTTATGTTGTGGGGTCGAACCCTGGAGTCAAAAATAAGACCACCGGAGGCTGCTAATTTATTATAAAAAGCAGGCAAGGATTTATTGAACTGGCCAGGACGGCCTTGAGAGCAGAACACGTAGGTAGAGTCCACACTCAAAACTGTGCCATTCAAGGTGTAGGCAGTCCTTTTAAAGGTCTAAACCACAAAAATGTTCCTTTATTCTAAATTCTAAAGGCTGGGAACAGCCCACAGAGTCGTTCCCAGCCACATCCTGCTGGATGTTGGAATGTGGCCCTATCTTGCGAAAGCAGATAGTACAGAAGTAGAGCTGAGCAAAGTTAATCTCTGACGGTTATCTGCAGTTTCCACTCCTGGAGCTACTGAGTCAATGGGAATCAACCTCCTGTGGTCCTGGTCCACAGGCACAGGAAAATTGCCTTAGCTTCCAGGTCTCAGTCTGGAAGCTGAGGTAACTACCCTAATGTTTAAGCAAGTGAGTGAGTGCAGAAGCCAGAAGAGCAGGGTTAAAGTTCAAACAGCATTTTTTCCTAAGTATGGTTGTTACCATACTTCAGTTTAACCAATAACATCAAACTACCTGACCTGTGCTCATTCACTTATTGAACAGCATTGATTAGTTGTCTATTATATGCCATGTGCTGTGAGACAGCTGGCCTTCATCTGTTTTTCCCAATAATATCTTTTACACAAAGCAACCGGATGGGGGAGGCAGCAAGAAATGAAGTTAATTCCATGAACAAAATCTGATTTGTAGTAAAACTTTCAAAATATAATCACTCATTTATAAATACATGCATATGTGCAGACTAAATCCATGAGAAAAATGGTTATGTCTTTCCCAAATCTAACTCATGGATCTTAAATATTTTTTCCTATTCTAAGAAATCAATATTCAATTGACGTGTCATTGATAACCAAGTTGACATGATTTTTTAAAAAAAATCATTCATCATCACGATATGTTGGCTGTTTACTAAGTAAATTATATGCCATAAATATTGAAATGTATGCTTCTAGATCTATGATAAAGATGACAGCTATAAACACTAGTTCCTACAGAGGTGCAAAGAGATGTCCAAAGATGTGATTTTTAGCCTTGATTTTACTACTTACTTGTCAAAGCCTTGGACAAGGTGTTTTAGACGCGCTGAGCCTCAGAGGTCATAGGATAATATGAGTTCAGTTATGACCCTGAAAATAGTTCATCAAGGAGTAGGTAACCAGGCCTGAGTGGGTTTCTAGGACAGCACAGTACATGAGCACAATTGGTTGAGACATAGTTGCTGGGTGAATGAATAAAAGTAGAAGCAAGAAAAGCCTTCTTTTATTTTCAGGCCACATTCAAATCACAGGTATTTGAATTAACTTGGCCTTTTAACCATAGTTTAAAAGGTACTGCTGTGAGTAATTCAAAGAATAAAACACGGTTTTTTCCATAAACAAAATGAAAACCAATGTAGAGAAATAAGACTCCTACCTGAGCAAGAGGTAATGAATAACAGAAGGCCATTATGTAAGCATTGAATGAATGCCTTCCAAGGGACGTGCATTACAAAGAAAAGAGGACTGTCTTGGAGAGACATGACTTCCAAACCTGGTTCTAGCTCCTTTTACAAGCTGTTAGCTAAACTCTTTGAACTCTTGCCTTCTGTGAAATGCGGTTAACTACATGAACCCCTTAGGGAAAGTATGAGGATTCAAAGGAAGAATTTAGATGACTTACTTAGAATAATGCGCCCAAGTAGTTGATGCTGAGTAAAGGTTAATTTCTCTTCCATTCTTTCTCTTATTCTTTTGGAGGAAAAAAAAAAGGGATAATCTATGGGTTCTGCCTAATTTAGCTACTTTGAAAGTAAAACTAGGTCGTATTTATGAAAATAGTGAATGTTGTGAAGATGGATATAATTATTAATACATGGCATTATTACTGATAATGGATTTCTTGAACTTATTATGCCAAAAGACTTTACCAAGAAATATAATTCTATTTCCAAAGACTTTAGGTCATCATATACGTGACAGGAGCATAAGGAGCTACTACTGGAATATAGGTCCCAGCACATTCACATTTGTAGGGGGGGAGCAAGAGCCCCTTGAATCCACCCTGGGGGTGGGTGCTGTTTGCAAAGACAGATGTACTGCACATCAGAGCTCTAGGTCTTCTGGCATTTAGACACCCTGACGCAGATGACAGCATGTGTCAGAAGCTAGAATGAGTTATAAGGAACATGGGCCTGACAGAGACTCTGGGTTTATCATAGACTGGAGGCCTGATGCATGAAATTCATGCAAGAGTAGGCCTTCCTTCCACTCCTCCCCCTCACCAGCTTCCCTTTGGCTCCGGGGACTGGCCTTCCCTGGAAGCCCTGGCTTCACCTGGAAGGACATCTGGTCTAATTAGCATATTACACTTTTATTATTATAGATAAGAGGACTCATAAGAGGACTGATGTTGGAGTCATGCCTGCATTCCACTTGTTGCCACCACATGCTATATGACCTTGCTCTAGGACCTAATTCCTCTAAGCCTTATTGTCCTCATCTATAGAGTGGGGCTAATACTGAGGACTGCTTGGATTATTTGGAGGATGAGTGTCAGTGAATTTTAGCCATCGTTATGAACTCTAAGTAAGTAAATGTATGATATCGTCTTTTGTGTGTTTATTAGGGAGAGAAATAACTAATTGTAACAAAAGCGATAGGAGTGACGGTAAGTGCTTCCTGACTCCTGGTCCCTGTTGAAGGGGGCCTCTGTTTAAAGACGACCATGGTGGGACTATGAGAGGGGACTCAAGGTCATCTTTGAGATGTCACCAAGGTCAAAAGTGGAAGGTATAGCCACCTGACTAGGGCAAGACCAGAAAAGCTGTGCGAGGTTTAGGGAGGCAGGTAGTAGCATTTTCATGCTCAGCAAAGAAAGGTGGCATGCAGCCCATAGAAACACAAGTCCGATTCACATTTCCCTCTCAGACGATCTGTCCTGTTTATGAAGCTACTGTCTTCCATCAAAATACATGACATTAGATAGCTACATAATACCCGAGTTACTTTAACCCAGAACATCCTCAGTTACTGTTCTCAGTAACCCAGAACTTTCTCAGTAGCTGTCACCTCCTTCACTTATCCTTTTCTAAAGCTCGTGAGAACATCTTTACCTGTAAAACTTTAGTAGGCAGCATATACCTATTTATTTTTAAATAGACCTATTTATTGATTTGAGAGAGAGAGAGAGAAACATTGATTCATTGCTGCTCCACTCATCTATGTATTCATTGTTAATGACTGTATATGCCTGACTGGGGGATAGAACTCACAACCTTAGCATATTGGGAGGATACTCAAACAAACTGAGCTACACAGCCAGGACAGCATAATTTAAATTAGGTACTTCTGTGAAGAATTTAGCTTTACAGTCTCTTTCTCCGAAGATATAGTTAATGAAACAATAAAGTCTATTCTGAAAGGAAAAGTGACACACAGACATATTCTAACCTAGACTTAGGTACATGGAAAAGGCTTCATTTTGCAAAGATCCATCAGGTAAAGGTAGGAAGGAGCAGGCCAACACTAAAGAGTTCCTTTTCTCTGGGGGAGTGGGTCACACTATGGGTTGCCTACAATTCAAAGAAAGCTATTCTAATGAGTTGATTTTTTTGATTTTTTTTTATCATCAACAACTTCATTTGTTTATCCTTAGGCCCAACACAGAAATAAACCACAAGATGACAGAGGGCTGATTTTACTTTTAGATTGGTAAGCTGGTTAAATATAGGTAGTTGCTGTAATTGCATATTTACTATTTCCCTTTTGCAGCTTTTAGAGCGTGACAAAAATGCCTCCCCCTGTCTGGAGTTTGATTTGTTAAACTGTCCTAAACAGTGGCAACGCTGTGAGAGACGAACTTCGTACATCCTCGCAGGAGACTAATTTAGACTGCCGCAAATTGGTGGTTTGTAGAAGAGAGACCAATGTGGTGAGAAGGGGTGTGAAACTTCCCGGTGACAGTCTCACTCTGTGAAGTGGCGCTCTTTTATGAGCATCTCTGAAGACATGAAGCAGTCTTGCCTTCCTTTTGCATTGGCAGGGATCATTTAGCCGTATAAGCTACCCACACAACAGTGCCCTGCTCAACAGCATGGGTTTGCATAGCATTTGTTCTGAAAATATGGATCAGTAACGAGCATTGCGAATAGAACTTGCCGGAAGAGAACCAGAGAGACTTTTTGCTAAATTAAAGATCTATCTTCACCAAACATAGACATACTCTGTGGTTAACCATTTGGCCCGAGATCTGATATGTATCCTTCAACTATACGATGGATTTTAAAGGAGAGCTATGGAAAGATAGTTCTATATCCACTGTGAAACGTGTCCAGGTTGACTGTACAACCTATCATCTAAAAATTAGGGGGGGGAAAAAAGGGCAACTTTAAAATATACATTTCAACATGAAACTTATTCTATTGTTTTAAGCAGAATTAGTTTGGAGAAGTATTTTAGTTCATTTATTATTGGAAAAGACCCTATTAGCTTATTCAAGCAAGAAAATTACCCCAAAAGCTTGCAAGATTGATAATGCTTAGGGAAAAAAAGGCAATTCAAAACTTAATGAGACATGTTAGGCCTCATTTACATCTCTAACTTGACCCATTTTCTGCAAAATGTTTTTTGTTGGGAATTTACATACTAAAAGTGAGTTATTTATCCATCCCTAACCAAAAAGTTGATGAGATTACTAATACCACATTGAAGTGAACATTGCCTCAAAAGCTACATACAAGCAGTCCTCAGGTTATGTTGGACTCCACGTATGTCATTTTATGATTTTGTCGCCATCTCCCATTTATTTATTTTTTAAAAAGTTGCGTCATTTTGACATATGTACATATGTGCTTTATGTTTATTATTATTTACTGTATTTACTACAAGTAAAGGTCATGAATTGTTATCTTTCTTTTACAATTTTTTTTTTACTGTTTCACTTCATTACTGCTGTGTATATGCTCCATGTGAGTGACATAAGTGCTTATGTAGGTGGGTTCCAACTTACGGCAAAAATCACATTATGTTGTATGATAGGAATGGATCTCCAATGTAATTCAAGGACCTACTGTATAGCCCTTTCTAGAAAGTTGAGTACAGAGCCATTTATTTAGCTACTAGAGGCCCAGTGCACGAATTAGTGATGGGCGAGGTCCGGCAGGCCCAGCCCTAATCGAGGCAGATTGGGACTGGGCCTGTCAGGAGGAGGAGATGGTGGGAGGTTGGCCAGCAGCCTACCCCAGGCAGGCCGATCAGGGCCAGGTAACTGAGGGAAGGGACCACAAGCAATTGGCTGGTGGGTCCAGCTCCCAATTGGAGTTAGGGACCTGATTGGGGGAAGGGCTGGCCATAGGGAGGGGCTGTTGGCAGTGGGTCAGCTGGTCCCATCCCTGAATGGGGTGAGGAGGCCAATCCGAGGTGGAGCTAGTGGATGGAAGGGGCTGCAGGCCGACCAGGGTGGTGGAAGCCCAGAGGGGCATGGCCAGCCAGGAGAAGGGGCCACAGGAAGTTGGCTAGCCAGCTCCCCCCACACACACCTTTTAGGGTGGTGGGTGTGGTCGTGGCTTGGGAAATCACAGGAGGGGCTGCAGGAGCTTGGCCAGCAGCCAGATGTTGATCAGGTTGGGAGAGTCAGATCAGGGGCAGGTCAGCAGCTGGGAAGGACTGCAACATTGGCCAGCCAGCCGCATCCCCTAATCAAGGGTTTGCTGGCCACCGTGGGCATCATAGTGATTGGTCCTTGTGTTCATTATGGACATTAAGGTCACTGGCTTTTTATATATATAGATGATCTCCCATAGTATGCTGGCAACATATCCATATTCACAGAGGATGACATGAAATCTCCCGTGTCTGACAGCCAAGCTCTCTTTCCTGGGCAGGAATCTTTCCACAGCGCTAATGTTGTCAATGAAGAATATTGAGGTGCTTTGTGTGTGTGTGCGCACATGTGTATCTACCCAGGAAAACAGTTCATTGAAATGTTGTCTCTAAAACTAGCTCCAATAGGGTATATTTCTGAATACCCTAATGATTTGCATGTGTTTGGAGCTTACCATTGCATTCATGAAGTTACATTTTTAAAATATTTTAAATTTCTTTTATTTAGAGGAAAAAAGATACAATGAGGAGCTGAAATGACAGAGTGATTTCATTATGAAAAATATATATCCACGCATATATATAGACATATATAAACCTGTATTTAGTTTTAGTTGTATGGTAAATATATTTAATTCATATCTTATATATTTATATATTTGTATTTTAGTATGCTATAGATATTGTTACATCATCTATTCTATTAGTTATTATGAAGTACATAATATGTATATTACCATCTGTTGATAATTATTTCCTCCATAATTTACTCTCAGAAAACACTGAGTTTATAGTAACATGGCTCATGTTCATAATACAAGCATCCAGACAGCCTGAACTGCTGTTAGATCTGAAATTTAGTTGGACATCATTTGGGCACATGAAAGCTGCACTCCAAGACTTTCAAGACTTTCCTGAGGGGTAACGTGCCTGCCTCCTAGCTTGAACACTCTCCAAGTGACTTACACCAAATCCTACCCCAATCCAGAGCTCAAGAGAGTATAACACATCTGCTTGGCTTCTTTTCCAAAGAACTGCAATGTTAGCTCCTTTATAAATTCTGAGCCCTTGGCACAGTGTCCAACCCGATTTTAGTTTGTTCACCATCTCCTGTAAGCCTTCCTGTTCAAATTATTCCAGAATTTCATTGTGATCAGAGACAGCCTGCTACCAAAAAGGTCCCAAATTCTACCCCTGCCAATGGCCTTGGATACCCAGAGTCTGAGGCAGGGTGGTCTGAGACAGCTGCAGATCCATGCCCTCAGTGGACAAACATGGCTCTATTCTGCCCTATGTAACTGTAGTTTACTCTGTAATGAGATTCAGATTGTGTTTGCTTTCAAAAAGTGTTCACTGTTGTACTCTTTCTACAAGCAGAGGATTTGTAAGAGGAGACACCATCAGTGATAAACAGGGAAAGCAGTTCTCTGTAAACTCATCTGCAGAGCATTGTCATTCAGGCCATTCAGCAAATGTATTATGTTGGACATACTACATATTGTGTGTTTTTTCCCCACTTAGAGGCTGTCAGGTGCTGTTGGCCCTGTAGCCACCATCTTCATAGATGTTTGTTTCCACCATCATAGTCATGGCTACCACTAAAATGGGCTCATGAGGACAATGTATGAAGGGTTTTATTTCTCAACCCTTTTCAGAGGACTGAACACACAGGTTGTGTTGCCCACAAGGTTGCTTATGTGTCTTCCAAAGAGCAATTGACTATTCGGTTTTCTATTTAGCCACATAGAATATCATTAGACAGTGTCTCTAGTGCAGGAATTTATTGATAATAGTCAATGGGTAATATATCTTTTGTGAAATTTTTTCCCTTGGAAAAAACTCCCCAAGAACGTGCTGGAAAATGATATACACCCTCTGGTTATCTTACTGTTTACTAGCATCATATGATACAACAAAGCACCACTCTTTTTTTTCTCTGGGCATTTTTATGGTTGCCCTGTGATAGTATCCCTAGAACACTACAGTACAGTGTGATCATTTCAAACATATTTCATGGTGATTTTGAACACTTGTGTCTATTTTACTATTTCCCAGAAGTTAAATGTATTTTAAGATTCTGTGTCAATCACGTATTCTGGAAATGTTGGGGGAAATACTTTCTATATAGTTGTGATGAATGAGACAACTATGATCCCTGCCCTCATGAAGCTTGGGCCTAGCTGAAGAAGCCAAACTAACAAAAAGACCAAATCTAAAGGCACACTGAGTTACATTAGAAGTAAATGAACAGAGAACCATAATAATCAGTAATGGAGAGAGAGTTGTTTAGATAGGGTGGTCAAGAAGCAACAGAGCAGGAGACATTCAAATTAGGACTGAAAGGTGATTAGGAGCCAGCCATGTGAAAATCAATGGGAATTGTATTCCAGGAAGATGACCCTAGGACAGTGGTCTGCAAACTCATTAGACAACAGAGCGGCAAACCACGGCTCACAAGCTGCATGTGTTCTCGAGCCACAGTTTGCTGACCACTGCCCTAGGACAAAAATCCTACTGCAGTAAGAGTACAGCATAACTAGGAACTGGATGAAGGCCCTTCTGGTTGGAGGGAGATGATGTATGTTAGAAGAGGTAGGCAAGGAGAGACCTTGACGGTGGTGTCAAATATTGGAAGCTGTTATCAGTCCCCAAATTAAATTTACAAACCCAACTGTGGTTACCACCACCACCACACCCTGCATCATGAACAGTGCCTGCTCCTGTATAAGCTTTGGAATACAGGAAAAGAGCAGAGAATGTGTGTTTTCTGCCAAGAGGCCATCTCCCACAATAAAAAGATGGAAATAATCTAGACTAAATTTGCCATGGTTTTTTTCTAAACTCACCAATCAGAAAAGTCTCTTCTCCTTTGCTGTGACAGAGAAGTGATGTGGCAGAAGTGAGGTGCCTGGACTATTGTATTAATGAAATGTCTATAAATTGGAAAGAAGCCAAGGAGTGGGAAAGTAGTTTCCCATGACAGTTATGTTGTCTACCTCAAGCTCCTGGAAGTCATAATATCAGCTATCATTTTATAAATAAATTGTCTTAAAATTGAAGTGTTTGTTTGTTTTTGTTACTACCAGAAACCATAATGTACATCAGAAAGTGAAAAGGCTAGATATACCCCAATACATGATGGCACTAGAGTTGAATCCTATAACCAGAATATAATATGAAAAGTAAAACCAGTGCCCAGAAGATCAGAACAAGCACCTTGATCTGCTATTTTATTGTAAACAATCTTATACTTTCAGTGTTTAACTTATATCTTTAGTGAACATTGTGTAGGTACAAATGCGCAATTATATCAGTTTTAGCTATTTATTCCTCTTTTCCAGAGAAAACCTTTACAACTCGTGTAATTATAAATGTTGAAAATATAGGAATTACAATAGAAATTGAGTTTATGTGTGTGAATAATGCAGGTGCAATCAGAGTGGTTTTTGGTCTCTGTGTAAGAAATGCCCTTCTCTCTCCAGGTCAAAAGCTGTTTCCTACGAAGAGCTGCTTCCTGAGAAGGTTGGGTGGCCACCCCTCTCCACGTAGGCAGAGCCAGGGGCCATACCACAGTGCCCTGTGTTGGCTGGCAGCTGTCTGGTGAGAGGTCAGCAACGCCTCCTGGGAAGACGCAGCAATGGTGAGTGCCCATGCGAGACCAGGTGCTTTAATAGCCCTGTCTTCTGGAGAAACTTATTTTTTTATTTTTCTAGTCAACCCCGTCATTCTTTCAGACATAACTTCTAAGGAACTGTCACACACCCACCTTTTCTCTTTCTACTTTTTATTCTCTCTGCCTAGAGTCATGGTACTTCAATGACATCTCACTTTCTCTTTGTGCACAAGTTCAATGCCACAACTGCCAATTCACAGGCAGAAGGAAGGGAGGAAATGAGGGAAGGAGGGAGGGAGGGAGGGAAGGAGGGAGGGAGGGAGGGAGGGAGGAAGGAAGGAAGGAAGGAAGGAAGGAAGGAAGGAAGGAAGGAAGGAAATTGGTTAGAATGCTATTTTGTAAGTCTTTAATTTAACCTCAGTTAGAAAGAGCTATCATCAAGTGACCAGCTGCTAGAAACCTTTAAAATTTAATAATCATTTATGAGATTTTATATAAAAGAGATAGAAAATAGAAAATAGCTTTGGTTCATAAAATAAGAAAGGTAAATGCTGCCAGAAAAAAAAAGTCTGCAATAAATATGGAGTGAACTATGTGAGTGAAAATCTATTGTATGCTAGTGACATCAATAAGTGGGAATCCAAGGTAGTGGCTGTGTTGATGAGAAGATCCTAGCAATCTACATAAAAGCAAGTGTATTTCAGAAGCTATGACATGGAAACGCAATGTTTATGGTTAGTAAATTTTTAGTTCTGGTAATCATGACTATATTGCAAAGTAAAATTTTTATAAAGCTGCAGTTTTCCTTTTATGATCATTTATAGATTTTGGTTTGAAATTTCCAGGTTTTTCTAAACATATTGATCATTTTTATTAATAGATTTATGAAAAAGAATTATACAAAGTAGAAAAGCATAAAAATGTACTATTTGATGCACCATATACTTTCTGAATGTTTCACTACTTTAAGGTCTCTGACTATATTTAGAGAGAACTCATACTGGCATATAATTTGGGCAAAGATTGAATCAAGAATTCTATAGAATGTCTAAATGTCACAGGTGTTATTGGAATGCAAATGTGCTTTGCTATATATTTGTAGGTGTTATATATAGCTGGAGTTCTACACCATATTTTTACACTTTATTTCCTGACTTTGTCACCTATTACCTTTTTTCTAAATTATTAGAAACTAAAAAGATCCTCATGAAATTAAGAGCATGAATACTTTGGCAAATAAAGAGTGTAGGTTTTCTGCTGTTATTAACATATATGCTATATATCATTTTTCAACATTTCTGATGGGTTCTGCTAAACTAACTAAACATTGTGAGAAATCATTCTGAGATGGAGCTCCTGTCTGTCCACATGAGATAGATCTTCCTTTGGAAGATAAGTAATTTGGACAATCTAATTATTTGAAGAAGGAAGATAAAAATGAATAATAAAGTCAGAGGAAAATTATATTTCAATGAAAGTAGAATTGAAAGTTAGAAAGCATACACGATTCATGAATAAGTTAATTTTATTTGGTATTTTAACCACAAAATCAAAGTCTGCACATTTTTAAATTGACAAACCTCATCATTATGTTTTGCATGGACAACTTACTTTCATGGCAAAATGAGATGGTGCATTTTTAGTTAAATTCAATTTTATAAAAACATAATGAAAATAAAACAAATCGCTTATGACATTCTGCATATTTTTAAGTCAAACAGTTCATCATTACACTACTAATTAACATTTATAAAAATGTTCTTGTTAAATGATATCCTCATTTGCTTACCAGATATTATATTAATAGGTGGAAAAAAAAAAAAAGATGACATTCCTTAACGGGGACAATACTTTAGCCTTTGAACACTGTGAATGGCCAAACTATGTTTTATCTGCTGATATCTCCACAGCTACATTTAAAATCAAATGTGTATTTTTATAAGTACTATAACCCATAAACAAAATGAGTTCTATTCTTTAACATAACATTTTTGGAGATAAGCTACCTGAGCAATATTTATTGCAAACACTTTCAAAGTACTTTTGTAAAAATAAAACAACTCTTGAAGGAACACAACTGCTTTCTTCCTAGTGTCAAAATTTTTTTAAATACAAGTTTTGTTTTTGTTTTTTATTTCAGAGAGGAAGAGAGAGATAGAAACATCAATAATGAGAGGGAATCATTGATTGGCTACCTCCTACACATTGGATCAAGCCCACAACCTAGGCATACACCCTTGACCAGAATCAAACCTGGGACCTTTCAGTCCACAGGCCAACACACTATCCACTGAGCAAAACTGGCTAGGGCTTGAGATAAAAATATTTTAAGGAAAAAGAGTATCTGCTCTTCTCCCTTCCCAATTATTTTTTTTCTTCATAATCATAGAAATTTTCTATGGGAAAAAGAGAAGTATGTTGTAATTCAGAGTCACTTTGCCTACTGCCTGGAAGCTTGAGCATTCAATTCTGAATGTGACCTGACTTGTTTAAATGACTTCAGCCTCTCATATTCTATTATCACTTAAATTTCTCTTCATGTTTTAACAATTTTTTCAGTAGAAAACACTAAAATGCACCTCTTGAATCTTCATTCATAAGCCCCAATGCATTATTATATAACCAATGACTCCATAATACACGGTGTCACTAAGGAGAATGAAAATCTCACTTTGGATATGCCACTGTACTAATTTTCAGTTCTAGGCTATAATTAATCTGAATAATGGCAACAAAAGAAAACACTCAAGGAAAGTAATTTAATCTTTAGCTAAAGTAAGCAGCATTCTTATGCTTAACAAATATTTATGTGCCAGGAACTTGGTTGCTAGGTGTTGGGGATCATGAAACTTACACCTGCACTGTGCTATCATTACAAGATTTTCTGAGTGATGTAAAAAATATAATGCACATTTTCCCCTGTGTTGCATGTGTCAGGCAAAGCATTCATCACAGAAGGGAAGATGGGGCTCACAGGAGATTAATATTTGAGCATACTTGAGGGAGCAAGGAAGAGAGGTATATTCAGAAGTGGGAAGAACAGGGACAGTGTTCTTGAGATGGAGACCTGTTTGGCACACTTGATGAACTGAAGGAGCCCGGTGTGTATGGAGCAGAGAGAGCAGAGCAGGGAAGAGATGGAGGTCATACGTGTGCAGTGACTGAAGGGCAGGCCACACAGAGCCTTGTATGAAAGAACATTGACCTTTAATCAAAATGCAGTGAGAAACTACAGGGGGACTGGAGGCAGGAGAGTGATAAGATGAGATTTCTATGGGAAAAATCATCACCCTGGCTGATATGTGGAGAGTAGGGCAGACATGGACAGGGGAGGGTACGGGATGGTCCATGTGGAAGATTTGACTCCTGTTCGTGAAAGAGAAAGGGGTGCAGTTGCAGGGACCTGAGGAGAAGATGGAGACAAATACCTAGGTGCCATACCTGGTTAGGAGACAGCAGATTGAATGCATCAGAGATGAAAAGTGGAGGGCCAAAAAGACTCTCCTGTTTTGAGCTGAAGAAACATGGCAATGATTTAATTTCTGTTATGTTCGGTTTGAACAGGCTTCAAGATATCTAAAATGAATATATTTCAAGGAAAAGTCTAGCTGTACTTCGGGAGCTTAGAAATCTGGATCATAGGTCTAAATTTGGAGTCATTAGCTTTAAATGGTTACTGAAGCCATGATAGAGGATCAATTGCTTGCAGAGAGAACGTAGGGAGATACCAAAAAAATTAGGCCCTGAACAGAAAGAACATGAAGGAGCCCAAAGTTTAGCGATTGAGGGAGGAGACAGAGAAGCAATAGGCAGATAAATAGGATAAAAACACAGAGAGTGAGGCATCATAGAAGCCAAGGTAAGGAGAGAGAATTTCAACTAAGTGCTGAAAAGGTCAGTCAGATGTGGATTATGACATATCCCT
Organism: Pipistrellus hanaki; assembly: GCF_964339955.1. Lineage (NCBI taxonomy): Eukaryota > Metazoa > Chordata > Mammalia > Chiroptera > Vespertilionidae > Pipistrellus > Pipistrellus hanaki. Next base: position 4,950,801 of record NC_140505.1, read on the forward strand.
TGAATCAAATAGCAAGAATATCATAGGTAGCCTTTGCCACAGAGTTTTGAGAAAAGGATGGGACAGAAACCAGATTAAAGAAGATGGTTCTGTGAATAATGCAGGAAGAAATAGGATCAACAAATGCAGACAACTCTTTCCAAATTACGTAGGTTGTGAAATTGAGAAGATAAATAGGAATGCATAAGGGGAAAGATGTGAAATAGAGTGTGTGGTGTTTTTTGTTTTTGTCTTTTTAATGAAAGCCCAAAATTCTTGAGAAAATAGGCAAAGAGGGGATCCAGTAATCCAGTGTAGAAAATGGTCTTAAAAAGGAAAAGGAGTAACTTTCACTGGATCAGGAAAGAGAGAGGAGAAACTAATGCTAAAAGGCTTTATCAGTTTGGTGGCAGGAGATTGAAGTATTGGCTACCGGAAGGAGGATGTGTTGAGAGTAATATACAAAGACAGTCATGGGTTTGAGGAGAGTAGATGATGTTTGAAATAATAATTGAATGGAAAGAATAATAACAAGAGAAATTCAGGAGGGTTGCCCAGCATTACTGAGAGGTTAAGTTTGATGATTATGAGTCTTCAAAGGGCTGCATGCTTTTCCCCAGAAGCTCTTGAGCAGGAAAGTCAAATGGTGGCATTAATTCAGGGGACATTAATTCTCCAGTAGATGTGTAAGCAATGAAAAACACAAGAATGCATGATAATGGCAAGAGAGTGATTGATATGAGGGACCATGGACACTAACCAGGACAGGAAGTGCAACAAAGACAGAAAGAATTTGCTGCAATGGCCCTCTTGCAGTCAGACAGGAGATTTAGTGAGAGTAACTGAGCCAACAGGGGCGGGGGAGAGAAGCTGGGATGAGAGCAGGGTGTCTTCATGCACCACTCCGATGCTGAGGTGCAGGTATGCATATCCCGTTTTCTGGCGCTGAGAGTGAGCGGCTGAGGTGGAGAGGAGGAACAGGTCACTGGACTATCAAGAAACAAAGAGGCCAGACCTGACTGGTTTGACTCAGTGGATAGAGTGTCAGCCTGCGGACTGAAGGTCCCAGATTCGATCCCGGCCAAGGGCATGTACCTGGGTTGCGGGCACATCCCCATTGAGGGGTGTGCAGGAGGCAGCTGATCAATGTTTCTCTCCATCGATGTTTCTGATTCTCTATCCATCTCCCTTCCTCTCTGTAAAAAAATCAATAAAATATATATTTTTTAAAAAGAAACAAAGAGGCCAGATCATGCTATCTAACCTGGTGGTGGTTGGGATGGAGAGAGCCATTTGCCAAAAATCTTAAATTAATGAAGATCCTGAGAGGTTATTAACTCTGATGATCATGAATATTCAAAGGGATACATGCTTTTCCCCAGAAGCTCTTGAGCAGGACAGTCACACATGGTGGCATTAATTCAGGGGACATTAATTCTCCAGTAGATGTGTAAGCAACGAAAAAGCACAAGAATGCATGACATGCAGAAGTTTAGCAGTTGACGACAAAGAGAGAAGGTTAAAGGAAGCTTAATTAAGTAACATGCAATCAAAGAGTAATTTTTACCAAAAAAAATACTACAAAAAGATGATGTCTTCTAAATGGTGTGTAGCAGCGACCAGATTATTGATCATCAGAACGCTGTTCTGTCCTGACTCCATATACATGGTTTGATGGGGAAAGCAAGTCTCAGTCCAACTAACTACCCCATAAGTCACTGAGACACCTGCATTTTTTATGAGTTAAGTCCTGAGCTAATCTCCTTCTCCAAAATAGAAATGTTCTAAGTCTTAGCACAATTGCACAATAGTCTCTTTTTAACATTATAGTTGACATGTACTATTATATTAGTTCCAGGTATACAACATAATAATTCAATATTTATATAGCGTAATGATGTGGTCACCACAATAAATGTAGCAACCAGCTGTTGCCTTACAGAGTTATAAGACTAGATCCCTTCTCTGCACATCACATTCTCTTGGCACAGTGCTCAGAGGACCCTGGGTTTGAAATATGGTTCTGCCACTTGTTACTTTCTCGCTCCAGATGGCAGGCATGTTAATGACAACCTTTGCTCTTTAATCCCCTTTCCTGTGAAATGGGAATAAAAATAAGTTACAGTGTGGAATTGTGAAGATTAATGTGAGCAATGTATGTAAAACCGGCTGGTATTACCTGTTACACATGAGGTATTTAATACGTATGTAGGCAGATGTCAATGGCAAGTGCTGTGTCCTAGTGCAGTTGACTTAAAGGACAGATATTAGGGGATACAATAATTCTCCTTAGAAATGATGAAATTTCTGACATTCCCACATCATACCTGCTAAACTGAGGTCTTAATCTGGCAATATTTCAAATATTATTAAAAAGATGTCTGAGTAACATTTAGCAAAGGTTTATAAAGAATTAAATCCCATAGAAACATATTTTAAGACCCGCTATTTCAAAGTTTAACTGGGATGATTAGATAAAATAGTTGCTTTTTACCAACAAGAAACTTCAGTCTTTTCAAATTATAATGAAATTAAATATTATCTGATTGCCTACATTTAACATAGGTTATGTTCTTTCAATATATGTTTATTGACATTTTTTAAATTAACAGAGTAAATTTTATACTAATGATCAGGTTCTTTCAAGAAGAGAATCTGATTTTAAAAAAAAGGGAAAAAAAGAAAAGGAGTGTCAAATGGAGGTATTCTCAACAGTTGAAATCAGATGTAGAATTAAATAGTGAAATGATCTTTCTTATTACAGCAAGGAGAAAAGTAACTTGTGTTCCCTGAGCACTTCCCTACCGGAAAAATCTCACGGACATTGTGTGCGGTATATTTTCTTTAATCATCATTCACTAACTATTGCTCCTGATTTCCATGTTGTAAAAACTGACACCAAGAAAGACTAACTGAGTGAAAACAAAGCTAATCAGTGACAGAGCCGAGGTCAGAGCTGACAGATGCCAGGGCCGGTGTTGTGATCACAGATGCATGAAACCTCACTTCATCCCTGCATCGCCTTGAGAGCCCTGGACCATTAACCTATTCATTGCAAGTTTTACTGATTTGTTTTGATCTTGACATAACATAGATAAGGCACTTAAGACTTTAAAACTGATGCATGAACTAGTGATTAATGAGGTCTTAGAAAAGCAACAGAACTGCTAGACCGAATTTTGTTAGAATGCATAGGTTTTTTCAAACAGTTTTTAGGCTGACAAAGCAGAGGTCTGGATTGTAAGCTAACATAACAGAGTTTTATTATAATAACCTTGTGAGCAAGACAGAGAGATGCGATCTAAATGACAGAACAATATATAACCTCAGGACAATATATGGTCCTGAGGTTATATATTGTCGAATAATTATGCTATATTATATTATATTATATTATATTATATTATATTAAAAATGACAGTCATAGTTATGATTATGGAAATCATATCTTAATTTAGGTTTTAAAATACATAAAACAGATTTTCAAAATGAATTAAAATGATTTAGAAAATATTTTTAATGAATAACATTAGGAATTTTTAAGTTTACATAAATTGTTTAAAACATTTTAATCATAACACTGCATTCTTTGCATAATTAAGAAATTTAATTCAAGACTATCAATAGCCCTAACTGGTTTGGCTTAGTGGAGAGAGCAGAGGCCTGTGGAATGAAGGGTCCCAGATTTGATTCTGGTCAAGGGCATGTACCTTGGTTGCGGGCACATCTCCAATAGGGATGTGCAAGAGGCAGCTAGCTGACCGATGTTTCTCTCTCATTGATGTTTCTAACTCTCTATCCCTCTCCCTTCCTCTCTGTAAAGAACTCAATAAAATATATATATTTTTAAAAGACTATAAATAGAATGTTGTAGAAATTTTGAAAAGTGTATGCTCACCTCTTACTTTGGAGTAATTTATTTTTCATCTGGACAGTTAATAGATCAATGCTATCCATCTAATAGACATCAAACAGAGATATTCTTTTTCTAGAGTAAGTCTTTGAAAGTGTTAGAGTCTCTCCATAACTGAATTGGTGATGAAACAAAACACAAAAGTGTGAATTGCACCCAATAGAAAGAGTTTATTCAAAGTGTCCATGTTATAAGAAAAAATAAATTTTAAATAGAGAAAGTGGCATTTCAAAATTATATCTATTCATTTTTAACTTCTTAATATTTGCTAGCACGGGGAAAGGTAAATGTCAATGGGCTCTATGGGGGCTTAAATTGGTGAAGTAATAATCCCTCCAGTAAGCAGCTTATTATGAAAGATACAAGTCACAAAAAGGCAGAGCAAACACAGATGTCAATATGTTTTACTCAAGTTTAGAATTATTATTTATTTTTGGCAGTTCGAGTCAATTTTATTATTCTGTCTCCTTCTTGATAGTCAATTTATTGTTGAGGGCTCCCTCCATGAAGCCCTTCGCTTCAGGGGAAGTTCAAGGGAACAGTGTGCATTATTGATATTACAGAAACGGTTGTCAGTAATCAATACATTTGGAACCACATACAGGGCATATCTTTGAGGACATAATTCATCAAAAACAGACTAACTGGGTCTCTCCATGCTATTTTCATTGATTTCCTCTTTGTAGGAAGACAGGTAGGTATTCTCTATGTGACATAAGAGTTGTATTTAAAATAAAGATGTCAGTTGCTCGAAGAAAGCTCGGTTACAAAGAAAAAATAAGTGTAAGGATTCTAAAAGAGAACATTAAATTTAAGTTATTATTCTCACATTTTAATATCCTGTGCAGAAGAATGTAATTGAATGTAAAAGATTACACTTAAAAAATATCGGATTCTAAGTGTGAACTTTATTTTTGACTTACTGTGTGAAGTAGAGGTAGACAATTACTTTTAGTTAGTTTTCTTACTACAACTGCATATCTTTCTTTTAGATTTAAAATAACTATAGATATACATTGCTTCAAGCTGTATTTGGGGGGATAGTTTGAATAAAGATACTATGGAGATTTGAGAACAAGTATTTGTATACTAGTAGATGTACATTTTTATTTCCCTTGGGTAAATATCCTGAAGATAGGATTTGAGTCTTATAGTAAATATAAATTTATTTTAAAGAAATTGCCCAATTGTTTTCCATAGTGCTTAGAGTATAATGCTTATAGCATTTTTTTATTTGCATGAGCTCCACATTTTCATTTGCTCCACATTTTTACCAAAAGTTGGTATTGTCACTCTTTGTAACTTTAGCCATTCTGGGAGTTATGTATTGGTATCTCCTTGTGGTTTTAATTTGCATATTCCTAATGACTAATGAAATTGAATATTTTATGTGCTTAATAGATATTGAGATATCTTCTTTTATAAAGGTTCTGTTCAAATATTTTTCCCATTTAAAAGTATAGTTATTTCTCTTCTTATCATTGCCTTTTCACTTACTTAATGACTTTGAAGAGCGCACGTTTTACATTTTTATTAAGTAGTTTATCAATTTCCTAATGATTTGGGCATTTCAAATCATATTGAAGAAATCTTTGTCTAATCTAAGGTCATAAATATTTATGTTTTCTTTTAGAAGTTACATAATTTTAGTTTTTATATTTAGATTTGATTCATGTCAAATTACTTAATGTATTGATATATGGCATGAGATTAAGAGTCAGTGTTCTTATATAGAGATTTCCAATTGTTTCTCCACCATATGTTGAAAAGTATATTCTACCCTTACTGAATCCCTGGGACTCTGCCAAAAATCAGTTGGTTTTATCAGAGTGGGTCTTTCCATAAACTATTTATTCTGTTCCATTGATCTTTGTTCTATCTTTATGCCAATGGCACATATTGACATAATTACTGTAGCTTTAAGGTAAGTCCTGAAAGCAGGTAATAGAGATCTTCCAATTCTGTTTTCCTTTTTGAAAATTATATTGGCAAGTTTCCTTGCATTGCCATATAAACTTTAGAATCAGATTTAACCTTGAAAACCTGTTGGTATTTTGATTGATATTTCATTGAAAATATAAATCAATCTGGGAAGAATGGAAACCATACAATATTGAATCTTCTAATCTCTATTTATTTGGGCCTTGTACTCAGCAATATTCTTGTTTTTAGTATAAAGTTCTTAGACATATTTTTTAAATTTATCTCTACATGTTTTGTGATATTGATGTTATTTTAACATGTTATGGCATCGTGTTATAAATTTTATTTTCCAATTTGTTGCTAATACATAGAAATACAATTGGTATATATATTTTGATACTATATTCTATGACATTGGAAAAATTGATTCATCATTTCTTGGAATTATTTTGTATATTTCATAGGATAATTGAAACATAAGCATTTTGTCTGTGAGTAAATATAGTTTTACTTCTTATCCTAATCTTGGACCTCCACTACAAATTTGAATAGAGCTGGAGAAAGTAACAGCCACGCCTTATTTATCTTAGAGAGAAAGCATTCAGTCCTTGACCATGGATATGATTTACCTGGAGGCTTCTTATAAAAACCATGTCCTTAGTTAAGTGTTGCTTTTTTATCCAATTTTTTTTTCATTTCAGATATATTCCCTTTCACCTTTCAGAGTCCCATTTCAGTTTCTTTTTAAGTTTCTAGCATTTGTCCTTATATTGTACTTGTATTTTTCTCAACATCCTTAAGTATAGGGAGCATATTTATAATAGTTACTTTAATGCTCTGTCTCGCTAATTCTGTCTTTCTTGTCTGAATCTGTTGACTCAGTTGCTTGATTTTTCTCCTACCTATTTTCCTGCTTCTTGCATGCTTACTAATTATGAATTGGATGCCAGCCATTAAGAAAATTACAATTTTTTAGATTCTGGATTTTGTTGTATTCTTTTAGAACAAAAGTGATGGACTTCACCAAAACCGGTTTGGCTCAGTGGTAGAGATCGGCCTGCGGACTGAAAGGTCCCAGGTTCGATTCCGGTCAAGGGCATGTACCTTGGTTGCGGGCACATTCCCAGTCGGGGGTGGGCAAGAGGCAGCTGGTCGAAGTTTCTCTCTCATCGACGTTTCTAACTCTCTATCCCTCTCAATTCCTCTCTGTGTAAAATCAGTAAAAAAATATATTTAAAAAAAAAAGTGATGGACTTTGTTTAAGCATAGTTGGGTGTCTTTGAGGAGGTTTGATCCTTTCTGTATTAGTTTTTAAACTTTGTTAGAGAGGGGCCAAAGCAATTTTAATCCAGGACTAACAGCCTCAATATTAAAATGAAACCTCATTTAAGAAATCTACAAAATTCTCCATGTATTAAGGTGTCTTTTTATTCTATTGTAGTTATTGGTAACATAAGCTCTTTCTCCCCCTGCGTAATCTCTTGGAAGGTCCGGTGGTAATAGTCTGGCTTTGGAGTAGTTTGTTTTTTGTTTTGTTTTTTCCCCCCTGGCTTATGGTAGTTTTTCTTAAGAGTAAACAGATTAGCCAAAACCAATTTGGCTCAGTGGATAGAGCATCTGTCTGCAGACTGAAAGGTCCAAGGTTGGATTCCGGTCAAGGGCATGTACATTGATTGTGGGCACATCCCCAGTAGGGGGTGTGCAGGAAGCAGATGGTCAATGTTTCTCTCTCATCAATGATTCTAACTCTCTCTCCCTCTCTCTTCCTCTCCGTAAAAAATCAATAATATATATATATATATATATATATATATATATATATATATATATATTTTAAGAATAAACAGATTAAAGATTCATTAAAGAGGAAGGGACTCAACTGCAGATTTTCAGGGTCCTCTCCCTGACTCTGTACTTCATGTTACAGCGGCCCTAGACTCTGACCTCATTTCTCAGTTCCTCTTCTCAGTGAGATGGCGGGCCTCTATTTGGATTTCTCCTTCTGTGCTGTGAATTGGAAACAGGCATTAAATTGGGGAAATTTTAAGTCTCACCTTATCATTTTGTTTGTTTCGGGGATCAGCATGCTATGCTCAAAAAATGTCTGGTTTTTACAGTTGTTTGCGGCAGAATGGTATATGTGGTCCCTGTTACAATATTCCCAGAAGCAAACAGTTGTTCTCCTGTGGTTTTCTATTGCCATTTCTTGAGACATGTCTCAGGTGGCGTTCTCCCTGAAAAACTACCACTGATCTCAGTGGAGTCAAGTTCTCACTCGGCTTATCTCCATTCAGTGATTCGGTCATTGTGGCATTTAGTTTACATTGCACAGTGAGTGCTGGTTTCCTTTTTGGCCTTATGAGCTGGTATTTCACTTGAAGGCACGAACTGGGTCTTATTTATGTCTATGCTCCCAGTACTAGAAATCTCAATGTATTGAATTAAATTAATCAAACTTCTATTCCATATCAAGCAAACATCTTGCATTATTCTACTTTGTCTACATATTAAGCATACATATCTCATCTTGGTTGAGTTGTACAAATTCTTCATATATGCTAGATAAAATTACTTAGCAGATATATGATTCACAAATATTTTCTGTAATTCCTTGGGTTGTCTTTTCATTTTCTTGATATTTTAATTTAAAGCATAAGTGTTTGAATTTTGACAAAATCCAGTTACAAAGTCACTTGCACTTGGATGTTCTAAGAAACTATTGGCTAGCCCAAGAAAATCCCTTTTACCACTTACATTTGTAACTGTCATCCATTTTAAGTTAATTTTTGTAGATGGTCTAAAATATGGCTTTAACTTCATTCTTTAACAATAATATTTTTATGGGAAGAAAAGGAGGACCTATATAATACTTTCAAGAATAAATGTTATTTTAAAAGAATTCAGTTTAAAGGTTAATAAAAGAAATGAAAATTTTGCATCCTTTTTAAAAACAATTATTATTATATTATTGAATTGGGTAAACATGTAAATGTATTGAGAGAAAAAGAAAACAATAACAACTTGTTGAGTTCATATATTTATTGTAAATGTTAATTTTTTGTTTACATATAGTAGATTGACTAATGTAATCCTCAGAGAGTGATCCACTAAGCATTTTGTTGCATAAGAGTCCTAGAAAACAAGAGTATGTCTCCTAAGCAATTATATTTTTATCAATTCTCCTTACATTTCTTTCCTCCAAAAAATTATCATTCCACCTATATCATTCCAAAAAGGCAGTCAGATAAAGCCTACCTCTTCCAATGAATAATTTTAGAATTATACAAAATACAGAAACATTTATATAAATGTTTTATTTCTTTCCCACCAGAATTCTAGATTCCCAGAAGTTTTGCTTTAAAAAGTAAGATTTTAGCCTAAACCAGTTTGGCTCAATGGATAGAGCATCAGCCTGCAGACTGAAAGGTCCCAGGTTCAATTCTGGTCAAGGGCATGTACCTTGGTTGTGGGCACATCCCCAGTGGAGGGTGTGCAGGAGGCAGCTAATCGATGTTTCTCTCTCATCGATGTTTCTAACTCTCTATCCCTCTTCCTTCCTCTCTGTAAAAAATCAATAAAATATCTTTTTTTAAAAAGTAAGATTTTATAGGCTCATATTTAAAAAAGTCAACAGGATTGACTATGCCCAAGGCCTTAGGATGATCCTGAAGTTACGTTTTCTTCCCACCACCTCATAGCAGCCTTTTCAGTGAGCACCAGAGCAACGTTCACGTGAGGAATCTACTGGATGCACACGTCACGTCACAGAGTGTCAGGCTGGGCCACAGAACGTGGCCTGAAGCTCTTCTGTGACACTTGGCCTCTTGTTTTGTGTTGGGCAATGACCTTTGCCCTTCTGAAATCCCTTTTTTGAAACTCCTTCCTTGACTCCACACCTTCCCTTTGCCAGCAGATGCTGAATCAGAGACAGCCTATCGGCTCCTTGCCCTGGCTTATTCCAAGGGGCCACAGTCCTGACATCCACTTCATCACAGGAGAGGGCCATGCGCATATGCAAGAAGGCTGGGTCTCCTGGAGTTTAAGGGCAGTGCTGTTGCAGGGAAGCTATATGCCAGTGTGCTTGCATCACGCTGTGTGAACCGCCTACACTTTTCAGGAGCCGGTTGTGTGTATGCAATTTGTTCCTTGAGAAGCCATCATTCTAATACCAGGATAGCTTGGGAATGTAGGAGGAAGAACAGTTCACAGTCAGATTATAATTGTAATAACTAGTTAGACTATTTAAAAATCACTCGGCTTATTCTATATCAAAAAAACAAGCCATCTGCAATTACGTAGTTTATGCATTTTATAAGGCTTTCTGATTTCATACTTGAGACAGAACATGCTGTTACACATTCTAATATTGATGTTTAGGAAACAGTTGGTCATGATGTGAAATGCTTGCCCCAAACACTTGCAGGTTGAAGTAAAACATTCTAGTCAAATTTCTATCCAGTGTTTTTCTTTTTTACAAAAATGTTGGACATATATCACAATACTTTTATTATATTTAATTCTTTTGTTATATCCCTGATTATTATAATAGAACCTCCTGGTACTGCTCTCCAAAATTTTATTGGTGCCATTTGAAGGAAAAGTAATAGGTCTTGCTTTATATGAATTAACTTTAGGTTCAGAATTTTCCTCTAGTCTATTTTATATAAAAACTCAAAAATTATTCTATTCCACCGAAACCGGTTCTGCTCAGTGGTGAGAGCATCGGTCTGCGGACTGAAAGGTCCCAGGTTCGATTCCGGTCAAGGGCATGTACGTTGGTTTCGGGCACATCGCCGGTGGGGTGTGTGCAGGAGGCGGCTGGTCGATGTTTCTCTCTCATCGACGTTTCTGGCTCTCTATCTCTCTCCCTCCCTCTCTGTAAAAAATCAATAAAATATATATTTTTTTAAATTATTCTATTCCATGTGACAACTGGGAAGTAAATAATGTTTCTACAAGTAAATATAGGTTTACTGATATAAACTTTAGTTCAGTTTTATACTGTTTATAGTATAAACTAAGTTATTCAAGATATATATGCCTTAGATGTAGTATGGAAAATACCAATTACACTGATAGTCTTGATCATAGAGTAACACAGGAGTCTGAAATGAAAGGAACAGGGTAGAAATAAATAAGTTGAAGACTCATTGGCATTGATATATATTTTTTAAATGCTTATGATACAAGTGATTTTAGTTTTACAAAACCAGTTAGTGATCTGTGTCACTGTATAATAACACCACTTATTTTCAGTACTTTTATTATGTTCAAGGAACCTTATATTGTAAAGATTTTCCGGGATAGATAATTTAAACTTTACAATCAACAACATTATTTGTTTCTATTTCAAGTTGTAGTCTATCACATTTATTTTTTTAATGGAATATGGAAAAAATATTTTATAAAAATCACTTTTTGCCCTATCCATTTTGGCTCAGTGGATAGAATGTTGGCCTGCAGACTGAAGGGTCCTGGGTTAGGTCTGTTCAGGAACATGTACCTTGGTTGCATGCTCTTGGCCCTGGTGGGGGGCATGCAGGAGGCAACCGATCAATGTGTGTCTCTCACATCAGTGTTTCTCTCTTCTACTCTCTCTAAAAATCAATAGAAAAATATACTTAGGTCAGGATTAAAAAAAAAAAAAAAGAAAGAAAGAAAGAAAGAGAGCCAAAACCGGTTTGGCTCAGTGGATAGAGCGTTGACCTGCAGACTGAAAGGTCCCAGGTTTGATTCCAGTCAAGGGCATGTACCTTGGTTGTGAGCACATCCCCAGTAGGGGGTGTGCAAGAGGCAGCTGATCGATGATTCTCTCTCATTGATGTTTCTGACTATCCCTCTCTCTTCCTGTAAAAAAAAATAATAAAATATTTAAAAAAAGGAAAGAAAAGAAAAAGATACATTGTTTATGTGTATAAGCGTAACCAATGGCACAGACAGCAGAGGTGTGAGGGCATGGACTGGGGGATGGGAGGGGCTGGGGAACAAGGAGACATAGGTAACACTTTCAACAATAAATAATTTAAATAAAAAACTATTTTTAGTTAGAACACTGCTTTTATTCCTCTTATTTCCCTCCTACATCCTATCTCTATTTTTTGCAAATGTGCTTACATTCTCTGCATTTCATTCTACACCACAGAGGACAAACAGGGCAATTTCTGTTTCTGTGCGCATCGTCGCAGATGGGGATTCCTTCAACCTGAGCCGCAGCGGATCCCACACGGTGGGCCGCCATCTGCATGGTGCTCTCCTCACCCTCTCCTCTGCAGTTCCCTCGCTTTCTTTAGCAGCTCATTTGTATAGCATGACACGTTAGCAGCAGTTTTCCTCCAGCCAGCCTGCTTAGGATCTAGAGCGGATAAATGAAATCATAGATCTGCTTCTCGCTCCGCATTGCTGCCAAGCCCCGTATGCGGCTGCCTATCTTTGTATCATTCCAACCTCCATGGCAACTTTTTACCAGTGTTATATTTTTGCCAGCATTTTGCCTTTGCACTCATTGATGGAACGTGCTCGTCACATGATATCCTCAGCTTTCCTGACAAATGGAGTGTTTGGATCTGTCACTGCATTTTACTAACCCCTTTGGATTCCAATGGATCCATTTGCCGCCTCTATGCAAATGTGCCTTTTGCTTCCTTTGGGTATCTCAGTTTGTAAATCTGAGATGTCTGGTTGGATGTCATCATTTTTAAGTACCTATGTAAACGAGTCACTATCTTTATAAAATTAATAAATGATTGAGCTACAGGTGTTAGATCTAAACAGCTAAAAGTTTCTTTGTGTGTGTTTGTTTGTTTTCAGTCAAATGGCTCTATTGCCATCAATTTTCACACAAAAATATTTGATTGGTTTGCCCTCTGTGTTCATAAATTGTGATTTGGAGTGATACAGAGCTATGTGTACTGACATCAGAGTAAAATATAATCTTGCTTATATTTGAACTGAAATATGCTGAATTATAGCCTCACACTCAGAATCGCTCAATCTTCTCTTTCTCTTCATTATATATAAAATGACTTGTGATCATCCTACTTTTATATGTTACTAGACAACAGTATTCCAGCTTTGGCTTAAATACCTGATGAGGTTGCTATTCAGACAGATATATAGTTTATTTATAATAAATAATCTTAAAGATTCTTATTTATTAATTCTTTTATTAAAAAAACACACACACACACTTGAGTATTTTTGTTCTGAGAAATTGGATCCAGGCACAATCATGAACAGCAGTTGAGTTGAGTGTCTAGAACAGTAAAGGTAATGGGGAAATTGTAAGCCCTTCCTAAATGTCTCTAGTCTTGCATGAATACAATTAAATACCCATTCCAGAAAGTCCTTGTGAATAATTCAGTGAAGAGCCATTTTGTCTGTTTCTTTTATTGTTACTTTTAAGTATTAGTCTTTTTCATATTTCCCTTAACGTGAACAATTCATCAAAAAATGAACAGTTCATAAAATTCTACTTTACTAAATTGTTATACCTGGGATTTGCTATCTTTATACGTGTACCACTTAATTATCAGCTCCTGAGTTATTTCATGCACATGTACAGTACAAGAAAACAGCAGAAGCTTCCCGTTTCAGAGTTAAATGTGATTATTATACACAGCTCACTGTATACTCTAGTAGACATTGTTCAGTTCAGAACACAGCACAGGAGGTAATGAAATGTTTTTCTCCCCAACATATGACTATGTCTCCTTTCTAGCAATTCACAGTGTCAGACTTACTCGCAGAGAAAATGAAAGAAGCTTCAACTATGAAAGACTCTAAAAAGCATTCAAAAGGAACTAACTATTCTATATACAGGTGTTTTATTTTTTTAAATTTTTTTTCCATCACTATTTAACCCCTCTTCCACCCCACTAGCCCCTGCAATCACCACATTGCTGTCCGTGTCCATAGTTCAATTTTTTTTTCTTTTTTGCTCAATAAGTTATTTAGAGATCAAACCCAAAATTTCCAACTATATAATAAATTTGCTTACATATAGAGAAAATGGTTAAAATATGTTTTGTGATGTTCAGTTTGCTGTGTCTTTGCAGATAATAAATGTTGAGGATAAGGAACATGTAGGCTTTCGATTGTTTCAAAACTCTCTTTGTAAATGTCCCCAGCTTTTCTACACACAAATACATATCAAACTGGTGTGCATGTTTCCCACCACACACTTGAGGGTAAACTGTTTTAACTTGTGAAGCACACTTTTGTTGTCACTAGGAAAGAAAAGACTGCGCATTGAAATGAGCCTTAGGAAAGTTCTTGTGAGTCAATAACAAGCTCTCTCCACCCCCATCCCCCCCCAAAATAAAAGCCTCCTAAATTTTTTTTAGCTCCTAGAACAGTAGTGACATATGACTCCAGAGTGATGGAGTTCGATGGAAAATCCCTGTCCAAGACCTTAGACTTACATTTAACCTTGCTCTCTTTAGAAATATATCAACATCAATCATCCCAAAGTAATGTGATTTGATAAAGTCTCTGCTATTGCTATTTTGCTTCTTTAAATATTGTGCAATAATTGGCTTAGAAAAAAAAAAAATAAAACCTGCATATGTTACCAGCCTGTATACAGAGCACACCTAAAAAAAGAGCAACCTTAGACGTGATAAGGTGAAACTTGTATCTGATTCCATAAATTTTGCCTCCTAGACATGAAATAACTGTTTTCCCCAGTTATTATCATATCATTTGACACCATTGATTTCTTTTCATTTACTGCATAATTTGCTTAGTTTTCCCTTTTTTTAAAAAAAAATTGACATAATTTTAGCATGGTCCCCTTAGCAGCTACTGCTGGGAACTAATGCAGAATAGGCATTGCATATTGATTTCTCAACATCACTCCTGGACCGGCTTGATAAATTGCCTGATGAGCTTCCATATTGTAAATTTAGGAGGACTTGAAGCAATGCTTTTTTGTGTAATAATTCATAAAAATACTATCTCCAAAAGAAAAAGAAAACTGGTGTCTAACTTTATCAACCTAGTTGAGGTGCATACATTCACACGGTACAGGATACAATACAAATGGACAATTCAGTTCACACCTCAAATCCCATGTCTACTTTGTTAGACATCACCACATTTCTGGATTAATTTCTTGTTATTATTGTTAAAATATTCCTTTATTATTTTATTTGAAGCATTATTATGCAGCGGTCTCTGAGAAATCAGGACCTAAAGTCATTCACCCTTTCCTTCAGCCACAGAGCTGGTGTTTGTATGGGCTGCTTTGCTGGGTATTTACATGTAGCTGTGGCCCTAACTGGTTTGGCTAAGTGGATAGAGCATCGGCCCGCGGACTGATTCAATTCTGGTCAAGGCCATGTACCTTGGTTGCAGGCACATCCCCAGTAGGAGTTGTGCAGTAGGCAGCTAATCGATGTTTCTCTCTCATTGATGTTTCTGACTCTCTATCCCTCTCCCTTACTCTCTGTAAAAATCAATAAAACATATTTTTAAAAAATAAATGCAGCTGTGGTGAAGTCAAGGCAAATACACAAAGAAACAAACCAACAGAACTTTGAGTTTAGTTTGTAAAGACCTGGGCTCATCTCTTGTCGATGACCTTAATCTCACCTAACTTCAAGCCTTTGTAGGGGGAGGTGCCCGCTAAGCCTAAAATGCTTTTGGATGTATGAGGCCCTTGGCTGCCAGCCCAGGCATCTGTCCAAAAACCTGACACACACAAAGGGCTGGTTTATTTACTTACATAGTCATCGAGTTAGGAGGGGAGGTAGGAGACTGTTGGACAAGTGCTAGAGAACTATGAGAGTAGAGATAAGAAGACAAGAAATAATAGGGCAGTAGTACCATGGCAGAGGGTGATGGAGATAAGATAAGAAAGGAAGGTGATAGAGAACTTGACCTGGAGGCAAAGTATGACACCACCAGAACAGGGAGCTTTCCTTGGTTTAACAAAGAACACAAAGTGAGTTTGCAGGAAGTAGAGAGCAGGAATGAAAGGGCCTGAAAGAGCCCCCACCACACCCCAAAGGCAGAACCTACCCCCAGGCTCCTCCCAGGTGAGGAGGTCAGAACAGATGCTGTTGAGCAGACAAGTCCTGAGCGCAAGAGGGGTGACCTGGGGGGCTGGAGAAGGGGCAGGAAATCCCCCAGATACAGCAGTGGAAGAGGAGCCCATAGGCATGTTTTGTTCTGAAGTTATTAGGGGCGGAGAGCTTTTTGGATTTATTGTGTTTTGGGTGGTTATGCCCCATAATGGCTAAGAGCATGGGCCCTGGAGCCTGTCTGCCTGGGTGGAATCTGAGCTTTTATACTTACTCGGTGTTTCCATTCTGGAAATTCACCTATTCTCTATGCCTCCATTTCTTACAGAAAAACAAATGGGTAACAGTACCTATTTCATACTCTTGTTATGAGAATTGGATGAGTTAATACATCGTAGGAAGAGCCTGTTCAAAGCCTGGCTATAATAGGAGAGAAGAGATAGTTATGTATTTGGCTGATCTAGATGTAACTTTGCTTAATCCTGCTTATAATTGAGACAGTATGTAAGGGGCAGGTGCCAAAAATTCAGTCACTGAGATGAACAATATTTAAATGAAATAATTTAAAATAAAAACTAATGCAAAAAATCTGTTATGAACAAAATGTCCAAGTTTCAAATAAAAGCAAGGATCCATCAGCATATTCATATAGATGTCTGTCACAGCTTCCAATTGGCTGAGATCATCATTGAGTAACAAAGCAATTGGTATTTTTAATTTTTCACTTACTGTTGACATTCAATATTATATTAATTCCAGGTGTTCAGCACAGTGGTTAGACATTTATATAATTTATGAAGTGATCCCCCTGATAAGTCTAGTACCTACCTGGCACCAACAAAGCCATTGTTCTTTAGTCCATTGGAATGTTGTGGTTAATATTCACCAATAGGACAACACATGCCTACTGTTGTTTATTTTCAACTTATCATTCTTGCTATTTACCCATTGTCACAACTATAATTAAATAATTAAATATGTGTATACAAATATATATGTACTCGTGGCCGGGTACATGTATTTGTGCACATTGAAAGGAAATTAATTAGAGAAAATATTTTAATATCACTATTCTCCCTTTCTCTATAATAGAAGTGTCAACCAAATTCACGACCAACAATGACAGATCAAAACACACTCATGTGATTGGCGCCAGTGAGAGCTTTATATGTATCATGCATGCGCTAGTCAACTTAGTCTTTTATAGAGAGAGAGTAAACTTGCTTAATTAGACCTGCTTTCTGATTTAGCTAAACTTTTTCCAGCCCAGTGAAGCACCCCAACTTCTCTTTCAGGTAATTGTCAGAAAAACAGCAATAAATATCAACACGAAGCAGATTAATATTATAGATAACACAGGGAGAACAAAGGATAAGATATTTAACTGCAGCAGTGTTTGACTATATTGTGCACAGTGAGAAAACCTGAAGCATTTTCAAGGTCCACCATTTCTTACTTCTTTTCAGTTGGGTTAAATTTCTAAACTTTCTAAATCTTCATTTTCTGGCTTATGAAAAGAAAATAAGATTCTACCGAGTCTCCTATCTACCTACTCCAGGACTTCTGTGAGGATCAAATGAGATGAGGCACGGGAAAATGCTTCACAGACATTTGGTTAAAGTGTGAAATGTTTGCACCTGGCTATAAAGGAAGTCATGATCCTGGGCTGAAGAAACTGCAAGGAGGCTAGTGGCTAGGGAGAGGAACCCTTGCTAAGTGATGTAATGATGTAATGGTTCCCACAGAGACCGTTTCTGGGCTGGGCTGGGGGCCACATTTTGTGTCATGGAGTCTTGGCTGTGATTTGGTGGGCTGTCACTCCAGGGTGGTGGCAGGGCCTGTGTCCCACTTGGGGGAAGCTGAGTGTGCTTTGTGGGCACCAGATCCATGGTGCCATATCTCTGTAAATGGCCTGTGCACATCAAGGCAACTCCTGCATTGAATGTCTGCCCCCTGGTGGTCAGAGAGCATCATAGCAACCAGTGGGACAGTTGGACACAGCATATTAGCTTTAGATAGATAGATGATAGATGATAGATAGATAGATAGATAGATAGATAGATAGATAGATAGATGATAGATAGAGATAGAATATGGTTATATGCTCAATTTAAAAACACAGTGCAAAAATACATTTTGGCAGTGAGTAATGATACTCTGTGAGAGACTAGAAGATAACCTTAAGAAATAGGTCACTCACACACCAAATAATTTTGTTCCTCTATCCAGTGAACATACATTGAGTGGTTACTGCAAGCCACACCCCAAATATGTTAGTGAGGGTTTTCATCTTTCTGATCAATGATTTCCCACTTTTCTTCATTACATGGAAATCTGATATGCAAAACAGAACACACATGATTTCCTCTGGTCCAATGGGAGTCAGGGCACCCCTCCCCCTGCCTAACTTGGTCCTCTACCTACAACCTTGGCCACTGAAGAGACTCTAGACTCCAATAGCTTAAAAAACACAGCATTTTAAACAAATTATTGTTCAAGAACTCTCTTAACATGAATAAAATGTAATCCTCCAAAAGACAAAAAAAATACGCCTACCTAGGTTCAAGTCTGTAGGACAGTGTTTCCCAAAGTGTGGTATGCATACCCCCAGGGGTATGGGAAGAGTTTGGTGGGGGTACGTGTTGCACCGGAGTTCGGTGGGGATATGCACTGCACCGTGCTTAGCTGCGCCTAATTCTACGTCCTCATGAGTACAAGGGGTACTCAGCATTACAAAAATTATAGAAGAGGTACACATATGTCAAAAGTTTGGGAAACACTGCTGTAGAAGAACATATGGATTTTTAACCTAATGTGTCTGTACCCTCTCCCGAGCTTTGCCTGGAAGTAAGAACCTGCCCCTCCCTGACCAAGCTCCTGTGCCAGGAACCACGCCTCTGCCCCTCCCTGGGCACTCAGAAGGTTTGTGTCTCTATTTGGGCCCATGCAGACTCTAGGGAGAGTCTACAGAGTCATTCAGATGAGTTCTCCGTCCCTATATTTGTTAGCCATTGCTCTTCAAACAAACACAGGGAAGACAAAAACAGAGCTCTTGCTGGGGTTTTATTGAGCAATTGCTGTTCATCGATGGAAAGCCTAAAGATCAAGAATCCCTAAGCCTGTCCCATTGCTAGCTGGAGACAGTGGCCAGGCCCATAGAATATTTTTGCTTCTATGGCATGTGTGAGATGGGAGACACATTAATAATGAGAGGGGTTGTAGGTCAGAATCACTCTGCATCCTAGATGCCATTATCTGCTGATTTAGCCGGGGTGGAAACTGCTGAAAATAATCCTTTTTGTGCCCTTGTCAGTGGCATCAGCCCAGAGCTATAGAAAATCGGCTCTCCCCGAGTCAGATAATCATTACAAAGTGAATTTAGTTCCCGACTCAATCTAAGTAATTGGACGGAGATACTTGATAGGTATGGTGAGGATTATCTTAAGTTAAAGCCCTCTGGTATATAAAAAGGCACTAAGTGCCCCTAATAATGGAGTCGGAGGTGGGCCTGGGTGAATTCCCCTTCAAAGGGGAGGTAGGTGATCACTTAAAACCCAGGCTACCCCCAGAGCTGTGTCTCCTTTTCCTGGGCTCTGGCGGGTGGCAGGGGTTCAGCCCTCTGGGCCTCTCCTGGCAGCTCACAATGCTGATTACCCAGCGGGCTCGGAGTCCTGGTGGGGAGGAAGCAGGATGGTGGCGGCTGCTCCCTGGGGAGGGACATCCTGTGAAAACACCAAGGTTGAAGACTGTCATCTTCACAGCAGGGGGTGCATTTTCGTAGAAATTAATGAAGCAAGCCGGGCAAAAAACTGTGTGCGAGCTCCATCTCCCCTAGAGTAAGATGCCAATTCAAAGGGCTTTTGAAGCCCCAGAATGAAAGTTGAAGAAGAGAAGACTTTTTAGTTTTTTGACACAGATAATAGAGGCAACCCCAGCATCGCGCATCTTCCATTGAAATGCCGAGAAGTGGGGCGGGTGTCACTCCAGCAGGCTCAGCAGCAGCTCCTCCACAGCCCGCCTCCCCAGGCCCAGGCCCTGTTCACACAGGGACCGTGGAAAGCCGCAGCCTGCTCCTTCCTCCAAGGAGAGAGGGGTAAGGAGGGAGCGAGGATGGTCTGTTTTTAGGATGAGATGAACCTATACAGTGAGTGGCTTTGACCCTGACAGAAGGGTCTGGGTGAGAAGGAGAAGTAGAATGTCTCTGGACATTCTCTAAGAAGCGTTCTGCTGGGCAGGAGGGGTGGGTGGGTACAGAACTGGATTCCCTGCACAGCATGGTATTAAATGAGGCAGCCACTCCAGAGGGGAGGGGAGAAGGATGTGATCACCTTAAAGGAATGCACAGCTCTTCTGGAGAAGGAGGCATTACACTTTCTTAGAGGATGTGCCCGCAGATAGTTTGAATGAGAGTGACAGCCACGGTAAACACTGCTGAGGCTTCATAATTACCTCCTCTAACCATGGAGTTAGATGGAGGAGAAGTCTGACGCAGAACCCTTTCTACCTCAGGTGTATTTGCATGCAGACAGCTCAGAGTACAGTAATCACAACAGCTCCTGTGTGCGCAGAACCTTCTAGACACACACACTCAGCGCACCCACATGAGCACTTCCATCTGAAGGCCGCTGAGCTCCTGTGTAATCTGCTTCTTTATATCAACCATGGGATGTGACTTCCGGCAGTTAGGCAGTTTGCCCAAGAGAAAACAGAAAAGTCTAACTATTTCCTTGCTTCATTTATTCATTCATTGATTCCTTTGTTCATTGATTCACTCATTCAGCCATTTACTTACTCAAAGAGTATTTCTGAGGTTTCCACCATGTGTCAGTTGTATCCTCCTTTCCCCCTCATCTCTGGTTCTGTGGCCCTGAGCAAGTCCCCAGATACTTCTTGGTCTTCTGCTTCCCTCAAACAAGAAGAACAGCAGAGGAGAGAGCGGTCTGGAGGGAGACTGGGGGCTTGACTAAGTGGTCTTTTGAGATCCTGTCTAGCCTTAATATTTATGCTTCCATTAAGCTCTTCTGTATCCTTCCCATCAACTTAGACTTACTAACATCTACACTTGCCTGATCTGTTCCTCCCTTTTGCTTATTTTGCATATGAATGTTCAGGGGAAATGCAAAGTAAAATAGGTCAAATTGTTTTGTGTTGGTTTTTTTTTTTTTTCCTAGTAAAATATTTGGAATACAAATGCACACACAGAGTGTCTATGTACCTATTTATCTAAAGGATTTTTTTCATGTCAAATATGCAAGGTCACCCAAGTATGACCTGACTGTTGCTCCCAGATGGAGCTTTAAAACAAAACAAACAAAATAAAACAAAAAATCATGGTCTTATACACATAGAATATTGTTATCAGGACTTGAAGACTTCAGTCACCAAATTGCTGTTAGCAGCAACAACCAAAAATTCGAATTAGGGAATTGAAACACATTAGGTATTTCATGTGGGGGTGAAACATTGTCGCTGATGATATTCCCAATTACTCACAGGTATTTATTCATTCTGAGGCATGCGAGCACTTCCAAGGAGGAAAACTGGAGTCCACAATTTTGGTTTTATGTCTGAGTGCGGGTTGAGAGATTTTTAATAAACTAATCATCTCTCTGCCCCTTGCAGAAAGACGGTGCCTATTTAAATCATAAATGATGGGGAAATATTCTTGTACACGAGAACCACACTGGTTATAGTGCAAGTTGTCTTCAAACATCCCATAAAAATTATAATCATATCAATTAAATGCTACTGGCAAATATTTCAATTATCCTTAATGGGACGGAGCTTACAAACGAGCCTGTTGGGAGGCGACTGGTACTTTATGGGCAGCCATTCTCTTGAAAAAGCAGCAATTATAGTTTCAGTCATGAAAATCAGTCCATAAAATGCAAATGCGCCACCAGCTTGGAGTTTATTTTAACGTAACATTATCATGCCGTATTTTAATAACCTTACTATTTCCTTCTGAAAAAAGCCATAAAAACACCAATTTAAAGACACACATTAGTGCGGACTGGTATTAAAATGTCATCTCTAAGTGGACTCGGGGTTTCTTTTGTGATGTCCCTGCCTCCCTGTGCCTCCTGTTAGGTCTAGCTACTGGATTATGTACCTGCTGTCACCACACAGGGTATAGGCCAGCTGTAGAGATCACGGTGGCAATCCAAACCACTGAGCAGCCCAGGCACATGTGCAAGTTTCAGGCGATCATTGTCTTTAAGTTCAGTTGTTTGCTTTAAAAACGACACTGGCCATTTCCAGTTCTTTCCTTTCATTGAAGACAGATACGTTTATTAATTTGCTCGGTAAAGAGCATTCTTTCCCTTCCACAGACTGTGAATGCATCAGGGGATTTAAGTGTAGGTGTCTGGGCTCTCACTGGAGGACAGGTTATTGAAACATCTGCCGCCCCATAAGCCGCTCTGTGCTGGCCATGCCACATGTCCTTTTCTACTCCAGCGGGCAGAATTGCCCAATCTAAATTTCTGCTCAAGTGTTTGATGGCTTTCACGCTGAGCTCAAACTGTTAATGCTTCCCTGAGAGAATAGAATTGAAAGGGGACTTAATCTAAAATAACAAAATAGAATAAAGGTTTTACATATAAATGCCCCGCGCACATTCTTATGCTAGTTTTCTTGTCTGGATGCTATGTGTAGGAGAGTGCAGTGGCAAATTGCAGACATTCCGAATCAGAGCTGATTGCAACAAACATTCTAAATAAATGAATTCTGTGTGTCCTCTGCTACCCAGGGAATGCATTGTTGAAGCCAAAGGGGAGAAGTATTTTGTAAAGCTGTTCCTAATACTAACTTTTAATTCCGTGCTGTTATTTTAAAGAGTGGCATTTTTTCAAATGCCACGTTAGGTGACCATTATGAATATGCTGCAAAGTGCTAATTGGAATAGAGGAGATACAGAAAGCTTAGATTTGCACCTCAGCTTTCTCTTGTAGAGCCTGGTGCTGCATTTGATTGCACATTGCAAAGCAAATAACAAGTTACCTCTGCATATCATGGCTGTGAAAACTAGGAGCATTTGGAGAGAAATCCTCTGGGTTTTTTTGCCAAAAAGAAATATTAAAAAAAAAGGGGGGGGGTTGGATTATGTCTGTCTGTCCAGTGCTCCTATCTTCATTTCTCTAAAAATCGGTCCACTATTTCACTTTCAAAAATGTTCTCTTTCTCAGTTAAAGAGACATGGGAGGAATTGCAGTGCTTTTGTGAAAATGATAATAGGACTCATTTTAACCTAAATCTTAATTTATCCTAATTTGTTGATGCTGAAAAGGTGAATATCTTTTGACCTGTTCTCTATGTATATATTTTTCTTTATATGAACAGATTTTAAATATAACAAAAAATTTACATTTCAAGATGTAAGTTCAGTTTCTTTGCTAATAATGTGAGAATAACACTGCTCTAATGCCACTCATAGGATGGGTGTTGGGTGGGAGATAGAACATTTTGAAAGTGCAGTGTAAAGTTTTAGCTCCAAATCACTGTGTTTTCAATAATTAGAAATCACAGTGACCAATCGCTGTATTTATATCTTGTTAATATCACTTTGTGATCATAGAAATAAAATTATTATAGCTAACTTTAATATACCTGCAGCTCCAGCTGTGAATTCATCCAGCTATGAAATCAATACCTATAAACTGCATTGCTAAGAAACGTACCATACTACTAAGTAAAAACACATGCTTTACCACCTAGAAATAGTTGTTCAGGCAGCAGGTCACAAAAAGTGTGTGTTTGAGAACATAAGGCTTATATTTATGTCTCTATTAATAAATAATAGAAAAGTGTCTAACAAACTAGATTTAGGCTGGGCAAGATTAAATCAATAATTAAATTAAGAAAGAGATTCATTTTTTTATTGACACTTGCTACCATAGTTTGATGTTAGCCAAACATAAAATTCAGTGTGAATTTAAGTGTATTGGACATTTTAATGTGGGCCATCTTATTAAATATACATGAATAAAACACCGTACTTGTGAATTAAGTAGTGATATTCTAGAATAGATGTCCTCTGTGGATGAGTTGGCTGTGTTATTTAAGTGATGTTTGTTTTTTGTTGTTGTTTTTTGCCAAAATTAATTTTAAAAATGTATTATAAAGAGAAATCCCCAAGCTCTCTGGTATAATTAAAAAAAAAATTATATTTCTTTGAATGGCAAGGTTGGTAAAGTTGATAGATTCTAGCAGCATTGTACCAAAAATAAAGACAGAGAAGTAGTTATGACTCGCAATGGAAAATTCATATTCAAAGCTGCAGATTTTTCATATAGTATCAGGTATTTGTCATGAAACCACTGAAGTAAAACTGACTTTTAGAAATTCTCCTGGACAAGTCAAAATTAAGTAGCTAAAGTTTAAATACTTTAGGATAAGGCTTTAAGAATGTTTAATTAACAGTTTTAAGAAAAAAATAACCAAAAATAATCTGTTATTTTTGGCTCAAAAAAAAAAAAAAAAGAAAGAAAGAAAGAAAGAAAGAAAGAAAGAAAGAAAGAAAAGAAAAAGAAAAGAAAACCAAACAAACAAAAGAGGAAAAAACAAACCCTCATTGTTTTGCATAAATACCAGGAGTAATACAATCTACCTGTAAGGCCTTCACACCAGGCAGAAATGTACCAAATTAAAACTTCCTACCACGCCGGGACCGGTTTGGCTCAATGGATAGAGCGTCGGCTTGGGGACTGAAGGGCCCCGGGTTCGATTCCGGTCAAGGGCATGTACCTTGGTTGCGGGCATATCCCCAGTAGGGGGTGTGCAAGAGGCAGCTGATCGATGACTCTCTCTCATCGATGTTTCTAACTCTATTTCTCTCCCTTCCTCTCTGTACAAAAATCAATAAAATATATTTATTAAAAAAAAAAAAAAAAAAAAAAAAACTTCCTACCACATCCATCCCCCCTCCTCAGCGATGACACTTACAAACAGTTTGTGCTGTTCCCCGGACCGAGTTCCCTATAGATATATGGCTTCCCATGTTTCAGTAAATGGCCCCTATGAACTGAGGGAACAAATAAGTGCGACTCTTTCAAAAGTTCAACAGTCCTATAAGGTAATGATTATCATCTCAGTTTTTATGCTGATGAGCCTAGGGCACAGCGGGTACTTAATTAACTTGAATAAAGCTACGGGACCAGAAAATGGCAAATTAGGCAATCTGGCTCTAAACCCGTGCTCCCGAGGACTGCCTCCCTGCCGCCTGCACAGGCCTCAGCTGCACCACAGGCCCGCTGTGAGGTGCTAGGCCTGTTCTCTCTAAATCTCAGCTCATCTTTTGCAAGAAGAGAGGTGTCATCCTATGTATCTAGCACACGGGATGTGCTCAGTGAAGGTGGGCTATCATTATTCCTACCATGTGTTTAATAGTTATGGTCACACCTTCTGGCTGAAAGGTCTAGAAGACAGATCTCTAGAAATGCTGTTGATCAATGTTTCAGATTGGTTCTTTCTTATGACGTTTGTTAGCAATGAAAAGGCATCCAATCCGCTCCCATAGAGATGAATGTCAACACAATTAGGAAGTATTGATCAATAATCAGTCGTCCAGAAAGTCAAATTGACTGCCTTCCCTGAGAGGAAAAGTTGGGGGTAATCTCTTCTTTTAAAAAGCAAGTGAATTTCTCCCTCCTTTTTACAATTTGAGCTGAAAATCATTCTACGTATTTCTCCTCCCTCCTATCCCTTCCTTCACTAACATAAAATGCCATTTGCTTTAACTTCCGGATCCTGTAAGTAGCTTGCTCTTCAATTGTGCTTCACTATAGTCCACATTCATTGGTTCATTCTCATCATTGAAAGTGGTGGTTTACAGTTCCAGTACACAGCCCTAACCAGTTTGGCTCAGTGGATAGAGAGAGCATCAGCCTGTGGACTCAAGGGTCCTAGGTTCGATTCCAGTCAAGGGCATGTACCTTGGTTGCGGACACATCCCCAGTGGGGGGTGTGTAGGAGGCAGCTAATTCATGTTTCTCCCATCAATGTTTCTAACTCTCTATCCCTCTCCCTTCTTCTCTCTAAAAAATCAATAAAATATATATTTTAAAAAAGAAAGAAAGTTTCCGTGCACAGGTATGGACTGAGATCAATGTGGAAATAAAATGCGCTATTATTTCAGAGAGAGAATTCTTCACTGTAAGGCAATGGTCTGATTTTTTATATACATGTGCCCTGAAACTGAAGCATTAAATAGATGCTTTGTCGACAACTGAGGAAAATTCTCCTTCTCTCTCCTTTTGCACTGGGAAAAAAAAGGGCTACTTTACATGAAACATATTCCCATGTTTCCTTTCCGTTACTTTTGATTTAATTAGTTTCTAGAAGATCTATTGGAGTTTTGTGCCTGTATATTTTTACCATCCCTTTGTTTTATATGTCTCTACAATTTACCATTGTTTAAATATATTCCCATTCATGGACTAAAATCCCAAGGAAGAAAGCAGGCATAAATACAAAGGGAAGAAAGAAACAGCCATTCACAGGCAATGAGTCTTCCTGAAAAATGATATTCAAGTACCCAGAGTCTGCTAGGAACCATCCACCTTGCATACCACAAAATAGAGGGCACTCTGAGTGCTAAGAAGATTCATCGTGTGTGCGTGTGTGTGTGTGTGTGTGTGTGTGTGTGTGTGAATGCATAATACTGCCCTTTTCAGGCAAAAAGACAAATATTTTACAAAAATATAAAAATACCACTGTAAGTGACTATGTCTGAATTTTTCTGACAGTGTGTAAAGAAAATTTGTCTTAATTTTAACTTCCAGCTTGACACTGGACAAACATTTCCCCAGTAGCTTCCGAGTGAACTGTCCAGAATAGGTATCTATCTGTCTTGCCAGTTGATACTGCCTCTTTGTAAAGGTGTTTTGCAACGACTGTTTTTGCAGCTGGAGACGGCTGAGACACATCTATGGGAGCGGCGCAGTTTGACCTCGTGTTGTCACAGGGAGAGTGCCGGCACTGTGGTGCTAACTGAGTGAACCTGTGTGGGGAGGCAGGCAGGGGCAGTCATGATCACTCTGAGGGTAAATCCTCAGCTTCAATAAGGTGGGGCTCTTCCATGCCTGTCACCGGGCCTGAGACACCATTCTGCGACAGAGCTTTACAGAAAACACCTTAAGAATTAAATACAAGCCCTAACCGGTTTGGTACAGTGGAAAGAGTGTCAGCCTATGGACTCAAGGTTCCCAGGTTTAATTCCAGCCAAAGGCATGTACCATGGTTGAGGGCACATCCCCAGTGTGGTGTGTGCAGGAGGCAGATGATGGAAGTTTCTCTCTCATCAATGTTTCTAGCTCTCTCTCTCTCTCCCTTCCTCTCTGTAAAAAATCAATAAAATATGTTTAAAAAATAACTAAACACAAAAGATGTGGACTATCCCATGCTTATAGCCAAATAATTTAGTTAGGACAGATACTTTTTTTCAGAACTAATTTCAAGTTGTAAGCTAATTGCTTTTCTACTTATTGTGATTTTTTTCCTTGAATTTTCTCAGATATGTTTTATTTTAAATATATTTTATTGATTTTTTACAGAGAGGAAGAGAGAGGGATAGAGAGTTAGAAACATTGATGAGAGTGAATCATCTATCAGCTGCCTCTTGCACACTCCCTACTGGGGATGTGCCCTCAACCAAGCTACATGCACTTGGGCAGAATTGAACCTGGGACCTTTCAGTCAGTAGACCAATGCTTTATCCACTGAGCCAAACTGGTTTTGGCATCAGGTATGTTTTTATTATATGCATAATGATAATAATTTATACTTGATTTGGCTTTTTACCCTCTCAGGTCCTCAAAAATACCAGCTGGTAAAGAAAGGTAGTGGAAGTGATATCCACAGAGATCTCATCTGTGTTGTTCATCTTATAAAAATTATTGCCCCGCTGGTGTGCCCCATTGTTAATTGTTGACCTAAGAACCAAAAGGTTAGGGTTCAATTCCTCATCAGGACACAGACCGAGGCTGGGGGCTCGATCCCCAGTAGGAGGCATTCAGGAGGCAGACAGCCAATAATTCTCTCTCTTCACTGATGTTTCTATCTCCTTCTCCCTTCCTTTCTGAAATCAATTTTAAAAATTTAAATTAATTAAACATTATTTTATTGTGCTTTTTTTTCATTTGTTATTTTTTTTTACATTTAATTTTTTTATTATTTAAAGTGTTACAAATAGTAGTACATATGTCTCCTTTTTTCCCCCCATTGACCTTCCCCCGGCTTCCCCTACCCTTGGGCTCATGCCCTCATCCCACCCACCCCCAGTGTCTTATGTCCACTGGTTGTGCTTATATGCATGCATACAAGTCCTAAACTTCTCTTCCACCAGGCCATGCGGAAATTGGTCCATGCCGGGCGTGGTTCCTCCCAGCAAACTTCCCTCCTCAGGCATCTTTTCTGAGAACTCACAGCTTGTGGGGATCTGTGATTTCCTAGGTGATGCCCTGTGCATAGAATACCTACTTTCAGCAAAAGGAAAGGTGCAGGAAACACAGCAAAAGGTGTTTCCAGTGCTATCCTTCTGCCCAATGCGGGGCCAGTGCCTGCACATGCCTAGCTGTTTGCTGCTGTGGTTTGTGTGTGTTTTTCACTCGAAAGGGTCTGGCCTGTGCTTGGCAGGCAGCTGGCTCTGCGTCCCCCGCTCCAGCTTGCGTGGATTGGGTTCTCCCCTGAACCTGAACCTGACTCCCAGCTTCTGCACAATAGAGTCATCAAGCCAACGTGACACAGTGAGCGCCCACATTAACCATCCTTTGCTGGCTCACTCGGGAGAGATTAAGTATATTAATTTTTACTGCAGATAATCAAATATTAAAATGCGCTAACGTGCAAGGAGGCAGAGCCAACAACGTCCTGTGTGCATGAGGCCCGAGAAGCAACCCGGAGAATCCCTGTTCAGCCCGGCTGTCTCCTCATGTGCAATCGGTTTATCAACAGCGAGATCCCCCCGCTTCTATTGAACTGTAATTCCAGTCGTTTACAATATTTACATGCTGCGGTTAGATTGAAATCAGTGCTTAATTCAAACTCCATCTAAATTTACTGCATAGTAATCAGGGCTCGGCACTGACACGGGGGACCTATTGACTTAATGGAAAACTTAACCTTCGCGCGAGTGTTTAATTAGCTGCTGCCGTAGATTCCATTCTGTCCTAAATTGTGGACTTTGGAGAATCAGGTACTAATTTAAATTACACAACTATATAAAGATCAGAACTGATTCTTTCTTTTTTTGATTTTTCTGCGTGTAGCCTAACAGCTGAGTTAATTCCCTCCTCTTGGACAGGGGGGAGAGGCGGTGGTGGAAGCCATTTCCTACCTTTGCCTCATTTCAGGAAAGGCCGGGCGCGCTCTCCTGAACGTGATTACCCACCTCGGTTAAATATTAATACAGAGAGTTATGAAAATTAAAAGCCAGTGAGGTCTTTGTAAATGGACAACTGCAACAGTGTGCCTATCCACTTAAGAGCACAGAGGCTCTTGGTGCCGACAGAAAAATAGGTTCATCCAAAATGAAGCAAAAGACCTTTTGTCTTGGGATCATACGAATTGGCAGCCCAGAGCTTCATGTGTAGCAATCATGTTAATTTATTTCCTCCATGAGAACCGAAACCAGATGTTTGCATCCATCGCATGGATTTTAAATGATAGTCATGGACAGTCTTCTGTTGAAATGAACCCAAATCAAAACAAACAATTGCAACTGTAGTAAATATGTTCCCTCGTTATTTCAAGAGTTACAATAAAGTATTAAAATAAGGGTACCTTTAAACTGAATTCCCTCCTGTCTTAAATCTGTCAGATCTATAACTCATTTCTCTTAGTACACATGTGTGTTCTCGAAGCTAGAAATAGGAATGTTTCTATATAAAACTAAGAGATTAATGTAAAAGGAAAGAAGACTTTGGCTAGCTCATTATTCATGCCTTGTCTAATTCATATTAGATGGAGGGAGGGTACAGTGAGTGAAAGGAGACTTTTTTTTAATCTCAGAATATTTGGTGGCAAAATATAAAATATTTTTAAAGTGAAATTGTCAAATATTTGTTATTTTCAAATACAAAGGTGATTATAAACATTCTACATAGGAAAAATGGGTGGCATCATGAATATGTGGATATTAATAGTGGGATAGGTTCATAGTGATGTGGTTAATTCATTAATGCTACTTTGACGTCTAATACAGTGTGAACCAAGGATTTTAATGAAATGCTTGATCAACATTGAATTAGTCCTCAAGTACATAAGCTATAACTGCTAAGGAGGCAATATAAAATAAAATCTGGTTTATGCCTCCAATCACTGGAACACCTGCTTCAAATGAACCAATTCTTTCCTAAAATTAAGAATGTGTAATTCAAAAATATCTCATTTTAGGTGTTTTATATAAAGCTATGAGTGAAGAATTTTATTATAAATTTAAAGCTCCCAATGCAAATAGAGACATTACAATGGCACTCAGAAACCTGGAAAACATTGTAATGTGCTTGTGTCTGTTTCAGACTTCCTGTGTGAACACACTCTGTAGTGTTATTTGCCTTTTCGTGACAAAACACCAGATTCAGACCTCACCACCTTGATACCATCTCGTATGAAGACCTCACTGCCTTACCCCCCCACCACCACCACCCCTCGGCATGAATGCAATACACACCAGGTACAGGATGTTAAAATCACACACTCTTCTGCTTTTAATGCTCCTCTGATGCCTGGCGCGTACAGAAGCCACATTGCCATCACTCAGAGGGGCCTTGGCTGGGAGTACCACTGAAATCCGGATGCTCCGCGCAGTCACACTATCAGCTGATACATCCAGGAAGGGCTCAAACTGGGAATAAGACAAAGCACCATTGCATGTTGATCCACTTCACTGGCCCCACCAATTAGCTGTGAAGAATATGGCTCCATTAAAGAAGAGTACATGATAATACTGAAGCATAACTGGAAATTAGATATATATAAAAAGGAGGTCATTAGCTTGCACTTGTCTTATCTTTAGCTAAATGAATCTCAGATAAAATCAAATGGGATAACTTAAGTCTTCCGAAGCTTTCGAGCCCTTTCGTAGGTGCTTACATGAGATGGATCTCTATAAAGAGAGTTTAGAGCCTTGCTATTTACAACACCGTAGTTAATGTTGTGTTACAGTTTTCATTGCCAACCTCTATTTTCAAAGGTGCATAGCTTTAACATAAAAATTTATTCTGGGCTCAAAAGAAAAACCGTGTGGTAGATTACATCCAGAAAAAGACCTGGATGTAATAATTATATTCTAAAATAAATCTTTAGAATAAAAACAATATCTATGCAATTTTCCAAGGAGTTGAATTCCAGTCCACAGTTACAGTGGCATGTGGTATATGCTAATAAATTCCTATAGATTAAAAATATATTATTTTAGTAGAAAATTCAATGTAATTTATCTAAAATGGAGACTCTAGAGTTATTTTTGTTTGTGAGTAAAACATTTAAATGTGACTCATTATTGATGGGATTTAGCTAAATAAAGAATATAATCAAGTTTGCAATTATTTAAAATCACAGTTATAAATTACCTTCAGTTTCATGGATGATGCACTGATGATAAAAATGTTATGAGGAGTATAAAGATGTATAATACATTGTCTTTGTTCTAAAATAATGTTTCATTATCCATTGGAAAATGTAACTGTTCTCAAGACATGGGGGCCATAGCTGAATTATGATAGAATTCCAATTTATACACATGGTAGGGGAAGGTGAGAGTCTGGCAGTGCTTGTATTTTGTTTTATGACTATTTACTTTTCATTTCTTAATGTTGCTTACTGGCATGAATACACCTGTCAGCCGTAACCTGAAACACCTTGATATTCTAGTACATGATCTCCCACACATCTTGAACCCACGGTACAGGGTCCAGAAGGTCAAATCTGGAAGCCCTCTCTCAACATTAAGGTTCACCAGTGAACCCTGGCCATATATCCAGACCCCTGTATGTCCTGAGGACATCAGAGGAAGGGGAATGTGGTGTTTAGGCTTTTATGAATACCTCTTCCTGGCAGGACCTACCTCTGGGGGCCAACGTGGACATGATGAAACATGCTACTCTCATGTGTGCCTCCTGAACTCTAAAGATCATGCTGAAAATCACGGAAGCATGGGGCTCCAACTCAACAGAATGGAATTTTCTGGTGGGCTGGCCAAGCCAAGGAAGACATCAGATAAGGGTTGTCTTTGATGGAGTGTCCAGAGGAAGTTGTGGGCAAACCAACTTGGGCCGTGCAGTCCCCCAGCCCGTGGGATCGTCCCATTTCCCTCTGAGTCTCTCATGGACTTCCCTGGAGCACATGTCCTCTAAATGGGAAAATTGGTATTCTACTTACGTGGTAATTCTGAGACTGAATGAGATTTGTACATACCATATGCTAAGTACTCCAGAGACAGAGTTGGTGGTGGTGGTTATTAAGATAGTCATTGTCAGGGCAATCAGTGAGTGGCAGCTGGCGTGTTTTCCCTGGGCCAACTCCAGACTTCCTGATCTCTCACCTCCTGTGTCCTCTCGTCTGTGTGGGATTTTCCAGATGACTCGGTGGCAAATTCAAGACAAGCTGAAAGCTGAACATCATTGTTTTGCTCTTTAAGGGTTTCATTTCTTGACTCAGCAAGGCAGCAGTATCAGAAATTTGATTTGGAATTTGGCGGGGAGATGGGGGGGGGATATAGGGAATATTATTTAATGTTTGCCATGCTCTGGACTGATTTCCAAAACTTTCTTTAAATCATGTTGACATTTAGCTACCTAAGTGATCATTGTAAAATAACTGCTTGTTTTGGCCCTCTTAAATACGTAATCAATTCAATTGGAATTGATACAATTGACCAACACATTGGCCCCAGGCACCAGCTTGCCCATTGCCTTGCATACTTCTACCTGTTTGTATATATTATAATAAGTGTAAACACATTGCAGGGATTAGTGTTCTGACTTATTAGGTTGAATGCACACAGTTGAGAGTGCTCCAGCCACCGAGTCACACGAATGGCAAGATGGTCAGAAGGAAATAGGTGCCAACCCCCCCAAGGGAACGATGCTCATCTCAGCGGAACCCTGGCCGAGCTTCCTTGGCTCCTTCCGTACCAGGCAAAGCTTGCTTCTTGCCAGAGCTGCTGTCCTTGCGATCGAGGTCCTCACAGCCTTGCGGTGACATCCTCTCAGGGACACGGCCAGACCCTGTGGCCCTCTGATCGGAGCCGAGAGTTACTGTGATTCTGCAAATGCCCGTGCCCTCCCCGGCCGCCTCTGCCTGAACCCCTTTTGCTGTAGGAACAACACTGAGTTTTAGGACTTCATTGTCTCTAGAGGAATCACTCAGTGCACTCCCTGTGTCCTCCCTTTAGACAAAGCTGTGTGTGGCAATGGCTCTCAGAAAGCTCCAGAACAAACTACTGAAGCAAATTTAAAAATAGCCAGAGAAACCAAGGTGGGGGACTTAAAGGTGTTTGTGTGTGTGTGTGTGTGTGTGTGTGTGTGTGTGTGTGTGTGTGTATGTGTGTGAGATAGTTAAATTAAGATAAAGCTAAAATGAAGTTTAAATGTAATCACATGGATTTCTTACTTTCAGTAGTTTACTTCTAGTCTTTCCCAGTTCTGGAATTTTAATATTTGCCCTGGGCCCAATTTCAGTCATCAGGAAGACTGTTTATTTGAAAAGTTACGTAAAATATCTGACTACACAAAAAGAACAGTATCATAGGAAAAACAATCTAATAACACATGTGTGTGACTATAATAAGACATTCCAGATATAGAAATCTGTAATCTGTTACATTTCCCCAAATAGCTCATTTTACCTTTCCTCAAGACTGGTTAGAAGCATAATAATCAAGCCGAGCTCATGAAAGAATTTTATTTTCAGCTAAACATAGCACACATTCCGTAGTTATTGTCCATTTGTAAACCACCCATCAGGATTTATCTCTGGTTCAGGGGAGACGTTGATAATACTTCCCCTGTGATCTGAGAGTCGGTGAAATAAAATTCTTTATCCTAATTTAGGGGTTTCTCTTGGTGAATGCCTGCGCAGAGGAAGGTTCTATTTTGTGTCTGGATACCCCAGTTTCCTGTTTGCCTCTGTGAGGGAGTATTTTGAATGTATACCTGGGGAGGACTCGCATCACCAGATGGTATTTTGCCATCCACAGGTTCCACTTTGCCTGTTTTGCGGGTTTGTGACAGCCCGCAGGGACCCGCTGCGGCATCCATCCAGTCAATTAATGAATCTGGGACGGCTGCAGCACTGCAAACATCTCCATGTGTTTGTCCCTCTGCAGTAAAACTGGCTACTACAATAAGGCTCGGCATTGCATTCGGAAACAATGCATCGTGTTCATTTCCTTGATCCGGGCAAGAGGACAGAATTAATTATAGTCAGTTTTATGGAGTTTTTAAACAGGGCTATCTACCAAAAACTCTTCCTCGGTCTCTGCTGACTCTCACCATGAGCATAGAAAAACAGTTTAGTAGGAACACCCTGCACGGTAGTAAGGATTATAATAATAACGGTCGTTATTGTTATCCATAACAACCTCTGTTGTTATCACCAGTCACAATAGTTTTAAAGCTCAGAACCTGCCTTGCGGTGTGTGCTGTGCACACTCACCAGCTGATGAGTCTCCGGGGCCCTGTGCTGTGGAGCAGATAATTCTCCGTCTGTCTTCAGCTCGGAGCTTCCCGCTCTCCGAGACCTGACATCGTCTAGGCTCTTCTCCCCGCACCCTCCGAACATGTCATCTTACACTTGGAATAGAAGACAAACTTGCTATGAATCCTGTTTTCAAATTACAATGCTATTGAAATGCCTCACAAATTAAGGTTGATCCTATTTTTCAGTTTGTTCTTTCAAGCACCTTCTGAAAGTTTATGGGTTAGGGCGCCATTTATGGCCTTTCTGAAAGAAATGGTTTTTGAACTTTATGGCAAACCTGACACAAATGTATTCACTTCCTCAAGAAGGAGGGCATAGTAAATGCCCTGAACATGAAAGCTCAAGCTTAAACTTGGGCTCGGTTATTGAACTTAGGCTTCTGTTGTATAAAACAGAAGTGAAAGTTGAGTTTGCTATGAAGAAAATGAAGAGAGAATTCAGGTTCATATTACAAAGTATAAACATATAAGCATGACAAGAATATGTAGGTTACTAAAGGTAAAGTGGAATGTTATATATATTTTTTCTTATGTATATTTCCTCATATCCTCTGTCTGCTTCTCTTAAAAATCCTAAGAACAGAAAATGAGACATGGGTAAATTCTGTACTTTATTATACATGTACTTAAAAAATTATGCCTTGACAAATGATGAAACAGGCAGTATTTCTTATCATGTGAAATATGTATTTCAGGACTTCTTTTAAAAATAAGTATAGAGACAGTCCTGCCAATTAATCATTTTTGAAGGATGGTGAATGCCGCTAAGTAATGATTCTCTTGAAACTCATTGTTGAAAGTTCATACAGATGAGTGCTATTAAAGTATATTATTCTAGGTCTGATCTTGCTTTTAAATCATAAAAGTGAACATTAATTTGTAGTTTTCTACATTAGTAATTCATCTACTTATGTAAATCAATGTGTTAATATATTCTGACAGTTTGGTCCTCATGAAAAAAAGTGAATATCACTTCCTTAACATATGAATTTTTAAAAATTCAAAATCACATAACAGCGTTCCTTTCTGACTTCTCCTATTCTCATGAATAGTGTTTTGCAAGCTGAATAAACTTCCTCAGAGGGGGCCTTTCTCTTTTGCAGCGTAGAGAAATTCCATTGTCGTCCTATTGTTCCCCACTTATAATAACTTACTTTTAGTTTACCACTATAGTGGTTAGACTGTTGATAACATTGTTTAATGGCTGTAATCTGACCAATAGGTAGGTGTGTGTGTGTGTGTGTGTGTGTGTGTGTGTGTGTGCGCGCAAATGAGAACATCCACCCACCATTCTTGCAAAGGACCTCTTTCATTTTTGTGGATTTTACTTGTTCGCAACTTTGAGAAAACCCTAAATACTGCTACTCTTCCACACAAAATACCACATATTTTAACAAGTCTAAAATTACAGTTTGTAGAAATTCAGTTCATCTCCTTTCAACTAACAGAGACACTGTGAGCATGAGACGTAATAAATAATTCAAGAAGTTGGTACTGAGAATATAAAAACATAAACTATATTGTTTTAAAGATTAAGATTTTATAAGCACAAAAGGAAAATGAGAAAGAATATGAATCTAGTTCTGGAATATTTGTTTGCCTTTTATTAGTATTTTATTAATATGTTAATAAAATTGCATTTATTAAAACATTAGCAAACATCTTCAGCTATGATAAAAATATGATCTCCATAGTGAATATTTGCAGCTATACAATAGGGCGCAGGTTTTATCTTTGTAGTACAGATTTTGTATTTCAGCTAAATTGCATTGTAAGACCTAATATGAAACAGATTCTGGTGTGATTACAGGTACATCACTTACTCTTACTGGGTTCCTCATTCTATCTGTACTATGAGGGGGCTAGATTAGTTCATCTGTAGTTCTCCTGAAACTATAGTTTTTAATCAATATATAGAGTGTCACAAAAGATGTATACACACGTAAACAGCTAATAGCTCAATTGATGATGTTTCTTTTTTTTAAGATTTATGCTACTATTTCTAGTCAGTATTTGGATAAGCTCTTTTTAACTCTGTGTGTGTGTGTGTGTGTGTGTGTGTGTGTGTGAGAGAGAGAGAGAGAGAGAGAGAGAGAGAGAGAGAGAGAGAGAGAGAGAGAATGGGAGATGAAGTAAATTGGCTATAGTAAAAAAATAATAATAATAAAAGGTCTGTGTACATTCATTCAATTACTTCAAAGTTTTCCTTAAAAACTTCAGAAAGGAAGGTACGTCTGAACTTGGTGCATTGTGAGGAGGACATATTCCTATGGCTAAACTCAGAGCAGCGAAGGTAATTCATAATGAAGAATAAACACTAGGGAGATTTTTTACTAAATGTGTGAAAATTCTTCTGCCTAAATCAGAACTCACACACCAAAGCATCCTAAATGAGGTCTACAAATATAAGCACAGCATGCCAGCTTCAGGTAACAAAAGATGGCATTGCTGTTCCTGGCAGGTGGGGCTTGGCCTGCCTGGAGAGAAGGAATGGTCTGAAGTTTCAGGAGTAGGTTATGGTTTCTGTATTTTGATCTGCTCTACTAAAATTTGGCACTCACCTAAATGCTGATGCTCCAATATAAATATCTATACAGAACAATAATACAACAAATATCTATATCTATATCTATATCTATATCTATATCTATATCTATATCTATATCTATATCATCTATATCTATATCTATATCTATATATCTATCTATATATCTATATCTAATCTATATCTATATAGATTATCAATATCTATATCTATATATCTATGTAACCTAAAAACCTAAGTAACTAGCAGACCGGCCAGTACCTATGACACGCAATAACCACCAAGGGGCAGATGCTCAATTCACAGACATGGAAACATGGAACGGACTGATAAATCTCAGAGGGAAGGGAAGAGGAGGGCAGGAAGAGGTTGGCCAAAGATCTTATATGCAAATTAGAAGCCCGGTGCATGAATTCAAAACTGGCTTTCTGACATCCCCTGAGGGGTCCTGCATTGCGAGAGGGCGCAGGCCAGGCCAAGGGACCCCACTGGTGCATGAATTCATGCACTGGGCCTCTAAAATATATAAGTATTTATACACACACACACATACACACACACACTTAGTGGCCAGATTATTATGATCTCTGAACGCATAATAATCTGGCCACTCAGTGTATATCCTATATAATAAAAGGCTAATATGCAAATTGTCCCCTGGACCAAAAGTTCAACCAGCAGGCAGGCTGGCCAATCACCCATTTCCCCTCCTCCTGACCAGACTGCCCGGATCCCACCCATACACAAGAACTCATGCACCATGCCTCTACACACACACACACACACACACACACACACACACACACACACACATACACTGAGTGGCCATATTATTATGCGTTCAGAGATCATAATAATCTGGCCACTCAGTATATATGGCTTGCTATGTGCCAGGCAGTAATCAAGGGGCTTCACACACAGACATGTATTATCCTGTGACTAAAGCAGCCTTGAGGTGGCTATTATTATTTTTCTCATTTTATAAATGAGGAAAATGAGATCCAGAACAGTTGGTAACTTGTCCAAGGTCGCATACATCATAGGTGGTGGAATCCAGATTTGAATGAGTCTGGTTCCAGAGTCTTTGCTAATTATTACTGAGCAGGATTCCCTCCCTGGTGTCCACAGACCATCTCCATTCACTGCCACAAATGCTAACAAGTTCAACAACTGGAAATCCACACCGAAGTCTGCTTCTCCTTTGCTCACCGTCCTTGAAACAATGTTCTCTTCAGTGCCCTTAAATGCAAATGCATTTTCCTCTTCCCTTCTTCTCCACATCTCATCAGACACTGAGGAGTTTTCCTCTAAAAAATGTCTTCATCAGTCTCATCTTTTCTCTTACATCTTCATTAAGGGCTTCATACTTTCTAACCTGAATAGTAAAATAGTAGACTTCTAATTTTTCACCAGTTAGCCACTCATTTCCTTCCAATCTGCCCATGCTTAAGTCATATTTATAAAATAAGCCTGTGTGTCTGCCCTTTCTCCAATTAAAATCCTTCCATGGTTCCTTTTAATCTTGAAGATATTATTGAAATATCATGAGCAACTCCTGCTTGCTATCCTAGTGCCTACTTTTCAAATTATTCCCCGATTCCCATCTCCTTCCTCAACCTCACACATGCACTTGTTCTAACCAATTATCTTTTCTTTTTGTATGGATGTTCAACTTACCATTCCAATAGACAATCCGTAAAAAATGACTTCTTGAGAGTATGTAAAGTTTCAGGCCCTGAGTTAAATACTGGGACTCAAAGATAATCAACTTGGAAGCTGTATATGTGTTCTTCCCTGAGCTTACAATTCAGTTAAATGTAAAGACAAACAGGTCCTTCAAGAATAGAAGCTACACAGTTGAAGTGCCATGTTCTTTACACATGGATTTAGGAGGAGAAAATGAAGACTTCCACAAATAAGTCAAGTCTAAGCTGTAAACTCAAGGAGTAATAGAAAGTAGTCACCAAGATGGGAATAGGGCCATTTTGACATTAGTGGAGTGTCCACGATGTCTGGAGGTCTGTGGTATCTCAGAGGAAAGATAGCGCAAAAGTCAAAACTCTAGGGAAACTTCCTTGCAGCACCCCCTTCTGAGCTCCTGTGATATTCCACACCATCCACCCTGTTTCTCTCCAACACAACAAAGGATGACCGGATGGTGCCGCTGCTTACTCGCCTTCTAGAGCAGAAGCGCCTTTGTGGCAGGTTTTGTGCAGGCATTAGAATGCATTGCTGAGATACATGGGTTGATTTTAAAAGATATTGAGTTCTCAGCAATGATGGAGGAGGATGAGGCTTTGTGAGTAAAGCTGATTAGAATAAAAATAACACTCTATAGACTTAAGGAGATTGAAAGGGGTTTAAATCTTGTTTGTCCGAATGTGAATACAAAATGAGGAAGGAGTTAAATCTGTTTTTGTTTTTTTTTAAGCAATATCAGCAATAAGGAGAAAAATTCTTATAGCAAAAAATAGAGTGATATATATATATTAAATTTTAGCACAAATATCAACCACACAAGAAATGGGAAACTAACATAAAACTAGCAAATGTGCAGTAGGCGAAGATGATAAAGAAAAATCCCCCTGGATCATGGCTCATCCATTGTACTTGAGGTGCTTACTGTTGACCTTTGGAAACACAACATCCCCCAAATAAACTCAGAGTGACTACCACATAAATATCAGCACACCATCAGAGCAAGTGATCAGGAAGTGACAGACTGTGGGTATCAGATCCCAGTCATTAAGAAGCAGGTATTAGCCGAAACCGGTTTGGCTCAGTGGTAGAGCATCGGTCTGAGGACTGAAAGGTCCCAGGTTCGATTCCGGTCAAGGGCATGTGTGTTGGTTTCCGGCACATCCCCAGTAGGGGGTGTGCAAGAGGCAGCTGGTCGATGTTTCTCTCTCATCGACGTTTCTGGCTCTCTATCTCTCTCCCTTCCTCTCTGTAAAAAATCAATAAAATATATTAAAAACAAGAAGCAGGTATCGAATACATTTTGTGATTCCTTAGTGATGTCACAAAAATGCCACCTCAAACAAATCTTAACAGGACAAAGAAAAAAATCACAGAGAGTAAAAGAACCTAAACTTGGGTGCAGGAAAAGGAGGTTGACATTGGCAGATGTGGTGCCTATTGATTTGGTGGACAAAACTAGGTCTTTGACTATGTGATATCTGAAAGCTATTCAATACCCTTCCCTTCAGGATTGACAGTGCTTGTCTACTTATGATTATATTTCCTCTCTATTCACTACATAGAAATGAGATTTATTTCCCTAAATGTTCTGTTCTACATACACATACCCATTGAACAGTGCTTCTTCTGATGTCAGTCACCGAAAGGCCACTTGT
Source organism: Pipistrellus hanaki (assembly GCF_964339955.1). NCBI lineage: Eukaryota > Metazoa > Chordata > Mammalia > Chiroptera > Vespertilionidae > Pipistrellus > Pipistrellus hanaki. The sequence continues at coordinate 4,991,237 of NC_140505.1, forward strand.
CATGCAGGATTCAGTAAACTCTATTTGAATGGTAAAATATAATTACTGCTCTTTAGTTCGACTAGTTATTGCCATAAAAACACAATATCAAACTGTAACTTTTCAACAGTTGATTTTTAAAGACTCCTCTAAGAAAATAGAAGTCATCATTTATTTATCTGAATTCCACACATTTATTAGCACTGACTTACAATGGCGTGCGCTTGAAAGTACATGTAATATGCACATGCCAGCGAATTCATTAAGACCAGCGTGATTACAGTGAATGTCAAACGAATTAATAATAATGGAGACACTAAGTGTTACCATTACTTTCACAGTGTGTTACTGTTTTTATACCTATGAGCCCTGAGGATAAATGGCACTCACATATCACCCTTGTATATTAATTGTATCTTGATAATCAAAGGTTGGCCTAGCAGCCTTGTGGGCAGTAAAGATTTCTAGCCCCCTATGCATGGAGAAATTACTATTATTTATATGTTTCATTGAAGAGTGATGCAATATTTTAGGTCCCAATTATAAATGGCATTTGCATTAGACTCTCCACTCAGGCACTGAAATGTGACAGCCTTTAGGCCTCTGTTTTCCATAACCATTGTGCAGGATGGAGAACGTGTATTGCTCAGAACTTTTTCCAGAGTCCTATTCTTATTTACTTGATAATAGATGGCTTGTTTGAAAAATACCTACACACCTCGGTAAACTTTTCATCTTTATCCTAATAAATATACACGTGCAGAGCCCACACAGAGACACATACCCTCATTGTGGCTTTGTTACATGATCTTGGAATAATTTTATTCTTGACTGCAGCTCCATCAACAGCAACATTATAATGAAATTATATATTTTTTATGAGCTTTGAAACATGGACATTAGGATATCAAAGGTGCACAATCTCTCTCTTCCTAACCCATTCCTAACCCAGCTTTTCACTTGCCATTTTCATGACAGTTCATTGGCGTTACAGGTGCATAGATTGGGGACTGATGAAGACAAAAGGGTGGAAATTAATAAAAAAACAAAAAACAGTTTTTGTTATAGCTACAGAAATTAGTTATAAATCAATCTTATTTTAAAGTCATAAGATTCAGACCTTCAAGTATGGAGAAAAAGAAAAATGAAAGTTCTTAAAATCCTATGAGAATGAATCAGGAAACTAGAATACTATCTTGTTTGTTTGCCATGAAGCATCAGCACCGAATGCCTTTTATACATCAATAAATAGCACACTTACTTTCTAGCTCATGTAATGATCAAACATATTGAATCAGCAAGTTTCCTCCCCTTTACTTGCTTTCTACTCATTACCCTTTTATATTACTTGTTTCTAACCAAGAATAAGTCTAATAAGTGTTATTTCCATCTCAGTGGTAGGTACTCCTCTAAAGAGAAACTGGATGATCTGAAAACACATCATTTAAAATGGTTTTTCTAATAGAAAATATTCTGAATTTCAAACATCAACTCACAAGCATTGTTTTGCAATATAACTTGAAGATGCCTGCTCTTCTTCCTGATAAAAATTTCAGTCATTCCCTTAAATATCAGAAATAGCATGGTTCTCAAGCTTGTAGGTGATATGAAACTGTGACAAATAATTTCAAGGATGGAAACATTTAGATTTAAAAAGGTCTGTACTAATCCAAACAATGGATATGCACTTTAATAAGATATGTGTAGTCCTAAATCTACATTGTTTCCCCCAATTACAATGATAATAATCATAATAACAAGTTAAAGTCTATGAAAATTACATTTTAGTTGACTATAAATTCATTACTATTATACAACTGTATCATAAGGCTAAAAAGATTAATATTTTGGGTGGCCATATTAACAGGAGTATGATATCAAAATAAAGGAGATGATAATCCTTCTGTACCCTGACTTAGTAAATCAAACAGCATGGACTGTACTGAGCTCTTAACATCCTATCTCAGAAGATATTGACACACTGCTTTCATAAAAGAGGAGAAAAATACTTAAAAGGATTATAAATGACTCAATAGGAGAAGTTGCTTTTAAAAATAGAGATAATAAAATACACCTGGAAAAGCATAGCTGTCATAAAAACCATATAGAACACACATGTGGAATTGGGTAAACATTAGTCTGTGGTGCTCCAAAGATTAGTCTGTGGTGCTCCAAAGATGAGAACAGCACCTAGGAGAACATGGGTACAGACTCTGGCTCACTGTAAGAAAGAACTGTGTGTATGTCTTCTTTGGAGAAGGTCTATTCAGGTCCTTTTTCCATTTCTTAATTGAATTGTTTCTTTTTTTCTTTTTTTGATGTTGAGTTTTATAAGTTTCTTATAAATTTTTGGATAATAAGATCTTAATAGATATATTGGTGAATATCTTCTCCCATTTAGTGGGTTGTCTTTTCCTATTGTTGATGGGTTCCTTTGCTATGCAAATACATTTTAGTTTGATGTAGACGCATTTATTTAATTTGTTTGTTTGTTCATTTTGCAGAGAAAGACAAGTGCCATAAGATTTCACTTATATGTGGAATTTAATGAACAAAATAAAGTAACAAACAAAGTGAATGGCAGACTTGTGGATCCAAAAATTACAGAGAGCTGTCAGAGGGGTAGGGGGTGGGGGCAGGGTGAAAGGTATAAGCAAAGAAAACCAAGAAAGACTCTTGGACACAGACAATAATGTGGTGATTGCCAGAAAAGGGGTAGGGGAGGTAGAAGGTAGTAAAGGTTGGGTAAATGGTGATGGAAGGAGGCTTAATTTAGAGTGGTAAGCACACGATATAATATACAGATGACATACTATAGAATTTATACCTGAAACATGTATAGTTTTATTAGCCAATGTCATCCCAATACATTCAATAAAATAATAATAAATAAAAAAGAAAGAGCTGTAACAATTAGAGCTGAATATAGAATTGGTAATTGTGTGAGTATATACATTCATCACCTATGGTAGGATTCAAGCAGAAGTTTAATATCACCCCATCAGGGGGAGGAAGGTGGAGGGTATGATGTAGTGAAGTGAAGCATTGCCTAGAGGGAGGGACAAGAGTGTGAGTTTATTTTTCTTTCACTAGGATCCATAGTAAGAAGGCCATTTTACATTATGAGTATTCACACATCTGAGTATGTATAACTGAAATAAAATTTTCAGAATATATATTATAAATAATTCACTCATGTATTTATCGAGTTTGTGTTGACCAACTTCATGTTTAATTACTATTCCAGCTTACTAGAGTGATTTTATATCCCAACAATGGATTATGACCCAAAATTTGTTAAACACTGAGCTAGATGATCACTGTAACTTCCAGATTCTATCATTCAGATAGATCTAATGGTGAGAGCTAAGCATATCCGATGGTCAGAAGTGGATGTTTACTATGTAATTAACAGTCACAGCCAATAGATAATGCTCTCTACTTGTTAGCATTATTATGAAGATCCTGGGACTTACTCACAATTTTTAATTCAATTTAATTTAGAAATGTAATACTAAAAATAGTAATTTGAAGCACTTGACTAGGGTATATGTACATAACATCTTTTGATTTCCTGATCATGTTTAGCAATACTTTAGTATCCAATGAACAGGATGAAACAGAAGTTTTCACCTACTTCTTGATAATTCCATGTAATTACTCATATCACTAACAAGGAAAATATGGCACAGGGAGACTGTGTGGTGGGTGGACATGAAGGAGTACAGGTAGAAGATAACTGGCGACTCTGAGTATCTCATTGTGAGGAAGAGAGATGGAGAACTGGAATGCAAGGCTTTAAAAGCTACTAGTGACTTGCATTGGCCACCAACTGGTGTCTGTGCGGGCATTGCTGAAATGTATCCTACAAAGCATATCTCAGGCAATGGAAAAGAGGTTTGGTCAAGTCATGGGACTTGTCTAGACTCATGCAATCAGTAGCATTAAAAACATTATATAAAAAAAGATAGGACACTTAGATTGACCCTTTATAAGCTTCATTTATTTTAATCCTTAAATTGTGGAATAGCTTTTCAGGTGAGAGATTTTTCAGGAGAGTGGAGAAGAGCTAGTTGTGATGCAGGTTAGAAGATTAGACTCATCAGACTCCTTAACTACATCTGTCCAAATGCTCTCTGTATTTGATATCAGTTATTTTGAATTCTGTTTCCTTTAGGACAGTGGTCGGCAAACTCATTAGTCAACAGAGCTAAATATCAACAGCACAACAATGGAAATTTCTTTTGAGAGTCAAATATCTTAAACTTAAACTTCTTCTAACACCACTTCTTCCAAATAGACTTGCCCAGGTCATGGTATTTTGTGGAAGAGCCACACTCAAGGGGCCAAAAAGCCGCATGTGGCTCAGGAGCCGCAGTTTGCCGACCATGGCTATAGGATATTGTTTTTCACTGAAACCTTTGAAATCACAAAATCCACTCATTCTATGAAAAGGTGATGCAGATTTTTAGAGGCAGATAGCTCTTAAAAACACATACACACCTCCCAAGTCCCTGTGTGTTTTGTGGCCAAGGGCGAAATGATGGCAAACCCAGACAGGTTGGCCTCTGTGTCATCAATCAGATGTTCACACACTTGAAATGCGCACACCCTATAAATTTCAGTTGCTTCCATTTTATAAATCAAATGTTTCTTGTATGTTCCTGAGAAATATTGGTAGAAAGGCGCCATAAAGCAGTCATCTTCGCAGCTTTACTTAGTGTAATCAAATTTGCACTCACAGATATCTTATTCACAGGTTTATACCCTCCGTTTGTCCACAGATGGATTTATTGTTGTGTATAATCGTAGAAAGCTACTCTAGTCAGAAGTGCATTTTTTATTCCCTCAGTAAAGATTAGAATGCAATTGTGCTGAGTATCTTCCAGAACACACACAACCTTGGCAGGGCAGAGGCTCTTTAATTTATTTATTTATTTATTTTTTATTATGATATCACGTAATTGTCCTCATCCCCCCATTTCCAATCTCTCCCCATGTATGCCCCCACCCTTCCCCATTGTCCATGTCCATTGGTTAGGCTTATATGCATGCACACAAGTCTTTGGTTGATCTCTCCCCCTTTCCCCAACCCTTCCCTACCTTCCCTCTGAGGTTTGAGAGTCTGATCGATGCTTCCCTGTCTCCGGGTCAGTTTTTGTTCATCAGTTTATGTTGCTAGATTTATTGTTTAGAGATTAACATGTCAGGGTTTGGTTATGGGAAACCCCTGTCCCTCCTTTCAGCACCCCTTATCTCTTATTGGTATGTTTCACCTCGGGGCCTCACGGCGAATGACCTGACTGTCCGCCTGCCCATGCCTGGCTATTGGCCCACCGCACAGCATCACCCACCCCCCTCTCTGGGCCAAAAGGAAGAAACTACCACAGCAGAAGATGACTTAGGGACTTGGCTGACAGTGGTGACTTAAAGACTTGGCACCATAGTTGGGCCTTGCTGGTGGTGGCAGCTGTTTTCAGACATCCATCAGGGGTGGCTTCGGGCCAAAGAGATAGTGAAGATCTGGGAGATGTCCCAACCCTTTGAATATAGATCGTCTTGCCTCTCCTCCAAGCCCTGAAACTTTTCTCTCGATGACAGGACAGGAATCATTTATCCTGTCTCTGTGTGGTAACACTTATGACCATAAATATCTCAAACATTTTCCTTAAAAATAATAATAATAAGCAGAGTTCAAAGGAAAAACAGCAATGTAATTGATTGATCAGACAAGCCAACTCATCCCACATTAAAATAAATTAAGCCTGTGATGATGAGCTCGATTGCTGCAAGTTAGTGCCTGAGGACACGATGCCATAACTCATGCAGGTTCAGCTACAGGGCAGCTGGGACATCAGTAAGAAAGGAAGAAAACCAAGAGGAGCTGCAGGGCTCACCCCTAACAATTCTAAGCATCAAGAGCCACCTCCCTGTGCCTGCCTTAGGCCCACAACACCTAGTGAAATCCAAGAGGGTGGAGCAACCCAGCCGAATCTCAGCCAGCCCTGATTGGGTAGGGTACTAGAATGGTGGATGCATGTGGTTAAACATTTTTTCAAAACCCAGTGAACTGCCCAGCTGGCATGGCTCAGTGCTTGACCATCAGCTTATGAACCAGAAGGTCACAGTTGGATTCCAGGTCAGGGCACATGCCCAGGAGGATGTCTGTAGGAGGCAGCCGGTCAATGATTCCCTCTCATCACTGATGTTTCTCTCTCCCTCCCTCTCCCTTTCTGAAGTCAATACAAACATATTTAAAAACAACAACAGCAAAAGCACCGAATGTATATCACAAAGAGCGAACCCTGTGGACTCTGGGTTCATGATGATGGGCCAGTGTTGGTTCATTGATTAGAACACACACACCTCCCAGGGTCAGGGTGTTGATGGGGGGAGGCTTGGGCGTGTAGGAAAGGGGTGTATGGGCATTCTTTATGCTTCCTGATCCATTCAGCTGTGGACCTCAAACTGATCTAAAAGATAGAGTGTATCACTATTATTTTTTAAACTTAATGTAGTCGTCTAGCCCCTGGGGACAAATGGCAGAACACAAAGCTGCAGGGCCACAGTCCAGCAAGGCTCCCCTCTTAACAGGAGGGTCTGGAGTTAAACGAGAAAATCAAGAGTTTGGGGGGAAGAGGCATTCTGGCTCCCAGAGGCTCCATCAGACCAGAACCTGTGGGAACTTCCCATAACTTGGTCCTGGGCTTGGGGGCCATGATGCCCTTACGTCCTGGAAGAGCCCCATCCCCACTGGCCAGAGTGAGCACAGCTTGGCTCCAACCTGTGTCCTGACAGAGACTGAGTCTGTCATTGCTGCATCCGGCTTTTAACACACTGCCTGACCCACGGGAAGGTGGGAGGAGGCAGGAGCGTTGCTGTCAGTCCCTGTAGCCCACTGAGCAGAGGAAAGGCCTGACCTGGTTCCATTCCGGGGGTGCTCAGGTCACTCAGAAAGGGCACCACAGTGAGGGGATCTCACGCGGGGACAGGGCCATTGTGCCATGCTCTTCACAAAGCAGCGTGGACACGTGTTGTGTTGGCTTGAGCGCTAAGGAGGAGCTGAAATACGAGGCACATGGCACCAGGGCCAGCACTGGGGTCACCATCTGCTCCTGACCACTCCCAGCCAGGCTGGGACCACTCGCATCTCCTTTCTCTGACTTTTCTCCGACCTTCAGTGTCTCCTGTCCGATGCCAGGGTGCTCTGGCAATGCAGCACAAAGATCAAAGATGATCGCTCACTTCGTAAAACAGACTGTAAGCCCGCAGACATTTTTTCCTGCCTTTCCTCATTTTTATGTGTAGATTGCAAAAGCACATGGCTAAAAGAAAAGGAAAACGTTACCCTCAGAAAGCCCGATCTGCAGAGATGAAAGGGGTCGGAGGCGATCTTTATCGCTGATCATTTGTCAGGGCTCGTTCCTGTCAGCAGGCTGTCCGGGCTCACAGGGAGTGGCTGCCCTCAGGCCCGGGATGGACAACATGTGATGCGGGCGCTCCTTATCTTTCGGTTTCATCCAGAAAACATGATCCACTCAAAGCCAGTGACCCCCACATGCTCTGCCTCTTCCAGGGGGGCCGGCAGCTTTTCTCCTCCCAGGAATTCAGAGCTGAGGTTTGAGTGTTTCAATCCTCTCAGCCCTTCCTCTCTGAGGCCGCAGCTGCCTCCTGCTCACTGTGCCTGCCCTGAAGGAGGCTGTGGCCCCTTAGAAACACCCTCCTTGGCTGGCACATCCTCCACAGAGGAGCCACCCTCAGCTCCCCGCCTTTCCCAAAGTGCCAGCAGCATTTCCAAGTTGCCTGCTGCTTAATCCAAGGCTTTAGTGACAAAACCACCTCCACTTTAGCTGGCGCCTTAATCATGCTTAAGGTACCTGGTTTACACTTGAGCTGCACTGGAGCTGGGAGCTGGAAGTCGATAACCAGGCATTTTCGCTGTCTGTCCTTGTGGCCGGTCCTCACTGTCAAGTGCAATGGGACAGGGGCAGCGATCTGAGTAAAAGCCACCCCTTGACTTGGAAACATCCAACTTTCTGAGGACTCAGGGCTAGCCTGTGTCTGCTCCCGAGTGCAGAGCGCTGCAGGACATGCTCTCCTTCTGCTCTGCCTCTTCTGTCCCGGTCAGTTCTCTCCTTCTCTCCTCACTCCCTGGCACAGGCCCCTGGCAGGCAGTCAGGGAGCAATGGAGAGGGAAGGAGGTGCTCCCCTGGATTGAATTCCTTCTCCAGGAGAAGAAAACCCCACATCTCCTCTTTACCGCCTCCTCCGCTTTCTCCCTTCTTCTCCTCCACATCTTCCTCCTCTGCCTCTTCCTCCTCTTACTCCCGGACCTCCCCATTCTCAAGGCCCAGAACTCAGGACAATTCTGAATATTGTAGTTCAGCTACAATCCAATGGTGTTTGCTTCTTTGTTTGTTTGTTGTTGTTTTTTTTGTTTGTTTGTTTTGTTTTTTTTGTTTAGTTTTGCTTTGTTTTTTGGGGCGTGGGTGCAGAAAAACTAGAAACAAGCTACCTTTTATAAAGTGTTTACAGCTCAGCTGGCTTGGCTCAGTGCTTGAGTGTCAAGCTTTGAACTAGAAAGTCATGGTTCGATTCCCAGTCAGGGCACATACCTGGTTTTGGGCTCGATCCCCAGTGTGGGGAGTGCAGGAGGCAGCTGATGAATGATTCTCTCTCATGATTGATGTTTCTATCTCTCTCTCCCTCTCCCATCTCCTCTCATATGGAATATAGTGGTCTGGTGCACGAATTCTTGCACCTGGGCCCCTCAGCCTAGCCTGAGTCCTCTTATAATCTGGGACCCATCGGGGGATGTCAGACTGCTGGTTTTGGCCTGATCCACCTGGTCTGGAGATCAAGCCAAAACCAGCAGTCCGACATCTCTTGAGGGATGCCGTAGTGTACGAAGCAGCAGGCAGCCAGGGAGGAGTCTGAGCCCTGGCCGGGTGACACACTGCTCCCGCTCATCCTGGCCCCGCTGCACCTCCCGCTGCAGCTTCGTAGCACTGGCACAGAGTGGGAGAGGCTCGCACTGCCCGAAGCTGCACTTGCCAGCCGTGAGCCTCAGCCAGCTGACCAGTGCTCCCGCTGTGGGAGTGCACTGACCATCCGGGAGCAGTTCCTCATTGAACATCTGCCCCCTGGTGATCAGTGCACATAATACCGTGTTTCCCCGAAAATAAGACATCCTCCGAAAATAAGACCTACTTACAGGTTTCCTTCTGAGTGAAATATAAGGCATCCCCCCGAAAATAAGTGCCCCCCCACCCCGCCCCGCTAAACATGAGAGATTTGGTCCACTGATTCTTAAAGAAATGGAGTCACAAGAAATTCACCAGGAAATTCAGGAATTGGATTGTTATGATGAAGTTCCAGAAGATACTGACATGATTGTCATTGAATAAATGAGTAAATTCTTGATACTGTAGGATTCACAGTTTGTCTGGTTTGTGTTGACAACTACTGTACTACCGTACCGTATACAAGTAATAAATTTCCTTTATTTTCATTTAACAATAAATATGTACTGTATTCTTCTTCATGGAAAAATAAGACATCCCCTGAAAATAAGACCTAGCGCATCTTTGGGAGCAAAAATTAATAGTGTCTTATTTTCGGGGAAACAGGGTAGCAACTGGATGACTGGTCATTGGGTCACTCAGGCTTTTATATATAGAGATACTTTATTTATTTATTTATTTATTTATTTATTTATTTATTTTTTTAAATCAATCTTTATTGTTCATATTATTACAAAGGTTCCTCATTTCTTCCCCCCTCCACCAGGTTCCCACCCCACCCTCCGCCCCCTCCCCATCCCCCATTGTCCTCATCCATAGGTGCACAGTTTATGTTCAGTCTCTTCCTCCCTCCCTTTCCCCGATAGTAAATCCCTTTTCAGATAGTAAATCTGTTACTTAGCATTATCTCATATCAATAATACCTCCACATGCCCAATGATACACTTCACACAAAAGACATTTCCAAATAGGTCAACCAGCCTCATCCAGGCCCCACCCAAGGCACTTACAGATCAACACCCCAGCGCTATACTAACTCAACACATCCAGATCTAAGCCTTCATCACTTGATTCAGCAGACCCTCAAGTTCCCGCAAAAGTTTCCAGCCATGTCTGAGAGGCAGCCGTGGGCAGGTACAGGCGAGGAGCGAGCTGTTTCGGGCCTGGCTGCTCCGGGCCTGGCCTCTGTTGCTCTGGTTCGTTCCACAACCAGCTGCTCCGGGTCTGGTCACTGCCGCTCCCGACCTAGTTGCTCTGGACTTGGCTGTTGCTGCTACAGGCCTGGCCGCACCCGACCCGGCTGCTCTGGGACCAGTTGCTCCGGTCCCGGCCGCTCCGGGCCTGGCCGCTCCCAGCCTGACAGCCGCTGCTCCGGGCCTGGCTGCTCCCAGCCTGGCAGCCATTGCTCCTGGCCTGGCCGCACCAGACCCGGCTGCTCCGGGCCTGGCCGCTCCAAGCCTGGCAGTCGCTGCTCCGGGCCTGGCCGCACCAGACACGGCTGCTCCGGGCCTGGACGCTCCCAGCCTGGCAGCTGCTGCTCCGGGCCTGGCCGCTCCCAGCCTGGCAGCCGCTGCTCCTGGCCTGGCCGCACCAGACCCGGCTGCTCCGGGCCTGGCCGCTCCCAGCCTGGCAGCCGCTGCTCCAGGCCTGGCCGCACCAGACCCGGCTGCTCCGGGCCTGGCCGCTCCCAGCCTGGCCGCCGCTGCTCCGGGCCTGGCCGCACCAGACCCGGCTGCTCCGGGCCTGGCCGCTCCCAGCCTGGCAGCCGCTTCTCCAGGCCTGGCCACTCCCAGCCTGGCAGCCACTGCTCCGGGCCTGGCCGCACCAGACCCGGCTGCTCCAGGCCTGGCCGCTCCCAGCCTGGCAGCCGCTGCTCCGGGCCTGGCCGCACCAGACCCGGCTGCTCCGGGCCTGGCCGCTCCCAGCCTGGCAGCCACTGCTCCTGGCCTGGCCGCACCAGACCCGGCTGCTCCGGGCCTGGCCGCTCCCAGCCTGGCAGCCGCTGCTCCTGGCCTGGCCGCACCAGACCCGGCTGCTCTGGGCCTGGCCGCTCCCAGCCTGGAAGCTGCTGCTCCGGGCCTGGCCGCTCCCAGCCTGGCAGCCGCTGCTCCGGGCCTGGCCGCACCAGACCCGGCTACTCCGAGCCTGGCCGCTCCCAGCCTGGCAGCCGCTTCTCCAGGCCTGGCCGCTCCCAGCCTGGCAGCCGCTGCTCCGGGCCTGGCCACACCAGACCCGGCTGCTCCGGACCTGGCTGCTCCCAGCCTGGCAGCTGCTGCTCCGGGCCTGGCCGCTCCTAGCCTGGCAGCCGCTGCTCCAGGCCTGGCCACACCAGACCCAGCTGCTCCGGGCCTGGCCGCTCCCAGCCTGGCCGCCGCTGCTCCGGGCCTGGCCACACCCGACCCGGCTGCTCCGAGCCTGGCCGCTCCCAGCCTGGATTCTTCGTGGTTGTCTACTGCTGACAACCCAGGTATTATGTGAAGAATATGCTCTTAAGGTAGGGACAGTTTATAGTGCTGTGTATAGTTTGAACCACTGCCTCCTCTAGTTAAAAAATCAAGATAATCCTCTCAGTACACTAAGGTATCAAGCAGTTGTATATGCCACTAAATCATATGAATCACTAACAGCTTTATAAATGTGTTTACTTGGCCCTGGCAGCCTAAGCGATGACATGCCATTGATCTCTGTCTGACTGAGCCCGAAACACTGGCTCAAGACAACACACTGATTCGATGCTCTCAAAAGCATGTGGGGTTAAACATGGCAGGTGTGGGCCAGACAGATGGCATAACTGCGGTGTCTGTGTTGTCATGCACATAATCTGGTTTTCTGAAGTGACCTCGAGACACCAATTTGCTCTGCCCAATATCAGGTGCGCGTTGAGGAGCCTGACCCCTGGGGACCACAGGAACCACTCACCAGCCCTTCTCATCTAGGGGCTGATGGACAGCACTTTCATTGGAACTGGCACTGTTGGCTCTTCGCACAGGGAGAAATTGTGAAAATGCTGGTACGTTTAGGAGGTAGCAGGTGTGGCTGTAGGGCCTAAATAGATAATTGAAAAGAATTATTTTAGTTATCACTTTGGCACCCAACAGTAAATAAATAATGCCATTGGGAGTTCCTACAATGCACAAGGATGAGTTTATCTATCCTTCCTTCCTTCCTTTTTTCCTTTCTTCCTTCCTTCCTTCCTCCCTTTCCAAACAGCTGTTATTTTTTTTTCTATGTTAAACCTTGAAAAACTTACAGTAAATTTAGTAGTGATGTACCGCAGCATTATTTTCTGTTGGGTGAACAATAGTAATAGTGATGGCCTTTACATTTACATCTAGTGAACTTTTCACAATTCTAATAGGGTAGGTTGTGGGAGAAAGGTGTTGATTTTTCTTTCACTCGGGAAATTAAAGGTGCCAGAGGCTGGACCTGTCTACTTAATGATCCAAAGACAAAGGAGTTTGCAAAATACCAGGAATTCAATTAGGAAACTACTAATTTATCCAGCCTGATTCTAGTACTCATCTGTATTTTGCTTTAAAAAGCAGAAATTATGAAACTTTCAGCCAGAATTGCATTCTGACATCCTAAACCTAATAAATGGAGACACACTTCATTTTTCTCTGTCTGGATTTATGTGATGCTAACATTGCATACTTTTATTATTTTCAAGCACTCATACAATCATTTTCAGTATTGGAAACAAGGTTATCAATGAATTGATATATATATTTGATATATTACATCTTAGCCGGTGGAGTTGATTATTTAAAGACACAATTTTGTTATCAGCAGAAAATCTTCAAGTAGGGGATCAGAAAAGAAAAAAAATCTGTAAGACAAATATATTTTGTAAATAACGACCTACTTAACAATAGTTTTAAATTACTGCTTGTATCAATAGAGGACAGTATTTTTGCTGAGAACGTTGAGCTCTGAACATGAAATAATATGTACGGACTTTTGGGTATACAATTTTGTTTTATTTTATCATGAAATTATTCTTATCTCCTAGAAAAGAAAAATATATTTTAAATATGGACATTTTTTTTCCTGGACTGTGTGCATGGGGAAGTTCTGTTTTTGCCAACAGGTAGGGTGTGATGTTCATTTCTGGCTTTTAATTTCTGTATCTCCCTGGGAAATTGACAACCTACAATGTATTTAAGGGGAAAAGCCTGGGAGCCTGAATAGACTGGGGAAAATGGTGTATGGGTCTGCCTGAAGGAATTTGCTATTCAGTATGGAGAAGTGGGGGTTCAGGGCAACAGACATATGTTTTCAGGGATGAAGGACCAACCATGATCAAAAGGTGCTAATCTTAGACAGTGGCTCTAAGAAACAGAATCACCCCAAAGATTAGAATTTAGAGACAGACTTTAATTCAGGAGAACGATATGTTACTAATTCTTAACAAGGTAATTAGTAGTGTGTGTTCCAATGTGATGTGCTGGTGGTCACTGTGACAAGAATTCCCAAAACAGTAATAAGAACAATTTGACAGAATCATTGTCTGCAGGGTGACAGGTGGGCCAGGTCACCTTGACCGTCCCACCTCCAAATGGCTGAATCCCATTCTTGGTGACTCTGGACCCATCCTTTGTCTTTGTGGACAAATAGGTTTTAGTTTGCATTCCTGATCCCCGGGCTTCCGGTCCAGCCTTGGACTTTCCCGCCAACTCCTTGCTGTCAATGTCTCTGCCTCCAACGATGATCCCACACCCGTGTCCCTCTACGTCCCATGGACATTCTTGTTGTCACCTGCCTGAAGTTGGTGGTGGTGGTGGGGAGCTAACTTCAACACTTCTCAAAAAGCATTCCGAATGAGAATGCCCCTAGGGGAAGACTAAGACCCTCTTCAGCCGAAACAGGTTTGGCTCAGTGGATAGAGCAGAGCGTCGCTCTGAGGACTGAGAGGTCACAGGTTCGATTCCGGTCAAGGGCACATCCCGAGTAGGGGTTGCACAGGAGGCAGCTGTTGGATGTTTCTCTCTCACTGATGTTTCTAACTCTCTATCCCTCTCCCTTCCTTTCTGTAAAAATCAATAAATTTATTTTTAAAAAGGACCCTCTTCAGAGGTAGACCAGTTGGCCCACATGTTATGGAAAATGACCTTACACCTGCCGATGGCACACTATTCAGTGCATCTAAACCCCCGTCTTCCTTCTCCTCCGAACCTGTTTACAAAGTGATTTCTACACCCAGTGGAGCCTTTGCCGCCTGCACACAGGAATGTGTTTGGATGGATGCCCTTCAGATCTCCCTGATGTGATGCTTGGTCCTTTCGCCTGGCACCGAGCCATGCTTTACACAGGTCCTGTGCGAAGATGCCCCTCGCCCCCGCAGGCAGCCCCGCACATCCCTGACGCGCCCGCATCCCATCCGCATGGTCCTCACATGTTGCTCAGCAGCCTGGTGCTCTTCTCGCTGCCTCCCAGTGCGGCAGATGGGGCTGGGAACAGCGGCGAAACAGATGAGATGCTCCCATCGATTGTTTTATCAACAATCAGCTGCAGATAAAAATCATTTTAATGAGAGAAATTAATGGTGTTTGCAAACATGATGTTAATTAAGGAACATTGCTTAGACGTTTTCTTTTTTCTCTCCCCCCTCCCCACTCTTTCTCCCCTGCACACAGTTTTTTGTTACCCGTGACATCTTTCATTATTGACTCATGCCCCAAAGAAAGGGCGATTAAAATCTGCTTTTGTTTGATGTAGCTTTTATTGGAGAAAGAAATAGATCTTTCTGAAGCTTCCTGGTGAGATGAAAGTCTAATTATCTCCACAAATGAAAGGAAAAGCTTTAATTAGGCCCGCGCCGGAGCCCCGCGCGGTGGATTGGTGCATTGTGATGGATGGAGCCCCGTCTCCTCCGAGCCGGCCTGGGGAATAAGGACGGAGCAGAGTGGTACCCGCTCCCCGGACCGGGCTGGCCGAGGGGAGCCAGGCGCACCTGGGCCCGAGCCAGTGCCAGGAGCAGCTGCCAGGGGCTGAGCAGAGAGCAGGGCAGCGCTGCGGGCCAGCCTCCCTCTGAGCTTTGATCTCTTCTCAGACAGCAGGGGTCCGAACAAATCAGGCTTTTCATGTCTCGCTCAGTGTTACCCTCTTTTTGCCGCGCCGCTCGCCCTGGAACTCCAAAGAGGACGGATAAAATATTGTCTTTTTCTGAAGCAATTAATAACCAGCCGCTGACATGATTGAAGTGGGTATTATGCCTTACAAGCAGTATTTTTGGGCTGGCGGCGGGGAGGAAGCTGGGGAGAGAGATGAATGGCTTATTGAACTTGGGGGCTGCTGGCCTCTTAGTGCTGATCCCTGTGCTGGAGGCGGATGCGCTTGCACACTTTGGGGGCAGGCGCTCAGATGTCCGCCTGGCGAGGCAGGGCGACATGGGGACTTATTTTAAACTGATCACTGTTACATCAGAGAATCAGAACAAATTTACCAAACGTGGCTGACTCCTTAAGGCCGCCTCTGCCGCGCTGAATGGGGTTTGGTCTCTCTCCGGCAGTTGGTCCCGTGGATGCCGAAGGTCAAACTCCGCTTGCTCTCCGGCGCCTGCTGCTAATCCATTCTGTGTGAGCCCAAGCCCTCTGACAGGGAGAGTGACCGGGACTATTTCAGACACGGTGTTGTTTTGTTTTTGGCCAGATTTCAAAAAGACGTTAGGAAGGAAAAATAACAAAACGGAGCAGCTTGTAAGGGAATCTGACCTCCTGCCATCCGCCCTTCTTTGGTCAGGCACCTCTACTAGGAAAGAATGATGAATGTGTGTTTTCTATCTATCTATCTATCTATCTATCTATCTATCTATCTGTCATCTATTTATCTATCTACTATCTATCATCTATCTATCATCTATCTACCTCTATCATCTATCTATCTATCTATCTATCTATCTATCTATCTGTCATTTATCTACCCCTATCTATCATCTATCTCTCTCTCTCTCTATCTATCTATCTACCTATCTATCTATCTATCATCTTTCTACCTCTATCTATCATTTATCTATCATCTATCTACCTCTATCTATTATCTATCTATTTATCTATTTATCTACCTACTATCTATCTACCTACCTCTATCTATCTATCCATCCATCTATGTATCTATCAAGCCATCAATTCAAAATCACAGGAGTAAAGAAACCACACGGAGGAGCGTGGTGCTTCTGCATTCCCAAGGGCAGCATGTGATCTAGAGAAAAACAGCCCTTTAGGGAGCTTATCTGTGTGACAGCGGCCAGGCCGGGGCAGGGAGGGGAGCTTCCGGGGAAGGGGCTACCTGCTGGATTAACGGGGACAGTTACTGAGGCTGCGTCTGACTTGTCCCCTCTGAAATGAGTGCTTTCCTGGATGAGGTTGATCACTCTCTAAATTATGAAAAAAATTCATTAAGGCTAAAGCGCAATTCTTTTTTTTCTTTTTTCTTTCTTTAAACCCTTTTTGTGGCTTCTTAGTAAGTCTTTGGTCCTCCTGTCCCCCGCTGCTCTTCATTGAGGGAAAGCCTAGCAGCCTGATTTGTCCCGGGGTCCGATCACTGCTGTTTGTGGATTCCATCCACAGAACGGAGCTTCTGGCAGGTGGCTGGCCCCCGACAGGGGGGCTTAGTGAGGTCACCATTAGGACTCAGAGGGTCCAAACAGAACTTGACAGCTGCCTCGCTCTCATTCTACACAGAGAGATCATGTCAGTTGTGGTCCAAACGCTGGCTGGGAGGACAGGGGACACAGAAGCACAAAGGCTGCGGGAGATTTAGACAGAGTCGTCATGAACGAGGGAAAAATAGGTGAGAAAAAGCGGTTCGTTCAACAGCACAGGCGGCTGTGAGCACCCAGGCTGAGTCCTCTTACAATCAGAGGAGAGTGGAGAAGGGCTGGACCCTTCGAACCCTGGAATTCTTTTCAGAGCTCCATTATAAATAAAACCAAAGCCCAACGCCAGGGAACAGATGCGAGCAAACCCCCTAATTAAGCGCTCACGTCCCTCCTTTCAAGCTTTGTCTGTGTCAACAATTCCGCGCTGTGAGCCCAGCACGGGGCGTGGTGTGTGAGCTCAGCAGATGTGAACGCCCTGTGTGGGTGTGTGACCCTGTCATTCCTTACCTGAAATGGAAGCAGTGACTCCCTGGCAGTCCCAGAGCCCGGGTGGCTCTGCAGAGTGGATCCTGTTGCTGGTAAATAACTTCCACAGCCCAAAATATCTTTTAAAAAAATTATATATATATTGATATATATATTGATATATATTGATATATTGATATTGATATATATTGATATATATATTGATATATATCTAATATATATATAAATTATATATATATAATATATATATATTATTGACTTTTTACAGAGAGGAAGGGAGAGGGATAGAGAGTTAGAAGCATCAATGAGAGAGAAACATCAATCAGCTGCCTCCTTCACACCCCCTACAGGGGATGTGCCTGCAACCAAGGTACATGCCCTTGACCTGAATTGAACCCCGGACCCTTCAGTCCGCAGGCTGATGCTCCATCCACTGAGCCAAACCGGTTTGGGCAGCCTGAAATATCTTAAACAGACTGTC
The DNA here is from genome assembly GCF_964339955.1 of Pipistrellus hanaki. Taxonomy (NCBI): domain Eukaryota; kingdom Metazoa; phylum Chordata; class Mammalia; order Chiroptera; family Vespertilionidae; genus Pipistrellus; species Pipistrellus hanaki. The sequence continues at coordinate 5,008,806 of NC_140505.1, forward strand.
CCCCCTCCCCTTTGAATCACTATGATGCTCAGGAAGGGCCAAAGTCAGGATGTTGAATCCTCGAACAAGTAAGAACATAATCCAAGTTCCAAATAAAGAAATCAGCCCCTTGGAAAGTCCCCCGTTTTCTCAAAGCTCTCCACAACTTCTCGCTCAGCTCTCCATGAATTGTCCCGAGTGGTCCACATGTTTTGTGAGAGGAGCCTTAAAATAAACACTTTTACTAAACAAATACATGAAACCAATGAAAGCAGGTAAAGCACAATTTCTCAATAAAAGATTGACTTATTGAATACTCACTGCATTTTCTAATGAGTATTCAAATCAGTGTAATCACTACATGAACATCTACAATTTTAATAAAGGGCTAGTATTTGTGAAAACACGAGTGTACCTTAAGGGCACATGCTAAAGCACTGGTGGGCAAACTGCAGCTTGTGAGCACATGTGGCTCTTTGGCCCTTGAGTGTGGCTCTTCCACAAAATACCACGTGTGGGCGCCTACGTACAGTGCGATTGGAACTTCATGGCCCATGCACAGAAGTTGGTTTTCGGCCTGGGCGAGTCCATTTTGAAGAAGTAGTTCTAAGGCCAAGCCACACTCAAGGGACCTAAGAGCTGCATGTGGCTTGCGAGCCACAGTTTGCCAACCACTGTGCTAAAGAAAGTAAGTTAGAGAAAGACAAATACTGTGTAATCTGATATATGGAAGCTATATATATTAAAAAAAGCAATAACCAAACTCATAGCAAATGAGGTCAGATTTGTGGTCAGAAGAGGTAGGAGTTGGAGGAGAGGGAAATGGGGAGGGGAATCAAAAGGCACAGAGTCTCAGTTATAAGATAAAAAAGTAAAATAATAATAATAAATTTTTTAAAAAAGTCCTTGGGGTGAAGGGTGCATTGTGAACTTAGTGATCACTGTTGAATGGTATTTTTTTAAAGTTGTTAACAGAATAAATCCTAAGAGTTCTTTTCACAAGAAAAATTAATTTTCCTTTTTTAATATCCATATAAGATGATATATATATATATATATATATATATCTGTCAAGTCATTACGCTGTACACCTTAAATTTATACCATGATATATGTCAACTATAACTCAATAAACTGAAATGAACCAAAATATCCAAAATATTAAACAACCAATAAATCTGTAAACATTTAAAATTTTCATTTAAAAGGCAAGTAAGTAACTAGAAGGTATGTATGAACAGTTTCAAATTAAAAAACTATCTGAGTAAACGAATCCAAATTAAGTAAGGTGCATGTAATCCTCTGAAAGCTAGGTCTTACTGGTATCAGCAGCAAACACAGAAACCATGTTTTTGTTTGTTTGTTTGTTTTTTGTGTTGTTTTTTAATTTAAAAAAAAATATCATTCCCTCCAGAGTGAAGAAAGGTAGGGAATTGATATGTCTTTATAACATGCAGTATGCATTTATCAATTATCACAAGTCAGACCTTCAAACTGTTTGGTGGCTCAGCCATAGTTTCCTTCCTTACACGTTAGATACAAAAGTTCATTTTTTAATACTAGGAAAGACTCCCTGCTCACCAGCATCTACATGTGACTTCTTGGCTAACCCACTCATCACCAGGCTCTGGTACTTCCCCTACCATTTGAAACCAGAGCATATTTTGGCTGCAGAGTCTGTGAATCGGCTTACCTCCTGCACTTAAAAAGTGTTTGGATGGGAGACAAGCCAGCATGAATAATAAATAGAGAAGTACCTTTTCTCCTCCCGTCAGTGCATTAACCTGCCCTCCGCTTCCTCCTGCACGCATCGGAGGCGAGAGTCTAGACTCATTTAGATTTGAAATAGCCCAGAATGAGGATGAGGCACGTATTTATCATCTTGATTTATTAAGGGGCAGCTGTAGAATGATGCTAATTAAGTGTCTCGGCTTTCTTTTTGAGACTGTAATTGTTTTTGGAACAAGCCTCGATGTAAGGAAACGGAACGGCGGGGTATTGGAATTCATTCAATCTCTGTTGTAAAGACCATGTTCCTTCCTGCTTCCCCACGACTTACAAGTTTAAGCAGGACATCCCCGTGGTTTACAACAGCTCACAGAGAGCAGGCACTCCTGGAGAACATGTTCGCGGGGCCATTCATACTGTTCCGAAGCACTTAGCCAATTCTTCCTGGGGTCCTCGGCCAGGGAAGCCCGGGCTTGCTTTGCGGGATGCCCATTACCCAGTTCCAATCACTCACAGCTTTCTCACTGAGGTAACACAAACACATACATGCTAGAGGAGTGTGAGCATCCTGTGTGGGTTTTTAAATGTTGGAGTTCTTTAGACTTTCTGTAGAAACCGCATTTTCTACCTTTATCAGCTAGAAACAGAGCTTCTATAACTAAATCTATTTTATTTAAAAAAAAAAAAAAGATAAGGCCAGAAGCCCTCCAAGTGTAAGGTCAGTCTCTTCATTAACAGTACCTAGAAAACGCAGATAAAAGTAATTGTAGTTCCTTTGGATTAGTTGGGACAATAAAGTACATCAATAAAATGAAGGAAATAGTTCCAATGGGTTTGGAATGGGTGATTCTGGTGAGAGGTGGTGAATGGCAGAGGTTTCCATAGCAAATTCCTGGCCTAATTTTAAAAGGAAATGCAATAAATATCCTTGGATCTCTGTTTCCACACTATTCACACACACACACACACACACACACACACACACACATACACAAGGGAAAACTATAAAATACAATCGAGTGTCAAAAAAACCATCACATAGTTATAAAATTGGCAGGTTTTTAACAGGATGCCCCCACCCTTTCATTCCCATCGCTTGCTTTCTTGTCCCTACAGTGAGTTCCTACTCCTTACATACATCTTAAGTACAACAAGCTACAGACTAGCCACATGCAGCAAGCTGGCTCTTGGTATAAGTGGGCAGTTCAGACCACAGCCTTAAACATGTCTTTTATGTGCTTTTGCTTTGCTTTTTACCTTTTAGAGACTGCTACAGAACTGACAAAAAAAAAGTTTCCTAGAAAATAATTTTTAGCATCAACTAGGAATTTATATAAATATATTCTAAATGAAATAAAGAAATACTACAAGTACAGCAGCAGTAATTCTGTCAACCATAATGGATGGTATATCCTTCAGTTGCAATAAGAAATAAGACATCACAGTTTGGGGCACAGTAACCATTCTTACTACTTTAGTATATGTGCTGCCGAAGCGAGCACCCATTCTTACTACTTTAAAAATTTGACCCAGAGAAGGTTCTTGAAAATAAGGGATTCAATTCTTGACCATTTCTCCCACAGTTGGGCATGCTTCTGTGAGGATATAAGGTCTGTAATTCCATTTTTGAAATTGTAGTGGCAGTGCAAATTCTTTTCTTAATTTAGAGCTTTGGTTCACTGACTTGCTTTGCGCCTACCTTATTAACATCATATTAAAACTTCCGAGTTTGAAGTTTTATAAATTGTCATATATTCAGAGAATTTAACTTTTTTATTTGGCTCAGTCTAAACTGTACTTTTGCTATAAATGCTTTTATAGAAAATGTGATGAGAACTTTAAGATCGACTCTCTTAGCAACTTTCAAATGAATGATACAGCATTGCTCAACGTTAGCCATCATGCATTATATCCTCAGAACTTACTTATCTAATAACTGCATGTTTATGCCTCTTGACCAGCTTCATCCATTATGCCCAAACCCATCTCTAGCAAACAGCAGTCTGTTCTCTGTATCTATGCTGTGGGTTTTAAAAGATTCTACAGATAGCTCAGACCATATAGTTTGGTTTTTTGTTTGTTGTTTGCTTTTGGTCTCTCTGACTTATTTCTCTTAGCATAATGCCTTCAAGATCTGTTGATGTTGTGGCAAATGACAGGATATCCTTTCTTTCTCCTGGCTGAATAATATTTTGTTGTGTGTACATATCACCACGTTTTTATCTCTTCGTCTTCTGCTGGGCACTCAGATTGTGGCCATGTTGTGACTGTCGTAATAACGCTGAAAAGAACACAGGGGTGCATGCAGCTTTGTCAGACACTATTGCACAGAGTTTCCTCTTCACAACCAGTGCCAATCTTCAGCTTGCAGATCTTCAGAGGAGTAATTCTGAAAGTGGATCCATGCTAGACTGACTACCTTGAGAGAATGTATTCATGTCCCAGGCCAAAGACAAGGCAGAGTAGACCTCAGGCAATAAGGGACTTCGAGGTCTCTGCTTTTAGCCTAGAGAAAACCTATTGCTCGTGGGTGCTAAGGTCAGAACCCACCCTCCATAGACTCATGCACCACTGCCCCAGCTGTCTCTGAGGGTGTCCAGTCTTCCCAGGTTTCTTTATGCTCATGATGCTCTTAAAATCAGGTGCTTGGAGCCTTCACATCAGGACCAGGACTAGAGTTAGGTGCAAATGGCACTCACATCAGGCACAGAACTTAAGAGATACCAAAAAAAAAAAAAATCAGCAACAAAAATAAATGATAGATTAATGCAACATTAAAAAATTAATACAAATAATCATTAACAAAATGTAAAGATTTTCATTAAACACAGAACCAGCATTACTAATTTTCCCTCTAAAGCTCGTATAGGATCTTAGCACTACATGGCTCTGGGTTGGTGTAGACCCAGATCCCATATCATGTGGCAGCAAGGATAGAGACCAGACAGCCACTTGCTTGGCCCCAATCCTTTTGAAATAGTAATACTTATTACTGTCTATGGGTCTCTTACTGTACACCGCTCTATATGCAATACTTCATTGGACACCTTTAAATATATATTACTATTATCTCTATCTTACAGATAAGGAAACCGAGCCCAGATCCATTTAATAAGTGACAGCGTAGGGATTCAAATCTCTACAGCCTGACTCCAGAGGTCCCGCCCTGTTTTGTACTGACTCCCCGGTCAATCATTTTAGGCCTCCTTCAAAGCCTGGGCATACCTGGCCTCTGCTTCCTATGCTCTACTGCAGCCAACAGCCAATGAGCTACAATTGTACTCTTAACAAGGAAACTGGATAGAAAGTAGGAAATTGGAGAGAATTTTTTTTAAATGTCTTAGGGTCACTGAAAGAGGAGGAGACAAGATTGTTCTTGAATCCAATGATAAGCCATTCCAACTGAACTGACCCATTATTTCACAGGGAATTCTTATCACCATACTCCATTTTCAGCATCAAAAATCATATGTCTAGTCCCTGTGTGTTCGTGATTCATGCGTGTTTTCTAAAGTCACATACAGCTCCTCCCTGGGAAGGAGATGCCCCAGAGGAGAGAGGAGAGGTACCCACACATGTGCACAGAAGGAGGGGCGCCCAGAGATTGTGTTAAGTATGAGAGGAGAGCACAGCAGTTAGCACGGACCTCGCAGAGCAAGGCTGAGCCTCTGAAAGGCTATTGTTCCCGTTATGACGGAAATGCTCCAGGACTCGGGGTAGTCACAGAAAGCTCTCCGCTCCGGCATGCCTATTGTAGGGCGTATTCCCCCAGCACATCCCAATTTTCCTGCAATCGGTTTGCTCATTTATTTTCCAATAACCAGAATGCTGCTTCCACTTCACAACTATTTCATAATAGCGCTGCCATCTGAGCCGAGGGGAGAAGCCAGCGTGGTCTGCACACCCTCTCCTTGTGCTGAATGTCCCACCACACGGGGCTCTGCAAGCAATAACAGAAAATAACTCTCCACTTCCATCGAACTTGTCCTTTTGCTTTGAATCTTTCAGTCAGGCTTCTATGTCGGTGTGTGTTTCAGATTTTACATACAGGACAATCACCGGGTGTTTCGCCTGTGTTAATTAAGCCCTTTCCCGCACGCTCAGGTGCACACACTCAAAGCTATCCATCACCTCCAAGTGAGCCAGGAGGAGGGATTAACGCTTGCGGAGTGGTAATCTCGTCGCATTTGTGTTCATCTGTTCATCAAGGGGGAAAAATAGTCAATCTAAAGCAACGTGGGAGTGGCAGTCCTTGTCTTGAAGGCAACTGTTGTATAATTGACCCCCTTTAACATTTAATTTCTCCAGCCTCTAGGAGGCTGCGTTTCGAACATCAAAGAGGTACCTGTGGAAGAAAGGGTTCCAGACTGGTGAGTAAACAAATTAGACTTAATAGGGTCATTAGCTTTTGTGGCAACATCGGAGAGCGGGTATTCCTCAGGAGCTGGCGTGTAAGCCCAGCATGGGGGGCATTTTCAAGGCCTTTGAAATATAATTAGTCCAGGAGCTTGACAGAATATCGTGTATTCTTTGTCGAGTGGCATTTCCCAGGTTTAGGTGGAGCTGGGTTTTTATCATGTCAGCTTGTTTATCAAACCCCCTTCCTCGCCCCGTATCAGCAGCCACACTGACAAATGTATGCCTGAACATCCCTGAATGACAGAGCTCCAAGGTGCCAGCCACACACAGGGGCAGAGCCAGGCTGGTCCAGCCAGGGTGCCAGCCAGGGACACAGTGCCCGGCTTCTGATTGCCTGCAGTAAGGTGCCCACTGTGATCTGTCACCGCTATTGAGTGATTCCCGGAGAGACAGCGTGGGCGGAGGGGAGTTAGGCAAAGAGTTTGTTTTGCATTGAGCCTGGCGACTGGTGAGAAAGAAATCCATGTGTTTAACAAGGAGGACAAGCAAATCCGTGTGGCTTTAACAAAGGGGTGCGGGGCAGCTGCTGGGGTGGAGATCTGAGCTGGGCAAGCGCATCCAGGGGTAACCCACCCCCTCACAGTGCAAACTTACTGTCCCAGCAGGATGCGGGGGAGGGAACGGGATGGAAATGAGAGCTGGAAGTCAAAGAGTTAAGGAGGGGTGTGGGGTGCTCTGCGCCTTAACATGTGGCTTTAGGAGCTGAGCAGCTTAACTCGGTTATAAATGAAGGTTTGGAATGTATATTTAGTCTTTTCCTTCCGGAAATATGACTTCCAAGCCGCGGTTGTAGCTCTTCTTAGAACTGGCACAAATCTGTTGTGCACTGAAACCGGTCTCCTTTATTCCCTTTTGCTCATCTCCTGTCACATGTTTGGAAAGAAAGATGTCTCACTTGCACCCAAACAAAACGCACACACACACATTTGCAAGTAGAAGACGCTGTCCTGGCTATTGAGAGTGTTTAGAGAGACGTAATGAGTAGGTTGGGTTACATGCACGGTGTAGTCACCGCCATGGCGATTTTTAATACATTTATGCTTGGGGGTGATTGTATGACCTTGTTTTGTTCAGTGGTCAATTAGTTCTGTACTTACAACATGCCACTCCCATGCTGCTTTAGATAGACTATTGACGGTCATTCCTATCAAAGTGGCATACACAGAGGGTTTGGGAAGAAAGGTCTCTGCGTGGAGGAGTGCGAGCCATTGGATTTCCTGTGCGGGTGCCTCTGAGCCACAAAAGTGGAAAATAGAGAAACCCCCAATGGGCAGAGGCTGTGGGAAGCAAGCTGCAGTGGGAAGGCACCAAGCCTCCAGGATTCAAACACAGAGTTGCCCGCAGGACTCACCGCACACAGCGGCCTCGCTCAGGGGGGTTCCCAGCTCAGCTCCAGTGTGCGCAGCGGGGACACCCAAAGCACCCTCCTGGAGCCCAGGGCCCGGGCTGCCTAGGGACGGGTTACTCTAGGTCTGGGTCAGAGAACACAGGATGAAGCTTTTCCACAGGAAGGTGCAACCCCAAGTCCCCTCCTCTTTTCGAGCATTGCCATCCTTAGGTACACTCCGAGGAACCCTTAAGTTTCCCACAAACAGCCTTATCCTTTGATGTGCAGGGACACTCTCCTCTGCACCACGCAGCCCTCCCCCCAAGGTGGCGCTGTGCTGGCAAAGGCTAGGCTGGCAAAGGCTGGGAAAGGGGGGAAATGCCCTCATGTTTCCTTTAACCACATCTAGGGTCTGCATTTTGGATAATTTCTACCCATGCAATTCCCTGTCACTCTGCCTATGCAATTGTCTGAGGACACCTTGTGCGTGTGTGTGTGTGTGTGTGTGTGCATGTGCATGTCTGTATGTGTCTGTGTATACACACACACACACACACACACACACAGACATCTAAAGAGAAAGAGCTGTGAATGAGATATGGGGAGTGGGGGAGGAGGGTTGTGCATATTTTTTGTTTAATTCTAACTCCAGGATATTTTTCCATTAATTTTTAGGGAGAGTGGAAGAGAGATTATACAGATAACTATACATAATCCTTGGCCTGACCAGTAATCGGGGCTGATCAGGGCCAGCCGGCCAGTCAGGGGAGGGACTGCAGGAGGTTGGCCGGCCATTGGAGGTTGGCTGTGGGAGCGCACTGACCACTAGGGGGCAGCTCCTGTGTTGAGCATCTGCTCCCTGGTGGTCAGTGCACATCAGAGCTACTGGCAGGTCATCCAGTCATAATGGTTGCTTAGGCTTTTATATATATAGACTAGAGGCCTGGTGCGCAAAACTTACGCTTAGAGGGAGGGGTTGTCCCTCAGCCCAGCCTATGCCCTCTCACAATCTGGGACCTGATGATCAGGGCCTATCAGAGCTTTCCTTCCTCTGGCTGCTGGTAACTGGCCCCACTTCACTACCACTGTTTGCCATCTGTAAAGCATTGTCCCCACGCCCCTGCCACCAGTCACCCCCCTCTGTGGGTGACAGGTGTGGGTGTGATCACTTGGTTGGCCTCCCTCCCTCTTTGGAGTGATGGATTGCAGGGCTTCGTGATTGATCGCCCAGCTGAGGGAGACCTCGCCCACACAGCTGGGGCTCTGTGATCAACCGCTGCACAGAGGGTGACCTGGGTCTCCCTCTTTAGAGCAATCCATCATGGAGCACCCCCCCCCAATCAATCGCCCCACAGTGGGTGGCCTGGGCCTCCCTCTGTGGGTTGATCCTGGGGTGATAGTGGGCCCCCACTGACCAATCTCATCACACCCACCTTGGATGGCCTGGTGTGGTCATCCAGAAGGTTGTCCAGGATATTACACTTTTATTATTATAGATAGGATTATACAGATAACTGTACATAAGCAAAAGTAAAATGAAACAGAATGCCAACACTTATTTTTGTAAGAAAACAAAAGGAAAATTGTGGTTAAGCAGTTTTGTCCAAAGCAAGCAGTAAAAATCTGGGAAAGGGGGGAAATGCCCTCATGTTTCCTTTAACCACATCTAGGGTCTGCATTTTGGATAATTTCTACCTATGCAATTCCCTGTCACTCTGCCTATGCAATTGTCTGAGGACACCTTGTGCGTGTGTGTATGTGATGTGTATGTGATCACTTGGTTGGCCTCCCTCCCTCTTTGGAGTGATGGATTGCAGGGCTTCGTGAGTGGTAGAGATGGATACCCCATCTTTAAAGGGAAACATGCCTAGCCTTTCTCTAACAGATGGAGTGTCCTCCGTCCTCATCCACATAATGGAAATTATTACGAGGATAACAGGGGCCACTCCAAAGGCAGGTGTCGACTTGTCAGTCCATGTTGAACACTGAACAGCTTCCCAACCCCAGACATTTCCAACATCTGCGTGTCTTACCTGAATTAATCGTGGGGCATGCAAAGCAAGTCAATCATCAATCATCATTAATTATCTGTTCACCTGATGTCTGCACTTTCATCCCCTTTAATCTTCATCAACATATAGAAGAGAGGAAATCTCGGAGGGCAGGCCACATGTGTTCCTAGGTTGCACATATGTCTCTCCCAAACACTTAGCTGCTCAGAAAATGTCTTGGTCTCACTCGGAATGCTTCAGATTACACCTGAAGGCTCAGTTTGAGCAGCCCGGGGCCCACACAGGATGCAGCTCTTACAGCTGAGACCCTGGCTCTCTGGCCTTGAGTGTCCTGGACCCACGTCCCAGGAGACCCTGGCTCTCTGGCCTTGAGTGTCCTGGACCCACGTCCCAGGAGACTCCCTGCCTGTGGCATCCACATGTCCTGGAGGAGCCCATAGCTCCTACAGATGTGCCTCTCCCTCTTTATCACAGGCTGTTCTGAGCAAAAGTAATTCCTAAGAATGCCCTTAATGCCTTTAGTTCTTATTAACTATATAAGCTTTGTGAATGCTGGCTGATGTATAGAAATTGCTTATAGTCAGGTTGCTTGAAATTATTGACTAGTAAGGGGGCAGGTCAAATTGGAGCTCTTTTTGCCAGGCCAGCATGGTTCAGTGGTTGAGCATGGACCCAGGAAACAAGAGATCACTGGTGTGATTCTCTATCAAGCTGCAGGCTTGATCCCCAGGGGGGAGTGTGCAGGAGGCAGCCGGTCAGTAATGTTTCTCTTCATCGATGTTTATATCTCTCTCCCTTACTCTCTCTCTAAAAAAACCAACAGAAACATATTACAAATATTTTTTAAATGGAGCTATTTTGATGAGCCATGTCAGGAATGATGGATATTATGCAGAAGCTTCCATTTTGCCTTGTGCCATTTCCTCTAAGGAGGATAGAGATGCCCATGGCATGTGCACCTGTAACCAATGACCAAAGACTCTGCAGTGGACAGCAGCATCCTTAGCCAGCGGAGCCACCTGGCTCTGCTCCTGGCTGGTGCAGTCTCTAACAGTAAGTGAGAAGCTGCCCTCGCCCTTCCTCCACATCTGATGACTTAGCCTCCCACATTCCACCTCTCAGTCATTACCAAGCAAGTCTGAAGTGGCCCCTCTGGTCCCACATCTGCTGAGGTAGCTTGTGGAGCTAATGTGAGGAGAGCACATTGCTCAAGATGTTCCCAAGGAAAATAATTCTTTTATGCTGAAAATATCAGTGTGTTATAAGCAACATGGTTCCACCTCTATGGGAGGGTCTTGCAAAAATCCTAACCATATTCTCTCCAAAGCTGGAAGACATTGTGTGCTCATACACGTAGCCCGAGAATGAGATTACTTTTATTATCTGTTCTCAAGCTCTTAAAATGTTCTGACATGATTAGAGTAATCTCAGGGAAATTATTCTGTTGCACCCTGATTAGCCGAGCTAATCTTCTAGAACGAGCCTCCAACCTTTCCTCTAAACATCTTTCCTCTAAAAGTGGTAATTATTAGAAAAACTGCTTTGTACGTCATTCCTTAGTGACAGAAACATGGGGACTGGGTATCTCTTTTAGCGCTGAGCTGCTTCAGAACACCAGTCCATGAGGAGGAATAGATGAATTCCTCATCTGTCCTTCTGTCCAGTCTGTTGCAGTCTCAGATGGCAGTTTTCAGAACTGTTTTCTGGGGAAAGATGAAGACTGGAGAGGGGCAGGGGGACGGGGAGGACTGTAGATAGGAACCCCTCTCTGTTTCAGTGGTGAATGCTATCTTTTTTTTTAATTTTTAAATATATTTTATTTATTTTATTACAGAGAGGAAGAGAGAGGGATAGAGAGCTAGAAACATCGATGAGAGAGAAACATCGACCAGCTGCCTCCTGCACACCCCCCAACCGGGGATGTGCCCACAACCAAGGTACATGCCCTTGACCGGAATCGAGCCTGGGACCTTTCAGTCCGCAGGCTGATGCTCTATCCACTGAGCCAAACCGGTTTTGGCTGAGTGCTATCTTATTGACATATAAGTGGGCGCCCTTAAAATACGGGGTTGTATCTTCTCTGGGCATTATAATTCCTCAGTTAATTCTGAAACTTAGTTTGGCTATTGCCAAATACCCTTGGCCAGCCACGTCCATGGTGAGTTGGCAAACTGGCATCAAAATGTGTTCCTTAAAGCAATCTCTGACTCAGAGGAGAATGTGATGAACTTCTCCCGAGGACCAGGTCACCTCTCCCAGGTCCCCTGGGCACCACAAAGCAGCGCTAACCTTCTAAGGTCACAGCGTCCCTGGGAGGACTTAGAGTGAGCCACTTACAGTGACAGCCTACAAGACGCAGGCATTCGGTCATCTCCGAAAGCCTTTCATTGGACAAAAAGGGAAAAGGAAACAGGTCTTTGTTGGTTTCCCTTTTTTTAAGAAACAAAAGGCTGTTCAATTCTCTCATCCTTTTGCTTCTCTGTAATTACTCACCCAGAATTCCACAAGCTTTTCTGTTGAGGAAGACAAAGGTCACTAGCTCTTTTGTCATCCGTATAACGCTAACCTCAATATCATGAAACAATATTTTTTCATAAAGATTCCCCCTTGAAAATACGGGAGAACAGGACTCACAGTCATTCTTGCAGTTTTACTGGTTTTAGGAGCATAGAATTCTTTTTTTTTTTTTTTTTCTACTTGACAAATATGAAGCTACATGGGATCATGACTCACCAAGCAGGTCAGATAAATTGGTGGCCCATTTCTTGTTGGACTTAATTAAGGAGGAAGTCCCATACCAGGCAAACATCGTTAGCAAATGCAGACGCTGTTAGAATTGAAAGGAAAGATGTAAAAGGAGCAAAAGTAAAGTCAGCATTCCTTGACTCCTCTTTGGGATGAAGGCTGGGTCTGCCATCAGCGGTCCTGGATGCCTGATTTAAATACGAGTCAAGAGGCTATTTAATTAATCAGTTCCTAGCAGGACTCAGGCATTACATTTACTTTTACAAAATCCAGAAGTTATTCTTATCCATAGCTCTCAGTTTGACTGATTAATTATCTATAGCTCCCCAGCACACACCGTGATCACAGCGATGTTCTCAGAGATATAATCATCAAAGAGCATCCCTTGGTTAGGGTGGGACGCGAGAAGGGCATAAATAATGAAACAGAACAGGGGCCATTAATTCCATGTGTTTTGTTTTCAGCGCTGGGAGGTTGCTTTCCTAGGTAGGGGGTATATAGAGTGGATGGGGAGTGGGGGTTGGAGGGAGGAGGGGCTGTGTATCAGAACTTCCCGCTCTTCTTTCAGCCAGTCCTGTTGTTTAGACCGAGAGCCCTGAATCCCTGGCGAGCCTTCATTTTGGCTGGCCAAGCTTTGGGTACCCCTGAGGCACCCAGCTCTCATTTGGAGCTAACTTCATATTTCTCCAACATGAGGTGATTAGGGGAAATCACTTGGCTAAAAGTACTTGGTTTCTACTTTAACCCACTGTTTAATGCAACTTTAAAACAGTTGTGTATTTTTTTAATTCATAAGTGTGACATGTTATTGCCCACCCGTCCCCCACAGAAGTTTTACAAGTGAACTTGCACAGAGGGCTCACTCGCTCAGAAAGTAATGGGTCTGAGGGTCTTATATGTTACAATGCAATGAAGGACTTATAACTGAATATATATATATATATATATATATATATATATATATATATATATATGCTTATCCTATATAATAAAAGGCTAAAATGCAAATTGTCCTCTTGACTGGGAGTTCAACCAGGGGGCAAAGTCAGCCAGCCAACTGCCCAGGGCCCCTCCCCCTGACTGGCCCCACCCCCAGTTGGCCTTGGCCAATTGCCTACAGCCCCCTCCCCCTAGCCGGCCCTGTCCCCAATCAGCCCCCTCCATCCCAATCAGGGGAGGGGCCAGCTGGCCAACCTGCCACATCCCTTCTCTTTGGCTGGCCCAGCCCAATCGGCCCAATTGGGGCAGGCTGGCCAGACCCCACCCATGCACAAATTCGTGCACCACACCTCTAGTATATGTATAAATGTATATTTATAAAAATGTATGTATATATTTGACTATATGAGTAGTGTAAATAGATTTATAGGTTTTATGTTTAATAAATTGAACGAGCTATTATTTACATTTTCCTTTCTATGAGGAGGGCACAGCAGAGCTAGTGAACCCATTTTACATTTTACGAATGAAAACAGCCAGGAAGCTGCGACTTAGAAACCAGCTGTTCTGCCAGTTAGTCCAGGGCTCCTCCAACTCACCTCCTATGCCACCAGCAGTCTCTCCTAAGGTCTCCACAGGCAAGAGCAGAGATGCCTGAGAAACGGTAGGGCATGGGAAAAGGAGCTGCTAACCTGTGTTTAGATCTAGGAAACGGAATGGCAGAGCTGCTCTGAAGACGACAGTGTAACATTAACACAAGATAGAGAAGGGATGACTACTCCATTCTTTTTTTTTTTTTTTTTTTTTTTTGCTTCCATTCATTCTCTTCAAATAAGAAGGATTAAGTTCAAACAGAAAAATGAAGGGAAATAGAAGTGGGTATTGCAAGTGCTAAAGCCATAAATCCATTCGAGAAACAAGAGAACATACAACAGAGAGCCTAAGATAAATAAAATCATACTTGGTGAGGGAATACTTGTTATTAACTTCAGGATAACATAAATTATTTCTAATGATACCAGATAGAAAAAGAGGTGCTGTTATAATGTTTCACTTGGAAATGAAGATACTGCTTACTGACCAGATAAAATGAGACCACAAACATGGAATTTACACAGTCCATTCAGTGGTCCACTTAACACCTCCCTGTGGTGGCCAGGGGCAAACAGTGGTTAGAGCAGTGCATGGTACCAGGGTTCCACTGGCTCAGTGCTATGTCCATAGTAGGTGCTTTAAAAAAAAATCCCTGAATTAGGTAGGATTGGACGGAACTATTTCATGAGGTTGTCCACGCACAGAAGTTTTCCTTCTCTAAAATACAACCTTCCTAGATGGTCTTAAGGAAACACAGGAGTCACTCAAAATGTGTCAGGAAACAGAGAGAAAATAGTAATTATAAATAGGACACATCAAAACCAGTCTGATACCATAAAGACTTGCTCTTCTCATAATACTCCACTTTTGGAAAACTAGAATAAGAACTGTGTACAATCACATTTTAATTTATGCTACAAATGAAAAAGTACTTTTTAAAAGTAGCATTTTATGTGTCTTAGAAAAAAGCATATTAAACTATTATTTCTTTCTCAGGGATCATAAAGAAACACGCATTCTGAAACCAGGACAGCTAGATGCTTAAAAGCCCTGCATATAGGGTAATAAATACGATGAATGAATAATTGAAATTTTGCATTATGTGGCACCCATAGATTAATTTTTACAAGGGAACTTATTTCCAGTAATGATCTGCGGAAGTGATCTCTCATTAGTAGCTGTCAGTGGGTGGAGGAGGGGCCAGCCTCCACACAATGCCAGGGCAGAGCTGACTTCTCGCTGATTTCCCTTCAGAATGTTTCACAGGCAACTCCTGTCCACTCCAATACCATGGTGATGTGAGAGTGGGTATCATGTTGCCAAAGGTAGATCTTGTGGACAGCACATAAAAAGCTTTTTTTTTTTTTTTAATCTCATTACTACCAAACATGGAATGTGTGCATTCAAACCACTGTTAACGAGCTTTAAGGGGACACAACGCCCAACATGGAAAATACTGCATCTTCTTGGTCAGATTCTGTAAAAATTCAATCCTCAAAAACAGACATAACCATTAAAAAAAGCCTGGCCTTTCATGGATGTTGATTCAATGACAAAGATATTCCCTATTCAAAGGTTATTTTCTTTGAGAACTAACTCTTGTGTGTGTGCACACAGGTCCAGGCATGTGAGTGTGTTATGTATTTCTAAAAAGCAAACTGGTCTAAGAAGTGATAGCTGCTCAGAAGACCTGTGGACACCATCCCAGTTCTGTGTTTCACAAATAAGAGGATCATTTCTGCTACTCTCTCTGTCTCTCTCTCTCTCTTTTTCTCATGTCAAGCCTAATTGTGTAGGTCTTACTCTGGTACCATTCCAATGACTTTCCGAGTGTATCATGCCTTTTCATCCATAATGAATGACTATTAACATCAATTTTTATTACATTCAAATAACCATCAATTTCTCCTTCAATTACATGTTTAAATTTCATGTGGTTATTTTCTGCCCTGCAGATTAGATAGCAATCAGGACCAGAGTGGCTTTAACTTTGAACTGACCCACAGAATAAAAAGTGGTCTGAATTAGAGAGAAATGAGCGAGAGAGTAAGTAGAGACTTATGGTGATGGTCTGAGAGGAGAAAGAAGGTGTGTGTGGGAGGGGCTCCAAGCCAGAGGGGGCCAGAGAGAATCTGTCTTCCTCAGTTCTTGGCTTAGCCTTGGCACACACACATATCCTTGGGACTTCTGCATACCTGTCCCAGAGCTGTGTCTGCTGGTTCAGTGGGCCCATGCCCCTGCTAGCCTAAGCTCTTCCCCTTCCAGACGGGAGCACATTATGTTTTAAATCATGAGTTTACACGTAGGGTGTCAATTGCGGCACATTATTTATTGAGCGCCCACCCTTCCCAGACGCTGTGGAAGGCTCTGGGAATACAGCAAACAAGACAGCTGGGAGTCTGACTTTATGGGGCTTTCAGCGTAATGGGGAAGAGCGACATTAAACAAATAATTGCAAACCTTAAGTGCTGTAAGGAGAAGGCCAGGCCGCGGTGGAGAGGGAAGAAGGCAGCCCTCCCCAGGGTGTGGAAATGCCTGTGCCCAGGGTGGGGGAGGGTGCAGGAGAGACTCCCGGAAGCTCTGACCCTGGGCAGAAACCTGAAGGGTAAAGCAGAGCTGTCAGTACTGCTCCATTGGAGTTCAGTTCCCAACTCCAAATGGTGCCTTTCCCTTAGACCCAGATGGAATATACGTCTCACCCCGTGGCGCACTTTGAGGGACCCTCCATGGTGCATCTCACAATAAGTAGGCATTAGCGAGCTGATTATAAGGGAGGTGTTGGGAGGTTGTGTTACAGGAAGAGCAGCATGATGTCCCTGTGGTTGGAGAGAGGGGGGCAGTGTATTACTATAGAAGCAGAGAGTGGCTGGAAAAGAAAGCAAGGGACCCAGTGGCTGAGTTTTGTATGCAAAGTTATGGGGTTTTCATTTTGCCCTAAAAGAAATGGAGAGCCATCTGTATGCAATGCACTGAACATATTACTCAGCATGAAGACCTTCTGGAAGAAAGGCAAAATTGGGTCTTGAACTAGGAATTTCCCAGCAGTGATCATGCGAACTGACATTGGACAGGATTAGGACTGTGGCAAATTCCAGCGACATTTGGGAAGTGGAATGTCAGCAGTTGGGTGTGGGAGGTAATAAACAGGGACAAGTAAGAACGACATGGAGATTCCCAGCTTGTCTGAGATTGATTCTACTGTGTCCTGACATAAGGCATAGCAGTGGTCAGTTTTTAACACGCTGAGTTCTGGATGGGACACGCTAGGAGGTGATGAAGGTCCTGGAGGCAGGAAGAAAGATCTTGGTGGCAGATGGAAATGTTGGAATGGAATTCCCTGAATATAGTCAAACCTTCTTGTATCAAGACCTTCTGGGTGTGGCTCTATCAGCAAAGGAAAGGGCGTAGAAATCAATACCATTAAATACTTCTGAGCTTTAGGAAGCACCTAAGTGGAGAGGAAATGTCTATTTTACTTTTAAAAAATGATTATGAATGGTTATCTAGTTTTCCAAGTGTTCCAATCTTTAAATTTGTCTCGTATGCCATAATTTATATATTTATAGCATCTAACATGTTTTTGGCATTTCTTTACATATTTTTTGAGAACATTCTGTATAGAAATGTCTGCATCTTTGATTATCTCCTTCAGTTTACCTTTAGGTGCTCTAAGCATTTGTTAAAGATTTTGCTATATTTCCAAAATTCCCTCCAGAGCCACCTTACTAATTGTAACTGCCAACAGTATCTCACACACATGAAAAATCTCTTCAGCCCAGAGTTTTAGGGGAGAGGACCTGTGACCAATGTCCTTAGACTAGAGATAACATCCCCTGATAAGGTTCATTTGATTCTGGAGCACTCAGACACCAGAGCAGGAGTCTGGGGGGAAGGAGCAAGGACCTGGCTACTCAGAGCCGGCTCTGGGTCCCAAGGGGATGGAAGAGTGTGGCCCTTAGATTCAGTCCAACCTATTGTATCAATAAGGAGTATTTCAGGCCAGAACCCCTGCTCAGGATTAAAGAGTCAACCTGTGCCTGGCTTATTGTATAACAGTACTTATAACTCTGCCTCCCAACTGTATTATGGACACAGGATTCTGATATTTAAAAAAACGAATATCTCAAATCATCATACAGAACAGTTTATCCACTCTAGCCCAGCGCTTTCCACTGGGCATGATGGGTGATCAGCCACCATCTGGGGAAGGAGAGATGAACAGAAGGTCTACATTCTCCTTATGTACTCAGTGCCAACATGTGTTTCCATGCTTTCCCCAGTTCCTTAGAGACTGTCTGTTTCCTGGCTAAGAGGCTCCCCAGAAGAGAGGGAGCAGCCCCCAACACACATCCCTGACTTAGAAAATTCCTTTGGGGTCTCCCTCCCTCCCCACAGCCTTCTCTGCTCCAATCACTCCTCAACACTGGGCACAAGACTGCCTTAAACTCCTGCCAAATCCACAGTGTATTTCTGAACTGGTGCCAAAAACTCATTTGCATATTTATCCCTTTACTTTTAGTCTTCTTCTTTTTTTTTTTTTTAAGTCTTCCATTAAATTTGCAGGGATAGATGGGTCTTCCCTCAGAATCATTCTTTCTCGTTTTCCATCTCATTCCAATCTCTTCCTTGTTGGGTCCACTGGAGTTCTCCATTATTGGTGACAAAGTGAACCACTGCAGTGATCATGGATGGAGATAGACACCTGCTTTCAATCTAAAAAAAAATGGCAAGGGCCCTTGGAACACAATTAACGGGGGATCTAGTGAACACTCCAGATTATTCTCATAGTCATGCAAAGACTATCACAAACTAAAGGTTAATAATAACTTAGCCCTAGCAAGTTTGGCTTAGTGGATAGAACGTCGGCCTGCGGACTGAAAGGTCGCAGGTTCAATTCCAGCCAAGGGCACATGCCCGGGTTGTGGGCTCAGTCCCCAGTGGGGGGCATGCAGGAGGCAGCCAATCAATGATTCTCTCTCATCATTGATGATTTTCTCTCTCTCTCTCTCTCTTTACCTTTCCCTTTCTCTCTGAAATCAATAAATATATAAAAAATAATAATAACTTAAAGACAAATGTTCTATACATGCAACAGATGTTTCAAAAGAATTACATTCAGTGTATTTGAAGTTATAAATAAAATATTTTACGAATTGGTGTAAATCTTCAACAAGGAGCCTTGAACTTCTTGTCTGAAGAGGTCAAACATGTTTACCAGTCATTAGTGAAGCCCGATGATGAAGACACGGATTTAAATAAAGATTTTAGAGCTCATGTGGTCTTTAGAGCAGATGCTGACTTCCCCTTAGTTCAAGGTGAACTAAGCTCTGCTTTCCACATCAGGGACTCACATAGCCATGCTGCACCACTAAATGCCGGCATGTAGCCTGCTCCCCTCCACGCCCCTCCAATTCTCTGTCCTCTGTCCTCTGAAGGCCGGTTACCATCACAGCCAAGCTATCCTCTCTCTGCAATAGCCTTCTGCCACCCACTGCCGCCCTTGGCCCCTGGAGTCTATTATCACAAAATAAACAGGGTAATCCCTGGATAATGGAAGACAGATCACATTACCCTGTGCTCGAGCCCCTTAAATGTCTGCTTCCTAGCTCATTCCAGGTAGAAGCCAGATTCTTTGCAGAGGCTTACAGGACCAAAGGATTCAGCCTCACCAATTCCATAACCTAATCACCCCACTTTGCTCCAGACACAGTGCTTCCTCAGCACACCCAGCAGGACCCTGCCTCAGGCCCCTGCCCTTTCTGTCTCCTCCAGCTGCTCCAGTGTTCAGCCCTACTTTCTTAGACTCCACTCCAATGTCACCTTAATCAGAAAAGTCTTCCTTCATCCCCAAGTTAGATGTCAACCCCCTCTCACTCTCCCACAGCTTTGTTTTTCTCATTTGCATATAAGTATTTCTTTGCCAACTCTATAACTCCCCCCCCCGCCCACATACACACACACACACACACACACACCAACACATAAACATGCAACATTCAAAAACTAAGCTTCCTGCATGAGTCAGGGACATTGCTTTGTTTATCTCAGCTTTTCCAGTGCTTGGGACATTACCTGGAAGATACAAAATAGGTCATCAGTAAATATTTAGTTTCAATAAGAAATGAATAAGTCAGCTAATTAGTAATTAATCAGTAAAGCTATTGCCTAAATTATGGTTGGCAAACTGCGGCTCGTGAGCCACATGCAGTTCTTTGGCCCCTTGAGTGTGGCTCTTCCACAAAATACCACGGCCTGGGCGAGTCTATTTTGAAGAAGTGGTGTTAGAAGAAGTTTAAGTTTAAAAAATTTGGCTCTCAAAAGAAATTTCAGTCTTTATACTGTTGATATTTGGCTCTGTTGACTAATGAGTTTGCCGACCACCGGCATAAAATATATCAAATCAGTAGAATGGCTGTCTTGCCTTCATGTACAAGACACACTAATGTCCACTGACTTTGCAGGAAAGGTTTACCCTTCACCTTCCTCCACTGGGGAGGGAAGGGAAGCCTCTCATGGAGGAAAGCATTTCTGATGGGCACAGGGCTCCAGCCCTTCTCCTCTCCGCACTCTCTTCTTACACACGGTGGAGGAGTTGGTGCAACAGCTTTGTCAGCCTCTTATCAAACCCTGGGGGAAGAAGTCTGACTCTAACTATTGGCTCCTCCTGGAGTTATTTCTAAAATGAGGGGTATTTGTTCATCTAGTTCTCAACTTTGGATATTAGCCCTATTTCCAGGATAAAAGAAACATTTCCCTTCAACATCTTATCACAGATTTATGACCACTTGCTGTATGTCCCCCTCTAGCCAAATTGTATGAAACTCAAGCTACAAAAACACAGCTGACTTGTCTGCTCCTGAATCCCATGTGTCTAGCACAGTTCCCGATAAATACTACATGATCAATAAATTCTGTCTATTGAGCCTGGCTACCGAACATCGGAATCTTTCAACTTGTACCAATTAGATGCCCATTCTACTTTTTTATTTCTGAAGCCACTGCTACCTTTTGGAAGGGCTCTTCATATTCTGGTATTGTATGAGGGGTCATTGCAGTGCTCAGCCATTATTATGAAGGCCAGGAATGATTCATATTTCCTGAACAACCTTCTCCCTCATTCCTAAGCTCCCTGAGGTGACATTACTGCAGTAGTGTCTCCCAGAAAAGAGCGTTCCAAAATTTAATTACAATAGGTTTTCAAAAATGTATACAAAAAATGTATACATGAGAGTCAGAAATATTGTCACATAAAAAAAAAAGCACATACACCCACCCCACAATAAAATATTTTATTCTATGGTACCCTCAATTGCCTTTTGGATGATGGGTAGTTCTAATGAGAAGCTGCTAAATTAGAATAAATTCCCATCATTCCAATGAGGAAGTGGTCCATTTCTTTATTTCTGCCATGCCATTACTTCTTTAGACACTTGGGCCATCGGCTAATTTGATTCTTCCAGGACCCTCCCTAGCATTAGCAGTTAATAGATCTTTGAAATAGTGTTCATTATTCTATTCTAGTAGGTAGGTTCTAGTGGACAGAATTATTCAATGAAGAATGTCTTTAGAGAGTGGGCACATGATTTTCCCCCCATTGGATTAAAGAAGGGCAGTGTCTCATGAAAGTATGGCATTAATTTGTAATAAGAACTATGGAATGAGGAAATAGGAAGGGACCCGGTGACCTCTGCCCTGTGTTACAGATTGCCTCATAAAAGCGTAATCAGAGCTTCATCAACTGGTAATTCCAGGTAGGTCAACTGGCACCCATAAAGACTTCTCGTAGTAAGTTAAGAGGACTGTTTCAAAAGGTGATACAAGTTTTTATGTTTATATGTATCTTTCTGGAGTTCAAAGTTCTTTGTAAACTAAATTCTCCTCCAAAAGAGGTAGAGAAAGGTGACCTTTTCCAAAATCATGAGGCACAAAGGCTGGGCTTTGATTAAGAAGAGGAGTCTATAACAGAGTCAGAAATCACTTTCAAGTTCTCTGACTCCTAGTTCAGTGGTCAAGTCAGAACTTGATGTTGCCATTATGAGTATGGTTACCCTGGGGAACTGACCACATATTTTCTGAGAGGAGCCTGTGCATGAGACATGCCCCACTTCATATGCATTATCATTTGCAATGCTAAATAAGCTGGAGGAGAAGAAATTGCTGAGCATCCAGATCCTTTGAAAATGTGAACAACTCAGTAAATCTCCTTAATTCAAGTCCATTGAAGAAAGGGCCAATACTTTTACTTCAAAGTACACCAAAAGTCCAGCCAGTGTAGATCTGTGGTTGAGTGTCAACCTATGAACCAGGAGGTCACAGTTCCATTCCTGGTCAGGGCATATGCCTGGGTTTTAGGCTCATTCCTAGTAGGAGGCATGAGAGAGGCAAATAATCAATGATTCTCTCTCATCATTGATGTTTCTATCTCTCCCTCCCTCTCCCTTCTTCTCTAAAATAAAATAAAACAATGCCCAGTAATGTGTGTGTATATGGGGGGAGGGGGGTGGTGTCCAAGGCCTACAGGAGCAAGCCGAAAAGTCCCCAGCAGCCAGAGCTGGAACAATTTGAAAATACAGCAGTAAAGTAAAATAGTATTGGCTTATAACCCAAAGTATAACATAAATATCCATGAGTCAGACTAATATTCAATATAAATAAATGATTGAGAAAAGACAAATCTCCTAGGGAGAAAAATTGTAAATAATTTTTACACGCCTTTTAAAGAGTCGGAACACAATGCCCACTCCTCCAGTATGGGCCGTGCATAAGACTTTCTTCCAAAGAAAAAGAGAAACTATACAGTGGAGATATCTAACAATCCTCCCTCGAACTGGGCCAATGTAGGTTAACATTGGCAGTGATCAGTCATGAGGCCTTATAATGATACTAGAGGCCCGCTACATGGAATTCATGCACTCAGGAGGGGGGAATCCCTCAGCTCGGCCTGCACCCTCTTGCAGTCCAGGAGCCCTCAGGGGATGTCCAAATGCTGGTGGGTAGTGGGCCTAAGCCGGCAGTCGGACATTCTTAGCCCTGCTGCGGCTCCCGCCACCGACCCTGTGCTCGCCAGTCATGAACCTGGCTTCTGGCTGAGCAGCACTCCCCTTGTGGGAGCACATTGACCACCAAAAGAAAGCTCCTGTGCTGCATGTCTACTTCCTGGTGATCAGTGTGTGTCATAGTGACTGGTCGTTCTACAGTTCAGTCGATTTGCATATTAACCTTTTATTATATAGGATGATGTGAACGGCATTGTGTTCCTCTGTGTCTTCCTTTCTCTGGTCATGAGAAAACCAGCAGCTATGCCTGGCCAGTGTAGCTCAGTAGTTGAGTATCCACCTGGGCACCAGGAGGTGCCTGGTTCAATCCCCAGTCAGGACACATGTCTGGGTTGTGGGCTCCACCCCTATGAGGGGGTGTGCAGGTGGCAGCCAGTCAATGTTGCTTTCTGTCACATTGATGTTTCTATTTCTCTCTTCCTCTTGCTTTCTCTTTCTCTAAAAACAATAAAAAAATATTTTAAAAAGAAAGTAAGGAAACCAATAGATATATCCCCATCATGGAAACTGAATGTGGCAGATATAGGAACTCTATGTACTACCTTTGCAATAAGTCTGTAAATCTAAAACTGTTCTAAATACACATTTATTTTAAAATTTCTATTTGATAAGACTCATAAAAGAGAAATCCATTTAAAAAATATAAATTTAAAATTCAAGATAGAGAACATTTGAGCAGCTGCTCAAACTTTACGACTAAACACTAATAGGAAGAGAAACCTGCCCTTGAGTTGCTGCTATTGCTGATTAAATCCGGGATGAGTCATTGGACTCTCTGCTTTGGTGAATTATTTGGGAACCCCAACCCTCTGTAAGGATATTGAATAGCAATAGCCAACTCCACTGCATCCTCCAGCAAGGAACGTGCTACCATATATGAGAGAGAGAAAAACAAAGTCACATGTCAAAGATGGTCCTTCCTCTTATTCTTAGCTACTCTCTCTCAGCCCCGCCCCCAATGTCTGGATTGACAACCACATCATTAGAACAGACTTACCCCAAAATCAGTCAGAACCCCAGCTTCTTCACACAACAGAGCTGTTTTAAGGATTACTTCGGCTGCAGGTGATTTGACTTTAAGAAGAATATAGTCTTCTAGTTCAAAACCAAGTCTAGCTCTCCTAACTACTCCCTCTTGGCCTCCTTCTCATATTCACTGCTTGCCTTGGTTCACAAATTAGAGGTGTGATATTTAATGCCAAAATGTGGGTCTGAGCAGCTTTTCATTTAAGGACCTTTCAAAAGATTTGATTTCTCAGACCAAGGCTCCTTCTGACTCCTGTGTGAAAGGTTTCTCTCCACGGAATGACCAGCTCTCTCAGGTCACCTGGCACTGGGATTTCCTGACTTTGAAAATGCTGATCCAGCTGAAACTGGTTTGGCTCAGTGGATAGAGCGTTGGCCTGCAGACTGAAAGGTCCCAGGTTCGATTCTGGTCAAGGGCACATACCAAGGGCAGCTGATCAATGATTCTCTCTCATCAGTGTTTCCAACTCTCTGTCCCTCTCTCTTCCTCTCTGTAAAAAATCAATAAAAAATATTTAAAAAAAAAGAAAAGAAAAAGAAAATGCTGATCCAACACCTGCTTTTTCCCAAAAAAACTCCTGTAGGTCAGGCCTGACCTGAGCGTCCCTGCTTCCAGGCAGTCTATGTCCAGCACAGCACATGGGGGAGCATCGATACTAGACCAGGCAGGGTTCCAGTGGTTCGTCTGGTTTCCAGGAGGAATAGAGAAATTCTCTCCTGTGCTAGCTTTCAGTGTTTTAATATTATGCTATTGAAGCACAAGAATCTGAGGAACAAAAACAGATCCAGAGACAGAGAAGCATCAATCAGAGGCTCAAAACTCAGAGGGAAGATAGGGGAAGGTGGGGTAAAGGGGAGAAATTAACCAAATGACTTGTATGCATGCATATAAGCCTAACCAGTGGTTATGGAAAACAAGGGGTGGGGGTATGAATGAGTTTGGAAGGGGGAAAATAGGGAAATAAGGACACATATGTAATACCCTGATAAATAAAAGAAAATCTAAAGCACAATTTTAGCCATATGTATTTTCATTATATATGTATAATCATAATCAAAGGCATATCAACAAAGAAATAGCCTACTATAAAATACATACTATACTTATATGCTCTTCTTTAAAAAATGTGTACTATAGTTATATATTGTGCTTAAAGAACAAATGTAATCTTCTTCAAATTTGTCTGGGGTTGGTAAGAAAGAATATTAGTCTGTTAATTCAACTGGCTATTTACACCTTTTTTAAATGTATGATGAGAACAGAAATGAGAAAAGGGTACAGTCAAGCAGGTGACTTAATTTGTAGAAATAAATTAAGCAAATTACTGTATTATTGCCTTTATTTCTTACCTTGATGCACTTAGATGCAAATTACTTAAGGAAATTGCTAATAACTAAACATGGTGAATCATTTCTTAATATTAAGATAAAAGTTATAGAGGTACTTTTTCTATAGCATCTACAATAATAAAAGCATAATATGCTAATTAGACTGGACATTCTTCTGGACAACCTTCTGGATGAAGCCGGGGCTGGGAGGGAAACCTGATCCGGGAGGGAAACCTGGTCCCTGGTGCCTGCTGAAGGCTGGATGGAAGCCCGGTCCCTGGGCCGGAGGGAAGCCAGTGCAGGCAATGGGGGGGGGGGGGGGGGGGGGGAGAAAGAAGGCCTACTCTTGCATGAATTTCATGCATCGGGCCTCTAGTTTAACGTATAACTTTAGACAAACACTTGCAAGAGTGCTTCATCTTTTCCTTTTAGAAACAGATTAATTTCTGATTCATAGTTAAATCATTAAGCTAAAAGGAAAATCTGACTTTTACTTAATATCTTAAAATATGTTCTTCTGCATTAAAATATTTCAAAGTGATATTTTCCTTTTTCCCTTTAGGATTAAAAAATATATATATCTTATGTAACCACCTCTCAATTACCCACATATGGAATACCTTCTATGGACAGGTCTTTGTAGAAATGCTTAAATCCAGTCTAATATATCCTTGCCACCCCCTTCTGGCTGCTCCCCACTGCTGCCCATTGTCACACGCTCAAGGAATGCAAACATTTTAATATTCCTTCCAGGGAAGCATTCGCAGGGAGGCCAACTCCCAGGGAAGGTTCACAGAATGTATTTGAACCTCAAACATAAAACGATTCCGGATTATCAGCCCCTCCCGAGGTTCCCATCCGAACAGATAATTGAGAAATGACTGCACGGCTGTGCTCATAAGCCATGTGCCACACGCGGTCCGGGAGAGGAAGATTCCCACACAAATGAGCGTGCAGGAGCCAGAGGTGCCGGGGAAGCAATGGCTCTCCATCCAGCGGCAGCTGGAGCCGCCACTGCTCCTGCTCTTCCTCTCTCCGGGAGCGTGCGGGGCTGTGAGTGATATGCAGCTCTGAGCAGGCGGAGTGATAGCTCGCAGACACTTGATGATTCTCAAACAGATCCGTGATTGATTGCATGGTTCCTCTCGGTTCCTTGCGATGTTACCTTTCTCAGGTGAACTCCGAGTACATCAGAGACACGTGCTCTGTCGCAGACAGGATGAGTGATTCTGAAGCTCATCATGTATGAGAGCTTTTGGAGCAAGTGATTAGGCCTGAGTCGGGAGAGATTTGTTTTGTTTAATCGCAGAGTCCTGGCTGTGTGTTCTGTTTATCACATCTTACTTTGCTGGTAAACAAATAGGTAAAGCTTTGATGCAGATGAATCTTCTTTACAACAGTGCATGGTCCACCCCACGGGGTCTCCCATTTGAAGCTCTGTCACAGGTCGGTGGTTATGTAGCCCTTGTGTTTCTTAAAAAAGGGGGCAGCAGTGCCCAGCCTGGATGGCTCAGTGGGTTGAGTATAGTCCTGTGCACTGAAGGTTAGGGGTTTGATTCCCAGTCAGGGCATACACTACCTGGGTTTCATATGAAAGGCAACTGATCACTGTTTCTTTTTTTCTTTTCTTTCTTTTTTTAAAATATATTTTATTGACTCTACAAAGAGGAAGGGAGAGGGAGAGAGAGTTAGAAACATAGATAAGAGAGAAACATCAATCAGCTGCCTCCCGCACACCTTCCACTGGGAATGTGCCAGCAACCCAGGTACATGCCCTTGACCGGAATCGAACCCGGGACCCTTGAGTCCACAGGCTGATGCTCGCTTTCTCTCTCTCTCTCTCTCTCTCTCTCTCTCTCTTCCCTTCCTTTCTCTCTGATCATATCCTTGGGTGAGCATTAAAAAAGAGGACAGATAAAGTGAGCCATCTCAAGTTGGGATTCTATCAAGGATAAACAGGCCAAATTACGTTATTTGTCTCTCATTAGGAGTTTAAACAATCACTACCGAGAATTCATTACATTCCTGATATTTCTTGATATGACTATTGTAGGAATCTCTTTCACGTCCCGAGTGGAAAGGGTTCCAATTCAGGGTTCGGCTTCTGGAGAAGGGCTGCACACAAATGAAGAGACAACTC
Source organism: Pipistrellus hanaki (assembly GCF_964339955.1). Taxonomy (NCBI): domain Eukaryota; kingdom Metazoa; phylum Chordata; class Mammalia; order Chiroptera; family Vespertilionidae; genus Pipistrellus; species Pipistrellus hanaki. Next base: position 5,036,100 of record NC_140505.1, read on the forward strand.
TAGTGGGAGAACTACTCCTGCTCTGGCCCTGCCATCCCTTTATTGAGGCTTTGGGGAAAACATCTTAGGCAACATAAACAGAAATTTACATGTAGCCCTTAGGCAGGAAATAACAGACACTTACATGGGACAAACAGGTGGAGGCTGCTTCAGCTAACAATGTCTCCACTAAAGGGTGAGTGGTTAGAGCAGTTAAGGTTGTTGACCAGCCTTCCTGGCCCCCTGCCAACATCTCTCTTTTAGTGAAACTGATTTGTTTCCGGCAGACTATGTCAAGTGGAGGATAACAGTAGACTTTTTAAAACACGGGGTCCTTCTGAGCTGTAAGGCCAGATCAAGAGGAAATGCTCTGGAGTTCTGAGGCAAGGTCTAAATCCCACTCCTTCCGAGCTTTTTTGTGCCACATTCTGTTTTCAGAAGCCGCTGGATGCTACCTAGACCACATTTTGTTTCCATTACATTAGTTTTTAATAGGTATACTTCCCAGCTGACTTAAAATGAAAAGGATGTCTAGGTGTCTACCTCTCTCTTATGCAATATTCTTAAATCATTTCCCACCTATATTTTTCTTATGCTGCTATATTTCTATGGTACCAATTTGGAGAACAAAGTGCAACAGTGTGTGTTTCCATGTATTTCTCACATGTGTTTGCCCATGTTTTCACATAAGGAAGACCCGTCGAGAAGCCCTCTCTTCTTCAGAACAATGCGCACATATAGATATGTCAGTGTGGTCATGGAATGTTCTCTCTGGCTCATCTTCAGAGCACAGTCCAGAAGCCTGGGCACCTGGCCAGGGACACATCAAAGGACTTGTCCCTCTGCCATGTCCTCTCTAGGGGCCACTGTGCTCTTCTGAGCCCAGTACATCCACTGCTCAGACCCTGAGGGTGGGCGGGTGGGCGTGCAAATGAGCTCCCAGGCCCATGCCTCAGATTGCACCCTCGAGGATTCAGGTGTGATCTCTCCATAAACAGCATCCCTTTCCTTCCTCATGCCTTTCAGTGAGTCCAAATGTTTTATCTAAGAAATATGTGCACACAGACAAGTATATGTTCATCATTAAAAATTAGCATCCTCATAAGTACAACCAATGGACATAAAACTATGGGGAGGGAGGGGATGTGTGGGAGGGAGGGAGGGGGGCAATAAAAAAAATCAATAAAATATGTAAAAATAAATAAATAAACAAATAAATAATAATAAAAAAGAAAGAAAATGTTTCATCATTTTCAGAGTGTAAAACTAAGGGGAAAACATTCTCAATTAATATTCTCACTAAATGATTCAATTGACAAATAAAAAGTAAAAGCTAAGTACTATCATTACTTTAAAAAAAAAAAAATTAGCATCCTCGCCCTGGCTGGTTTGGTTCAGTGGAGCATTGCCCTCCAGACTGAAGGGTCCTGGGTTCAATTCCAGTCAAGGGAACATGCCCGGATTGTAGGCTCGATTCCCAGTAGGGGCCATGCAGAAGGCAGCCAATCAATGATTCTCTCTTATCATTGTTTCTCTCTTTTTCCCTCTCCCTTCCTCTCTGAAATCAATAAATATATAATTTTTTTTAAATTAGCATCCTGGTGATTCACTTATTGTCAAAGACATTTAATACTTAAAGATTATTTTCATTTAGGTAGCATCTTGGACCTGATTATGTCTTTATAGATGGAGGTTAGATTCTACTTTTCTAAACATATTTTCATTGATTTCAGAGAGGAAGGGAGAGGGAGAGGGAGAGAGAGATAGAAACATCAATAATAGAGAAACTATTTGATCAATTGTCTTCTTCTGCATATCCCACACCGGGAATCCAGCCCACAACCCAGGCATGTGCCCTGACTAGGAATCAAACTATGACCTCCTGGTTCATAGATTGTCACTCAACCACTGAACCACACTGGCTGGGCAAATGTCCCCAACTGACCTTCTGGCAGGATTTTAGGGGTGAGTGCATCCTGCTGCTCCAGCCCCTCTCCTTGCATTTCCCCTGAACATTCTTTGTGGCAGCACATTCTTGGAGACATCTGGACTCAAACCTTAATCATCTGCCAGTCCTCCCACCTCTTTGCCACCCTGACTGATGCACCAGATGTTGTCAGTTCTTCCCTCGGAATCCTGCTCTAAATCACTGCTTCCTTCCCATTACCAAGTAGAGCACCTTCTTAGTTCAAGACCAGATGTCCAATGTATTACATTTCCATTCTTCATCTGAGTAGGTTATAATAACACAGGCATTTTCAATCATATGCTCTTTCTTTGTTTTTCTTAAGAATACTAACAAGAAGAGAGGTGCTTTTTAAAAAATTTTTGTGTTGGTTGGTTTTACTTTATTGCAAAGACAGCAAAGTAGGGGAGTGAAAGAGCACAGTCATTGAGGGTGAGGCATTCTGGGATTTCATTCTGACACTGTGCTGGTCATCTACGGGCACCTAGCTCAAAGTGCCTGCTTCCATAAATGTAGTTGTGTGTATCTGTAAAAATGCTGAATGAGTTGTTCAAAGGGCTGCTCTTTGAGTGGTTGTAATTATTAGATAAAAGAGTATCCATATTAAGCACTGGCAGAGTGCCCAACACATTGAAATTGCTTAATAAATGGTAAATCTTATAATTTAAAGAAATCTTTTGTAGAGAGAGATGGCCTGATGGTACCCTCCAAATAACCAGTATCTAACTTACCGTATTTTCCGGTGTATAAGATGACCCCCCTAATTTTACAGTAAAAACATCGGTTTAGGCCTATATTCACTGTATAAGACTACCCCCAACTTCCGAGGCAACACCAGTTTTTTTTTTAATAGACCGCCTTTCTGACTCTGGCCAATCTGAGCAGGCTTTTTTTTTTGTTTCAAAAGTCGTCTTATACGCCGGAAAATCTGGTACATGTGACATTTGCACTCTTATCTGTCTTTTGCCAAACGATCTCAGAAAAAGTCTATTTTTCTATGGATTCCTCTTGTCATTCATTTGGTGAGTCTGAAAGCAAACCTAAATATAATGCATAGGATTATTGTGAAACACCTGAAATCAAAAAATGGTCAGGAATAATTTTTTTGAGATGAATCTGTAAATACCTGAGCCATTATTCCTATAAATTCCAAAAGAAGTATAAATGACATAAAGAAGAGGAAGCCTAGAAACCAACAAGGGTAGCTTTATGATAAAAAGCAAATGCAGAAGTGGTTCTTTGCTTATCGGAACAGAGAACATTAGAACTAAGATGCTAGAGTGGGACACTGGGAGAAGCAAGCCAAGTCAGTCCACAGAAGTCCAGAAAGGACCTGGGATCTGAACCCTCTAGTTCTGGGTGTGACAGTCTATGCCACATGTGTCAAACACAAGGCCCGTGGGCCAAATCCAGCCCGCCAGGCCTTGCAATGTGGCCCGCACCGCGCTGTCATCACTGCACTCTGCTGTCAGTTTATGACATTGTCAGTTTATGACTGTTCAGTAAACCATTTGCCCCACGATTTAGGCTGGATTTTAGATTTTGGCCCCTTCTCTGATTGAGTTCGACACCCCTAGTCTATGCTGTGGACAATTAGATGCCCAGGCCCTTGGCACCCTCCCTAGCTATGTGCTTATCCTTCCTCCCCACATGGGGGGGGATGGGGATGGAGACCAGAGATCCTCTGGCCAGCAGCTGCCCAGCACAAGGAGCCTGCATTGAGCTCCAGAGGGGGGTTATGTTCAAAACTGTGCTCCATCGCAAAAGGAAGCTGGACTCAGTGCTCCATCAGTATCTTTCAAGCACTGACTGTCTCTGATGCCGGTATGCCTAATCCCCAAACGTGGTTTTAAAAAATCACACTCTCTTTTCCTTTTAACAGCTTAAAGATGTAATGCGTGTAACGTGTCTCCTCAGCATTCCCCACGGCGACAGGTGTGTGCGGGACTCATTTTGCACCTCTGCTTTTCCAATAAAGTGTGAGGCAACACGTTCAATTGACTAAGAAATGTGGTAACCTAAACAAGAGCACCACGGCGTATGGGAGACGGTGTGTTTTAACGGAAATCACGGGATATCTTATCGGAAAGTCCACAGAAGGCAACAGTAATGCTCACAAAAAACACTTTCTTTTCTTCAAAATGGAAAGTGCATTATAGCAACACTAATCCCCTGAAGTCAAATCACTGTCCTTTGAGGGATTGAAGTCCTAGTTTATGAAGAATTTCTAATTTGATCACAGCAAACAACTAGTACCACTTAACTGCAGAATAATGATAATTAGTAATAGTAATAGTAATAATAATAGTAAATAATAAATACCTCAACCAAAGGTGGCATTGAATTGGAAATCAAATTCCAACATACTTGGAATGGAATGTTCTGGAATGAAATTGTTGAAAATCCTCTTGCAGCTACGTTTTTGTTACTGAAGACTCTAAGTAGATGATGAGTTATTGACTCCACCTACATGTCCAATGTGTACTCACTCTGAAACACTGGTACATACTGGATACATGCAGGGCACAGGAACCTGGAAAACATTACAAGTACATCCTGCCCTGGCTGGGATGGCTCAGTTAGTTGGGCGTCTTCCTGTGCACCAAAAGGCTGCTGGTTTGATTCCTGGTCAGGGCACATGCCTGGGTTGTGGTCTGGATCCCCAGTAGGGGGCGTACAGGAAGCAGCCAATAGATGTGTTTCTCTTACATTGATGTCCCTGCCTCTTGCCTCCACTCTCTCCCTCCTTCTCTCTTAAAGAAATCAACAATATTAAGAAAAATATATTAATGCTACCATAAGGTTGCAGAACAAGGGAGAGAATGGGTATTTAAGGCCAAGCCTCATTCACAGTCAAGCCTTTTATTTGTTGTTAGATCTACTCCTAGGCATTTCTCTAAGTGGTACTTCTGATCCCAATTTCAGAGACAAATCCCTGGAGGCTTTTAAAGACTGAGTAATAGTCTCCGTATCATATGAGGACAGTGACAATAGTGGCAGGATTTGAATTCAGATCTGACACTAAAGTCTGTGCTCTGTCGTAGGCTATCTGTAATTTAATAATTGCTATGACTCCTATAAGATGTGACTCCTGCCTGTGACTTCCCCATGACTAGTGCTGTTCAGAAGCCAGAGTGACAGGCAGAAGCAGAGGGACTCTCTACGTGTTGATAGTGTCCAAAGTCTGGATTGATTTTACAAAATGACTGAACAGGAAGGAGACAGGAAGGGACACACGCAGTGGTGGCGTGTTTCTATCCCCTCTCGACAGAAGTGGAAACAAATTCTTATAGATATTGAGTTACCTGGATTGAGAAGCCCGGGTGATGTTTCTGCTCTTCCTTGACAACCTAATACTTAAGGGCGCATCTTGAGAAATACCATTTGTTTGTGTAGCTATGAAGAATAAAGGCCTTACTTGAAATGGATGTTGTACTGTGTGCCGTGGATAACTCAGAAACAGAAAACTCCACACGGCATGTTCACATGATGATCTTGCGTGCGGGCTGGTGTTTGAATCTTCCTGGAAACGTGTTTTCATCCTTTCTGATCACAGGGATAATACAGAGGCCTTGCTCTGTGGGGTGTAGTTATGGCTTTATCTGAGCATGGGACACCACTGGCACTTTCCTGGGGGAATAGCAGAACATTTTTATTTTTATCCCAGTCGCTCCCGCAAACTTGACGGAGAATAGCTTCCGCCTGGGATATAGGGCAGGCGGAAATAGCACCTGAAAAGTGAGGGCCCAACCACTCAACAGCCGAGCTCAGAAATGGCGACTGAAGCAATTCAGTGCTGAATGTCCAACTTCCCTGGAGCTGGTGTTGCTGAGGGCCTTACTTTGAGGGGTGTTTTGTTTTGTTTTACAAATTAAGCTGTTAGTATAGGTTTTGGCCATAGTGTTTCCAGCAAATATTATAGCAGGGTAGTTTTTAAAAAAATAATTTTTCAAGATGCTTTTCCTGATCTTTGATTCAAATGCTTAGGCCTATGTTATTTGTGTGTGTGTGTGTGTGTGTGTGTGTGTGTGTGTATATATATATATATATATATATATATATATATATATATGCAGACAAGTATGTGTGTGTGTGAGAGAGTTTGAATGTAAATAAATTTAATATATACCTTATTATAAAAATAAATTTTATTCCTTTTGTCAAATACCAAATAAGGGATGCTTTTTATTTTATTTTTTAAATATTTTATTGATTTTTCACAGAGAGGAAGAGAGAGGGATAGAGAGTTAGAAACATCAATGAGAGAGAAACATCAATCAGCTGCCTCTTGCACACCCCCTACTGGGGATGTGCCCGCAACCAAGATACATGCAGGTACATGCCCTTGAGCGGAATCGAACCTGGGACCTTTTGGTCTGCAGGCCGATGACGCTCTATCCACTGAGCCAAACCGATTTCAGCAAAGGGATGCTTTTTAAAATTCACTCACAAACGCTCATGACAGAGTCATCCCAGATCTCTCAAACGGGTGACTTGTTCTCTGATGGAAAACTTCACTCTTCTTTTGTTGAGAATGGCTCGCCTAAGTCTATGGAGGGGAGAAGACTAAAACACATTGCTGCATATCATCTTGTAAGCATGTCCGGTGTCATCATTGTTGGTATTTCCTTATCTCTTTCTTCCTTGTCTTAAAAAGAATGGTGCCATAGGAAGCTGATTAGGCCTGAATGCTAAAGCTCTAATTCAGAATCAGAGTCCTTCTGGCTCCTCCCCCAGGGCGCCTCCAACCGCCACTCTGGTCCTGTCACCCCAGGAATGATTTTCTATAAACAGAAAGCTGCCAGGAGTCATTCTTCTGAGGACGTGCCTTAGCACAGGCTATAGTTTAGCTGTGTGTTTTCTGCCTTCTGAGTCACTGGGAAAAAGGGGGACTTTATTATTATGTTCTTCTTAGTGGTTGAGAAGAAAAGGATTTACTGTAGAAAAGATTAAGGGAGGGAAATAGAAGCAGGAGATGAAAAGGCAGCAGAAATACTTCCTGAGAGAGAGGGGAAAAAAAGGTGCAGGAAGTATTTCCATATGCAAATTTAGGCCTTCCCAGACCAGCTTCTTTCCAGCCAGTTAGCTGTTTCATTGGCTCCATGTGTACATTTGCAGGCAATTATATTTAATTAACAAAACAAAGTTAATCACTGTAAGCAATTTGGCTTATTTATAGTTTCATGTAGTGACCTTCACTTCCAACTCAAGCTTTTCTTTATGCATTAGTCGGGTCATGCCAACTTTGTAACTAATATCCTTAAAATCTCAATTGCTAAACATTACACAAAGTAGTTCAAGTGCTGGTTGTTGTCCAAAGCAAAGGAATCCATTCTTTGTTCCATGTAGGAATGGCCATTCGCTCTTTCTGTCTGAGTCCCTGCCATCTCAGTTCTTGGAATTCTTCTTTGTATCCTGTGCATTTGGTCAGATATTGAATGGAAAGAGTGTGGAGGTCAGAAGAGATCAGGAATAGGTCTACATCATTTCTGCCCTCATACTAGTACTTTTGGCCAAAACCTTAGTTATAAGACCACACCCAACTGCAAGGGAGGATGGGTAATTTGGTTGGGCAGTGAGGCTGGAGAAAGACCATATATATTGTTGAATAACTACCCAGTGTATGCCATGCCTTTATAGGACTTAAGCTATACTGACAGACAAATTCAAAAAGTATTTTGGCAAAAAAAAATTTTTTCAGGATTCCTTGTGTTAATTATAAACTTAGGGATCATTTATTCTTAATATGTGTTTACATGTTTTTGTTTTTTTTTCCCCCTCAGCTCTAAGTCTGTAGACACTGTAATTCACATTGGCAATAGCTCCACTAATACCACTGAAAGAATATCTTATGAATGTATTTGTATTTTCTTTCTTAAAATATAGAATTTACTGTGTCTCTTATCCTTACATATATCTGCAGTACCTCGCAGAATATTTTGTTACTGTGTAAGAGGGTGATATATAGAACTGAAATGGAATTTCATGCCTGATGGCTCACTAATTAGATGTTGAGTAGATTCTAATTTGTGATAATTTTTTCAAATTGTGTAATGTTTAGTATATCATTTTTACAATATAACTTAAAGAAGATTTGACAGTAATTTATAAACTTTAATTAACATTAACACACTCATATACGTATTATTGAAAGGGTGAGATAAACAACTAGATGTTAAGAATCAAACTTTATAATTGTTTCAGAATTTATAATGTTTATTTTCAATGTATATTCTGGACCCTTTTCTCTAACAGTTGATATTCAATATGTATTCCTGGGCGAAGGCATTGCTCAGTATATAAAGGTAGCCAATAAAAACACACCTCTGCCTTCTTTGTTCCTCTACCCCCACCTCAATGCTTTACTTTATTCTCACGGATGATTTATCCTGACGTGTTGATGCATTTTTGATAAAATTAATCTGTTATTCTTTTCTCAATGGATCATTACCAGGAGACTTTATAACATTTTCTCATTTGTTCTTTGAAATTTTGCATCGTCTTCATTTTTTAAGTTGAAACTTTATAACTTGCAACATCTCAAGTGCATAGTATACCAACTTCAGTATAATGAGAAAATATAACCTTTTTTACCCTGTGAAAGCTCTCCAAAACTTTTTGATTTCATATAATATTACTTTTTTCCCCTACAGCCTTGATGTGAAATTTCTTGTTACTAATGATGGTTTGGTCATAGTCGTGTCTCTGCAAATCTCACTGTGATGTTAAAAATTCCACATTCTGTATCCTTTCCCCATTAGCCCTCTTAGTGGAAATTTGAGTATATGTGTCCAAAAGAGTAATATGATGAACAAATACTACTATGTCATATACTGGATTTAATAGGCACATGGTATTATTTGTTTAATGAGTAAATAAGAACAAGGAGACATTGCTGTATTAATCTTTATTATTTTCTGCACTGTGTGTGTGTCCAGAAAATAAGGTCAATGGATCAAAATATCAGTATGCAAATGACCATGACCTTGCATAGTCACCTAAGGCCAATTCCTTCTTTGTGGCTGCAGAATGTTTGCATCAGATTGAAATATATAAGCTTCTTTTTAGCTTTGATGTATAAGACTGTGTTTAAACTGCATACAGAAAATCTATTATAAATTTTAAGTTAAACATTTTTCTAGTTACTTCGTAAAAGTTCATATAATGAATAAAATATACATTTTTCTAAATACTTAGATTAAAATTAAAATTTGAAAACTTATGTTTAAACAGAGATGCTCAATGGATCTGCAGAGGTAAGGCCTTATAAGAGAGGGAGGAACTTGCAAGACTTATTGAAGCTGAGGCGTGACCTCCCGTGACCACCAATGCCCCCAGTTTTCTTCCTCAAACGAGAGATTATAAATCTGTTCTGTTTAGCGGTTTCCAGCGTAGTTGGAAGATGAGACCCTCCAGGACTGTGCGGGGATTTGATTTTTGAAGCTGAAGTGCTATTGAGAAAGTCCAGCTATTGAAAGAGCGTCGGGGAAAATCTATATGGGAGATCAATCCCGCAAGTACTAGTGCTTTCAAAAAGCATCAGACTAAAGTGTCACTTGACACAGAATATAGAAGATTTTTTGCCAAAAATTTGTCAACACACTTGATCTTGTGGACAAAAATATAGATTTAAACTTAAAGAGTCTGATGTCCCCTCAAAGCGCCGATCACTCTGCAATTCAGTCCCACAGTGAATTCCGAGAGACTTGTAAGGCCCACCATGATGGGATCCCTGGCCATGAGTAATTAGTCCCCACACAGTTCTGCGAAGATATGCATTTGAGTTATAACATGGGTGCTAACTTAGTGTATGAGCTATTCAATCCAGGAGACCATGAACTGTTGGCCAAACGGTTCTGAGTACTCTCTTTCGTAAACCATTCTAGAACCCAAGCAGACTGGTCTCTGTCAGTCTACATGGATGCATTCAGGGCACAGCAGGTGTGTCTGCCAGGTCATTAGTGGGGGCAGCAAATGCCTGTTTCAATGATGGAACATTTATCAGGACTCAGTGTTCTGCAGAGACCGTGGATACACCTGGCAATTCTCCAAACGCATAGTTGAGCAGATCTGTATAGCTGACTGCAATGTGGCGTGGGTCAGGCAGAAGATATTGGGGTTAATCAAATGTTGTGGTTAATAGATGCCTTGTATGCATGGATGATTTATAAGGAATTAGCATACAATACAATACAATTTATGCAAACATATTCTAACCAATAGTTGATAATTTGAAAAGCTTTGGGAGAACTTACAAAGCCTAAGGAATATAATTCTGAATCTTAATTACTATTTTATTGTAAATAGGTTGTACTGGTTACTAGAGCTCCTTGTAGAGGGCACACTGGGCCATCCAACCTCTGTTCCCCTTCAGTGGTTGATATTTCAGAGGGTGGAAGTGGAGTCTGCTCTAAGCCAGTGGTTGGCAAACTCATTAGTCAACAGAGCCAAATATCAACAGTACAACCACTGAAATTTCTTCTGAGAGCCAAATATTTTCAACTTAAACTATATAGGTAGGTACATTGTTATTAACTTAATTAGGGTACTCCTAAGCTGGCCTTTGCTAAAAACTCAAGGGGCCAAAGAGCTGTATGTGGCTCGTGAGCTGCAGTTTGCTGACCACTACTCTAAGCATTAGATCAGCTTTCAAATTAAAGAAATAACCCAAATCCCAGTAAGTATGGATAAACAAAGGCTTCCTAAAGAATAAGTGGAGAATTTGCTCACTAATAATGAAGGGAAAAGCAAGGATTTAAAATTTGTTTCTTCAGATTCTTCCTGGTAATCTACTAAACACTCCATGATTTAATTCTAAGACCAGAAAAAAAGAAAAGTTACTTTATTCAACAGTACAGAAAGTATGTCTATAACCTCTCAGAATGGCAAATGGGTCTGATGTGCTTTCTGACCTATTTTGAATTGTGACTTGCATTTTTCTGTGATATTTTACACAGGTGGCAGAACAGAGTAGGAAGGGAAGTGTGTTTAGGCTCAGAAAATCTACCTTCAAGGGCCAACTTTATCAGTTACTGCTTTTGTGACTCTGGACAACACAAAGCTCTTCCAGTCTCCATGGCCTCATTCAAATATTTGTGAACATAGTCACCCCTTGTTACTGTGAAGATGCTCAGAGTCAGCACCTGCAAAACATTTAGAACGGCCTGGCAAACCCCAAGTGCTCAGTACACTGCCCCTTTGTAGCCATGCCATGCTGCTTGTGTTTATTTTTTAGTTTATTTTTATTGTTGTATTATTGATGACCCCTCTTTTTCCGCATTGACCCCCTTCACCTGCTTCTGCCTCTCCCAGGCCTTCCTGGCACTGTTGTTTGTGTTCATGGGCTATGCATGTATGCATACAAGTTATTTGGGTGATCTCTCCCTCCCGCCTCTGCCCCCCACACTCCTCTTCCCTCTGAGATTCATTAGTCTTTCCATGCATCCATGTCTCTGGATCTATTTTGTTCATCAGTTTATTTTGTTCATTAGATTCCACATATGAGATTATGTGATACTTGTCTTTCTCTTACTGGCTTATTTCGCTTCATGATGTCTCAAAGGGTAGAAGAGCCTTCTTTTTATACAGCTGCATAGAATTCCATTGTGCAAATGTACCACAGCTTTTTCATCCACTCATCTACTGATGGGCTCTTGGGCTGTTTCCGCATCTTAATTATTGTAAGTACACTGAGTGGCCAGTTTATTATGATCTCTGAACACACAATAATCTGGCCACTAAGTGTGTGTGTGTGTGTGTGTGTGTGTGTGTGTATGTATGTATTAGAGGCCAGGTGCATGAACTCGTGCATGGGTGGGGTCCAGCCAGCCTGGCCAGGGGGGGGGGACATGGACAGTTGGCCGGCCTGCCTGCTCATCAAACTCCTAGTTGAGGGGACAATTTGCATATTAGTCTTTTTGTTATATAGGATATACACTGACTGGCCAGATTATTATGCATTCAGAGATCATAGTAATCTGGCCATTCAGTGTAGTGCTGCTATGGACACAGGGGTGCATGTATTCTTTCTGACTGGTGTTTTAGAATTGTTAGGATATATTCCTAGAAGTAAGATCACTGGGTTGAATGTCAGTTCCATTTTTAATTTTTGGACGAGCTCCGTATTGTTTTTAATAGTGGCAGCATTAGGCTGCATACCCCCAGCAGTGCACCAGGCTCCCTTTTCTCCACATCCTCGCTAGCACTTGTCACTTCCTATAATAATAACACAGGTTCAGGGCTTCCCACACTCACCGCTGACTCACCACGTGGGCACTATTTTTACCCTATTTAGGGGATGAGGATAATGAGGTTGGATGGCCCATTAAAGCCACAGAGCTATTCAACAAGTAACAGCAGGGACTGAAATCCAAGTGCCCGTCATTTTAGGACCCACAAGATGAAACGCTATGGGGTGTACCTCATGGCCTCATATAAAAATGAGACCCACGATGTCTTTTTAAAAGTTTTCCACTTAGCAAAGTGTACGCAGCTAGCACCCTGCCTCTTGCTTGAATAGACATTTCATTAAAAACATCTTTCTCCACTCCGTCCTTCTCAGTGGTCAGATCAGTTCTGAGGCACAGGCATGCGGAATGTTAATGAGAGAGGTCATAGGTGAATCCAGTCAATCACTAGCATTGACCTCCCATAATTTGCAAAATATTTCTGTGCTCTTAATGAAGGCGCCATTTACATAAGCCGGGTCCCCCGCTGTGAGAGTCCTCTGCATCCAGCAGGTTCACCTTTAAAGTATTAATGAAGCTCCACTCTCTGCTCTGTAGCATCTCAGTGGGCAGCTTTGTGGCTTTTTGATCAGTCTGGGCTCTCACTGAAGGAACTATCAGTGGGATTCATCCGTCTACGTCTGGTCTGGTACTACACCCTTTTATCCAAGTGCCTCCAAATCCTCCTTATTGCCACAAGTGCAGAAACCCACTAAATGTTCCTGCTTGCTGATTTATTTGTGACGATGCCACTTTATAACAAGAGAATGCGCAGCTTGTTCATACTGCTCACATCGTAGTGCTTTTTCTAAAGAGGGTGTTTTGTTTGGTCAGATGATTCCCTGGTTTGCACATTGCTCTTTGTCCCTGTCTCTCGTGGCCTTCACCAGCGGGCAACCTGCAGGCAGGAGGCTGTGTGTACTGGGACCAGGTCTCTTTCCCCATTAGGTCAGGACTCTCTGCAGAACTCCAACCCACTGTCATTGACTGGGGTTGTATGTACATATTTCAACACAGCCTTTATAAAACATGTTTAGAAAGTGCATTTTACTGGATGGTTACTGGATGGTAGGTATTATGCTCAGAGGAGTAGGAGACCACAAAATGCTTGCCAAAGCGGTTCATTGAGAATGATGCAAAAATCAACCATAGGCACGGTCTTTTAAATTGAAGAGACAAGGAAGGAAATTATATGTTCCTCTAAGCAGAACACCATTGCCCAACTTTCCTACAAAATACTCATTTCTTCTAAGATGTTTCTTGATATTTGACAAAAAATATGTTGTATTGAAATGATCAGGGAAAGCATTTGCTGAAATAATGGAAAAGCGGTGTGTTTCTTGTAAGAATTCTGAGAATTTTAATATATTTTCCTGAAATTAGTAATTAGGGAAATGGTTACTTTCTTCAGAACATCTAGTAATATGCCACAGTGCTAGTGTGTTCACAGAACACTGGGAAATTCTGACAGGAAAAATCCAGGGGAAATTTCGGGAAAGTGAAGTGCACATTCACCAATGAACTAAATGTCCTCTACATACATGTTTTTAAAAAAATAGTTCCTTTTCTCTTAGTAAATTGAATCTTTATCCTAGACTTGTATTTCACTTGGTGGAGGAGATTATTTTTATTAAGTCAACTCCAGGGAAATGTAATGTTAGGTTTTAACACATTAATTACACCAGTTGGAGGTTCCCCTCACCCCACCTCCCCCAGTGGCATCCAAGTGCTGGTGAGCTTGTGTAGGACCTTAGCATCGGGGTCGGACATCTGGTTGTCATCCTATAACAGTCTCACAGCTTCCAGCTGTGGTTTACACAGTCCCATCTGGTTCCCAGTTGTTGTTATTCTTCTCTGCAATGTCTGCCCCTTGCATCTCGCTCTCCAACCACATGTCCGCACCACATTTTCTCTACAACATCACCTCCTCTTGACCAAATGACTCCTTCACATCAGCCAACCCTCTATCTGTTAATCCCTGGGCCTTCTCAAAACCATGGGGAAAGGCGGTTGTCCCACCATATCATTCTGAGACCATGGGAAATTGGATCAGGCCGCTGGAGGTCATCTGACATTGTTTTCTTGTCAAAGGATGCAAGGAACTGCTGAAAGGCTCCAAATAGCGTCTCCATTCCAGCATCCCAAACGTACCCAGGCAGTGAGCCATTCCATCCAGTGAAGGAAGCTGGGTGTTGGCTGTGGGGCTGGGAGGTGATGGCTTATTGCAAAGGACCTGACTTCAGAGGCCATGCTCTGACCAGTAAGAGTGGCAACATAGTCAGTGATTTTCAGTGGAGGTACTATCAGACCCTGCAGGCAAAGGGGGTGTATCTAGAATGGCATCCTATCACCTTTAAAATTCAGCAGTAAGCCAAAACCAATTTGGCTCAGTGGTAGAGCGTCGGTCTGCGGACTGAAAGGTCCCAGGTTCAATTCTGGTCAAGGGCATGTACATTGGTTGTGGGCACATCCTCGGTAGGGGGTGTGCAAGAGGCAGCTGGTCGATGTTTCTCTCTCATCGATGTTTCTAGCTCTCTATCTCTCTCCCTTCCTCTCTGTAAAAAAATCAATAAAATATATTTAAAAAAATAAAAATAAATAAAATTCAGCAGTAAAAAAAGTCTGTAAGCTTTTTGCCCTTTGTTCATTTTAAAAATTCAATATACAGTTTATAAACAACTTTTCAAAAATATATTGGCTTCTATTCTCTTCTGTACCATTTGCAAATGTAGAAATGTTGCTTTGAAACTTTGAACAAAAAGGAAGAGGAGCCTAATTAGCACAAACAGAAGTTATTTACTCACCACATTAGGCAGATACCATTGAATGGACAACCTGTGAATAAGCAATATGAGTTTTCATAAACAATGAAGGTGATTTAGGAAAGAAAATCCTGATCTTAGCCGAAACCAGTTTGCCTCAGTGGTAGAGCGTCGGTCTGCGGACTGAAAGGTCCTGGGTTTGATTCCCGTCAGGGGCATGTACATTGGTTGTGGGCACATCCCCGGTAGGGGGTGTGCAAGAGGCAGCTGGTCGATGTTTCTCTCTCATCGACGTTTCTAGCTCTCTTTCCCTCTCTCTTCCTCTCTGTACAAAATCAATAAAATATATTAAAAAAAGAAAGAAAAGAAAAGAAAATCCTGAATTTAGTCCGAAACAAACAAGGATACAGTGAAACAGCCAATCTTCCTTTAAGGCCACCTCTTTACTTAAAATGCATTTTTAATTTATTTCAGAGAGGAAGGGAGAAGGAGAAAGAAATAGGAGTACAGTGATGAAAGAGAATCATTGATCAGCTGCTTCCTACAAATCCCCTAGTGGAGATCAAACCCAAAATCTGGTTATGTACCCCTGATTGGTTATTGGATTCTGACCTCCTAAGTCAGAGGCCATCGCTCAACCACTGAGTCATATTGGCCAGGCTCCAATGACACCTCTTTCAGTGGGGTTTAGAATAAAGCAAAAAAGTCACAGTGCCCCTTTGTTCAAGAACTAGAAGTTGATAGCAACCCATAAACCAAAAGGAAATGGGTATGTTCTGGGTTTCTGTTATATTCCACTAGAGGCCCTTTGCATAGATTTATGCACTGGTGCGGCCCCTCAGCCTGGCCTCTGGCAATCCAGAACCCCTCAGGGGATGTGGGACTGCTGGTTTTGGCCCTATCCCTGCAGGCCCGATCCAGATAGAAGGAAGCCCAATCCTATGCATTGTGCATTTGTCTCCTGGTAGTTAGTGCATGTCATAGCTACTGATCAAGTGGCTGTTTGGTCCCTTAGGCTTTTATGTACATAGATATACATATTTCCACATGCACTATTGACTTCCCGTAGGTACTACTATTACTTCTGTTGTAGACAGGGAGACTGAGGACCAGAAAGCTGAAATAATTGTCCAGGGTCATAAAATTCTAAAGGTGATGCTTTTATCTATGTCAGGCTGTCAACACAGCCTCCAGCTTTCCTTATCAGAGACATATATTCAAATACACATCAGAAACTAACAATTCTTTGCAGTTTTAAAATTCAAGTAAAGGACTTACCAGGCATCTGCACTCTTTCTCGTCCATTTTATGCAAGTTATAGGGGTCCAGGCACATGTTTTACCTGTGTGAAGGAATAAGGGTGGCCATTTCTGTGCCTTCCCTGGTTTCACTTTTCTCACCTGGAGCTTCTGGCATCCTCCATCCCACCCTTATCCCCTCAGGGCAAGTGTGACACACCCTTCCCCACCCAACTCTTCAGGGAATTCTGGAACTTCAGGCCTTGTCCTCCTCTTGGAAAATTTCATTTTCTAACTCATTTCTCAAGCAATACAGCCTTCACCGAAAACCTGGTACTTGTTTCAATCTTTTGGAGCAGCTGCTTAATAAAGTGTGCTTATAGGAAAACAGGCCCCACTTCCCGCTCCTTTCCAAGCTATTGCCACTCCCGAGAGGAGGCTTTGTCCCCTGCACAGGCAAATGCCTTGTCCTGCCAAGGCACCCCTAGAGTCCCAGGCCTTTGGAAGAAAGAGGAAGAGAGAGGAGGCCTGAGGGCAGGTGCTGTTATTTCCTCTGTTCCTTGGTGTATCTCAAGAGCCTGGAACAGCTTCTGGGACACTTACCTATAGTGTGGAATGCAGTAACAGAAGGGAGAAAAGCAATAAACGTGAGTTCCCCTGGGGCCCAGCTCTTTCTCAATTTGCTCTCTGGTTATCCAAGTTGAGAACAAGGTGTGAATCTATAGTTCAGCAGGTCCTCCTTTGCGATTCTTGCTGAGTTCACATTTGGCCACTGAGGATGTGGGAATTGCAACCTCACTCCTTGTCCATACTCTAGGATCCGTCACTGCTATGTTACAACTTGCAATTTTTGTATGTTTTGTATGTTTTATTTTTATTTTTATAGGTGGGTGGAGTAGGATGTCAGGATTGTAGAATTCCTGAGATGGTCAGATTCAGCCAGCTTACTCACTCACTTATCCAGAAGGACTGAATTACCCTATCTCACAGGACTTCTACCCTACATGCTAAATTTACTGGCATTTTCATGAATAAATACATAACCTGTTAAGCATCTGAAAGGTAGACTAACCCTATAAGAGTTGTACATGCCTTGAGGACTAACTCTTTTGATACTTTCTATTCTTTGGATGCTAGCCAGCCAATGAAATCCCTTCAGGTCTCAGGCTAGTTTTCTGTCCTGCCACTAGATGTCAGGAACAATAAGAGCCGACTTGCATCTACATTGTCAGAAAAGAACCGCATTTCAAAACTATGTTTTTAAGTCTTTCTCAGAAACACACATTTCAATACATACTTACTGAGTACGTAGGTGTCAGCTACAGTGTTAGTCATTCAGGATATAGCTATCGCAGTAACAAACCTAAAGAAGAGAGAGAGAGAGAGACCTGTGGAATAAGGAGGTACATACAGAGAAGCGGGGGTTGGAAAACAAAGAAAATAAGAAGTGAGGAGGAAGCTCTGGTAGGCAGCGGCAGGGAAAGCAAAGAAGAGGAGCAAGGTCCTGAGCAGATGCCAAACAGGGTTGCTGGGAGTGGGAATCTTCCCTCAAGCAGACACCCAACAAAGGATGAAGTCTGCAGAAGATTTATTGGGGGACACAGTGAAGGAAAAAGGAGACAGAGCCAAAGAAGGCAGGGACAGCCTTCAGACCTCCATGAAGGCCTGTCCCCATGGAATGGAGGGGCGGGGCAGGACAGTGGGGAAGAAGTGGCTTACTTTGTAAAGCACTTCTGATGGCTGGACATTGAAGGCAGATGCCCAGCTGAGGAGTCCTGTATCTTTAAGGCATGGGTCTAGACCGGTGGTCCCCAACCTTTTTTTAGGCCATGCCCCACCTAAGCATCTCTAAAATCCTGATGCCCCCACCCAGCCCTGTGACTTATAATTCTTATTATTCAAAAAGTGAACTCTTATTCAAGTGGAGAAAGCCTAAAAGGCCATTAACTTGGTCTAAACAGCTTCCAAGAAACACAGCATCCATGGAAAGAACAAAAGGACAGTTGAATTACTGAGGAAGAAATCCCTAAGAATTGTTTTGTTTTGTTTTTAAATAATATGAAGTGACATTAAAAAAATAGCAAAGTTTCAAAATATTTATCAGAGAACTAAAATGCATAAATATGCCTAAATATATGTTTATATACTGTCTATGAGGCCCCTGAAACCATAAGAAATGCCTAAAGAATCAGTTAATAATTCATTATAGATTTGCTCCTCTTAAAAATCAAATTGCCCCCTGTGGGGCATGTGCCTCATGTTGGGAACCACTGATCTAGACTCTACCCCTCCTGTGCTGGCTGAGGGTGCTCTTGGGATTTATGGACTCAGGCATGAAGGAGGTAGTGGAATGAGAGGGGCAAAAGTTGGTGCTGGTCAATTATGCCACCACAGCAGGATGTCTGAGTGGTGATTTTCATAGAGGCCGAAAGGGAAGAGACTGGAGAGGAACCATATGCATTTACTGAGAAAACCATTCTGAGCCAGTGAACAGCACATAGTAGACATTCATTAAATGCTATTAAAACTTTTAATTATTTTTGAAATGTTTCTAATTGACCCTCAGTAATAAAATTATATGTTTTTGAGTATTAATTGAAATAATAAAATGTACAGATCAACTGTCCTCTGTAATAACAATCCTTTTTTTCTTTTTAATCCTCACCAGGATATGCTTTTTAAATTGATTTTAGAGAGAAAGGTAGGGTGAGGAAGGGAGAAAAAGAGAGAGAGAGAGAGAAATATTAATTGGATGAATCCTTTACAAGCTCTGACAACCTACAACATAGGTATGTGCCCTGACCATTAATCAAACCCAAAACCCTTTGTTTCTTGGTTGGACATTCCAAGCAACTGAGCTTCATCAGTCAGAACAATCTCTACTTTTATTAGCCATAACTTACACCATATTCTGCTCCATTCTTTATAGCATATGAAATCTTTACTAGATGTCAGACATCACAAACATGTCAATAATTCTAGTTTCTTGTTATCCATATTATTATTGTCATCCTTAGATAAGAAAAAAGCACATGCATTTGATCATTTTGATATGAGTCTTCATGGCATACATTATCTCAAATAAGAAGCAGCCCCTCTGGCCATAGCAGAATTTATGTCACAAAATTTTATCCTTAGAGAGATGCTGCAGGAGCTGGTGAACAAAAGTCAGACCATCATTATGATAAACTAAGAAATTTAACACGTTTACAAATATCTTTCCTCTCAGAAACTCCTACCAGCTTTCGAGACTTGGTTTAGCAGTTCCAATAGTTTGAATGCTTGAGTAAAACTTTCCTAACAACAAAAGTTCTAAACAGATGGATTGAGAGCCTCGTGAGAAGTAACCTGTGGAGATTTTCTGTTCTTCTTAACAGTGGCTCACAGAGAAAATCCCAGCCGGATATGCCATTTATTTTTAATGTAGTGCTGCATTTATATTCTTTTTGGAGACATTAAAAGTAAGAAGGTATATGGAATACAATAAACAAAACATTTACAAAGCTGACTATATCTATATTGTAAAAATGTGACAGCTATACCTCTCAGTAGAAGCAATATATCCTCAAATACTTTTTCTTAAAGACATAGAAATCTTAATTTTATTGTAATTATATAGCCAGATGACTAATCAGTGCTGTTTTATTCTAGTAGAAAATTATGTGCTAATAATTATATAAAACTGTAAATCCTTGCTTATAAGAAATTAGTTTGTGTTAGTATGAACTATAGAAAAGGGATGGTTAAAGGATTGAACTGAAGCTAATGAACAACTTGGCAAAGACTTCTCTTCCTCCTCCTCCTCCTCCTCTTACTCCTCCTCCTCCTCCTCCTCCTTCTCCTCCTCCTCATCTTCCCACTTTCTTTGTCTCTCCCTGTCTTAAAGCATAAAAAATACAAATAGTTTACTGCTAAACTGTGAACCTAGTAACAGACTCAGGTTATGTTAGAAAATAAATACTATAATTTGAAAAAGACATGTTTGGTGCTTTAAAATATTTTGTTCTTTTCATGTAGACAAGCATTAAAGTTACTCTTATTCACTGCTTCTACGTGCTGAGCAAAGCCCCATTTCTGGTAGAAGTACATTGTTCAGAATAAACCTGTCCCAAATATTTCAAATTAAAAATTGGTGGTCAGAGAAAAGTACTTACAGAATCAGGGGGGAAAAAAGCCATTCAAGATATCATATATATAGCTTGCACACTGAGATATACTCATAAATCCTACAGAAATTGAAGACTCAGAAACAAGGTTATTCATAAGTTGAAACTCCCCAAAGATTTAATATTGAGGAATACACAGTCAGTATTTCCACAGCTATCCCTGATACCTGATTTTATAGTCTGTTCAGTTCAGGAAAAATTCTTTTAAACTTCCTGGCCAGTGACTTTTCTTGAGGTCTTGGCTGTAAAGGCAACAGATACCTTGGAAATAGTATCTTCTTTATTTGACCATAATGATTGATTCCGAAGTAAACAGGCTCAATAAAGGTCTTAGAGAATAAACTCGGCCTGAAAAGATGAAAGGAGACCCCACCACGGAAATAAAATCCACTGCTTCTCTTCATCACAGTGAGAATTATTTTGTGTTTACCTATAGCATCATTATGTTGAGGTCATAAGAACCTAGAACTGGAGAGCTAGAAGGTAGGCATGACTTAAATGAAAGTCTTCATTTTACAAAAGTATAATTGCACTAGAGAGGATAAATCTCTACACTAAACACCTAGTGCAACAGAGTTTAGAGATTACGTAGGTAAAAATTATGGAGATGCCAATATATCATTAAGGTTTTTTGAGAATTCTACATCTGGTTTTGTTTTTCAACATTTAGAATGTTATTATTTTTTAATTGAAAGGATTTGGGAGGTAATTTTTATTATGGACTACTTCCTTTTCTTTAAATGCTAGCAATGCAGAAATGCATAAAATTGTAAAATAAAATTATTGACCTTCTCAGTCCCCTTTCCCCTAACTCCCTTCTCCACAGAGGAGTAGGAGTGCAAGTTTCTAGTTACCCTGTGGTCATGTACTTATTTTTCTTCTCCTTAATTTATGAAATTTAGGAAGAATCTATTGTCCTCCAAATAAAATTTTCAATAATTTAGTTTACCAATTCTACTTTTTGATTTTTAATTATATTCTTACTCTTCATATTCAACCTGTGATTGATTATTTCACATTCTACCCGTGGGTTGATCTAAAATAAAACAAAGAACATTTACAACTCTATGAAAATGACTATTTTTAGCACCAAAACTAAATAGAATAATTGGACCCATGAAATATAAAGTGTAATCCTAAATAATTCCACCTAAAAAAGGAATTACCAAGTGTTCAGTGTACTATATCTGCTATTATTTTCTTTCTATCATCTGACTCATTCTCAACTGTTCTCTTTCTTTGAATTCATTTTGCTGCCTTTCTTAGAATTACGTATTTTTTAAAATATAGTGAATACGAAGAATAAGGTTTTTTTTTATATAGATTGAGTGATTAGCAAACTTTCTGAATTATCACTTTTATAGTCAATTATTGGAGTATATATTATCAAACTAAGCTAAATTTTTTCAGTTCAAATCCCCCTTTCTAAAAAAAATTATAAATATGTCCATATTATTTTAATATGTTTTTATTAATTCCAGAGAGGAAGGGAGAGGGAAAGAGATAGAAACATCAATGGTGAGAGAGAATCATGGATTGGCTGCCTCCTTCATGCCCTGCCTGAGGATCCAGCCTAAAACTCAGGCCCTGTGCCTTGACTGGAAATTGGCCTGGGTTTGTAGAATGGAGCCCATAACTGGGCATGAGCCCTGACTGGAAATTGAAACATGACTTCCTGGTTCATGAGTCCACACTCAAACCACCAAACCATGCCACCTGGGCCAGGAGTCTTGGATTGCTCTGAGAAGATGGTTATAATCATGGATTGGCTGCTTCCTGCATGCCTCAAACTGGGGATTTTGAGTCCACAGCCTGGACATGTGCCCTGGTCAGGAATCAAAAGGTGACCTCCTGATTCGTGGTAGGTCAACACTCAACCATTGAGCCACACTGGTCAGGCCTTATTTTTTAACACCACTGTTCCCTTTCAGCAATTGGCCACCAGAATGTTGCTAGAGTGTCACCTGTAATAGAAACTGCTATTCAACAACATCTGCTTCTCCCTTCGTGTCAGGAAGGTGGACAGGGAGCAGGCAGGAGGGCCAGGGACTCTGTCCACAGCTACAGAAGCAGAGCCTGGCCAGGGATGGAGACCTTGGTATATTTCCTTGTGTGAAAATTGCCTGTTCTTTAGTCCTGCTCCTTCTGGGCTTAATGTAGAGCCCAGTTTTCCCCTGATGTCTACACGGTGTCTCTCTGAGGCCTAAGCCCTCTGCGTGGGCCTCTTTACAAGCAGTCTGCTTATCCCCGAGGAGACAGGCCTCAGAGTCGACTGGCAGAAGAAGCAGCAGCTTCTAGTCCAGACCCCAGTGAGTCCATGGTTATCCTGCCTACTCTCAGCCATTCTCTCACTCAGCCTCAGAGACACTGCCCGGGGGAAAGGCATGGCCCAGGGAACAGCTGTTCTCACCCACAGGGGACTCTGCCAGCTTCCATGGACGTGACCTTTACAAGTTACTGGTCTCCAGGGCATCGGTAGACAGTTACAGCATCTACATGGGAGGATTGGCATGTGGAGTAAACTACTTGATAATTATTATCCTGGCTTGTTAGGGCTGCCAAAACAGAATGCCTCAGGCTGGGTGGCTTAGACAGCAGACTTTTATTATCATACAGCTCTGTCAGCTAGATGTCCAAGGTCAGAGTGTCCTTGTCTTGTAGGCAGTCACCTTCTCTCCGTGTCCGCTCACTGCTGTGCCAGGTGAGTGCCGCCTGTCTAATCTCTTCTTATAAGGATGCCAATCGTGTTGGGTGAGGGCCTATACATAAGACGCTGTTTTACTTTTATTACCTTGTTTATTTTCATATATCTCTCCCCTTCGGAACCATCAGCTAATTCTTTGTATATGAGTCTTATTTTGTTTTTAATTCATGTGCTTTATTTTTAATGCACTTGTCTGTTTTTTAGATTACATATATAGGTGAAATCATACAGTATTTGTCTTTCTCTGTCTGACTTTTTTTATTTAGCCTAATATGCCCTAGGTTCATCCATGCTATTACAAATGGCAACATTTCCTTCTTTTTATAGCTGAGTAGTATTCCACTTCGTCTTTATCCACTCATCTATTATGGATACTTAGGTTGCTTCCATATTTTGGCTGTTAGAAATAATGCCGCAATGAACACAAAGATGCATATATATATATATATATATATATATATATATATATATATAATTTCCAATAAGTGTTTTTATTTTGTACAAAAAAATGGACAGAAGTGGTATTGCTGGGTCATGCAGTAGTTCTATTTTGAATTTCTTGAGGAATACCATGCTGTTTTGATAGTGGCTGAACAATTAACAATTTCTCAGACAGTGCATGAGGGTTCCCTCCTCTCCATACCCTCGCCAGCACTTGTTACTCCTTGACTCCTTGATGATAGTCACCCTGATATGTGTGAAGCCATATCTCATGGTTTTAATTTGCAGTTTCCTGAAGACTCCCTAGAACCTATCACCAAATACAGTCACGACCTGAGGTACCTGAGGTTAGGCCTTCAACTTACGGATCTGAGGACAACACAGTTCCACCTAGAACACTGTGAGCCATGGGGGAAGTCCCTGCACATAGTAAGCTCCCCATAAGTGAGAGATATTATTATACATTTGATTCCTATTCCTGATCCTTTTTTGTCTTTGCTCTACACAGAAGGCTTAAAAAGAAGGCAGCTGTTACCAAGTTCAAGAGCCTGCTCACTGGCTGCCCAGGGATAGGAAGGTGGACATCAGCAGGGAGAGGTTGACTTTTCCTCTCTGATCCAGACAGCCTGGGAGTCCCCACCCAGAATCAGGCCTCCTATACCAGGGGCTCCTCAATGGGCCCCTCACATTAATTCTTACCCCTTTCCAATCTATTTCAACACTGCAGCCATAGGAATATTTTCAAAATACTTAGCTTGAATTTTTGAATTACAGAAATCATAAGGAGAGCATTCTATTTTCCCCCTCAGAATAATCTTTGATATGCTATTCTTTCTGATAAAATTCTGAAAAAAATGTAGAATATTGCCAAATACTTTCAATTCTTACATATAGATAATATTCTTTGTGGAGTTGAGTAGGCAGGCAATGGGCTGGAAGGTTGAATGCAATTCTTGGATAAATTATAATAAGATACAGGTTTTTCAGTGAATCTTCATAACTACACCAAATTGGTCAGTTTGAATTTTGAAATGTAAATGATCACCAGTTCTTTGCAGTAACATTCAACTCAGCATGTTTTTCCAGAAACACACAGATGGCCAGGGGACTAGTATCCTTCCGCTTTCAGAATGCTTGAGGCTGAGGGGAATTTCCAAGCCAGAATTCCCAAGTAGCCTTTCCCTGTGGGTTACCCCCATGAAAAGAAGCCTCAGTCTGTCAAATGGAAGACTTTTCTCCTTCCTTATTTAACCTCTTGCCCACTTGGTTGACTTAAAGGTGCTCACAGACATTTCCATGTCTGAGCGCCTTTGCAGCAGGTTGAATAAGTCATCAGTAGAAATACCAGAAGCTTCGGAGGAGTGCGCAGTGTGACTTCTCCCTCTATTGGCTCCCCTCGTGCTAGGACTCCACTCACCATTGCCAACGCCACTGGCAGATGCACTATTGTTGAGCAATTCATTCTCAATGAGCACAGGCTCCCCCTGCAAGCACATATGTCTGCTTTGGAAATAAAGTTGTTAATGGCTGAATGTATTCATGGTCCCTGGTTTCACAAGCTCATGATGGCAGGCACCATAGTGTGTTCTAAGTGCTGGGGACTGTTTTTCTGTGCACAGGGCACTGGCCTGTCTCTCATCTCCACAGCTGTGCACCTGCTTTGCATTTAAAAAAGAAAAAAAAAGAAAAAGGGAAGGATCATTTGTGGTTGGTGGGCAAACAAGAGCTGGCTTAGTTGCCTGCTCTGTCTCAGGCGTGAGTCCTAATTGCCTGATATGGATGCACTTCAGTTGGGTGAGCTGGGTTAATCAAGACAATGTGGCCGTGACTTTCAACCACCCAACGTGGTTGAAACGTGGTCAGGGACCTGGAACCACACTCCTTTGCTGTCAGTGGTGAGGAAGGAACAGAGAGTAGCAGCCCAGGGTCATGCAGCCAGGCTGCAGAAGGCCTCCCCCCAGCCTCCCTACTGGTGGCCAAGGCCCTCCGATTCTGAAGAGGGAAACTACCAGCAGCCTTTGGTCTTAAGGTAGGAAATATTTAATACTTGAAGTTACATGTCCCCAACAATAATTATTCATGCTAAGTATGCTTATTTCTCAAGAGATGCAAATTATATTATCACACATGTATTGTTACATACATATACACATAGACCTACACACACATACACATACATCCTCGGATGGGTATTCAAGAAATAGCAGTGGTTACCCCTTGGCGGTGGGATGGGGTAAGAGGTTGGAGAATATTATGTTTTGTTTCATGTCCTTCTGTAATATTGTGGGGTTGTTGTTTTTAACTTTATTAAAGTATTACTTTTGTAAAGAAAGGAAAACTATAATAGCCAGGAAATGTCCCTTCTAATTCCTGTATACGGTGTGTGGCAGAAGTCTATTTAGAGTTGTTCATATGGAAAATAATATAATAATGAATAAATATTAACACAAGAACAAACTCTGTTTTATGTACTGTAAACCTACTTCTGCCCACCCTGTATTAAATGATCCATGTTCTCAGAGTTGTGATATATCAGAATATTTCGGGCAGGGTTCTGTCGGACTCGGTTCTGAAGCGCCATTTTGAGGGAGTTGGCCATACTCTGTGTTGCAAAGTGGAATTTTTGCTGATTGCTTTTCCGCAGCATTTCAGCTAGGCAGTGAAGTACAGCTAGGGCGATCACACTTGCCAGTTTGCACGCTTGTCCTGGCACTTTTAGTGTTTAAAGTGTCCTGGTCTGAACAGTACATTTTAAAAGGTATTTATTTATTAAATTGATTGGGGTGACATTGTTCCACATGAACATATAGGTTTCAGGTGTGTGGGTTTCTATGTTACAAGATTGTATATTGCACCATGTGCTCTCCACCCAAAGTCAAATATTCTCCTGTCACTTTATATTATGACCCGTTGCCACTCACCCTCCCCCCACCCCAACTCCTTTCCCACACTGCTGTGTTCACTAGTTTCAGTTGTATATCCCACATGTAAGTTAAATCATATGGTGTTTAGCTTTTTCTGACGGACTTATTTCACTTCGCATAATGTTCTCAAGGTCTATCGATGTTGTTACAAATGGTGCTATTCCATCCTTCGAGGCGGCTGAGTGGTACCCCATTGTGTACGAGCACCACATCTTTATCCAGTCCTCCCTGTGGGACACTTTGTTGTTTCCATGGCTTGGACACTGTGAATAATGCTGCCATGAACATAGGGTGAATCTATCTTTGTGAACACATGATTTTGAGTTTTTCAACTATATACCAAGGAGAGGGATTGCTGGGTCATATGGTAGCTCTATTTTAATTTTTTTGAGGAATCACCAGACTGCTTTCCATAGCGGTCTACATTTCCACCAGCAGTGAATGAGGTTTCTCTTTTTGTCCAAAATCTTTTCAACACTTGTTATTGCTTTGAACGGTGAATTTGATGATCACTCCGTAGTTATGGGTAGCCATGTGGGTTATTCGTTGTGCCTTTAATTCACCCTTCCAAACAACACTTTAGGTTAAAAAAAAATGAACACACTACTTACTGTGCTAGGTACTTTATACCTATTAGTTCACTGATCACAAAGAGCTTCCTGAGGTAGATTAAGTTATATTCATATTGCGGAAAGTAAGGTTTGGTTACATGTCCATGATTTTGTTTTGTGCTTTGATTATCTTGACTGCCAGTTTCAGAAATTCAAGTATGCCTTCGCATTGACAGTATCTGCCCTTTCAAAATATTCCAACACAGAGACATCTAAAGCCCTGTAATTCTTTCCTTTACCCCAGCGTCTTCGGATACTATCCTACTACCAATAATATAAATTCAGTACAGATTTCAGAAACAGACTTAGGTTGTTATTTTCAACTCAAAATACATTCCCTTTGGGAAATGTTTGCTGCCCCCTTAGTCTAGAGCAGTGGTCGGCAAACTCATTAGTCAACAGAGCAGCAGTTTCTTAGTCCCAACTGTGGACAACCACCAGTCTAGAGCATTCACCCTTGTTTCCCACTCATGGCCCCTTTCAGAGCAGTCTTATGTTTCCAAGGATTTATCTGGCTCAGTTCTCTATCCCCAATGTTCTTAGCTCCATGCAGGCCAGGAGCCCTTTGCTTTGCCTCTCACTACCTGTCCAGCACCAAGCACATTGGAGCAATAGCACTGACTCTTTAATACACATCCGGTAAATCCTGGTAGGAAG
The DNA here is from genome assembly GCF_964339955.1 of Pipistrellus hanaki. Classification (NCBI taxonomy): domain Eukaryota; kingdom Metazoa; phylum Chordata; class Mammalia; order Chiroptera; family Vespertilionidae; genus Pipistrellus; species Pipistrellus hanaki. The sequence goes on from NC_140505.1 coordinate 5,063,774, forward strand.
AATTATTAGCAATATCATACTAGTATCTCACACACACTGAAGGATCCTGCCCAATCAAGGCGGAGGTGGGAAGGTGACTCCTTTTCTCTGGGGGCTCAAGTGCAGCACTAGTCTAACCAGAGGCCTTGGGTTTTCCGGCAAAGGGAGAATAGCTTGTTTCAGACAGAACTTCAGGTGCCACTTCTGAAGTCTATATGATGTCACTGAGGTTCAGTCCTCCAGCCTTCCTGTTCAGACCCACCTCTGCCCAGCTCCTTGCTTGTTTCTTAGTCCCAATACCAGTCCTTAGTCTTTATGGCAGTGATTTGTCATATTATAATTAGTTTCATGAGTGACGTGGCATGTGAAATCACATGGCCCTGCCCACCAGCCCACCAGCACGCCTTGACACCCTAACCTCTCCACCCAGAGCTCAAGCAAACCTGGTCCTGCTCCTGACCCCTTTGCCCTTTGGCCATATCAAGCCCCAGTCTCAGTCCCATGCGTTGCCTTGGGCTGGTCTTGCCTGCTCCAGGCACCTCCCCACTTCCACCCAGTCTCCAGAGCAAGGTGGTGGCTCCACCCAACCCCTCCTTGTGCAGCCTCCTGCTGAACAGTTGTTATGGCATGAGAGCGTCATGACCATTAGCATATTAGCTCTTTATTATGTAGGATTTTTAGCATGGTGTGCTTTAGGACTGAAAATCTGCAAATACCACACTCAGGGCTGCTTTAGGAGAGCAGTTACTCATATTAAAGAGTGGGGTGGGGTGGAATGACTGGGGTGATTATAGCCCGGTGAAAAGCCCCACTGGACCTGGCTAAGCTTTGTTTTAATGTCAACAGTACTGTTATTTTTAATAGTATTATTTCCATTTTATGACTGTATACATCATTAAAGGGAATGACATAAGCTAAATACCTTCAGTAGTTAGAATTTTCTTCTTTGCAACATCGAACTACTTAAACAAATGTTTTTAAGTGAATGCAGAAAAAAAAATTCTCTTTCAGCCCTGATCTGAAATGAGGGGCATTTAGGTGAGTCCTGAACCAGGACTCAGCTTTCTACCAAAACCGTTCTTCCTTCAACAAAATCAGTGGCAGGCTGTTAACATGCTTAAAAAAATCACAACTTCTAAAATATTTAAATTTAGATTTTTTTAAATTTCTAATTAAATTTTTAAAAATTACAATTCCATGTCACTTTTTCATTGATAATGGCAGCAGTATGCACAAACATTAGGTACCTAATAAAAAATCATCCTTTGAATTGGCTGGCTTTATAGTTAGCAACAGAAAGGAAAGGCATAAAACATAGGTTGTTTTGGACATTGTTATTAGATTTGCTTAATCCATAGGGTTGCTTCAAATCAAAGGAGCATGCCTCCTCATACAATTAAATTCAGGAAGTGGTATATAACCAATTTATCCAGTGGCTGGAAATTCTTCCTTCCTTCATCCATCCAATTATTTATCCAAACAAGGATCTCCAGTATATATGTTTTGATCACCAACTACTTTTGCAGCTTTTCCTTGTGTGTAGGAAAAGTGCACATAACTTGATAAAAGAAAAAAAAAAAAGTATATTTTACTTGTTTAAAATGTACTGCTTTAAATGCAACAGCATGGATGGACCTAGAGGCTATTATGCTAAGCGAAATAAGTCAGTCAGACAAAGACAAACACCATATGATTTCACTTATGTGTGGAATCTAAGGAATGGAATAAATGAACAAACAAAATTGAAACAGACTCATGGAAACAAAAAACAGAGAGGGGATTGGTGGCTGCAGAGGGAGGGAGGGTTGGGAAACTGGTTGAAACTGGGGAAGGGATTAAAAGGTACACATCAGTAGCTACAAAACAGTCACGGAATGTAAAGTGCGGCATAGGGATTATAGTCAATAACACCGCAGTAACTAGGTATGGTGCGGAGTGAGCACTGGAAATGTAAAGTATGTGATTGCATAACTACTGCACTGTACACCTGAAACTTGTAAATAAAAAAATAGTAAAAATAAAAGTATTTACAGATATATATAAAACACACTCACTATGATGAACTTCTTTCCCCATACAAAAATGATTGCTTTAGAAGACACAAAGCATTTTGCATTTGATTCATGGGTGAACCAAATCATAAAAATGAAATCCTTATTATTGGCCATAGTAGGCCACATTAAGTATGCAGGAAAAAAACAAATGCAGGCCCTGAATTTAATTCTAGTTTGCATTTTCTCTTATTGCCGCTCTTATTTGTACATCACAGCCTGAAGCTTTTGACATCATTTGTATATTCATCTACCAGGCAAGCCATTTGGGGGAGAGGAATCACAAAAGGCCAATAAGAAAATTCATTGAACTATTGCAACTAGAAGGTTAATTTAAATGGAGGGAGAAAACTCTAATTTAAATGTGATGATATACCAAAAAATGAGACTATTTAGCATTGTCCTCTCCCTCCAGCAAGGCACAAAGGGCACTTGGTCCTGTGTTTTCATTTCTTTTCTTTTTAAAATTATTATTTAAACAGAATGAAAGAATGGAAAGCAGAACAAACGCCATTAACTCTAGAAAACTAAATAGCATATGAACCCATTGCAATCAAACGCCTAGGATTCTTTTAATCACGTATTTATTGTCAGCAAACTGTGTGCGTGACCTCAATAAACTACTTGTGGCCCATTAGAAGCCTTTATTTTCCTTCTTTTATGCATCCTGCCTCTTCTGCCTACATTTTTCCTATTACTTTACACTAGAGGGGACCTGGCTTAGTTTTCTTTCTTTGGTGCAGTTTGACCCCTGCATTGGCAGAAGCGCAGGGAGGCCAAGTGATTATCCTCGGGTCTCCCAGGGAGTTGGGAACTCAGCAAGAATTAGAATTCAGGAAAATGTTTATTTCCAGCTTTTGCCTTAATCATTAAAATGTAGGGCATGGATGTAGAACTTATTAAAAACAAAACAAAACTGAAAAGTAATCATTTCTTTGCCTTGAACTGTTTGGGGTGGACCAATGAGGAAGACTTGAACTCATGACCCAACTAAAGTTTCAAGTGGATCTGTCATCCCTGAGCTGGATGACCCTTTGAAAGATTTCCCTAATCCCAAATACCTGTGGCCATTGCCGGATCACAAAACACAGTAGAACCCCTTTAGCATTTAAAGGGATGTGTTCAGAGAAGGAGGAAGCCCTCAGATTCCTCAAATTCCTGCTGATATGGATAGTTGTGGCAATTTCCTTGCTTGTGAAAGGGGAATAATAATAATAAAAATATCTCCATCACTTCTTTGTTGTGAGGACTAACCTGGAACATATATCAAAGTTGGGGAGAGCCACTCTGGGGCCTGCCTCAGTGACTAGTCAGGTGTAAATAAAGGGCAATATGTTAAATAATGTAAGTCAAGCAAAAGGGTGACTATGAAACTGTCTCAATTCAAATCCAAGGCCAAGTCCTAGAGTTTCCTTAACAAATAAACAAAAAGAAACAGAAACGATCCTTTGTCCTGCAGGACATTGCTCAGGCATCTTAATAATATACAGGACATTGCTCAGGCATCTTAATAAGAATGGCACGTTACCAGTAAACTTGTGTTGTTCAGTAACACATTAATTAAATCCCACCAGCTTTTTAAAATTCTCATCTGCATTTCTCCCTGCTCTTTCTGGCTGTATTGATTATTGTCTTCTGTTCAACTTTCATCCTGCCCAGCCAGTACACCACACCATTTTACTTAATAGAAGATTTCTAGGTTAATATAGTTAACATTAAATTCCATCCCACTCCACCCTAGAGTCTTTCTATATGCCTATGCCCATTTCTTGTTCCTATAGCTGAGGAAACAGACCCCTACCAATTTACCAAATTCATCACCATGTCTAATTCTGGGCCCTGGGCCTCAGTGCTGAGAGCCTTCTCTCCATCATCTTCATCTCATGAGTATTAGAATACTTATGTTCTGGGAAAGTTGGGAAGAGTCACTCTGGAGCCTGCCTCAGTGACTGACTGACAGGGCTCAGTGGCTGTGCTGGGCAGGTTGAAACAAAAGGAAGAGCTAATTGTGCTGATTGTGAGGAGCCAGAAGATAGTCTTCTGGATGGGGGTGTTGGGGTGTGAGTGATGGGAGGAGGAGACAAGCCAGTTACCCTATGGCCATGCATTTTCAGGTAATGGAAAGGAGGAGTTGCCTGAGGTCACTCTCCAAAGAGAATGAGCTGTGTGGTAATGTGAACTGAACCCTCTAGGAAGGTAACCCCTCCCCTGACATTCAAGCCATTTGCAGTTCATCTACCCTAGTAAGGGATAATCCTTAAGCAGTGTCCCCTAACATTTAATCACCTGTAAATCCTTTCTAAAGGCTTCCCTGACGCCTAAAAGAAATGTAAGAATAAGAATGTATAGGTAAACATCGCTACTTTGGAGCATCCTGGTTGGAAGACAGGTGACCACAGAGATCAGGAAGTAAAATGGCCTTGATCAGCAAATTGTCATTTTCTACCCCAAGTCCTATGTGGAGGAAGGGAGTCCCACCCGTGTTAGGAAGAACAGATTCATTCCAGCTAGCATGAAGTCCCTAGGGTCCATAACTAAAACCATGACTATGAAGTTGTTTTTGAGTAATACAATGGGGTAATTAATACACAGACTTAGCCGTTCACTGAATTTTGTGGTGTTCATAGAAGAGAGAGGGAAAAAGTTCAACTTAGAAGACAAAGTAAACCCTAGAACTACAAATGGAAGGAAATTGCATTTTTAAGAAGTAAAATGAGTCTAGCATGATTCATCTAATTTCCAAATGTCTGTCAGATATTCAGGAGACAATATCCTGTGGAGGGTAAGAATTATAGACTTATAAAGAGGGTGAGAGGTCAGGGATGGAGATGTCGACCCCATATAGAGCATAATTGAACCGTATGTCTCATTGAAAAATTGTTTAGGTCTCTAGATCTAGCAGGTGTGTGAGTTAAAATTATCCTTATCCCACTCAGTGTATTTCATTATTAAGACATCATGTATTAGACATAAGGAAGGACACCCTGAGCACAGGGTGATTAAACACTGCCATAGATTACCAAAGGAGCTCATGAAATTATCAACTCTACAACTTTTTAAAAACAGAAGCAACTGTCTGTCTTCAGTGCATTTGGTGGTAATTTGCCTTAGAAAAGAAAACTGGACAAAATTAACTTGGTAGGGGGATAGTAAGTAAATATTGGTAAAAACTGGGCATAGTCCTAATTCTGTGGCCTTATATAAGTGGGTTTTATATTTGTATTGTGAATTTTCCTGACTCCATACTATTTTTATGACTTTGGTTTATGAACTACTTTAAGGCTAGTCCTAGCAGAAATAATTACATCCTTTATGTTTCATGTTTAATATTATTGTTCCATATCTAAATTCCGTTGGGAAACATTGATTGCTATATACATTAGACAGACTCTAGGGGAGTGTGGCAGGGGGTCTTCAAACTACGGCCCGCGGGCCACATGCGGCCCGCAGAGGAGTCTGATCCGGCCCGCCAGGTTTTTTGGGCAGTGAGCGCAGCCGAGGTGTTACAGTAGGAATTAGTAGTTCATATAGTCCGGCCCTCCAGCTCTCTGAGGGACCATGATCTGGCCCCCACTTTAAAAAGTTTGAGGACCCCTGGTGTAGGGTTTTGAAATGATTGTGACAATCAAAATCTGTGGGTTAAAGACCTGGACTGGGGACATGAAGGATAAAAAGGAATAAATGCATAGAATATTATGAAGAAAGATGTATTGAATCAAAAATAATTCTAACTTTGAAGTACACCTGAAAGAGACCATTTTGAGCTGTATCCCCAAATCCTTTCTTTCTATCACTCTCTCCAGTGGGGCTGTTGATCAAGAAAACAGGGCCAACTGGAATGGGAAAACAGTGCTAATTTATGAATAGCTCAGCAAGGGCCTGGCTCTCCCAACAGGGCCCCCTAGGAAAAACATCAGAGAAAAATACAGCTTCAGCCAATCAGCTGGAGCAGAACCTTCTGCTTCCTCCTCCTCCGCCATCATCTGTAGCTCTCAGCTTTCCCAGCAGGAAAGCACAGCCTCCTGTCTGAGGCAGCTACCCAGTCCCAGGTGGTCATTTGGGAACAGCAAATGCATGGCAGGTCTGTGCTGGGGCCAGGCTGCCCCTGCCTCAGGGCGCTTCTCTGGGAGGAGTAGCAGAGGATCACTGCCTGGACGCTGTCCTGTAACACACGGGGATGCTTCCACCAGTATAGTGCGGTCCAATCAGTGTTGGTCTCTGACCACCCCTATTAACAGTTTCTTCTCCTTTAAGGGGAGCCAGTAAAAATGGAAAGAAAAATAGAGAGTTCCTTCCCAACGTAAAAGTCTTTAGCAGGAATTCCTCCACAGAACCTATAGGAGAATGTCAGATATTAAAATGGATTTCTAAGAAAATATCTCCTTTTCTTTCTTTCTCATAGATTGAAGATTAGTTATGTGGGGGAAATCAACAATAACACAAATCAACAGTACAAATTAGCCTGGTCCATTTCATTAACTTATTTTATTCCAAGGAAGGCTAGGGATGCATATGATATGCATATGGTTATCATGCTCTGTTAGCTAAAATATTTTGATAGAAATAATCTACCCTTATTATTTTTTAAATATATTTTTATTGATTTCAGAGAGGAAGGCAGAGAGAGAGAGAGAGGTAAAAACATCAATGATAAGAGAGAATGATTGGCTGCCTCCTGCATGCCTCCTAGTGGGAATCAAGCCCACAACCGGCTTGTGCCTTTGACTATTGATAGAATCGAACCTGGGACCCTTCAGTCCACAAGCCAACACTCTATCCCCTGAGCCAGACCAGCTAGGGCAATCGACCCTTATTATTACAATGATGTTGCTCTTTGGTTTACATCAAGCCTGGATTATATGGTGTAATGTCAGTGAAAACAATGAATCTTATGCACCTTTGATTAATCTGCATTGGCAAACATATTGGAATATCAAAGCCTTCTTTCCTTCCTTCCTTCCTTCTTTCTTTCCTTCCTTCCTTCCTTCCTTCCTTCCTTCCTTCCTTCCTTCCTTCCTTCCTTCCTTCCTCCATTCTCTTCTTCCTTAAGGAGAATAAGTTTGAGGAGGCTGGAACTTACTCAAACTTGAATTTACCAGTTTACAGAAGCCTAACCTTTAAACACTATACAAGTTGCACCCCAGAGGACACATTTCCAAGCCACTGACTGATTCACAGGCAGGTGTTCTGTTTGTTTTGGAGGAAAGGACAGTCTGACTCGGGCATCTGGCTGCTATTTCCAACAATAAGGATGCAGGGGGAACTTTCGGTTTAAGTGCCTAAAGTCGCCGTTCGATATGATCTGTGTACAGTTCAAGTAACAATCTCCTGTGAAACTTTTGATTAAATAGTGTGACATGGGTACCATGCCTAAACTAAACCCAAACTGGTCTTTCCGCTAGAGAATGGCAAATTCCTAAGCAAACAATAAGCATCCATTTATTTAGGTAAAAATCAGACCCCCTCTTACTACTTAGCGATTGAAGTCACTTCACCGCAGATGTAATATATCCGCACATGTAGTATAACCTGCATGTACATGGCCTGAGCAGAAGGAGACTGCCACAATCTCAAGAGCAGCCGACAGCTCTGAGCTTCTGCCTTAGGCACAGAGCATGATGCGTGCTTCTTTTTGTACGTTCCTCTTTGTCTTTTATCTGCTAACACATCTCTATATTATCTTTGATTAAATTTTTGTCTGTTGAGGGAACATTTTTCTTTTGCTATGTTTAAAGCATTAGCATATCTGGGGCTATATTTTAATCCTATTTAACTATTCCTTAACAGTTGTCGATAAAATATTTTAGTGTGCGGAGTATCGCCTAATTGATATGCCACTGAGCCTGCCTGGAGAAAGAGCATTGTAAACGCGCTCTCCAGCCGTCCCCTCGATAAATCAGCGCTCCTGCAGCGTGGGGACCCAGTGGGAAGAGCGAAAACTGCAGTTCTGATTAACACACAGGAGTCCAAAACGCTTCTCAGCTCTGAATGATTCCATTCATCAATAATTCAGCTCCAGTGTTGCCTTAGGAGGTTCCAGGGAAATCCCTGTGCTTTTCCAATGGCAGGCAGAGAGCTGTTCTGGAAGGTTCTATGTTTGCCAGCCCTGTTTCTGATGCGTATCACCTTTTGAGTGATGCTGGTAATCTCCAGCAATCAGGCCCAAAGGATGACGTTGATACCTTCCTGTCAGCTGGGCCCAGTTGAGGGCTCTTCTGTGCAGGCTTTGGGCAGACACCTGACAGGGTGGGGACCACCGAAACAGTTAGCTAAGGTCTCAGCAGAGACTATCCCTCTACCACTAAATGGAAAAATACTGATATTGCCCTAACTAGTTTGGCTCAGTGGATAGAGTGTTGGCCTGCAGACTGAAAGGTCCTAGGTTCGATTCCAGTCAAGGGCATGTACCTTGGTTGCAGGTACACCCCCAATAGGAGGTGAGCAGGAGGCAGCTGATCGATGTTTCTCTCTCATAAATGTTTCCAACACTCTATCCCTCTCTCTTTTTCTCTGTAAAAAAAAAAAATCAATAAAATATATTAAAAATGCTGACATTAATCCTCATTAGATGTTTTTTTATTAAGAATGTTTTGAAAAGGATAAATGTTTGATCATTTTATAGAACACAATGAAAAGATATTTTGACAAAGGTTTATAGGTGAAATTTAGGCAAAATATTTTAGGTATTTTCTAAGTTACAATAGTCCATTATCAGAATGCCAAATATTTAACATATCTTGAATTTATTATTAAAGAAGGATAGCCCAGGCCAGGTTGCTCAGTTGTTTAGAGTGTCATCCAAATCTGCCAATATTGTGGGTTCAATTCCTGGTCAGAGCACATACCAGAATCAACCAATGAATGTGTAATAAGGGAAACAACAGATCAATGTTTCTCTCTCTTTCTTTCTCTCTCTCTTCCTCTCTCTGCCTTGTTCTGTCTCTATCAATAAACTTTATCAATAAATAAAGTTAAAAAAAAAAGCCCGAGAAGAAAAACTTTTATCAATAAATAAATAAATGATAAAACTTTATCAATAAATAAAGTTTTTTAAAAAAGAAGCATGAGAAGAAATATAAGCTGGCCACCAAAGGGAGGAAATTTTATTTTGTAATCACACAGCCATGAAATTCCGACCAGAATGCATATAAAGAGGGCAATGGTTTGTTTATCATTTCAAGGAACAATTTGCCATTTTTCAAGTATTATGAAGAGATTACAGAACAGTTTTTAATTATGCAGTTTTCCAAATGTATGTACAGTAATCTCATTACACCTGGGGCACAGAATTTTCTGCTTCGTAATCAATGGGCAATTGAACCACCTGAAATTTTCATTCAGTTCTGTGCTCTCAGTGATCATGGTTGAAACAGACAAGGTGTAAGGTGGTAAAAACATCCAGGCAGAGGCAAAATATCTACTGATCCCCAAATGTTAACAAGCGCACAGGTAGAATGTTCCTATCAACGTAAGAGAGGAGGAAGGAATCACATTGGGCAGAGACATCTTATTCAAAGACCTCATTATCTCAAGGCACCCTGACTGGACAAGTGTGTCCTTGTTCCCTTCCCTATGAGCAAATGCCTGAGATTCAGCACAGAGAGAGGAGGTTCCAGCGATCACACTATAATGATATGTGTCATATTCAAAAACGGGACAAAAACCACAGTAGGACTCTGGTGGTGAAGGAGGGCAAGCAGAGAAACCTGGTCAGGGGCCCCAACAAATTGCGTGACCCAGTCCTTGGTCACAGGCACACTATTAGGCCATTGGAGTGGGGTAGAGGCACAACCTAAAAATGGCCAAATAATTTGCACACATTCTCCTACAGTCAAATTATTCCTGTTTCCTATGCAACTAGGTTTGTACACATGGACAAGAATATGGGTTGGTTGAAACATAATTGGATCCAGCATGAGGTAAACACTGCAGCTCCCCATTTTTGACCCCAGTATTCATTATCTCAAGGCACTCTGACTGGACAAGTGTATCCTTGTTTGAGCAAGTTTTCTTGTGAGGCATAGGACATAATATCTGCATAAAATCAGGATCAGATTTGTGAGTGAAGCACACCTTGTGAGAAAAGGCGGTTGCTCTTTTTGCTATAATTCTTTAACCATATTTACTCTTTTTGCTATAATTCTTTGACCATATGTGCACAGAATTAGGAAGCCCTTGCTTCATGATATCACTCTGTCATTTATCCATCTATTCATCTATTTACTTATTCATAACAAAAATATATTAACTCTATCAACACACCTCCCAACTCCATTCAAAGTAACTTATTTCTACCACAAGTTCCTTCCGCATCCTGATTCCTCTATCCCCGGGACCAGAGAAAGAACCCCTCACCTGAATCTTGTGTCTATCATGCTTTCTTCTAATCTGGAGAAGTGTGTCATTAAAATTATATATTTTTAGATCTGAATGTTTTTAACTGAATTGCATAGCTATGCTGTACATAATTCCCTGGGACTTACTGTTTGTTTGTTTTTCACTGAATATTTTATTGCTGTGATGAATTCACATTGTTCCTTGTTGCTACTGTTCGATCATTTTGTCTGCTGTGTAATATTCTGTTGTGTAAATATACCCTCAGTGAACTCATCCATTTTTCTACTATGGGCTTTTGGATTAGTATTGCTATTACAGTAAAAGCTGTTATGAATATTCTTACTTACACAAGCCTGCCTCTAGCATTTGAAGGTTCCAAAGTATCGCTACAAATGGAAACTTGCACACCACATCTCAAAACACTAACGGTTATAAATTCAGCTGCACACACACACACACACACACACACACACACACACGATCCCTATCCACAGGCTGTCCCTCAGGAATGCACCCCCCAACCCACAGAGTAAGGAACGATGCCGTGCCCTAACCCCCTCTGCCTTCCTGACCTGAGGGGCAGAGTAAACGGAAGCTGGACCTGGGCTAGAATGCCGGGGAGGTGACAGGTCCCACCTGCACTCATTTGGGACAAAGTGAAGCTCCCTAGACAGCAATGCAAGGCGAGTCCCCTGGCTTTTCTCACCGGAGATTTCAGGTGGTTCTAAGCCCCTCTCAAAACTCTACCATCCAATCAGAAGGGAGGCAGTGTGTTGTCTGGAGAGCCTGATCTGCCTGGCCCCTGGCCCTGGGTAATTGGGGGATATAGCCATGCTTTCTCTGGTCTCCCAGTGCTTGGCTGCAATCCACCCACGGTGTCCACATACACACTCGCACTCCCACTCTGGGACATGATCCTAATGGCCAGTGGGGCTCGCACCTAGAATTCTCATCAACTCCATTACCAATTTTTTAAGAAAATGTCTTATATTACCAACTGTGTTTTTAGAAAATCTTTGCATTTCCAGGTTTGTGATATGTAGGGTCCTCCAAAGAATAGGCTCAATCGGGGGATCTCACTTGCCTTGTGTACAAATAGGACTGGGAGTGCCCATGTGTAAGAATTCCTTTTCTTAGGGCTGGTGCCTGGAAATAAGAGGAATCTCTTCTCTCTCAGTTCTGGAGGCCAGAGTCTGAAATGCAGATGCTGGCAGGACCACCCTCCCTCTAGAGGGGAAGGGGATTTCCTTTTCCACTTCTTTCCTGGCTCCTGTGGTTCTAGCAGCTCAGGCTGACCTAACAAGCTATCATCAACTGGTGACCTTAAACAACAGACATGTATTTCCCACAGTTCTGGAGTCTGGAAGGTTCAAGGAACCAGCAGGGTTGGGTTCTTCTGACAACTCTCACCTTCACTTGCAGGTATCACCCTCCTGCTGCCTCTTCCCAGGGCCACCCCTCTGTGCATGCTGCCCTCTGGTGCTCTGGGCAAATCCTGATCTCCTTTTCTTACAAGGACACCAGCCAGATTGTACTATGCCCTCCCGCCGCCCCCAAGAAGGCCTAATTTTAACTTAATTACCTCTTTAAAGGCTCTTTCTCCAAATGAACTCCTATTCCGTTGCACTGAGAGTTAGGACTTGATGACATAAATTTGGAGGACACATAATTCAATCCATAATTCTTGGCATTTTGAGGCTTATAGACATACCATTCCAATTTCTGCCTTGTCTTTACGCCTCTATGTGACTTCTCTTCGAAGGACACTTGTCTTTGAACTTTGGGCCGGCCCTAATCCAAGATGATCTCATCTCAAGAGTCTTAACTTAATTATTTCCAATAAGGCCTTTTTTCTAAATAAGGTCATGTGTGTTTTTTTAATTTTTCTTAATTCACAATGGACATATCTTTTAAGGGGCCACAATTCAATCTCCCATACTGCCATTTTACAAAGTGAAAAGCAATTGGAACTAAATAATATATTTAAAATGTAATTTCTGGGTAGAAAGATATGCAAATATTCAACTTTATAAGCTAAACTGTTTTCCAGAACCTATGCACCAGTTCATATGCCTACAGCAATATAAAGGGATTCAGTTATTTCCAATTCTATCACTCATAAGCAGTGTTTTGTCATTGAATACTTTTGTCGAAAAAATGGAGGTAAAGGGAATTTTATTGTTGCCCTAGTTTGCATTTTCCTAAGTCCTACTAATGTGATTGTTTTTGAAAAGTTTTTAAATTATTACTATTATTATTATTATTAGTAGTAGTAGTAGTATTAATTTTACAGTTAGTATTAGGTATTGCAAATCGACACTTGTACAAGATTTTGCCAAGATTGTATTCAGTCATTAGTGACAAGTTTTATATTAAGTATAACCTTGAAATAAAAATTCGACATCATCAGCAATTGAAATAACCTTAATATCTGTCAAAAAAAATCTTGTATAATTCATGGCAAGTCATCTACACTTAAGAACTGTTTCAAAATTTTAGAAGGAAAACAAAAACAAACAAGGTGAAATGGAGTAAGAGGTGGCAGAATTGGACTAGTTGTTCCTTGTATGGTACTTCTAAAATTTGGAGTTTCCATTCTTAAGGACTAGATTTCAACATCTCTAGCTCCCTTTTGACTCATGGACACCGCCATAAGAGCTTGTCATCAGCCCAATCCATCCTGAAGAGAAAAACATCTGACCACACGTCATTGTTATATTTCAGATTAGTGCACATGCCACATAATCTGCTTCAGATCACCATCAGCATCTTCTGCGTCCTAAAGTTAGAAATAAAAAAAGAAGAATCGCAAACGCACAATAGGACCAATCAGCAGTTGCTCATTCATCATGCAGCCTTCAACTGAGTTGCCTAAAGGAGGATCAGAAACTGCAAATATGTGCGGGGCCACCTGCTGAAATGGCTATTTCCTGCTCCACTCCAGGTGTTTATTAGGGACATAAGCAGGCTATCTGGATGACTCAACATGAAGCTCCCAGGAAATGAAGAGGCTCTTAATGACAAAATGCCATCGTGGTGGAAATTACAGCAATAGTCATTTACTGACTGTATGAGAAGCAGTCAAACTTTTTGAGTTTCCAGTTGAGACAATCAGCTGATCTTGCATGTATCATGGTGTAATACTTGAGAACAGCAAAGCCCACTGGAAGAATCTAATATATCAATAACTGCATTGTTTGGTGGGGAGGTGGATCTATAGAAATGAAGTGATTGGTTGTGAAAGACAAACGTGACCCTTAAAGTATAATTTAAATGTTGATTATTGTTATTGTTGATAGTTTCGGTTATGACTTGTTTGCAGAGAAATCAGAATTCTCCTAAGAGAAGACAGATAACAATACCAATGTCACATTCCAAAGCCTCGTGATCCTGAGCAATAGTCTGTTCAAGAAAAGCATAGAGGCTGCACCAGTCTGCAGTCCCACCAGCAGTGCACAGGGTTCCCTTTTCTCCACATCCTTGCCCACATTGTAGTTTGTGGATTTACTGATGGCAACCATTCTGACAGGAGTGAGGTGGTACCTCATTGTTGTTCTGATTTGCATATCTCTGATGATTAGAGACTTAGATCATTTTTCATATGCCTCTTAGCCTTATGTATATCCACTCTTACCATTTGCAACAGGATGAATGGCTCTGGAGAGCATCATGCTAAGTGAAATAAGCCATCAGAGAAAGATAAGTATCACATGATCTCACTCATATGTGGAATCTAACATAAACTGATGACCAAAAATATATTCAGAGCCATAGAAGCACCAAAAGACTGTTGAACCTCACAGGGAAGGTTAGGGAGCGTGGGTGGGAAGACATCAACCAATGAACTTGTATGCATATATGCATGGCCCATGGACACAGACAGTAGGGTGGTGAAGGCCTTGAGTGGGGGTCAGGGCAGGCTGGAAGAGGTCAATAGGAGAAAAGAGGGGACATATATAATACTTTCAACAATAAAGGTTAAAAGGCAAAGAAAGCACAAATGCAGGGGGCATGGAAAATTATATCCTAAATGTTACCTCTTAAGTTTTAGTAAAAATTATAGGAAATACCATAGAAATAATGAAATATTAAAGTGCTTCTTCCTTTCCAACTCACACCTACCACATGCAAGGAACTGTAAGAAACGAAATAAAGATATAATCCCCGTCTTCAAAAACGTTAAAGCCCATTGGACATAAAACTGTAGAGAAAAGATGCTTTCGGTACCAGCTTCAGAAGAGAATCTGCCATCATCAATAAACCACATGAAAGAAGCCGAGGAATAATGATGACTTCAGCTTGCCTGGAGAAATAGCTATTGTCACTGGAGCTTGGAGTTGCCTAGATCTATCAGGGATGCAATAAAGTAGGAAGTCTTCATTAATAGGAGGGAAGTTCTCCTTAATATTTGAATGATCTCTCATGGACTACAGTGAGTCCTCTGTTAAATGTCATTCAAAATAAGGGGGGAAAAGGTACTTCATCAGAAATTTCACTATATTTAGAGAAAAAAATAGGAGGCAGTAGGATATCCTTCAAAATATAAATTTTCTCCTCTCCTGTGCCATAAAAGGTACTTCAGTACTCCCTACCTCTCACTTGAGAAGCACTTTCTCCTGCTCTGAGCCCCCCCCCCCCCGTGGGTTCCCCGAAGAACGCCAAGGAGCCCCTGGAGACCACACACAGTGCCTCACTCCTGAGTGCCACCCAGTGTGTGGCTGCCCTGACGGGTGCCACCATCCTTCACAGCCCCACCCCTCACACTGAACGTGAAATGAAATGACAGAGCACCTTGCTCCCCTGCCCCAGCCCTGGCTAATCCTGTGAAAAGGAAACTCTCCCTGAGACCTTCTAAATCCATGTATTAAAATCTATGGCACATTATGCTTTTTTTCATGAGGTCTGAAGTTCTGCCATCACAGTAGCTTTTCTCCAAGTAGAAAATAAAGGTGCTTTATGTATGCTATTTCATTGCTCTGCGTTTCAATCAAGATTCTGGTCACATGACCATAGGGGCAGCACAGAATCAAACTCTGGCTTCTGGATACGAATGTCAAGAGTCAAATTTCAGCCATCTGTGGTCTTGGGGAGTTACGTCACTTCACTGCATTTAAGTTTTGAATCTGTAAAATGGAGTAATAAGACAAACCATGGTGGAGGTTGTTTTACTACATGTGATTGTATAAAATATCTAGTAAGTGTTGGCTGTTGTGTAAACTTAGATTCACCATGTGGCCAGGGATCATTTGACTGTGGACCCACTTGATTATCCGCTGAGCAAAGCAATGACGTGATTGAATAAAGAAGAAAACAAGTACACCAATGCAATAGAAGACAATTATTGGAAAAACCTACTCAAGCGTAATAGAAGGAGTATAAAGCAAGAGTTCTAGAAAAGTATTAGAATAGAATCAAACTTTCACACTGGAAAGGATATTTTGGGAACATTATTATAATTTAATAAGTGGTACCCTAATTGTCCAAAAACAAGTTAGCAGTTAAAATCTTCTGATAGTACTGGGCCTCTGGGAGTTAAGCAGAAGTTGAATTTTTTGACTCAGTGTTTCCTTAGGGCAATTTCCAATTCTGACAGTGTAGAATTCATTTGTAAATTTGAATTTAATTTGGACAGTCCATGTTAATCATTTTCATCAAATGACTTGGGGGGTACTGCTGTGAGTCCCTTTTCCCTTCCTTCCTCGGGCTCTCATCTAGTCAATGCTGTCACCACCCACGCATGCGCTCCAGCCAAAAACCTTGATGTCAGATCTTTTTGATTCTACCCTCAAATTACCTCCTACACCCATCTGGTTTTCTCCATCTACCTGCCATCTTGCTGGTCCAATCCACCAGCCTTCCACCTGAGTTACTTATCTTGACACTATGTTTCCAGTCTTGTCTCTCTCCAATCTCTGAGAGCAGCCAAAGAATGTCACCCTTCTGAACAGGGTCATCTAATGTTTTCTCACTGTTTGTGAAGTACACCCCAGTCTCCATGCCATGTCTCTGCCTTTCGCTGGGCCACTTCAGCCAACCTAGCTTGTAACTCGCCAGCTACGCTGCCTTCTTTTGTTCCTTCCATTTGCCAGACACTCTCCTGCCCCAGGACCTTTGTTGGTGTACTTCTCTCTGCTCGGAATACTCTTTACTCTATATCTATTGCATAGCATGTGTTTGTCTATGTATGTGTACCTATGCTCACTGAGGAGGGAGAAGACTGTGGACCACTTGGAAGTGGAGAGAGTTGTATTAATCCCATAAACCTGTCTCTGAGCATAATGAGTCCAGTGCTGGCAGGCAGTCCCCAGGGCCTGGTCTCACTGGCTCTGCATCCTCCTCATAGCCATCCATCACAGGCAGACCTGCTTTTGCACAGTAAGATGGCTGATAATCAGATGTGTCTTTTTCTCATTAGGCCAGCAGGACAGGAGGTGAATCTCCTTCCTAGCCACTCACTAGCCACAGGCCCTCTCATGAGACCTGATTGGCTAAGCTTCATGGGGCAGGGCAACTTAAAAATATATATTTTATTGATTCCAGAGAGGAAGGGAGAGGGAGAAAGTGATAGAGACACCAATGTTGAGAGAGAATCATTGATTGGCTGCCTCCTATACTCCCCCTACTGGGGACCAAGCCCACAACCCAGGCATGTGCCCTGACTGGGACTCGAACAGAACCATGACCTCCTGGTTTATAATGCTCAGCCACTGAGCCACACTGGCCGGGCGGGACAATTTTTATCTATTACTATGGCTAGGGGGTTGTGACACTCTAATCTGCCCTCCCAGGGTCATTCCCCAGAGCCAGGGGCAGAACCAGCCCCACTTAGAGCTCTTGGCGAAAAATCGTGCAAGAATAATTGATTCCAACATTGGGTACCAGCGAGCCAAAGCATGAGTAAAATGAACTAAATCTGTCCAACTCCATGCCACCAAGAAATAAAAGATGTTCTCATTTGTGCTTCAGGGTGATGCAAAGGGCCCGTTCTCAGCCAAAGGAGGAAGAGTTCCACTCGCTGGCTTAGACTTGTCCTGCCTGCTCTGGGGCCATTCCCCATCTTTTATACTCAGACTGTCTCTGTGAGTGCATGCCCTTCACCTGGAACATCCCATGTTGTTGAGTCTCAGGGGTGTCCGAGGGAGCTGTCTTCTGTGACAGAGGTGTTCCCCCTGTGCTGTCCAACACATAGTCCTTACCCACACAGGGATGGGGAACACTCGAAATGTGGCTCCTGTGTCTAAGAGGCTGAAGGTCTAAAATTGTAAGCACCATTCTAGATCATTTCTTTCATCGTCACACCCCAACTTTCCTAGGTAACAGCCAAACTAATCTGCCAAATCAATCCACTGTAATGCATGAAAAATGACTTAATTTATTAGTACTTTCAAATGAAGTGCTTATATTCGATCGGGAATTTTGAAAGCCTTAAAGGAAAAGGATGACACAGGGTAATACTTGGAACATTTTTCTTTGATGGAGGAGTCTTCTTAATGCCTCTCAAATAATATCAGATGTTTTGCTGCCTAAAAATTATGCTCCCAAATTAATCACTGGGTAACTGGCAACAAGGCTCATAGGGTGTGAGCGCATCTAATAATCCGTTACTGCCCTTGGTCCATAAGCAATGTAGGTTTTACATACTCATTTCTTTTGAGCTAAATCTTAGCCGAAAAAGATCCTTAATTTCTTCTTGAAATTGAGAGGGGAGGAGGAGAGGGGAGCGTGTGAACAGTGGAGAATCAATTTAAAGGAATTTTAAGAGATGAATGGGCACAACATTAAAGTAAACATGCATAATTTGAAAATAATTTGGGAATTTGCATTGTTTTGACAGAGTGAAATCTGTCTCTCTCCATGAGGTTCCAGGGAGACCAGATGGTAGTGCGGTGTATTGGAGGGGGGCCAAAATTGCTTTTGTGCTAATTGACACAGCGTGCTAGGAAAGGTCTCTGGGGAACAGGTCCCCATGGCGCTGATTGCTCTGGAATTCCAGTGGAGAGAAACTGTGACAGAGGAGGAGGGAAACAAGCTATTGAGGACGAATGCCTCAGCTTGAACCAGCTAGTTTTACTTTTAATTTTTTATTGAATTAATTGGGTAGCATTGTTGAAGCAAATTATATAGGCTTATTATAGATAGTGTGCAAGTCACCTGTATATTATATTGTGTGTTCATCTCCCCAAGTCAAGTCTCTTTCCATCACCATTTATCTCCCCCTTACCTTCTTCCACCCCCTTCCCCTGTGGTAATCACCATACTGTTGTCTGTGTCTCTGAGGTTTGTTTTGTTTGTTTGTTTGTCTGTTTGTTTGTTTGTTAGTGTTGGCTTAATTCTATCACCCTTTTCACCCAGCCCTGCAACTCCGCTCCTTTCTGACAGCTGTCAGTTTGTTTTCTGTATGTGCGTGTCTATTTCTATTTTATTTGTTAGCTTATTTTTATCATTAGATTCCACATACAAGTGAAAGCGTAGGGTACTTTTTTTCCCTCTAACTGGCTTATTCCAGGTTGCTACTCTCCAGGTCCATCCATGTTGTCACAAAGTGTAAGATTTCCTTATGTTTTACAATCAATTAGTATTCCATTATGTAAATCTACTACAACTTTTTTATTCACTCAAACTGATGGGCACTTGGGCAGCTTCTAAATCTTGCCTATTGTAAATAACACCTCAGTGAACATAAGGGTGCATATATTCTTTCAAATTTGTATCTTCAGATATATTTCAGAAGTGGAATGGCTGGAATATAAGGCAGTTCCATTTTTAATTTTTTGAGGTAACCCCATACTGCTTTCCACAGTGGCCCCACCAGTCTGCATTTCCACTAGCAGTGCATGAGGGTTCGCTTTTCTCCACATCCTCCCCAGCACCTGTTGTTTATTTACTGACTGTGATGGCCATTCTGATAGGTGTGAGGTAATATCTCAGGGTGGTTTTAACTTTGCAGTTCTCTCATAATTAGGGACATTGACCATCTCTTCATATATCACTTGGCCACTTCTCTTTGGAGACATGTCTATGCAGGTCCTTTGTCCACTTTTTAATTGGATTGTTTGTCATTTTAGTGCTGAGTTGTAAAAGTCTTGATGAATTTTTGATATTAACCCTTATCAGATGTGTCATTGGCAAACAGGTTCTCCGATTCAGGGGGTTGACTTTTCATTTTGTTGATGGTCCTTTGCTGGGCAAACCTTTTAGTTTGATGCAGTCCCATTTGTTTATTTTATCTTGTGTTTCCCTTGCCTGAAGAGATACACTAATATGTGTGTGTGTGTGTGTGTGTGTGTGTGTGTGTGTGTGTATGAAAAGTCCAAGATTTTACTGCCTATGTTTTCTTCCAGGATTTTTTATGGTTTCAAGTCTAACATTTAAGTTTTTAATCCATTTTGAGTTTATTTTTCTGTGTGGCATAAGAAGGTGGTCTAGCTTCACCTTATTTTTTTTTTTGGGGGGGGGTAGTATCTATCTAATTTCCCTAACACTATTTATTGAATAGACTATCTTTACTCCATTGTATATTCTTGCCTCCTTTGTTAATATTAATTATAAAGTTGTGGGTTTATTTCTGGGGTCTCTGTTCTGTTCCATTGATAATGTGTATTTTTTGTGCCAGTATTATGCTGTTTTGATTAATATGGCCTTGTATAATAGTTTGATATCAGGTAATGCGATTCCTCCCACTTTTGTTCTTTTTTCTCAAAATTGTTGTAGTTATTAGGGGTCTTTTGTGGTTCTATGCAATTTTTTTGAATTTTAGTTCTGTGAAATATGCCATTGGTATCTTGATAGGGATTGTGTTGAATCTAAGCATTGCCTTTTGATAGTATGGGCATTTTAATTATGTTAATCCTTCCTATCTATGAACATGATATATGTCTTCCAATCATTTCTATCTTCCTCAATTTCTTTCTTTAGTGTCTTACCATTTTCTGAATACAGGTCTTTTACCTCCTTGGTTAAATTTATTCCTAGATATTTTATTTTATTTGATACAATTGTAAATGAGATTGTTTTCTTAGTTTCCCTTTCTAATAGCACATTATTTGAATATACAATTGCAAGTGATTTCTGAATACTTATTTGTATCCTTCTACTTTACTGAATTCATTGATCAGGTCCAGTGGTTTTTTGGTGGGGCCTTTAGCTTCCCTATACACAGTAACATGTCATCCAGCAGAGAGGGACTGTATCAGATGAGAAGGGAAACAAGTCCTTGAGGAGGAATGCCAAAGATTGGACCAGATAATTTTATCTCTGGGAATTCAGGATGATGCTTCAGAAAACATCAGAAGGATATTTCTGAGACAGGAAGAGGACTTGGTAAAGAAACTGAAGTAAATTATCAGCATGCAGGCCCAGTTTGTCTTCCCTTTTGTGTGTGGAAGATCCTTTAATATTAGCAAGTATGTATAGAGCTGAGGCCAGGGGATCAAGGGCTTTGTTTCCTAATTTTCAAGTGCTGACCCCCATCAGCTGAGCGAAGAAAGGTAATGAATTGGGAAAGAGCCTAACATGGCAAAGTCTCTGCATTGCCTTGAAGAGCATTTGCTGTTTAATTGGAACATTCACACCCTCTCAATAGCAGTTGCTTAAAATGACACATCCAGAAAGACACCAGTGGTTTGGGATTTCCAGAGGAGAGGAAAATTCCTGCCCTGCTCCACTCCTGGCTTTACCTCCTGGGAAGCTGGGCTCTGTTCACCCTAGGGGGAGGGATGCTCTCCTTCAGCCTGCCTTTTTTTTTTTTTTTTTTTATCTCTGTGAAAGGAAGGAAGAAGGAAGGAAGGAAGGAAGGAGGGAAGGGAGGAAGGGAGGGAGGGAGGGAGGGAGGGAGGGAGGGAGGGAGGGAGGGAGGGAGGGAGGGAGGGAGGGAAGGAAGTGGTGAAAAACAGAGGAGAAAGGAGACCTTTTCTATGAGCTCTTATTTCTTCTAAATTTACACCTTCAATGGTTTTCCTCCTATTTATTTTCTTTCTTCCTACTTATTTTTCTATAAGATTGGATGGAACTGATAACTGCTGAAAAGAAAAGACACCTTTTCCTCATAAGATTCAGTGAAGAGGGTTTTTTCCCCTCCCCATATCATTCTATAAGCTTTTCAATACAATGGCCTAATATGATGCCTAGGATATATTGCAGCTCTCTGCATTTCTCTTTCATGTCCTGTTCTTACCATTAAAAGAACAGTCGTCCGACCTTTCTCCAGGAGGTTAATAAAGAATGCATAGCCTCGTCCGCCTGATTCAATTTCCTTTATGCGAACGGGCTGCATAAGTGACCATTATGGTGTTTGTCTGGTTCTCAGGCCTTCGTTGTGCAGTTTCCAGCCTTTTGTATGAGTGACCACATCTGCTGTGCATTTGGCCACATAAGGTGCGAAAAAAGCAAAATAGATTTTCCTGAGCATTCAATCAAATTTCCACACAATGGGCTCTCTAATGTGGACGGGAAATGCATCTGGTCATATATTATTTAACCATATTGTATTTTGTGTTTTAAAGTTTTCCACCACATATTCCATTTTAATAAATGCATGAGTAGATGCAATATTTGAGCTCTATATCTTAGACATTCAACACTTTCAACAGATTCTTCAGACTTCAAAGAATTTAATATTAGTATCATAAAAGGTCTTTTGAAGAATAAGACTGGAACATAAGAAAAATGACTGCCTGCGTGTACCCTATCATTTCGAAAGTGTTTTATTGCTTTAATTTCCTGTCTTAGTAAAGTAACAAGCGACATAATGGAAGATATATGGTTACCGAGTTTGCAATTTATTAGACGGCCCGAGCTCGTGGAAGACTTTATGTGAAGTGGAAAAAGCAAACCTCTATTTCACTGAAAAATGGAGAGGAGCGCTCTGGTTCTGCAGCCGCTGGGAACGGAGCTGCATCTTGGAAGAGGGCTCGCTCCGGGCCCTGGGCCTTCCCGGGAAACCCGTCTGCGGGGGGCCGTGCCCAGGGAGCTGGGGCCATGGGCTCCTGCAAACCCAATGCCCTTCCACCTGCGAGGTGTGCCCAAGCCCAAGCCGGCTGCTGCTGTTTGGGTGCCTTCGCACGAAGGTGCCATGAAAGCAGAAATGACCCAGCATCTATGTTTCCTTTAATTTAGGACACTCTGTGCATGCGTGGCTGGGTTTTAATCCCGAGCTTGGTCCTCCTCGCCTGGTGACAGGAAGCTCTTAAACTCCGTTTCGTGCCCCGCACTTGGCTGGCTTTCACCGGCCACAGGAAAGCAAGGAGAAGGAGGCATTGTGCCACAGAGGGAAGGAGGGGACGATTCCTCCTGCCTCCAGCAGCGCAGGAATAAGGGGTGACACCACAGTGTGGAGAGGCCTGGAGGATGACTGCAGGGGGGAGCTGGTGTTGGGTTTGGGGTGGTTGGTTGTGTTTCACACCCTGTGGGTAGAGGGGCAGACTCAGTCAGCTCTCCTGAGTGGGAGCTGCATGCTTCTCAGGGGAGAGTGGGTGCAAGAAACACATTCTCCACCGGAAGATGGCACGGCACCCATCTCTCACAGATGTCTGGTCTTTCTAAGGAATGCCACAAAACGGATATGCTGCCCCATGAGAGTCCTCTTGCAAAGACCAAACGGCCATCTGACCTCATGTGCGGGGTAACAACAATCATGTAGCCACACCTGTAGGTCCCATGTGCCCAGCAGTTGCCTGTACCACCACTGATTAGGTTATGGCACACCCTGCACCATGGGATTCCCCAGGCTCACAAGCTGACTTTGTTGGCTGATGGGGCTTTTGTGCGCAAAGGGGTTTATGCGATTTACACCAGGACACACTGTGAAAACCACACCCTGTGGAAGCAGCAGAGCTAGCCTCTTGTGGGGGAAAGAAGGATAACGCAGGACCACAGACATGTCTGGTGATGTATGTTTGTCTTGGAAAGAGGAATGACTTCCTAGCTTGATTGCTAAATGAAGCATAAAAGATTTTCTCTGGGCTTGCCACAGACAGTCCCTAGGCACCTCGGGCAAGTCAACTAGAGTTAGTTCAAAGTGGATCACTTTATTTTAATCCTGGTGACTTTGCCAGCTCAGTCAATGTGCTGAGATAACATACCATCAAGCTTGTATTTCCACCCCATTGATAATAATAATAATAATTACTATTATTGTTGTTGTTGTTGTTGTTGTTATTATTATTATTATTATTATTATTATTATTATTATTATTATTATTCTGTTACTCCTCTTCTTCTTCCTCCTCCTTTCTTCCTTTCTTCTCTTTAAGTGAAACCCAGGTCACTTTATTTCCAGGCATATTTTTGAGTCTGTTTCAAGATTTACAGATTTAACAGCACTTCAAAATGACTCATCTTGTTTTACAACATTTGAAGTTTTGTTTGGTAATTCTCTTTCCTTTTAATCTTTGGCTAAAATCTGTTAAGATTTTTTTTATTTTTATTTTAACAACTGAATGAGTTCTTAGTAAGAGCCATTGCCAATTACAGAGTTATAATGAGTGCAAACTTTAAAATGCAAATCAATAAAATGTTGCACCGAGATGACTGGAGAGGAAATATTTACTTCTTTCTCATTCATTCTCAAATAGGAAGCTGGACTACATAGAGGACAGGCATATTCTATATAATAAAAGGCTAATATGCAAATTGTCCCCTTGACTGGGAGTTTGACCAGGAGTTCGATAGTGGGCGAGGCTGACCAGCTGCCCGAGGTCCCTCCCCCTGGCCGACAGTGGACCCTCCCCCATCTGGTCCTGTCCCAGATGTGCCCCACCCCCCACCCCAATTGGGGCAGGCTGGCCAGACCCCACAGGTGCATGTATCCATGCACTGGGCCTCTAGTATGCATATAATCGTCAATTAGCTCCCCAGTTAAGTGGTGTTCTGTCATTGGGAACTGACTGTAAAGTCCCTGAGAATCACTCTGGAAGCCTCTCAGGAAGTGTTGCATTTTGCTATCAGAACCCCAATATCATACATCTATTTTTCCTCACTCTATTATTCTCCTATTTGCTTAGTTCTGTGGTGGAGGTTAAGGGAAAGGGTGTCTCCTTTACCTCAGGAGAAAAGCATTCTTTGGCAGACACTTCCCAGGTGCCCTGTGCTGTTTGGTTGCACTCCTTCTGTACTCAGCTGCCATCAGCTCCCACCCCTCCAGCCTCGGGAACGCCAGCCCCACCGTATGCTGTTTCATCCCTGATTCCTGTGTGTGAGGACCCCGTGCCCGGCACCAGAAAGTACTATAATTACTTTCATTTCTTGGTTGGCATAGGTCAGGGAGCGGGGGAGAATACTAATCTCTCCCTCTGGATTTCTCTGTATTTATACACCTCTGATCCCATAACCATAGAGGCTCTGGAGATGCGTTTCATCTTCATTCCAGTCCGCTCGGTATTGTTCTAGCCCAGGGGGGAAGCAAATGAGGTCCAAGCATGGTGGCCTCGCACAACACTGCAGCCATTAATACCTAATTAGGAACAGCTGAGAGATCCAAATGCCTCCGATGGAGACCTGGGCCCCAGAGGAGGAGATCCGTCATGTTTAACTTCTTCAGCACCAGCGTGGTCCAGCCACCAGCAGCCAGGCTGGGCCCCCACTGTGCTCTTTCCGACTTGAAGAAGGACAGCTTGTGTGAGTGGTTTCTCTTTCTTTATCTCTTTGTACGTGATGGGATAAACAGTCTGTGAAAACACTGGGTAGCATGAAGAGAACACCTCCTCCAAAGGCCCTAACCTGCTATGATTTTTTTTTTCTTCCCTGGAGGTTATTACTTCTACTTCAGCCTAGATAACCTAAAGATCAGGTTTAAGAAAATATATTGTGTGAAGAGAGACACATTACTTGGTTGATTAGAAAGGACAAAATCCTGTGAGACTTCCATTGTAGGGAAGCTAAGTAAAATGTCAGTAAGATCAAGAAAATGTTTATACCTAAAAATATGTCCTGGCCAGTTTGGTTCAGTGGACAGAGCATTGACTTGTGGACTGAAGGGACCCAGGTTTGATTCCGAAGGCTCAGTCCCCAGTTGGGGGCATGCAAGAGGCAGCCAATCTATGATTCTCTCTCATCATTGATGTTTCTATCTCTCTTTCCTTCTCCCTTCCCCTCTGAAATCAGTAAAAATATATTTAAAAAGATAATAAGGAGAAATAATAAAGATATTACTGCCATATTTTTGTATTACATTTTAATAGGCATTAAGTTTTGCTCCACAGCAGCTTTGAAACATGTGACGGCATTTTCTCCTTTGGGAAGATACAGCTATTCTCATTCTTACCGTGAAGTTTGGTAGGTTGGAACACAGTGAGAGGATGTAGCTGTGTGCGAGCTGGTCTGCTCACACACAGCTCCAGCCGTGGCTCCTCTGGGAAGGGTCCGTGCTAAAAAGAGAGAGGTTAAGGGCGGAAAACACTCCTGCCGCCCTGGCTCAGGTGATGAATAACAGAGGAAGCTACCCCTCTCACATGCCCTCTGCCAAAGGATTCCTTTACCATGGAAGCCACAGTAACAAAGCTGAGCTGCTCCAGGCAGACCCCAGGGCTCTGTTTGGGGGATACAGAGGGAGTAGGGAGCCTTGGTTTTCACCCCCAGAGTCATCTCCCAAGCCTTGCCAGTTGTCTAAATTCTTACTTCGGATGTCCTGGGAATATGCCTGTCCTCAGCTTTCTAATCCCAGAGGCAGTGCAGGGTCAGGATGCTGTTGGGGGTAAGCAAGTCCAGCTGTGCCACTGACTTCACATAAACTCTCTCCACCTCAGTTTCCTCAGGGATAATGCAACATAGGGATAATGATATAATAGTGCGTCCTCAGAGGGTTGTTGGAAGGGTTGAATGACTTAAAGAGCTCAGAATTGGGTTGGTTTATAAACATAAACAATCTGCTCTCACCCTGCAAAAGGGGGAGAGTGTCTCTGGGAGGGTTCCTGAGGTGCTTTGCACGGATCTATTGGATCAAACCATTTCTATGATCAGGCTAAGATGTCATTTGACTTTTTCACTCTTAGTTCCCATGAGTGGACTAAGTGTGTAGGGCAGCCAGGTGACCTGGGGCTGTGCAGCAGTGAATGCGGAAGGGGCCAGGAGACCCCAGAGATCTTCTCTTAAGCTGCACTGAAGAGATTTGCAAACTTTTATAACAGTGCCACTTTTCTCACTATATCTTTGCTGTGGAAACCATCCTTATTCTTCGTGAAAACATGTGGTTTCTGTTGACATATAATGGGTCTATTATTTTTAATGAATTCATATATAATTTACCACTTTACATTTCCAATATGATAAATATTGACCAACAGCTCTTTGGAGTCTTTAGATTATTATTTTTTTAATGAAAAGGAGCCTGAGACCAAAACATTGAAGAGCCGCTGTCAGGAGCTGCTGTTACTCTCAGCTCCTCCAATTCTCATTAACTCGGATTTTGTCCTGCAGACCTGCCTGGGCCTCATGGCATGTGATCTCCACACTCTCCCTTATAAGAATAGGCCCTCTTTCTTAGTGTGTGTTGTTGTTGTTGTTGTTGCAATCAACAGACACAAGGAGCCAAGTTTATTTACAATGTTGATATCTGAGCCCCACCTCCAGAAATTCTGATCCCAAAAGTTTGGGTGAGACCCAAGAATCTGGGTGTCCAACCTCTAAATAATTCTGAGATATTACCCCATTTGTTCAGGGCATGGGTGCTCAAGGAACCTAGTTCCCATATTCTCAGAGTCTGCACAGTCTCTATGTTCAGCTTTTCCCCTCTCAGTGCGGGCTTATCAGCTTTCCTCAGTGAAGGTCCACTAAACCTGTGGTCCTCTTGGCCAAAGGATGCAGTCAAGATCCTCAGTGGGTGCCTATTGGACTTCTGTGGGGCGTTGAAACTTTGAGGATGGAAAAAGCCATATGCTGATTTTCTAGCCCTTGTGTAGCTCAGCAGGCATTAACTTTCGGGCTAGCTCCTTCAATTGTGATTTCTAGGAGTTTGATGTGAAGGAGAAGCTTTGGAGGGAAAACAGACTGTGGATGAAGGTCAAGGGAAAGGTGTCTCTGGACTCATCTGGTGTAGAGTGGAGTCACCCTCCTGGCCTGAGGTCCCCCACAATCAGACTGTGTCCTTCTCTGGAGATGGAGGTAGAGGGGAATCCACAGCTCCAGGCTGAAAGCTAGGTTCCCAGTTGCCTGATGATTGCTTGTTCAGGAAAATTAATATTTATGCTTCTTACGTCTCTTCTCTCTGATCAGGGAGATGCATCTGTAAGCCATGCCTTCAAGACCCACTAGAACTGGCATAGGAGAGTCTGTGCCTGCAAACCGTTCCCCAGTGTAATGTGTAGAATAGAACAGTTTAGACCTTGAAGAGTGAATATTATATTTTAAGCTAGTTCTCTACCGCACTCTGATTTGTGTCTGGTTATGAAAGCCCTACCAGGGAAAGATGCATTATCCCCAGGTAAAATTTACGAAAAGGAGCCAGACCACAGCTCAATATTTTTCTAAGGTAAAATAACATGGAGCCAACTGTCACTTAATGCATGCCTCGACCCCTACTTCAGCCACCATCCACCACCCCCTGCCATCACGTGCTAAAATTTTCTCTACATCAATTCTTTAGTTTTAACCATGTGCCTTTGGATGTATTACCATTTTTATTAAGTATTTTCATGATTCCATTTGGAAAGCAAATGAATTATTTCAGTGGAAAGCAAAAGAGAATGGGCACATCAAACATCCAATATAAGTAACTCCCAACAGCTCAAAATGCATTATGAGGGTTTTATATACCAGCCGTGCTCCCACTAAGGCTTACAGGGAATTTTCCTCCTAGTTTAAAATATAGTATTAATTCTACAAGGTCAGGGGGCAGCTCATGAACAAAATGTGTTAGCTGATTGTATTCATAGTGATTGCGGCAATGAGAAAGACATAAGAATGTGAAACCTTTGAAAAATCTGCCTCTGGGGAAGATATTTTACCATCTACTAGGGACTAATGTGTTTTTGAGAAAGGCATTTTATTACCCATATGAAGAAGGAAGTTTACCGTGAGAAAACTGAGGCAGGAAAATTCTAAGTAGTTTTTTAATAATTGGTGATAACTAAGAGTCTCATTTCCTGTGTTAGTTTTTTTGGGTTATTAGAGCAGGTCTTCTTAATTTGGGCTAAGAGAAGGAGAGGGAGAGAGAGAGAGAGGGAGAGAGGGGGGAGAGAGAGAGAGAGAGAGAGAGAGAGAGAGAGAGAGAGAGAGAGCGCATGAGTGCTTCTTTTCCCCTTTTCCTTTGGCAAGTGACTGTGAGTGACAACACAGGTAAGAAATATCTGTAGTACCAATGATTTGCAACTTGGTTTAATTATTTAGTTACCAATTTAGTTAATTGCTACTATAATGTGAATTTATGTGAAAGTAAGTTACATGCCCATGATTAAAGGTGGATCAGTGTATTCCATATGCCAAGGTCTCTCAAACCTCAGAAGTTTTCAGCAAACAGGGACACGTCTTTAGTTTCCTCTGAATCCCCATCACCTTGCTACCCATGTGCCTACCATCACAGACACTCGTGCACCCTTCTGACAATACTTTGCCCATAAGGATTGCAAACTGATTGATGGGCAGGTGCATGATGGGTGATCCCATGGAATTTAGAATTAGAGAAATTCACTTAAGAAAGATATATTGAGTACTTACTAGTTGCTAAGAATTGTTCTAGGTACTGAGAATTCTGTAGGGAACAAAATACAGGTGTAGACAATAGCAAATACAAATGTTTAAAGCTTATTTCAGTTTTAGTAGTTGTTATGCAGTAAACATGCAACCTTGTGTAGCAGGGAATTATTCAGGATTAGCTCTGAAGAGTTAACACTCCCACAGAGACTGGACTGTTAAGAATGAGTCCGGGTGGTGTTTCTCTGCAGTGAGGAAAGCAGCAGGAAGGGTCAAGGTGAGAGGGAACTGTGGCTGTAATGCAGTGTGAGAGCCATCTGAGACACGGGCCTGTCTGCCCTCATTCTGAGTTCGTGATTTAGTCTATTTACAGCAGGAAGCCTTGGGAAGGTTTAAGTTGGGAGTGACTTGATTGTCAATGATTTGGTGAACAATTAAAAATATGGAATGCCTAATTACAACTGTACTACTTCCTCTGAAGTCGAGCAGCTCTTTATACCTGCGGACCCAGCATGAGTAGACCTGATACCCTGCAAACTTCCATGAGAGAACGCAGTGTCACCATTGGAAAAGATTTGTACAAAATCCATAAAAAGCAAGTGATGGCTCATTTGGTGAACCGAGGAAGTAAGGGTTCTCCGTTCTCCGGTTCTTCAAACAGTGTCAGCATCCAGGAGCTGAAGGCAGTAGCCTTCATGAGCACATAGTATGAACGTCTCTGTCTGAGTTCAGCTCCCCTGCCCTATCCAGCATAATCACCATCCCTGGCATCATCTCTGAAAACAATACAGCAATACCCAGCTCTAATCAGTGGCTTAGATCTTGGCATTTCTTCCCCTGAGGGTATTGGGCTCCATGGCTAAGGAGCCTACCCTCCTAGCAAACCACAGCCCTTATGAGTTCCTGCAGGCAGAGCAGAGGGAGTGCAGAACCAATTGATCAACTCACTCCGATTTCAGTCTTGTCCTGCATCTGGGGCAGACCAGACAGCCAGCAGGCAATTAAATGAGTCCTCACAGGCAAAGCAGCAAAAACCTTCCAGGAATGAAAGCTCCATGTCATCAACAGACATACCATCCCTGAGCTTACGTGCTGTGGGGAAAGGGGGTTCTGGGGAGCTAGCCTCTCCACTGACGGCCAGGGGGTGAGTTAGCTCTCTGGAGCTCTCTGCATTCACTTCCACATCACTGACGCCTGCAGCCTCTGGGTTGTGGTTGACGTCTATTTTGGGTTGAAGATTTTGAAGTCAATAGTACTTTCAAGATACCTGGGGCTTCTAAGCCAGTGTGAAAATCCAGGGGATTTAAATTGAATAAAATTCTATAGATAGAAATCATACTACAGATATTCTCATTGCAAAGGGAGGAACTGAAATCGATTTCCTCTGGGGTTTCCTAGTTGGAAGCATTTTAACAAGTTATTCACGGATCTGTCCAGTGTTTGTGGATGGAGTTTTTACAGAAGGGATCTCTACAGTGAGACACTGGTTAGGAGTTTAGAGGCGGACCAGTTCCCATTTTCATCATTTCCTTTTGGAAGGTGGGAGGAAAGGATAAGAGGGTTGATACCGTCTATGGATACCAGCTCCACAGAGAATCTAACTGGAAGGTTCAAAGTAAAAGAAAACTGCTCATTGTGGTGGACATTTTCAGTGTGCCCCCCCTAGTGTGCCTCCCCACCATCCCACACTCCTCACTGCTCGGTGCTTGGGGATGGACCAAACAGGACTCCTCCGCAGGCTCTGTGATCGCTGGCTTCTACTCGAGTTAGGCCAGTGGGAAAGCAGAAGGTGCTCAGAGGGAACCAGGAGGGCGTGGGGAGATATTACTAACCAGCCCCCTGCCCAGTGGGCTGTGAGGTGGCACTGCCCCCCTGCTCAGGCCACAGCTACCCTCTAGGTGGCCTCCTCCACTTGTAGCTACTTTCTCCAGAGATCCCTAAGAGCCTCCTCGGCTTCCAGGCCTAGAGCAGGTTCCCCTTTGTCCTGCCACACATTTATAAATATACCTGCATAAACCTCCCCAGTTATTCTGTTTATATCATTAATTTGTATCTCTCTTAGACAAGGGTGAGCAAAAGTAGGTTTACAGTTGTTCATATGGAACACAATACAATGATAAATAAATAATAATAAAGAATAAACTTTCTGTTTTGCATACTATAAACCTATTTTACCCACCCCTATAGATAAGTAATTCTCCCCAATTAATCTATGGGTAATTTTTACATAGAAAAGAATTATATTAAAGACCTTAAAAACTCAATGTTCACTTTAAGCAAATCAGTGTACATGTCAACCTCAATTTACATTCCATATACAAGTAGTAGAGTTCGGGAGTCTTTGGGACATGAGAGGGTGACAGAGTAGGGCATGATGCTAGCTCTAACAGCAGTCATGTTACTAATCAATGTCACTGTCAATAGCTATAGTCATTGTACTAGTCAGGAAATAAAGCTTTAGGGATTTTACATCTTACCCTGATAGTTATTTAGTTATATATATATATATATATATATATATATATATATATATATATATAAAACTATATATATATTGACTTAAGAGAAGAAAGGCAGAAGGGAGAGAGAGATGGAAACATCAATGATAAGAGAACATCATTGATCAGCTGCCTCCTGCAGGTCCCCTACTGGGGATTTCCACAACTCCAGCATGTGCCCTGACCAGGAATGGAACCATGACCTCCTGGTTCATCACTTGATGCTCAAACACTGAGCCACACCAGCTGGGCTGATTGTTCTTTATCTCTATAAGTGTTTATGTGGTTTAGTTATCTTTCAGGAACTTGATTAAAGGTTTTGATTGAACACATAACACATACTTTTTATCATTTAAATAGGTGGGAACGGGTCCTTCACATTTCCATACAGAAAGTCTGTTTGTTAGGAATAGGTTCCTGACATCAAGCAGGTAACGCTACCTGAGGAGAAAAAAAAGTTTCTAGCAACTGAATGTTAAGACTCAATTTTATCACCTAAAAAGGAATAACAACCCGACCTAATGCATAAATATGTGATAATTAAATGTAAGCAGTGTGTGTCTGGGAAACATACTTTAGCAAATGTTAGTTGTTGCTGTTTATCCTAATTGATCTTTTTACCGATTTATCAAATGTAAATTTTCACATTAACACTTATGGGAAAGCGGGAAGTATTTAAGGATGCCTGGGGAACGTATGGATGTACTTTGTACCTGTGCAGTGAATAGAATGGCACTGCCCTCTCGGTTCCTTCAGTCTGCTAGCTCTCTGGGCATGAATATGAGGCAGGCAGGACCGAGACAAGCTGTGCCCACAAAGGGATGCACTCTGATGACCGTGACCAATTGAAACAGACTCCTTCCTGTGTGTGCACTTTGAGGAGCTGGGAGGAATAGGAGAGTGGGAAAACAATGACTGTAGCTTATAATCACCAAAGAGATCAAATTCCTAACACAATTAAGAAATATGGGGGAATAGGACACATATGTAACACCTTAATCAATAAAGAAATTTTTTTTAAAAAAATTAAATTTCTAAAAAGAAATATGGTTGAAACTCCATGTGTGTAAAACTATTAACAAAAGACTCAAATGTCTTTTACTGCAGTGATTTCTTTCATAATCAGAAACCACCATTTCAAGCAAGTTTGCGCTCTCCGCCGTTCAAATAAGTGAATGGACAGTGTGTGTGTGTCTGATCCCAGCATGCTGTCTGGGGAGAAGGTTACACTCGGGGTCAAGGAAAATGTTTGTTTAATATCTTTTTCATAACTATGTCTTTATTTGTTTGTAGCTTTGTTGTATAGAAGGCAATTTGACAAGTTAACACTCATTTTCTCCCTATATCCTCACGGCCTCACACGAGAACAATAACACCAATTAACTGGAATCCTCCTTGGCCCCCCCGCCTCCGGACCTGCCATCGTGCACGGGGCGCTTTTATGAATAGCCTCCTGACGGCGAAACCCCCTCAAGATCTATAACTCGCCCTACAATTTCTGTCCAGGGCCCCACAAAGAAAACCATTTAATATATTCTGTATGTTGTCTCATTTTTCGAATAGTCTCCAGTGCCAGAATCTTATCATTTATAACTGGATATTAAAGGTAGACTCGCGGTGTAGAGAATGGAATGGATCCAACAGGAAAATGAGCTCTCACCACCCAAGCCAGGGCCCCTGCCTTCCGCCAATGCCTGTTTGTGCTGAACTGAGAGAGGAGAAAGGCAGGGGTTCTGTGAGTCCTGGTTGCAAAGCACAGGCAACTGGGAAACATGCCTGAAAACCAAGTAGGGTCCTGTCCTGTTCTTCCGTTTCAAAGCAAAGAAGGATAACACTCTAAATTCGTTCAACCAGGGTGTAGACATCCATCTACAGTCAACTCTAGACAACAGCGCATCTAATCAGATTAAAACTATCACACACTGGGAATCATATCCCTTCAGAGGTGAACGTTGATCAGTATTAAGCCTGGGAGTAATTCTATCTTCATTCTGGTCTTCGATGGCTTTGCCAAGATGGTGTTGTCTCCCTGTCATCCTGCCCAGATGTGCCCCGTGTGGTTGGCTGGCCATCCAGAGGCCAGCTGTGAATCTGTGGCCAGCAGAGTGCATGGTTCCCCTCCTTCCTGCCCACCTCATTTCTCTCTCCCACACTCTTTGATTGCACATCCCAATCAAAAGTTAGCAATTCATCGATCAGCAAGATGGCAAGAGTCTATATTGTTCCTTGAATCCTTCTACTTACAGTAAATACAGTGCTATAGATTAAGTGGCCTCTGTATAATATAGGAGGAGGTGTTTTCTTTAAATACAGAACAGACTCTGAATCATGGTCATACCAATGAGGTTTGCCTCTAGTGCCTGCCTCGCACACTCCCTTCCTCTGTGCACCCCTCTTTGGTTGAGGGCCTGGGTTTTAGGTACCTTGTGACCTCATTCTGCCTCTGGCTCTTCCAGAATTAATTTGTAACTTAGCACACTTTAAGCATTTTTACACATAAGCAACTCAATGGGTTACCCCTTCCAGCAACATTATATTTCTCAAAAAGAACTAATAGGAGAGAATAATAAACCCCAATAAATTCATTTCTAATAGTAAAATTTCAGACACCGTGGTTCATACATTGTTGTGGTTTATGTTTGGATGGAAAAGAAACTTTTCAGATGTCACCTGTGTCATACCAGGTTGATGAGAAGAGCCAGGCTTAGGATCCACCAGACCTGGGTTTGAATATTCGCTCTGCTCTTTGCAAACTCGTTTACATTAGACACGTTACTTAACCTCTGTGCTGTGTCTGTGAATGGTACCAATAATAACTCCTACCTCACAGGTTCACAGTGCCACTGAGAGGGTACATGTAAAGCCCCTGGGCTAAGGGCTGTGTTTAAACCCTGGAAGTAGAGAGACAGACATATCATAGGCTGGTGTGAGGACTCCTGTGTGAGGAGGAAGTGCAGATCCAAAGGAGCAAGGGAGAGGCTTCGGCCAAATCTGGCCGATGTAAAAACCATTTATTTTCTTCCTGTTTCAGAAAACTACTTTGTTATCAATTTCTAAACGAGGCAGTGGTTCCCAGGGCCCATCAGGGTAATGACTCGTGAAACTCGGCCTCTTTATGAAGACACCTGATGTGAAAATCATTCCCAACAATCTGCCCAATCATAGCTCACAGTCGCCAGCTCTCCTGTCTAGGAACTGTGCTAAAAGTCTCCAGTGCTGCGAGTTTCTTATGCTTCATAAGCAGCTATTCAGTAGAGTCCTTTGAGAGTAAAATGTCAAGTTGCCAGCAAGGAGATTTCACATCCAAGCAGCAAATTTGAGGACTGCTTCACGCATTTAAATATTGAGCAGCTATGTATGTGAGATTTACAATTAGCTTAAAAATGAAACACGATGCATAGGAAAACACCTACAGTCCTAGGACGTTTACAGTATTTTTATAGGACATGGTGATGCAATGCCTGCAATGCAATGCTGTTCCTTTAACAAAAGGATTGCCCTGGTTTCTTTAGGAGAATAAGCATTCAAAGGGGAATGGATTTGCTTCTTAAATATTCTTTTTAAAAAATATATTTTATTGATTTTTTTACAAAGAGAAAGATAGAGGGGTAGAGAGTTAGAAACATCAATGAGAGAGAGTCATCAATCAGCTGCCTCTTGAACGCCCCCTACTGGGGATGTGCCTGCAATCAAGGTACATGCCCTTGACCATAATCGAACCGGGGACCTTTTAGTCCACAGGTCAATGCTCTATCCACTGAGCCACACCGGTTTCAGCTGCTCCTTAAATATTCTGATGCTTCACAAATATCAGTGTTTCTGATGCTTTTCCAAGGGATACACTAAATTAGCCTAAATCTTAAGTAATAATTATGAAATGATCATAGTTTCAGAGCTAATCCAAAATATGTCTCTTCATCTAATTTGAACCAGGGCCTGAAGTTACAACTATTTGGAGATATCTGGGGAAAAAATGGGGGCTTCTATAAACTCAAAACCATGTTTAAAGGTACTATTAATATCTTCATTTTCACCCTCACAGGTTTGCTCAGGGGTTATATACAGTGTCAGTCCTCGGACTAAAAGATTGCTTGTTCAATTCTGATCAAGGGCTCAGACCTTGGTTGCAGGCTCAACTCCTGGCCCCTGGTCAGGGCATGTGTGGGAGGCAACAAATTGATATGTCTCTCTCATCCACGTTTCTCTCTCTGTCTCTCTCCCACCCTTCCACTCTCTAAAGATCAATGGGGGAAAATATCCTCAGGTGAGGATTAATAATATATAAAATATCTTCATTTTCTAAAGAGACTTGAGTCCTGGTGCACGGAATTCGTGCATGGGGGTGGAGGAGAAGGAGAGATTGTCCCTCAGCCCAGCCTGCACCCTCTCCAATCTGGGATCCCTCTCACAATCCAGGACTGTTGGCTCCCAACTGCTTGCCTGCCTGACTTCCTAATTGCCCCTAACCGCTTCTTCCTGCCAGCCTGATCACCCCCTGACCACTTCTCTGCCAGCCTGATTGATGTCTAACTGCTCCCCTGCCAGCCTGTTTGCCCCAATTTCCCTCCTCTGCTGGCCTGGTCCCTTCTAACTGCCCTCCCCTGCTGGCCATCTTGTGGTGGCCATCTTGTGTCCACAAAGGGGCAGGATCTTTGACCACATGGGGACAGCCATATTGTGTGTTGGAGTGATCGTCAATCTGCATATTCCTCTTTTATTAGATAGGATAGAGGCCTGGTGCATGGGTGGGTGCCAGCTGGTTTTCCCTGAAGGCTGTCCTGGATCAGGGTGGGGGTTCCCTTGGGGTGTAGGGTTGTCTGAGTGAGGGGCCTATGGTGGTTTGCAGGCTGGCCATGCCCCCCCAGTGACCCAAGCAGAGGCCCTGGTATCTGGAATTTATTTACCTTCTATAATTGAAACTTTGTAGCCTTAAGTGGAGGCTTAGGCCAGCATGGTCAGGCGGAAAGCTTGGCTTCCTCCATTGCTGGGGAAACTCTCCCTCCTGCTCTCTGTGGCTGTAGCCATCTTGGTTGGGTTTATTTGCATAGTCACTCTGATTGGCTGGTGGGCGTGGCTGGTGGGTGTGGCTTGTGGAGCCGAGTGATGGTTAATTTGAATATTATTCTTTTATTAGGTACGATTCCAAAGATGCTCTGGAATGAGTTTTAGAAAGTGATACTTCAACATATGGAACGGAAACTTGGTTCAGCTCCCACAGCCAGGTTCAGCAAGCCATTCGGTGGGACTGCTAAGCTGATTCATGTCAGGGCCACAGACAGGGCACCACACCAGTGTTCTTGTCATTCCTCTCGGCAATGTGCTCATTTATATGGGAGCTCATGCTCCCATGAGTGAAGGATCTCCCCTGTGACCCTTTCTTCCATGCTTATGGTTTGCTCTTCCGGGGGAAAGGTGACTTGTTGCTTCAGTTCAGCCACTGCCTAACATACTGATGGTTGGTAGCAGTTGGCAATGATCGCATTCCATTATCAGATATTCTCTCTTGTCACCGTTTGGAATGCCTGATGTTTGCAGGAGCCATAAACCTTGTTTGCATATTTGCCTTTGCCAACTGTAAATTTCCCTTTTATTGCTGTTGGCCGGATGGGACTGTAAACACTTGCCATTTGCACTTTGCAATTCATCCTGGATAAGCAATATTGAAATGACGAATGTGGCCTTGTCTTTTCAATCCTTTGGAAAAGATTGGTTCTCCCAATGGATATGTCTGTTTGAATCTTTTTATATATATATATATATATATATATATATATATATATATATATATATATATATCTTTTGCAAGAGTCTTTATTTCCTTTGTAGTCATCTGTAATTGAGGGGAAAGGTGTGAAATACTTTATTTTTCACACCATATACCTTGCAAAGGCAAACCAGATGTGATCTGTTTTCCTATGTATTTTGTATTGCTAGAACCATATGTCTTGAGTGATTGATCTTACGTTGGGAAGCAGCTAAAGATACATATATTTTAAGACTCTCTTATAGGAAATAGGAGTGCTCTTTCAAATTAATGTGCTAAAAGCCTCTGCTCATTTCTAATGGATGATCCGTAATTTACATCAAAATTTCAATCACTGTGAATTAATACAGCCATTTCCTTAATGAATCTTGTTACTAGAATCTGCTCTGATTTTTACAAAACAGTCCAGGCATGAATGCTTACAAATTTTTGTTAGCATAAAATCAGATTATCCAGAATATTTTCCATTTTATTTTGTAAAATTAATTAATAAATTACCAATATTACTTTAAAAGAAGTATCTTCCATGCACCATTTTATAAAAAATATATTCTGTTATTCATCCCTTTCATCTTCTATTAAATTTTGTAAGAAGGAAAAGAGAAAATTATGTGTGTCCTCCTACCAGACATATAAATATTGTGAGTCATCTTATAAAATAAGGTTGTTTATTTCTTATTTGTGGCCATGAGAAGCACAAGAGTAAGTCACATTAATCCTGATAGGATTTAGCCTTCAAAATATCCTCTGCATCCGCATAAGAGATGTGTATGGGCTTAGCAAAGGAGGAAGTTTTAAAAACGAATGCCTGTGACCTAAATTTTTTTTTATTGTCATTGTTATATAACTGATACTGCACCTTAATACCAATTCAGGTTATTATGGATGGAAAGACCTAGTAGGTGCTTACTCCGCAGTGAAAATAAACACTGATTTACTAATGACACCAAAACATGGGAAGCATCGGCACTCAACTCACATCAAATGATCAAATTGAATGGAAGGCTGTCCCAACACAGGCTGATGCGGAGGTAGAAGAAATGGCTCAGTGCTTCAGCGGAGATGGCCTTGGGGGACCAAGGGGCTTACCTGGATCAGATACGGGGCCTCCACAGCTGCACTTCACTGTTCTGATTCCCGAAGAGTGTAGGAGCAGGAACAGGAGAGAAGAGGCTTCGGCCAAATCTGGCACAGTGGTTTCCACAGGAGCTAGGGAGCCACCCAGCTACCTGCATGGATGCTCCTAGGGCTGCGAGGTGGAGTGGGTAGGAGCAGACAGGAGCAAGACCTACTGCTTCTTTCTTTCTTTCTTTCTTTCTTCCTTTCTTTCTTTCTTTCTTTCCTTCTTTCTTTTTTCTTTTTTAAAATATATTTTATTGATTTTTTGCAGAGAGGAAGAGAGAGGGATAGAGAGTTAGAAACATCAATGAGAGAGAATCATTGATCAGCTGCCTCTTGCACACCCTCTACTGGGGACCATAACCAAGGTATATGCCCATAACCAAGGTACATGCCCTTGACCGGAATTGAACATGGGACCTTTCAGTCGGCAGGCCAGCGCTCTATCCACTGAGTCAAACCGGTTTCGGCTGCTCCTACCTTTCAATTGAGGATAGTAGCTCATTTTTTGCTATTATACTCTAATTTCCTTTTGGAACAATGCAGTTTCTTGGAAAACATAATACATGATCATAATTATCATCATAGTTTGAGATGGTGTATTTTTTAAAAAAATGAAAATCACCAATGCAAGGATGATATCCCAGTGTCTAGAATTCCTCAGAGCCGCACCCTTCACTTTTGGCCTCATATACAAAAAGAGGGCAATTAGCTTTTGAATGAATACATTGATGTATCTGTCACTGACATTTTGTAGTAGCCCAAAGGTCATATTGAAAGATTCTGTTCATGTGTAAGAGGCAGAACTGACTCATATTGTACCCAATGTGTTCACAGATAATCTAACTGGGCAAATCATTAAAAAAAGAGAGTGCATGCCAAAACCGGTTTGGCTCAGTGGATAGACCGTCAGCCTGCAGACTGAAAGGTCCCAGGTTCGATTCAGGTCAAGGGCATGTACCTTGGTTGCGGGCACATTCCCAGTAGGGGGTGTGCAGGAGGCAGCTGATCGATGATTCTCTCTCATCGATGATTCTCTCTCATCGATGTTTCTAACTCTCTATCTCTCTCTCTTCCTCTCTGTAAAAAATCAATAAAAATATATTTAGGGAAAAAAAAAAGAGCGGTGCAGAATTCGTTTTGTTTTATATTTTTTCTGTTTGTTTGATGATACTTCAAGTGCATTCTTCTATGACCTACTGGAAAGTTCCTTTGGACTATTTACTTTATAGTGGGAGCAATAAGCAATGGAGGCTTATACACTGAAAAACAAAATAGGCTCAGCCAAAGGGTGACCGAGCATGTTAATCCAGGGGAAATGGTAAACATTGTGGTGGCATATTGCACTTGGGGAGATTTTATTTACTCATTGAGAGTTTATTTTATAAAGATAAACTAGACTCGTTGAACTCTAGATAGTTATACAAACGACCAGTTTGTTTGTTTTGCTTTGCTTTAATCTTATCAATCCACAACTTCTACCTACATCTTCTTATCCACATCCACAGTGCCAGTTTTTATTTAAGTATTAAATGTCCCAAGAAAACAGGCAGTCCCCTCTGGGGCAAAGCCTTGAGTGCCACCAGCCTATGAGGACATGCGGATGGAGGAGAACACATCCACAAAGAACACAGAGTCAGAAAATTAGGAGAGGAACCCAAGAAAGCCATGCCAAGGGCATGTGGGAAAGTGGCCAGTGACATCAGACACCGTGGAAACATTCCATTGATTTCACCTTTAGAAGGTGCAGACGTTGGTGGGGACAGCAGTCTGCTCTCAGAGGTGAAGTAAGTGCAGGTAGCAAGGAAGTGCAGCTCCCTCTCTTTAAGGATCCGCTCTATACTGGGAGTCAAAGGGGTAGCGGTATATATGGAGACACATGGGACCAAAAGATGGTATTTTAATTATGGAAGAGACTTAGCCATGTTTTTTTCAGCTGTGTGGGGCTGAATTAATAAATAAGGAATTATGGAAAACATAAGCTAGAGAAGAATTATCAAGCAAGTTAGATCTCAGGCCCAGCAGGGATAAGAAAGTTTTCATCAAGTTTAAGTTGACTTCCCATAGCATAGACCAAATGCCTGTCATAATAACAAATATAATTGAGGTTCCACCATGTTATCATATTTTGTTTAGTTAGTTCTCTATGATCGGGCATTGGGTTTCGTTTGATGAGCCATTATCATCAACATTATGTCATCACTAACATCTAAGGATGGCTTATTGCATGTCAGGCATCATGCTAATTGTGTCAGCATTTTCTCTAATTTTCAAAGCAGATGTGTCATGTAGCTATTTTTATTATTACCTCATTTTGAAGGAAAAAATAATAGGGCTTAGAGAAGTTAAAAGATTTGCCCAAATTTGCAAAACAAAAAAAAAAAAAGGAGAGTAAGGATCTGAATTCAGTTGTGTTTGACCCTTGACCCTGAGCTCTTCACCACAATGGTAGACCACCTCCACTTTATGCTATTGTGAATCATGGTGCTATGGATATCTTTGAGGTGATATGGTGCTAAGTTCTTTTGAGGTGATGAACTTGGAGCATTTGAGCTCATGGCTGGGTTGATTACCTTTATGACAACTGCCCTCTATTATCAGTTATAGTGTAAGATCAATTCAGACTAGGTCAGCTCCCTAGTAGACCCAAGGTAGAGCAAACTCCTTGCAGGGCCTTCTCATTTTCCACAGTTTCAAAGTGTCCAAAATGGATGCTATTTGGTCCTGGGATGGGCCTGTAAGAAAGTCTCCAGTGATGTGGACAGAGAGATCAGTTGGTTATGGTGGTTAATGAGTCTGGATAGAATCACTCCAATTGGTCTAAGGACTAGGCCTCATCAGGATAGAGCAGAGTCTCACAGAGCAGATATGTACCAGGATAGAGCCAGGGTCAATGTGAAATCACTAAAATATTGTTAGGAAAAGTAGCACCTGGTAACAGAGAGTGCATGGAAGAAGGCTTCTCCCAGTGAGTTGAGATTTTTGTAAGTGAATTGCAGGAATGTCTAGAACAGCTCTAGATATTCCTGCAATTCACTTACACAATGTCAATTGGCAATGAAAAAAAAAAAAAAAAAGGCAGGAGTTAGAATTAAAATTAAACAGGCTACTTTTGTTTGTTTGTTTGTTTATAGTGTCCATAATAGACTTACCTATACCTCCTAGCAGCTAGCCAGTACTTCTTATTTGCACAGCAGGGGAGATGATCAGTTCTAGCTTTGAACAGTATGATGAATATTCTCATGACATACCAGGTGATGAGGAGAGGAGAAAGGCAAGGAGATTGTGATTGTCCACAGTGCAGGGTAACAGGAAAAAGTCAGGGTCCCACATTTCCTGTTCTCTAAACAGAATTCCATTTAAAAAATAGAGTCTGTTATCGAACAAAGAAATTACAAGGGCATTTCAAACTTCATTTGAATCTTATGAAGATTAAAGATAATCAAACTCATAGCCTACACTTCCATATCCTGCTCTGTTCTCTCTCCCACTTACGGTTCCAGTGTGTGACCCACTCCCCAGACACAATGTGGCTTCTCTGTCCACTCTCTCTCAGATCTTTAATGAATAGGCCTTCTAGCTTTTTTCTTTCCTTTTTCTTATCCACATTCTCACCCACAAAGTTGAGTTCAGGAACTAACTCAGCCAAAGTAACTCCCACTAGTCCAGTCTTTCTATGCCTGCTGCCTGATTGTACAAGCCCTGTGACATGGCTAAAAGGGAAGAAATGTCACCCAGAGGGCCGCTGAGAGGACACCTGGACACATCAAATGTCCCCTTTGTAAGAAGCTTGGGAGAAGAGGAGAAGGCTGGGGATACTCAGAGTTTTTAATGGATGTTGTCCCAGGCAACATACATTATGGGGGTAAAAAAAAAAAAAAGCAAAACAAAAAATAGGCATTCAAGTTATTAATATTCTAGGCCCCTCCCTAGATAGGGACAATTTTGTAGAATGGACTACCTTCCTAGAAGTGGTTGATAATATAAAGATTACAAAGAATTGGCTCAAAGTTGAAGATTCACAGATAATCACATTTTGCTAGGGGGAAAAGTGAAAAAAAAAAAAAAAAAAAAAGATTTTTGAATGAAGAATGAGCAGCAGGAAAAGGTCTCCGGGAGCTTGTGGGAAATCACTCTGAGGGGTTACAGGCCAGTTCCTCCACCTTGACCCTGCCTCTCCTCATCACCAGCTCTGAGATGTGCCCCGGGATCCTTGGAGCACGGCCACTGCTGAGCGCCCTTGGACAGGGGCCTGTGGCTCAGGGGGAGGAGGCTGGGCTGGGGGGTTCCTGGGCCTCCATTTCCCACCCTTTCAGTTATTGTTAAATGGTGGTGGGGGGGAACATTAGGGCCTGGGCCATGCCACCCTTTCGGTAGGAAAATAGCCCAATTTCCCACTTATTCTTAAAATCATTGCAGAGCTTGGGTTACCCTTTGCTATTGTTGAAGGTGAAATGCTTAAAAACATGAGGGAGGGGGAGTGATGGAACAGCTCAAAAAATTGCATTGTAATAAATCATCAGCTAGATGGAACTCGTCCAAGCAATATGAAGGCACGATCGAATGAAGTGGCTTTGCTACTAACAAAAATATGTAATTTATCATTTAAAGCAGCCACTGAACTAGAAGACTGGAAGGCTGCCAAGGTGATACCCATCTTTTTAATAGGACTAAAGGTGATCTCAGAAATTATACTTCTGTGGGCTTCATGTTGACGCTAAGAAAAATGTCTTTACAATTAAAATGATCTCCCAGAGAGCCTTGCACATAGTTTATAAAAATCGCCTGAGCCACAGAATCATCACAGGGCCTAGAAAGTTTGCCTTAGCGCTACCACCCACAATACCTCTCACAGCATCCACTTCCATGCACACCTCCAATAGAGGCCCAGACCCTCACAGGGGTAGACAGCCTAAGGGCACACACATTTGTGAATTGCATAGCCCAATACATGTCAGGTCCTCAGCACAATGTGGTATGGCCAGCCGCAAAGATGACATGAAGGGGTGTTTGGTGTGGCTGGTGTGTTGTTCTTAATGTTGTTGTGAATTATAGAGCCAAGCATTAAAGACACATGAGCAATTGTGTAAGCCCGCCTTTTTGTAGGATCCCTCCTTTTCTTGTCTTTGATTCTTCTCCGTGTCACTATGAGCACTTCCTTCTTCCATCCTGCCTGGAAGACGAGGACATTGTATCTCAAGACAGAAATACAGTCTGATTTGGGCCATGTGTAGGAACTAGAAACAAATGCTGCCTTCAGGGTATGGTTTGAAAGGCAACATCTAAAATAGGAGGACCTTTTAACTGTATTATGTGCAAAGAGAGAATGACCTTGAGACAGGTGGCTCAGTTGATTGTAGCATCTTCC
Source organism: Pipistrellus hanaki (assembly GCF_964339955.1). NCBI lineage: Eukaryota > Metazoa > Chordata > Mammalia > Chiroptera > Vespertilionidae > Pipistrellus > Pipistrellus hanaki. The sequence continues at coordinate 5,107,511 of NC_140505.1, forward strand.
TATACACCAAAAGGCTGTGGGTGTAATTCCCAGTCATGGCATAGATCTAGGTTGTGGGATTGATCTGGGCAGGGAGGTGACTGATCCATGTTACTCTCTCTCTCTCTCTCTCTCTCTCTCTCTCTCTCTCTCTCTCTCCTCTCTCTCTCTCTCCATCCCTCCCTCCCTCCCTCCCTCTCTCCTCTCCTCTCTCCTCCCTCCCTCTTTCTCTTTAAAATTTGGTAAAATACATATCCTCAGGTAAGGATTTCTTAAAAAGGGTATGGATGCTGTCAAATTGATTTCTAGAATGATGAGGCAAGGAGTGTTCCTCTACAGCTCACTGTCATTAGTTGCTCAGGCTCAGATCTAAGAGGGAGAGAATTCATGTTTATTAGGCATCCACTGTGTCCCATTAATCCTCCTAAAGACCCAAGGGGGGGGAGGGCGGCATCTCTGTTTAAGGAGGATGGAGGCCTCAGCACTAGACTAAGATCATAACAGGGACTAGCTGGGAGGCACCCCCGGATGGCCTCATGCCCTTTGTATTGGGTCAGCCCCCCTCTCCTGAACACCATGAGCCCCAAAGATGCTTTTTATAACACTTTGCAGACTTCCTTAGAGCTACATGTGTAGTGAAGATCTCTCTGAGTATGATTTCCCTGGACAGTGGACATTCTGAGGATACAGTCTCAGTAGAATCTGTCAAGAAATAGAGTCACAGGGAGAAATCAGGAGTTCTGTTATAGGCTACATGGGTGGGAAAATGGTAAATTTTCATCAATCACTTCACAAATGCAACAGCAGCAAGGAAAACAGCCACCAACAGGCCAACAACGTGCTGGGAAACTTGCAGGAGCTGTGAATGGGGGAGGAACTCCTCCCAGAGAACAGATAAGAGCGATGGTGGTGAACTCAGGCTCTGCAGGACTGGGGGGCGGGGATGCTGTGAGCATTGGGGCTGGTGTGAGGGACACAAGTGGATTCTCTTCTTTCTGTTGCTCAGAAGCAAAGAAACAAGAACAGTGCTAGGGAAGCCCAGCCCCAGCGACTCTAAGGGAGAGAGGGACATGGATCCTGAACACAGTGGGTGGATTTCTCCCACGGCCTCCCTCCCACTCCTGTGTTCCCCCGCACTCAGATTCTGGGGGGCTGGGAGGGGAGGAGTGAAAGGGACTGCGCTTTGTAAGAACAGCACCTCCTTTCATTATCAAGGATGAAAGTACAAGGACCCCCACTTCGCTGCTTCAGGCTGCAGGCTGCCAACCACCAGCTGGGGACCCGGAGAATGACCCCCCGACGTCCTGTGGTGCGCAGTGAGGGGCGCCTGGGCTTTTCCATCTCCCAGGGAGCCTGCTGCGGGGCCGCGGGAGAGGGGCAGGCTCCCTGCCTGGTCGGCCTGGTCGGCTGCTGGATTGTCATGTCTGTTCGCTGCTCTCACAGGTTTTACACATTTCTTATTCACAAGAGCGCTGCTGAGTGCTCCACAGGGGATGTGGCTGGAACTCTAATCCTGCTCCAACGTGCACAGGGAACCGCGAAGAAAAGTGGGGTGTCCTGGGGGGGTGGCCCAGCCCAGGGGTGAGGTCGCCTGCTCTGGCCACTGTGTCTCTCTCAGAGCGAGCACACCAGCTGTCCTCTGCGTGCACAAACAGGTGACACAGAACCAAGTGGTTGCAGGAGACACACGCACACAGGACACTGACTGGCTTCTGGACAAGGTAGCATGGCTCCTACACTTCTCCTGGGAGCGCCTGGGAGCCAGCCCTCTTCTCCATTTACAAAAGGCTCTGAGGAGCCAGGCCTGGTGCAGGGAAGCTAGATAACGTTGTCTCAGTTCTCTTTCTGTCTCAGGGGCACGTTGGACCATCAAATCAATCCTTCCCTGGCCACCGAGTGGACCGATTCTGACCCTGGGACCTTCTCACCTTGAGCAGGAGGAGGGCAGGGCCCATTAAGAGTAACTGCCACCTGTGTCCCCAGCAAGGTGTCTGGGCTAAGGTCACACATCAATATGTAGCCAAACCCCGCAGCCTGGAAACCGAGGAGGGGTCTATGCATAGACATCCGGGGTGAGGCCACGGTCAAGGAGCACACAGCGGTTATAAACCACCAGGACCCTGGATTCAAACCACCACAGCATCCATCTACCTTTCTCCTCCTGCACTTCCACTTGTTTTACCTGGGATTCTGCTCATGACCGTAGGTCTGTGGTCCGCAAACTGTGGCTCTCGAGCCACATGCGGCTCTTTGGCCCCTTGAGTGTGGCTCTTCCACAAAATACCACTGCCTGGGGCAGTCTATTTTGAAGAAGTAGTGTTAGAAGTTTAAGTTAAAAAATATGGCTCTCAATAGAAATTTCAATCGTTGTATTGTTGATATCTGGCTCTGTTGATTACTGAGTTTGCAGACCACTGCCATAGGCAATTTGAGGCCTTTGCGTTGAAGTTCCTTTTTACCCGCCTCCACCTCCATGTCTAGCTGAGAAGGAGCGTTTCGATCTCTGAACGTGCAGCTGCCTGAGTCTCTGAGCAAATGGTTAGCTGCTGCGTGAAAACGGTTTCCACTGGCCCCTCTTGCCGGAGCCGAGCCCCTTTCCTGTCAGTTATGAGCTGGTGACTCCGTGACTAATGTGAGGCCTGCAGCCATGGTCCCCCACGTGTCCGTCAGTACCTGCAGGAGGTGGATAAATGGAATCAGGTGGGAACAGGCAATAAGTCTTCTATTTCTGTTGTTGTTTCTCTGAGTTATCTTCTAAATGGCTGTTTCTGTGTGGGTCCAGACTGGCGGGATTACACAGTATAAGGCCTGGTGAGCTGAGAAATGTCTATCAGTATTCTTATACAGGGACTCCTGGCTAAAAGAAGGCACACAAAACTTCTGGGAACTGCAGAGCAAGAGATCAGGAAAACAGGACGCCTTTTCTGGGTGAAATGAAAGAGATGGGCACGTTGTTTCCTTTGAAAAGGGTGGCGGGGAGATGAAAAGAGTAGTGATCTGTTTGTTTTTCATTGGCAGATGTGTACTAGGACATGGGAAATGTATTTCAGGAGCACGTGGTCAGTTCTTTCATTTCTGATCACCTCGGGATCATTCGTGTCTGACTGCAGACACTGGGTGACGTTCCCTAAGAAGATTGCCTGCGATCCCTTTTAGGTAGAGTTGTGGTGCTGCAGAAATCATATGCCATCTCAATCAGCTTGGGGCTGGTATGGGTTTGGGGTCCTTAAAAAACGGTCCCTGGAAGGAAATAGTGGCTGGAAGGGTGGAGTTCTAGCGGCGTGCTTCTCCTCGGCGGAGGGACGCTGGCAACCCAGACACACTTCGTTCCAGAAGAGTCACTCACTAGATGAGGCAGGCAGGCTTTTTCAGAGCATGCGGGCTCCTGATGATAAAAATCGGAGCCAGTGTGAGAGCAGGAGAGGAATGCCTGTCCCTCAGAGTGTATGCACGGCCGCCCGGAACTGGAAGATCGCTCCGGCTGGGTTTACATCCCCGGATGCTGCGTCTCCTGGAACAGACTCACCGGGAGCTAAACCCGAAGCTGGAGTGAGTCAACCAAGTTCCCGTTGTAATTCCACCCACAGGCGTCTTTGTCAGTCAGTCTCCTAGGGGTCTGCTTCAGTGGATGGTTCAGAACTCAATTAAGGAAGAGAACATGAAGCAGGAAAACTGCGCACAAACTCACACCCCCAGTGCTTTGTCATTTCCTGCACTGGTCTGCTGTCCCGAGGTGAGGCAGGCTTGGCTACACCTTTTGCACTTGCCTAGAAACTTCTACCATGGAACCATCTTCACCCTCAGCCTCATCATGTGAAGACAGGGTGCTCATCATCCCTGTCTTTCTTCCTGTCTCGGTTGTCATGGTTACAGCCATTGCGTTGCCTTGTCACCAGGAACACTATGGCTCCCCATTAGTGGGAAGAGATCGCCCTGGCTTCACGTAGACAGGGAGATACACAGTGACTGAGTGATGTATGAACACCCTGGAGGCTGGTTAAGACTATGCACTAACAGAAATCTAGAACTTTCTATAAGAAATGCCTCAGCCAAGACCGGTTTGGCTCAGTGGATAGAGCATCAGCCTGCGGACTGAAAGGTCCCAGGTTCGATTCCGGTCAAGGGCATGTACCTCGGTTGTGGGCACATCCCCAGTAGGGGTGGTGCAAGAGGCAGCTGATTGATGATCCTCTCTCATTGACGTTTCTAACTCTCTATCCCTCTCTCTCCCTCTCTGTAAAAAATCAATAAAGTATATTAAAAAAAAAAAAAGAAATGCCTCAAAAAAAGAAGGGGTAGGATGAATTGTAGAGAGAATGTCAACACATTTAATGCTGCTCCGGGGGAAAATGTCAAATTCCTATTTTTAAAATCAAAACAGTATTTGGGAAGAGAAACAACAGTGGTATTTTTATTTTTACTTTGATTTACTGTAATTAAAAGGTATTTTGCAAGCATATGAAATGGCAATGTATTGTTTCCTAAATAGCTGTAAGAGTCACTGCTCAGCTCTTTCTTCCCACTTGCCATTTCTTAGCATTTGGGGTGTTTCTCCTGCATCTAACAAGGATGGTGGGTGTCCTTTTGTCTGGAATGCAGAAGAGGTTACTGAAATGTTAGGAATAAAAAGATCAAAGTTGAAAGAAAATATTAATGGATGGTTGATAAGCAGAGCATGCAATTTGCACCTTCTATTGATGGTATTTATTTAAAGATTACAAAAGGAGCATGGACATCAGGATTTAAATGGAAAGTAATGCGCTGCTTTTTAAAAACTAACCAAAATGAAGACATCATTTGATGATATCAATGAAATGACAATATGGAATGTATAAATCTAACCTGATTTGAACATTTTTGTAGTTCATACTCGGTATGGAGACCTCTGTTAGCATTGTGAATAAGTAGAAAGAACAAAGTGACATCACAGTTAACACCAGGGAATTATGAACTTTTAGAACTTTCATGATGTAATTAAGTGAGTATTGTGTACGATATGTTGTCTGGGTTCATTCTGCAATAGCATATTCTGGAATAATGCCAATATCTATTTAAAATAGCACTTCCATTCAAATTCGACTGATTTGCCCATAATGCACTCTCATTGACAACATAAATGACTCCTGTACAAATAAACCCAGTTTATTTTGATTAAGGTTTTGACTTCAAATATTTTTGTAACTATTATATAGGAATTAGCTTGCAATGTCCCCCTTTAGAGATGAGTATAGTATTTGTCACAAAAATTTACATCCTAGTAGAGACCCGGTGCATGAGATTCGTGCACTCAGGGGTCCATCAGCTGGCCTACACCTGCTCACAGTCTGGGAGCCCTCGGGGAATATCTGACGGGTGGCCTAGGCTCTCTCTCTGGCAGTCCGACATCCTTAGCCCTGCTGTGGAGGCAGGAGAGGCTTGCACCACCACCTCTGTGTGCACCAGCCTTGAGCCCAGCTTCTGGGCTTCTGGCTGAGCAGCACTCCCCTGTGGGAACGCACTGACCTCCTCCATTGAGCATCTGCCCCCTGGTGGTCAGTGCTTGTCATATTCAGCTGTTTGGTCGATTTGCATATTAGCCTTTTGCTATATAGGATAATATAAAATCATTATTTAGTTAACCTGTTGCATAGAATCAATTTGTTTTCCTTATTTCAAATCCATTTTTTCTCTCTCTTTTGGCAAACTACAATAGTTAGGGAGGAAAAAGCATACAAAAATCTCAGGTTGTTTCTTTCCTCTATGGGACATGGTCAAAGGAAGCCCATCATTCATTCTGAGATTTCTTCAAAGAGGAAGGTTTCCAAAGTCATCATTATTGAACCAATAAGAGAGATGCACTCTGCAGAAGGCAGTGGGGCCACAGGAAGATGTTTGTGCTGCTCCTCACGTTTTGACTGCTTTCATCTTCTTCCTCATCTCCTGTCTTCTCACTGCAGAGACCAGGTCTCCTGCTTTTCGTAGACAAATGCCAAATGACATGACTGATGCCATCTCTCTTCAGTTTCTGCTCAGAATTTCTCTGCATCTTATGTATGCTTGCATTCCCATTGCAGTACAGTGATTCAACTGTTCTCATCTCATGGCACATATGAACTCATTACTAAAATTATGTGTAAGACCAAAAATATGTTATATATTTTTCCAATCCAACAACAACAACAAAAGTATAATGTTGATTCATTCATACCGACGGCTACTGTTGTGTTGGTTGGTGTCATTTATTTATTAGACAATCAAAGGAAAAAGAGGTTTGTGGCCCTGACTAAATAGTTAGATGTTGCATGCGTTAAAAATCATTGCAGCACAACAATGTACTGCGTCACACCATTGGAAAATCTTTGATTTAATGAATATTTGCCCAGTGTCTAATGACGTGAGTTCTGACTGACTCTGCACCTGTCCACCAGCTGTGGGATCTTCACCAAGATTTAATTTCTCTGAAAGTTTCCTCTTTTGTGAAGATAAGAAAAATAATTTTACCACTTTGGATTGTAAATATTAATTCTTCATATACATGCAGTGACTTAACATATAGCCTAACATAAAATAAAGTCTCAGAATTTGGTAGCCAATATTATTGATTCACTGCAGTTATTTATTTCTCCATGTCAGGGACCGTGATAGTCACTGGGGGTGCAGCGATAGGTAAGGCCATCGGGAACCCTGCTTTCATGGAGCATTCAGTCTTGGCCAATGGCTTGTAGATATCGGCATGCTTCAGAATCAGCTGGAGGTCTTGTTAAAAAAAGGTTTCTGTGTCAATATGTCTGGAGTAGGACCCAAGAATTTGCATTTCTTTCTTTCTTTCTTTCTTTCTTTCTTTCTTTCTTTCTTTCTTTCTTTCTTTCTAATTCAATGATGGTGACATGACTGAGATTCAGTTGGCTAAAGGCGGTCTCTTAGAAAGGAGGCTATTCGAAATGGGCTCTGAACAAGAATATGTATCTCACAGTGTTTTGGGGGTAATGAACCTGAGGGGTTAACAGTGTCTTAGACACGATAAATAATCAATGAATAGTATCTCTAATGACAATGATGATGATGTGAAAAAGATGAGGAGAAGGAACACTGGATAGATGGATAAGCTGGAAATTTTCAAGTAGTAGAAAGCATATGACCAAACAGCAGATTTTAGGATCAGCATGGCATGATGGGAAAAGTTAAGTTAAATCAAAGAGGAAGATCCATGTCAAGATTGAGGAGGACTTTGAGTATCAGACTGGTGCATTCACATTTGCTTAATTGTAGGCAGTGAAGAGCCACTGTGTTTGATGGATTCTGGTTGCAGTCTAATGGTCTTTAGGTCCTCTCTCTACATACCATGTACCTGTGTTTCTCCAGCAAAACACAGTGCAGAGGAAGATCGGGGCAATGGAGGTAACCTTTATCTAAAGCTGTATATTAAGAGGACTGACAGTTTCTCTTTCTAATTAGCAGTTATTCTTTTCTAACAAGTTAAAATGATGGTCTTGGTCCATGAGTCATTCTTTGAATAACACTGGTGTAGTCTATTATTTTCCTTGCTGTTATTGTGACCTGAACATCTGTCTCTTTTTTTTTTGCTGGTGCCACCAGATTCCCAATCAGGCTGGAAAACTTGTAGGGGTTCTTTACTCTTCTTTATACCTCTCTTTCTCACTGCCACTTTTTTGAAAAAACAACTATTTTCAGGAAAAATATAAAATTTTCCTAGCTAGTCTCTTTTTTATACAATTCTTCCTATGTACATTCTCCAGATTAATGTTCTTAAAATAAGCTTAAAATATGTCAACTCTATGCTTCAAATCCTCTGTTGATTTTCCCCTTTAAGAAAAGAAAAAAAATCCAAATTTATGACCCCAGACATTTCAGTCTTCAGAGTGTTGAGACATTTGATCTCCATTGGAGGGAAAAAAATATTTCCAGGAAATGAAAATGATATGTGTTCATTGGTGTAAAATAGCATGGTTTATTTACTTGGGCTAAAACCAGAAGTTCATTTTAGTTAAACCAATGTTTTCAAATAGTGGTCCTTAGATCATCCCCTCATCACAAGTGCAGATTTGTTGGCCGAATCTGATCCCCCCAACTCTGAGTGGTGGGAACTTAACAATCTTCAACTTTAACAAAATGCTGCAGGTCAAAGTGAGAGAATCACTGCTCTAGATGAAGATCAGGAAAGAAATAAATGTAGGAAGATTAAGTGAGACTGTGTTTACAAATGAAAACATAGACAGCCATTTTCAGATGTTTGCATTGGAGAGTAGTTGACATGTTTAAGGATGCCAGCACAATCAGCTGTGAATGATATGGGAGAAAGTGCTGGACACAGGAGGAACAGTGTTGGAGAGAGCCAATGAGAAATGTATTAGAGTAGTCCAGGTCAGAGAAGAAAGGAGACAGTAGAAGTCAAGAGCCAAGGTTATTTAGGAGGCATGTCAGAGGTATCTTAAAAACAACTTGCTGTCCAATTAGAGTGAGAAGTGAGGAAAGGAAGGAATAAGGAATAATCCACTAAATTTTCTATTTGGGGTATCTAGAGAGTGGGAATTGCCATTAACTAAGACAGAATCACAGGCAAGAAAACAGAGGCTAGGGAGAGAAGATAATTAAGATGGTTTTTGTCCTGTTGAGTTTCAATTGTTGATGTAACAAAGATGTAACAAAGACGTATGGATGGTCTGTTATGTACCAGGGTGAGGCAAAAGTAGATTCACAGTAATGAGTACATGAAGCACAGTGTATTCTTGTATTATTATTTATTAACCAGAGGCCCAACGCACAAAATTCATACAAGAAGCTTGGCCCTTGTAGCACTGTGGCCCCGCCCACTGGTTGTTACCAACAATCCTTCCCAAAGGTCATTCTGCCATCCAGTCTAATTAGCATATTAGCTTTTTATTATATAGGAGTAGAGACCTGATGGTGAAGATTCATGCAAGAATGGGCCTTCCTTCCCCTGGCGGCCAGCACTGCCTTGACTCCCACCAGACCCGCCTTTCTGCTCTGGCCCAGAGCTGCCTTTTCCCCTTCCCATGCTGCCCAGAGGCCCAAAGCTGCTGGGGTGGTGCAGAATGCCTGTCATCACTATGGCAACAAAAAAGTGTCCCACCCCACCCCCTGGCTGCTAGGTGCCTACACATGCAAATTAACCCACCATCTTTGTTGTGTTAATTTGCATACTCACTCCTAATTGGCTGGTGGATGCTGTGAAGGTATGGCCAATTTGCTTGTTTCTCTTTTATTAGTGTAGATTATTGTATTATTTTCCATACGAACAACTGTAAACCTACTTTTGGCACACCTTGTATATAATTATCCCTGCTTGAAGAGGAGAATACTGAGACTTAGGAGCCACAGCTGGTGACAGATGGAGCCATGAGAGTCAACCCCAAATCCCTGTGCCTCCCAGTTTTGCACCCATAACCATTTGATTATTAGCATCTTTTCATATGTCTGATTCTACACAGAGCAGGATCCCAGGACCATTTTCTGACTTAAGCAAACATAAATAGCCCTTGGTAACCTGTGGCCACTTTCATGAGTGGGTTTCCATTAAAATTAACATCTGAGCATATTCCTTTTCACTAGACATTCGTCAGTGTGAGCAGAGGGACATGTCCTGCTCCTGACCGTGTGGAAGTGACTCGGGAGGTCACTGAAACGTGGAGCTGGTACAGAGTCACAATTCCCTCCCAGCAAAAAGCTGTTTTTTATCTGCACTTGACTATTGGTTGGAAGGTTTTCCCTTAGCCCCACATATTAAGGGAGTCGAAGCTGAACAAGGCTGAGTGGATTGGGTAAACACCATATTTCCTTTTTATCACCTTTTGCCCCCCAGTAGCACTGTATTGAGTTACAGCCTTATTCATTGCTCCTTCTACAGAAAGACACTTTGAGGAATTGGGCCTTTGTAGCACTACTGACAACAAAAGCAGGTGTTGTCACCTCTCATTAGCATTAATTTAATCTGTGATTCGCCACCATAGACAACTCAGACCGCCCCATTGTGGGCCTTCCTGGGAGAAATGAGGAGCCTTAGAAATGCACAGCAGTGCAGAATATATAGCAAGACAACCTTTTGGGGAATGTTCAATGTGAGCTGTATAAACATTTTCTCTCCTTTTATCCGTAATGAAAAGTTCCTAATTTGTTGTGTACTGAGAAGACCATTGTGGGGTCTGGTTAATTGGTCTTGAAAGATAATTAATATCTGTCAGGCACACACACAACAGGCCCAGGTTTTGCAAACAGTCGGTACCTTTGCCCCCTTTTTCTCTGTTGTTCTGTTTATTGTGCCCAGTTAATGTGCTCTTTGGCCATCATAATCTCCAGCTAAATGGTAATTGCTCTACCGACGGCACTACTGTACATTTCTGACAGATCATTATTCATACTTAACCACTTGACCTGGAATAAATGTTAAAGCAATTACCACTGAGAGCTTTTCTATGAGAAAATTGAGGCAAAGTTGAGAGATAATCAAAATGCAAAGCTGATCAGGATAGCAATTGGAAAAATGGCAAATCCTATTAAACAGATTTTTATTAGCCAAGTTGATGCTAGTAGATATTATCTCGTAATTTAGTCTTATTAAAAAGAAAATAAAGCAGCTAATTGTTTACTATTCTGGAACTTATTCCAGCTTGCAATTTGCAACTGAAATTAGGCTTTATGTGGCTCATCTATTTTGTCACATTGAAATATGAAATCGTTTGGTACCCAGCACATCTGCTTGGTGCCTCTTACATTCCTGGAGAAATCCCTCACTCAATATCATTTGTACCTGTTGAGGCATTATGGATGGATTAATTTACAGCAACTAATATACAAGCTAATATTTAGAATATTTTTATTAGCTCAGATATCTTTAAAAAGTCTGCATTTCTAAGGATTACATTTTATCCCTGCTTTATCTTCCTTTGTATTCAAATATTGACAGGAATGTTCCTTTTTTCCCCTTTCATCGGAGGGCAACAAGCTTCTGAAAGTGCCATGGATCTGTTTTAGTCATAAGAAAAAAGAAATTAAGGGTGGATAAAAACCTAATTATGTAAATAAAAGGGACAATAATAAATTTTTCAACATATTTAAAGAAATAATTTTAAAATTTTGCATGCAAAATATTATGTCAACTGTGTAGTGTAGTGATGAAAATATTGAATGCCCCAAGATTGATTTTAAAGTTCACAGTGACCGTTTATTTCCTTGGCCTTTTACACTTTAAAACCAGCCCCCTCACCGAGACCGGTTTGGCTCAGTAGATAGAGTGTCAGTCTGTGGACTGAAAGGTCCCAGGTTCGATTCTGGTCAAGGGCATGTACATTGGTTGCGGGCACATCCCCAGTAGGGGGTGTGTAGGAGGCAGGTGGTTGATGTTTCTCTCTCATCAACTTTTCTAGCTCTCTATCCCTCTCCCTTCCTCTCTGTAAAAAAATCAATAAAATATATTTTAAAATAAATAAATAAATAAATAAATAAATAAATAAAACCAGCCCCCTCCCAGGAGCTGGCCAATTAGAATGCTTGCCTGTAAATTCCACCATCTACTCTCCTCATGTCATGATCCCGATTTCTCATGGGAAAGCAAATTTTCAGGATGACAATACTTGGAAAGTTGTCTTTCCACACTACCTTTCTGCACTAAGTTGAGGAATTATTTAAGACTACAACCCTTGACAAAACCTATTTTACTTTCTTGTTGGAACTCCCCCCTACTTTAAAAAAAAAAAAAAATATATATATATATATATATATATATATATATATATATATATATATATATCTCGTTTTATATATTTCAGAGAGGAAAGGAGAGGGAGAGTTAGAAACATCAACAATGAGAGAGATTCATTGATCAGCTGCCTCCTGCATGCCCAACACTGTGGAATGAGCCCTCAACCCAGGCATGTGCACTGACTGGGAATTGAACCAGGACCTCCTGGTTCATAGGTTGATGCTCAGCCACTGAGCCACGCAAGCCTGGCCCTCCCCTTACTCTTTAAAGGCTGCTTAGCTAAGAGTTTAGGGTAATTCAGTCTATGGGCTAACCTAGAGTGAAGCTCTAATTAAAAACATGTACCAAAGGAGACTGCCATCCTTAAGCAGATAGCGGAAAGTTTTACTGGCCCCTACTGAATCGAGCCCTGTTTGGAAAGTATCATTAAAATTGGGAAAACCGATTACTGATATGCTGATATTGTTATCTGGGGAGGTGCCGTGATGGGGTCTCCTCCAGTTGGTTGCTGCCATGTCTATATTAATGGAGGTTTTTCCCCACAGTTAATGAGAGACTTTCTTTCAATAAGGCCATAAAATATTAAGTAGGTTTTCCCCGCTCTTTTCTGCCATTTTCTTCTCCCAAAAGAGGTCTTCCAAGGTCCAAGAGTGTACACTTGGCAGTCAGATAAGGAGGGCAGTATGTAAAACCTCGCCTTGTTTCTCAGTCCTTGGGCTTGGCTTTATCAAATTGATAGCATTTGAGATAACAGCCTCTAATTGTTTCAAACACTTTCATGTAGTAATAATACCCCTTCCTTTTAAAGAGGCATTCCCCTCAGGTTTTCTGGACATTCTAAAAGCTGAGTACCCAGGAAAGCAAAGAATATCACAGGACTGCAATTCATTATCTATGCTTGTGAGCAGGAATTTATTCCTGATAGAGCATATTTATTGCAAATTTCAAATGGAGTTTTTATCCACTCTGGCTTATATGTGCTGAATTAGTTTACTTTAGATAGAGACGTGAAACCAAGTTGTGACTTTGCCAACATTTTATTCAATGCTGAACTTGCATGATTCATAGGAAAATGACTGAGCTATTTTCATTTGTTTCTGAAACCTGCAAAAATCCATGGGCTTTCAAAGGTTTAATGTATGTAGATTATTTCTGTTGACTGTATTTATTACTTTATTTAATGTATGTGCTCTGCAAACTTTGTATTATTTTTGTTTTGTTTTTACTTTATTTAATATTTATTGACTTTATTGGGGTAACATTGATTAATAAGGTATAGAGGTTTCAGGTGTATAATTCTATAATATCATATGTATGTGCAACTACTGTGTTTACTACCCAAAGTCAAATCTCCTGCCATCACCATTTATCCCTCTTTACTGTATTTTACCTCCCCCACCCTCTTTTCCCTCTGGTAATCCCCATACTGTTTATGTCTATGATTTTTAAAAATTAGTCCCTTCATATTTTTCAACCAGCCCTCCAACCCCCCTTTTCTCTGACAATTGTCAGTCCGTTCTCTATCTTGGAGTCTGTTTCTACTTTGTTTGTTTTGTTTGTTTAGCTTATTTTGTTCATTAGATTCTGCCTGAAAGTAAAATTATGTGGTACTTGCCTTTTTTTTTTTTTTTTTTTTTTTTTTTTACAGAGAGGAAGAGAGAGGGATAGAGAGCTAGAAACATCCATGAGAGAGAAACATCAACCAGCTGCCTCCTGCACATCCTACTGGGGATGTGCCCGCAACCAATGTACATGCCCTTGACCGGAATCAAACCCACTGAGCAAACCGGTTTCGGCTTGCCTTTCTCTTACTGGCTTATTTCACTAGGCACCAAAGTCTCCGGGTCCATCCATGCTTTCACAGAGGTGTAAGGCTTCCTTCTTTTTAAAGGCCAAATAGCACTCCATTGTGTAAATGTGCCACCACATTTTTATCCCCTCTTCTACTGATGGCACTTGGACTACTTCCAAATGTTGGCTATTAAAAATGCTGCTGCTATGAACATAGGAATATGCATATTCTTTTCTGATTGGTGTTTAGGGTTTCTTGGGATATCTTCCCAGAAGTGAAGTTGCTGGGTTAGAAGGCAGTTTCGTTTTTTACTTTTTGAAGAAACTCCATACTGCCTTCCACGTAGCTGCACCAGTCTGCATTCCCACCAGCAGTGCACAAGGGTTCCCTTTTTTCCATATCCTCACCAGACCTTGTTTTCTTTTCTTTTCTTTTTTAAAATATATTTTATTGATTTTTTACAGAGAGGAAGGGAGAGAGAGTGTGTGTCATAAACGTCGATGAGAGAGAAACATGGACCAGCTGCCTCCTGCACACCCCACACCGGGGATGTGCCCGCAACCAATGTACATGCCCTTGCCCGGAATCGAACCTGGGACCTTTCAGTCCGCAGACCGATGCTCTACCACTGAGCCAAACCAGCTTTGGCAGCAGCACTTGTTTTCTGTGGTTTCAATTTACTGATAATAGTCATCTGACAGCTCTGAGGTGATACCTCATTGTGGTTTTAATTTTGTAGTTCTCTGATTATTAGCGTACTGTATTTTCGTGTTTGTTGGTCTTTTGTATGTCCTCTGTGGAGAATTGTCTATTCAGGTCCTTTGCCCACTTTTCTATTGAACTGTTTGTTATTTCAGTGCTGAGTTATATAAGTTCTTTATAAATTTAGGATATTAATCCCTTATCAGATGTATCATTGGTGAATATGTTCTCCACTTAGTGTGTTTTCTTTTCCTTTTGTTGATGGTTTCATTTGCTATGAAAAGAGCTCTTGTGTTTGATGTGGTTTATTTTTGTTTTGTTTATTTGTTTACTTTTCTTTTGTTTTCACTGCCCATGATGCACCTGAGACTCCTGGGATCCCTTCACTCTGGCTCAGGCACTGGGCTCCTACGCACAACTTTTGAACTAACACCCTTTGCCCCTTTTATTTTGGATATTGGCATCCGAGGAATCTGAGTGTGGGACCTTCTTCCTGACCTTGGCCTGGGCATAGACCCAAGATTATTCTCCCACTAGGGCACAGTGTCATAATGCTAATGTATGCCTTCTACCAAATAATTTTGGTATTACGAAGACAAAATAATTGAACCATATATGTCTCATGTCAGCTGCATAATGAAAGGGCTGAAGTGAGTCACAGAACAATAAACAACCAAGTGCTTTATGTTCCTTTTCTTGAAGGGCTTTACGCATTGAGTCAGCCCAATTTATTCTAAGATGCCTTTTTACTTCCTTAGAATTACTCTTTGATCCTCTCCTATTTCTGTAACATAGATAGGGTAGAAAAGATGATAAAGTGCTCCAATGGCTGCCAAACCATATTGACAGTAAATGCTCATAGACCAATTAAAGATAAAGATGAAAAACTATAACCAAGTCTGGCCTGTATGGCTCACTGGTTCAGCATTGACCTATAAACAAGGAGAGCGTGGTTCCATTCCCAGTCCTGGAACATGCCTGGGCTGTGGGCTCAATCTCCATTTTCTATACAGAGATAAGGAAACCTAGAAAATTTGACACATGGAGATAACTTTTAAAAATCATCTTTAATTTAGGTAATGAAAACAAAAAAAAATGTTCAAGGGATACAAGATGAGAAAATGTTTATATATATGTATATTTCATATATATGTATATTTCAGTAAAACAATCTAAAAATAAGTAAAATTGATATCATGGTACAAAGATGTGAAAATAATGAATTAATACTCTTTAATGGCATATGTGTTCTTTGAAAAAAGCTTCTACTTACATATTGGTCTGTCACAGTACTGAATACTTCCCCTTTCAGCAGTAACTTCTGCAAACTCATCAATTATTTCTGCATTTCTGCATCATCAGATTTAATTGACATTGTAGCCAGACCTGTCAAAATACCTACATACCTGTACTCACTTGCTTGTTGTTGACTGAAGGATGATTTTTATTCATTTTGATCTGGGAAGCTTCCTTCACATAAGACAATATATACAAATTAGGAAAAGTCTTAAACATAAGGAAAAGTGGGGCAGAGATTCCTTTAAACCCATTTCACCAAAAACACACACAGAAATTGCTTTATTTCCTGTCTTTTTTTTTTTTTTCCTTTTGGGGTAAATTTTAAGAACTTGGGCATGTGCCCTGACTTGAAATCTAACTCTGACCTCCTGGTTCATGGGTTGATGCTCAACCACTAAGCAACACAGATCAGGCTGCATACTCTATTTTTATTCCTCATATTAGTTTGATGGGGTAGTCATAGGGAAGTGTCATGGTGAGCAACTTAGACAACAGAAATTTATCGTTTCACAGTCTAGAGGTCAAGATTAAGGTGTGGGCAGGGTCCTGTCCCCTCTAAAGGTGCAGGGAAACGCACTGTTCCAGGCCTCTCTCCTGTCTTCTGGCAATGTCTTTCTTGGCTTGTGCCAGCATCACTTCACAATCTTCACATGTAGAGCACCTGCATTCACAGTTCCCCTTTTTACAGGAACACAAGCCATTGGATTAGGGTCCCATCCTACACCAGCATGACCTCATCTTGACTAATTATGTTCGCAACAACCTTGTTTGAAAATAAGGTTACTTTTTGAGGTATTACGGGTTAGAATTTAAACATATGGATTTGGGGGAGCATACACTTCAACCCACAACAATTTCTGTTCTTGGCCTTTGTTCTTACTGTTCCTTCTACCTAGAATTTCCTGTTCTACCCCTACCTATCTGACTCTCACTCAAGTACTAAAATATCAGAAAGTTGAACTTGACTTATAATGTAATAGCTTGGTATCTTTTCATTTTTTCTCTTCTCCGTGATAGCAAGGCCTTTGAGAACATAATCATAGATGATAGATAATAGATAGAAGACGATGATAGATAGATAGATGATAGATAGAGAGGGAGGGAGGGAGGAAAGAAAGGAATAATACAATCTGCATTGCCTAATTATGTGCTCTGCTCAAAATTCCACCAATAATAACTAACAAATGACTAATGGAAGCTGCCTCACTATTTACAGGATACCTGAGAAATATTTGGCCAGTAAAAATTCAGCCCTATTTAGGCAGCAAAGGCCTACCATCCCCAAACTGCAAGAAAAGTTGATCATAATAATAGCTAAAATTTTTTGAAGTCTCACCAAATGTTAGACACTAATCTAAACTCTAACATTAGTGTCTAACATTTGGTATATATTACAGGTATATATTCGTTAATGGATGGACTCATCCCATACACACACAAATACTTTTCTATACAGAGACATCAAAACCTAGAAAACTTGACACATGGAGATAACTTTTAAAAATCCTCTTTAATTTAGGTAATGAAAACAAAACAAAAAAAAATTCACCACAACCCTGAGAGATAATACAATTATGTCCACCTTTTCCAATTACTAAGGCTGTTTAGGTCAAGGGACCTGTACTCCAAGGGGCTATTTTAAATATCCTGTTTTTGAAGGGTTACATCCTTTAAGGGCTAAGTTTTGAATAGTACCTCCCAGGAATCTTGGAGAAGTAGGTTTTCAGTAAAGAGGCCATTTGACTATTTTCCCCAGTTTCCTCCCATCTTCTTCTTCCTTCCTGCTTAGCTTCGCAAGGTCTCACATTCAGTCTGGAGGCTCATTTAAGCGAGGCCAGGCCACCCCAGCCTTTCAGCTCCTGGGGAACCTCTAAGAGGCTGGGGAGCTTCTGCTCCCTTACTGACTTGCAGACCTGGGGAGATGTCTGTCTAGAGCCTGGCACACCTAGTAGCTGCTCGGTGAATTAGTCTGACCTTGACTTTGGAGTCCACACATAAAGCCCTCTCTGTTTACGAATGTTATGCCAGTGTTGGAATGCTTGTTTGGTGGGACTTCTGGAGAGAACTGGATTCTGCCTGTGCCTGCTGATGCATTCCCCCACAGCAGTAACAAGTGGAAATGCTACATGGGGAGAATGCAAAATACTGTTTTATTAGATAATTATTAATACAAATAATTTTATGATTATTCTACTAAAAAGTAGCTTACAATTTCTAATTTTAGATAAGAAAATTGCTTTTCATAGATTATCCAAAAGTATATCTTAGCCAGAAAAAAAAAGTAGAAGATAAACAGCTTATAATACCACTTCTAGAAATTGATTTCTACACTCAAGGTAAATGGATTGCAGGTATTGATTAATACTTTGGAATGAATGCCATTTTATAATTTTTAATTAACCACTATGTAACATTTAATGGGAACTGCATAATGAAATATAAATGAATTTGAAAAGTGGGAAGGCCAAAGGGTCTGTCCCTTAGTCCATTGTGGTAAAAAGTAATTGCTAGGAGTGGCCCGTTTGTTATCATGTTTTCTTCTCTGGTGATTCTTGATTATGAATGTCCCAAAGCACAGAGTGATAGTGCTGTATTAATGTATTCATTCCCATGGCCTTGAAATGATCTATAACACAATTCAAGACTCATGCACTGTGTTGCCATTTAAAATGGATTGTTTTGTACCCAGTGAAAGGTAAAAAAAGAAGAAAAAAAACTGGCTGGTGTAGCTCAGTGATTGAGCATCAACCCATGAACCTAGAGGTCATGGGGATAAATTTCAGGTAGGGGCACATACTGTGTTATGGTCTCAATCTCCAGTAGGAGCATGCAAGAGGCAGCTGATGGATGTTTCTCTGTCATCAATGTTTCTATCTCTATTTCTTTCCCCCAATCCTCTTTCTCTAAAATCAAATAAACAACATTTAAAGTATTTTTTTCAAGAAGTCTGGAACTGTTGAAAAAATTCATTTACAAAGGGCATTTTTTAAAAAGTCTTCAAAAACACTCTGAATTGGGTCAAATCTAAGAAAAAAGAAAAGAAAAGAAAAAAATATCAATTGAGCTATCAGCTATTAAATGTGAATTCATTTTGGGGGATACCCTGTATATGTTAGCTTTTAAAAATACTAATAATGCCAAAACTGGTTTTGCTCAGTGGATAGAGTGTGGACCTGCAGACTGAAGGGTCCCAGGTTCGATTCCGGTCAAGGACATGTACCTTGGTTGCAGGCACATCCCCAGTAGGGGGTGTGCAGGAGGCAGTTTTTTTTTCATATTATAGATGTTTCTAACTTTCTCTCTCTCCCTTCCTCTCTGTTAAACAATCAATAAAATATATTTTAAAAATACCAGTAATGCTACATAATATGAGTTCTGCCATCCACACCCGGCATGGAAGGAAGAAGGAAGAGATCTGGGCTTGGCTGTAGAGCAGGGAATACTGTCTGTCCACATGAGCTGTAGCATCTGTGCACTAGCAGAAACCACAAAGCTTCAGTTTTAACTGAGAGAACTCGTGGAAGTTCTGTGTGTGCTGCAGGAAGAGCCCAGAATTTAAATGAACCGTTTATGCTTGGGCTGCCCCAGGGCAAGTGCAAGGTACATTAATAATGCAGTGTTTATTTGAAATATTTTATTAGAACACACATTTATTACTAAAAAAATCTAAACAGCAGAAAAAAGCCCTCATTGCCCAGGTTCAGCACTCTGGAGAAGTTATTTTCAAAATAGGATTCTTGGCAAATTGTATCATTTCCTTCAATACTTCACCTGTGACACGATAAATAATACATATTTATTTAAGTAGTGGTATTACACATTGCGACTTGTGTTGTACATAATTTATAGGAAATGATGGGTAGGCAATGTTCTCCATGGAAGGGAAATGGTTAGAATTAGGGAGTGGTGAAGAGCGCTAGGAATTGCCTCATATTAGGGGGAGCAAGTTAGACCCCTTAGCAAATTACTTCATTTTCTTTCAAAAAGCAGAGCCAACTTGCCTTCTGTTATAAATATGAAGACAAGTATTACTAAAGTTTGTCATAAATACTAGTAAATTGGACCACATGTTAAATCCATATAACATAGTGTGAGAACGCTAAGGTTCACCAGCTCTGATGCCGGGAGAAGCGGGCTGGCCCGGAGACTCCCCAGCTCTCTCTGCAGAAAAAGGGTAGACTGTGGCCTTGGAAGCCAACAGCCCTCAATTACTCCTGGCTTAACTGCTTATTAGTTGAGTGATTTGGGGCAAGGTGTGTTTTTTTTTTTTTGTTTGTTTGTTTTTCCTTTCTTTCTGGCATTCCTTTTCCTCATCGGAGTCAGTAGAGGACTGAAATAAAGGGGATTATGCAAAACACCTTTGTGCCCCGGTGATCAGACACATTATTTTATTTCCTGCGATGCCAATTATACCCAATCAGAACACTGACAGCATACAGGTTAGTACCAGGCTGTCTGTCTGTTTTTCCAGCAAGTTGGTGATTAAAAGGAAGAAAACTTGACCTCTTCCACGTTGGCCTTCCCCGAAATGGCAAAGGGATGGCACTTGGGGCTTCTGATCTCCTACTGCCATCTAAGCACTCAAGATTGTTCAAATGCCATCTAATGTAAACCTAATGCTGCCAGCGAGGTGGTAATAAATGTCTTTATTATGCAAGGAACGTGGGCTTAGTGAAATGAACCAAGATCCTCAAATGAGTCAAATACAACGTTTCTCCCCTGACACTCTGTGAAGAAAGGCTGCTCAAAGTAAAGGGAGAACATGCTAGCAGTTAGGATGGGGTGTTATCATCAGGATGATTTCTAATCACGTTTTATTTCTGTAGCAGCTTACAGAAGGGACTTCGCATGCATTCTAGTTCCTAGCATGAACTTTCTCTTTCATGTGCCAGGAACTGTGTGTGTGAGGCGCTTTGCAGATGATTTAGTCAGTCTTCAGGAGAAATTACACAGTGGGTGTGGTCCTAGTGCTAGAGGAGTCGGAACAGGCTCAGAGAGTTGAGGACTCTGCCCTTGCTGTGGGCTCCTGAATGGTGGGCATGTTGGTAATGGAGGAGGCTCTGCATGTGGAGGGCGTGGAGGCTGTGTATGTGGGAAAGCCCTGCTGTGACCTAAAACTGCTCCAGGAAATAAAGTCTATTGTAAAAACCCCACCAAACTACATATCTACGAGTGGCATAAAATGTTACGTTAAAGCAAGGAGTTAAAAAACTATCAGTGGTTGTTGACAAGAATTATTTTACAAAGAAGCAATCTACACTAGCAATTCCTTTTAAATGGAAGAATTAAGAAGAAGAAAATAAATGTATTGTTATTTCATACTGTTTCTTAACACATGTAGCTCTTGTAAATTAATTTCATGCTTAATTAAAAATCTCTCCGATGATTACACTACTTTCCACAAAGAAATGTAGAGCAAAAATGTAGCAGTCCACCTTGGAAAAGGCAGGTGTGTGTGTGTGTGTGTGTGTGTGTGTGTGTGTGTGTGTTTAGAATTATAGCAAAATCACAACATACATCTACATTTGTACTTGTGGTCTTGTACACCAACAGCTATAGCAGGGTATTGCATATTTTCTACCCAGCACACAATAGAGACTTCACAGTCATAATAATAATTTCAGCACCATATCTAGCCCAGGTTTTCAAAACTGGGGTTTATTCAGATGTTAGTAAGAGGCCTCTGAATAAATACTGTTTGGAGTTTAAGTCCGGGAAATGCTGAGTGAGACAGAGCCCTTCTGCACCGGCCTTCTCAGGAGCCCGTGAAGCCACAGCACCTTGTGAAACCCCAAGATTTCAGCAGGCAGCGTTTTATAGCATCGAGAGAATATGCGCCTCCCCCCGCCTTCACTTCCATGTTCCCCAGAACAAAGGCTTGGACATACTCATTTGGGGAAATGGACACTGATGCGTTTTTCAGACCAGAGTGATCCGGAGTAAAGAGTCTGATATTTAGCAATACCATATTTTAGCACAGGCAAGAAGTTTGGAGAACACAGAGTGCTTCTGGATGCAAGGATATTTTCAAGGAAAAGTGTTTAGCCCTTATGCCTGCCCTGAGAAGGAATGATTCCCATCTCCATGTGCCATGTGAAACCTGGGCTGGCTGCTCTGTGGCCAGCAAACAAAGCAGTATTATCCTGGCGGCCTTCTGAAGACCCAGAGCAGGGATCAGCCACAGTGCCCACCACAGTGCTGGCATAGTGCGGCGAATGCATATCTGTTGAAAGGTAATAAAGCTCGGCCAGCAAGGCTCAGTGGTCGAGCATAGACCTATGAAACAGGAGGTCCCGGTTGGGTTGCTGGGCAGAGCAACCCCAATGGGTTGCAGACTCCATTCCCAGTGCGGGGTGTGCAGGAGGCAGCTGATCCATGATCCTCTCTCATCATTGTTGTTTCTCTCTCTCTCTCTCCCCCTCTCCCTTCCTAATGGGGATGGTCTATTCGTGCTTTGGACCACATTTAGAAGCACACTCTGTGTTCCCCGAACTTCTTGCCTTTGTTAAAAGATGATTACCAGAAATCACACTGAAATTTATAATACGGACCCTCTCCATGGATTGCACAGTCATCAAATTTTCTCAAATTAGTATCGCATACTTTCCTGCTCAGTAGTTGAATGAGGAACAGACTCTCTATCTTACGCACAGCCCCATAAATCACGCCAGCACCTAGTTCAGTGCGGTAGACACAGAAGGTTCTCACATAAAAGCTGTTTGATGGGAATGACTTGGGACCTGGGACACTTGTCATGGGGACCGCAGGCTGTACAGCGAGCCTGGGTCTGCCTATCTGCACACACTCGCTGAATTCAGGTTTATTTGAATTGAAATCATTTCCCAGAAATATTATCAAATCAAAGAGCAGGCGGAATGCCCTTTTGAAAACATAAGATATAAGGCTTGTGCTTTATTTGGAAGACAGAGCTTAGTTTAAGAAATCATTCATATTTTATAATGTGAGCTGTTTCCTTGCAGTTTGGAAAATGAGTTATATTGGAAGAATTGTGGCTTCTAGGTAGTAATACATATGAATGTTTTATATGGTCTTTTCTATTGTTCAGAACTTAGCAAAATACTTAAAATTTTCAATAATATGATCTACCAACTTTTATCAGATTATCTTTATCTGGCATAATTTGGAGAACAAGTATTAATTAGATATAAGGCAAGATGGAGTTAAGGTGCATATAAATTTGAAGTGTGGCAATGTATTTTATTACCTTTTTCAAAAAATATATATTTTTATTGATTTTAGAGAGGAAGGGAGAGGGAGAGAAAGAAATAGAAACAACAATGATGAGAGAGGATCATGGATCAGATGCCTCCTGCACACCCCGGACTGGGGATGGAGTCTGCAACCCAGGATTGTGCTCTGCCCAGTGATGGAACCAGGACCTCCTGTTTCATAGGTCTATGCTCGACCACTGAGCCTTGCTGGCCGAGCTTTATTACCTTTCAACAGATGTGCATCCGCCACACTATGCCAGGCACTGTGGTGGGCACTGAGGCTGATCCCTGCTCAGGGTCTTCAGAAAACAGTCAAGATAATACTTCTTTGGCTGCTGGCCGCAGAGCAGCCAGCCCAGGTTTCGCATGCCACATGGAGATGGGAATCATTCCTTCTCAGGGCAGGCATAAGGGGTAAACACTGAAAATATTCTAGCATTCAGAACGCAAGTAGAATGGGTGAAGAAATAGAGTTGGACTTCTCCAATTCAGTGACTTCGGATTCCATATTCAATGTGCCAGCTGGACGGAGTGGGGTCACACTGGCGGGTTTGATATACACATCCCTCAGGGAAAGAGGGAAATGTTTTGTGTAAGAAAACATCTGAGGTGAGAGAACAGAAGCAGCAGAAATGTGGCATCCTAAATCAAGTGGCTTTTTTTCCTCATCTACTGACCCATTTTTTATTTTTATTTTTTAATAAAACTATTACTAATGAGCTTTTTAAAAGTGTTATATGAGGCCTGTGGGGTGAGGGAGAGCATTTGTTCTATAGTTTAATTGACAGGCAACATCTATTTAGGTAGTTTTGAGCTTCAAAGCGGGCTGAAAATTGGATTTATAATCCCAAATGAAAGCATATCGCAATGAAATGCACGCTGACCCAAATTACAGTTGGTATTGTATCTATATAAAGATGGATCTACAAATAATAGTACATATCATGGGAGATAAATAGTAATGAAGGGGGAAATGATTAAATGTTGGGAAACGTTGGCTCTATTTCAGACTCTACAGATTACTGTAACCTTGGAAAAGTACTCAGACACTTCCTTCATCTTGTTTTCCTCATCTACAAAATAGAGCTTGCATTAAAATGGGTCGTCTCTGTCATGATGAAAATTTAATGGATCTCTTTCTAAGTGCAAGCCGGAAACTCCCATCAACATTGAAGATCAGAAATATGTTCAAATTAAAACATATTTTTAATTGGAGTACATTTATAAGCGATGTCATATTTGTCACAAATAATAAAGCCAGCACTCCTCAGCACACCCTGTCTGATGTCGGTCCCAGTCTTCTGAAATAGCTCTCCTAATGGGACCTTTGGTATAGGGAGTACCTCCAAACTGGGTTTCACAATCTTTCCTCTTAACCTTATACTCCCTTCCCAAGGACACCCACCTCTGCCCTTTGCGTTTTTGCTACCTAGTGTCCAAGATCCACAATCTTCATGTCCAGTCTGGTCTCCCAACTTTCTGACTCATGCATGCAATGACATGCTTGTCGCCTCTATTATATTTGGATATCCCCATATGTACCTAAAACTTTCCATGTTTCAACCAAACTCTTGGGGTTGGTCTTCTCCAGGCTTAATCCTCTTCCAGAGAAGGGTGCAGTCACCATCCAGCTGTCCACAAAAGAGACGTTGCTTCCACATGTTTTCTTCCTCATCCCACAGCATCCAGTTAACTTTAACTGTATCTTCTATCTCCATCCTCTTATCTTTAACTGTACCTCCTCCATGTGCCTCTTCCATGGTCTGAGATGCCCCTTTCCCTATGCTGACAACATAGCCTCCTAGTCCTTCTATTTTCTTCTATTCATATCCTACCCAAATTATTAATTTCTATACTGCAGTTGAAGTGATTCTCAAAATTTCAAACCTAATATATTTCTCCCCTGTTTAAAACCAGTGAATGTCTTTTCATTATTTTTCAAATAAAGAAGACACTTAAATGATCAACTAGGCCTTTCATAATCTGACCCCCTCTTAGTCCTACATCCTCATTTCAAACTCCAAGCTTCTTTTTTGAGTTCCAGACTCATTAATCTTATAGCAGTTCCTTTATTACTTCTTTCCACGTAGGAATTTCCATATACCGTTTCTTCTGTATTCCTCCCTTCTACCAATTCCCTTTCTCTGGAAAACACTCTCTGATCCCCTAAATCAAGTTCCCCTTTTGTATGGTTCCACAGCACCATATTTCTTTGAGAGTCTCTATCTCAGTTATATATTTATATTATCATAGACATTGTTTTATGAACTCACTTAAACAAATATTTGTTGAGCACCTACTTTGTGTTAGGCACTCTGTAAGATGAGAGTAAACACTGGGTAACACACATATAAATTCTATGCCCTTAGAGTTCTAATCTAATAGAAAAGACAGAAACTAGACAAATACACCACAAAAAAAGGTATGCAAATGTTAAATTGTTATAACTGTTTTGAAGAAAATAGAGTTCAGCACTAGGGAAGAAGGGATTTACGGGGAGATCTGCTTTAGGGAATCAGGAAAGACCTCTATGAGAAATTTCTTTAATGCTGAGACCTAAAATACGAGAGGTGGGGGTGAGAGACCACCTTAAAGGGACAAAGCTCCAGCAGAGTACTGAGTATTGAGAAGTTGGTGTCTCTAAAGACCTGACTGGAGGTCTTGTTGTGTCCTGTCCTCTAGTCCATGAGCTCTGAAAAGGAGGGAGCATGCCTGCCTTGCTCTGTACTGACACTACTGCCAAACTCGTTGACTGGCATATAGTTCCTGAAAGAACACAGATACTCGGATAGGACTCACCTTACAAAATGACTTGGTTCTAAAACAAAAATGCATAACTCAGGTTTCCACTGAAGGTATTGTTTAATTAGATTTTATAATAATTAAGAAAAATGTTACCAAATTTAAATTGCTCTACGTGTATTTGTGCTAATGAATAGATCTGCTTAAGTTATAGTACTGCTATCTATATCTATCCACATCTTCTCTCTTGTGCTATTTGAATGGAAGTCTTCCGAGGAAGGCTTTAAATAAAACTGAAAAAAGAGAAAACATAATTTTGGATTAGCATTGCCTACCAATAAAAGCTGTAAATAACAGCAATATGATGTTAACACACATAATCTCTTTTATATCCCAATACTTCTCAGTAGTAAATTATAAGCCTTCCTCTTAACATAGTTTAAAATACAATTTATTGGTACTCTGTCATAAAGATCCTTAAAACAAGCAAATTTCCCAGATCAGATGAGTACAAACAAGCAAAATGCATGTTTTATAGCCTTATTGAAATATTTCAATGATTTGATTCACTGTTCCAGATGGAAATTCAATTAAACTGATAGTTTTCCAGCTATTTTTATCCAGGCTAAATCATTCTGAAAACAACTCACCTTGCTCCTGAAGAAATATATATGATGCTGATTTAATTCACTTTAAAACATAAGTATGACAAATTAAAACATTTGATCAAGTGTATTATGGGGACTGAATTACACTAAACAGTGCATATGCTCTAGTAATATAAATAATATATCAGACTAGGTCTCTATGTTGGAGCTAAAGTGGGACTTTGTCTGGATAATTTAAACACTCACTTGTGCATTATTTATGTGGTTGGTTCAAAGCAAGTTTCAGGCGGGATCAGCCTTAGTACGCAAATCATTGTCTGAGTCTCTCAGCTCGTTTGACTCAGAAAACAGACTTTTTTTACTTGACAAATTGCTCTTGTTGATCACGATCACGTCTAATCAATTTTCTTTCCAAAATTGTTGTAAATACCTGTCTCTTACAAAACGTGTCAGGTGTGGCTCTCATCTATACCTACCTACAGCTTACCGTGCACACTGTGTCATGGATTTAAACACTCTATTTTATATATCCATGAAATCAAACCCGTTTCCTCCTAAAGCCTTATTTCTGGGCTAATGTCCTCCAGAAATATATGTGAACTCTGTGACCTGTAAACTAACTGCTCTCTCTTTCTCTCTCAAGTATGTAGGCTATAAATAATAAAATAAGTCCTACGGCATATTTTGCCTTAGTCTTTATGAAACATGCCCCAAAGAATATCTAATACTTAACTCACCTTTTTAAAACTTTATATATTTTTAATCACTTGTAATATGTCAAAAACTGAAAAGTGATTGTTTCTGTAAATATGCTGCATTAGAACAAAGCAGTCAAACTTCAGGTCAGTAGATCCAGGTAAATCTTCCTCAAGGTTTGCTTGCCAACACCACATGGTAGGCTCACACGCCTTAGCGAGTAGAGGTCTATGACCTTTGTTGATTTGTCCATGACAATTGTATCCAACACGAAATACATGGAGTGGCCTCAAGTTTCCAAAGTTAGTAGTGACTCTTTTTTGTTTTTTTTTTAAAGAAAATTAAAGATAATTCAGATAACAATAAATTATTAATATCTACAATTCACATTATGAATACATTCAAAAGACATTTCATGGACAGCTCATCTGATTATTTTGATGAGATTGCCTTCTTATAAAGAGCAATCGCAAAGCTTTGAAATCATGATAATTTAAAAAATGTAGAATCAAGTATTACAGCCACCTACAATTGTTGTATATTGTTTGTGTGTTTTTAATCTCTCAGATTGTTTCTTTGTCTTGTCTCTTTCATTGAGATCTTTACTGTAATGTGTTCTACTGTGTAGTTCAAATAACCAGTCAGGGAGTCATAAAAATAGAAAAACTCTCCATTGTAAAGATATTATAAGCTATTCTAGTTTTTTTATTCTACAAAGTACTGTCCCAAGGAGCCGAGGTGTTCAGTAAACTGCAAAGTGCTAGACACGTAAGAGGTTCTGCGGCTACCCAAGTCAGTCTTAATCAAGCATGTCCAACTCAAAGGCTAACATGAGCCAAATAAACCAGGCATGTGGCCCGCGGGCCATGTGTTTGACATGCTAGGTCTAAATTGTCAGGCTTTATAGACGCATGCTCAACCCCTGACATTCTAAATCTTCAGTTGATTTATGTTTTCCTGAAGGGGTTTCTACCTCAACTATCCAAACAAGTGTCCATTGTCCATGAAGATACATGCAAATCCCGTGCAGGGGTCTATGGCCATTAAGGCAACTCTGAAGCTAAAATGTGAGCTGGTAGATACACTGGATATCATTCTCCTGTCCTTCTTATTTGTTTTCCATGGGAAATATGTGGAACTATAGTAAATGTTATTATAAGTATGTTTATAATTATTTTAGCTCATAGGAGAATTAGCACAGACTGTACCAAATATATGCATATTCTTGTTAAATAGGAAGAGGATATATACAACATTTCAGAGCCAGACGGAGCAGAGATGAGAAGAAAGGAACACATGCATCTGAAAAATACCTTGCAAGTTAAACCCCATCATTTGCCACAATTGAGAAGTGGCTTAATTGTAAATAAATGAAGAGACTGTCGCATCGCAGCTTAAAAAAAAATAAGCAAACAGAAACCGCTAACTTTGAACTGGATCTTGATAGTTTCTTATCTCTGAACGAAAGCATTCAGTGGCCATGCAGGTGGAAAGGACACCAGAGACATTTTTCCTCTTGTTCTAAAGGCATTTGTCACCGAAATTGCTCAATTCAGAAAAGCCTCAGGGTTCCAGTTGGCCATTATTATATGAGTGCTGTTTTTACTATCCACAACTAGAAGGTATTTTTCTTTATTGCCTCGATGCAATATCCTTCCTCTATAAGTAACTTTACAATGAAGTTAGCTTCCTCTGTCCAGTGCAGGGTTTTTCTTCACTCCACCAAGAATATTACTTCAACTTGAGGATTATAATGATTCAAAATATTACTAACTCGCCACTGTACTTCAAGGAAACACTCTCCATTTCTGTGAGAAAGAAATATGCACGCAAAAGTTGGTTTCAGGCAGACACAGCCTTTTATTTCCAGTAGAGATAATATGCAATATAAAGCAATATACATATGTTTCTAAACATTTTAAATAAATACAATTTGGCAATATTGGAATGAAATGCCACACCTGTATTAAACAGTGTTTCCAAAATTACCTACACATGTGAGATGTGACTGGAAGGCTCACTTGGTTCCTTATATTCGCTCTCAAATAATCTCATCCAATGGACAGCTCATTTCCGTGGACTCAACAATCCAGTTCATTTGAATTTAAGAAGAATATATTGTAACTAATGCCAAGACTGGTTTGGCTCAATGGATAGAGCGTCGGCTTGGGGACTGAAGGGTCCCGGGTTCGATTTTGGTCAAGGGCATGTACCTTGGTTGCGGGCATATCCCCAGTAGGGGGTGTGCAAGGGGCAGCTGATCGATGACTCTCTCTCATCGATGTTTCTAACTCTCTTATCTCTCTCCCTTCCTCTCTGTACAAAATCAATAAAATATATTAAAAAAGAAAAAGAAAAATATATTGTAACTATTGGTCAGGTCTTGAAAGTTTCTAGATGGCAGTTATCAGACATTTAAATATGAGTAGTATTATCGGCCCTACCATGGAACCACAATATAATTCAAATCAAGTGTAACAATTAACAAAAGGAGAATTGCATAAGTCACCCAACAAGAGGTCCTTGTGAGGAATAGGCCACGGTCACAGAGGCTGCTTATGTCCTTGAACTAGAAACCTCATTAACCCAGAGAGAGCCTTGACTTTGAATCTCCCTTTCTGTGGAGATCTTGTGTTCAGTGACTGACGGGTTTTTTCCGAAGACATTTTCCCTCTGTCTTTCCCTTTAAGTTTGCATCTGTGGGCAGCTTACTAGTCCATACAGTGCAAAATGAGAAAAAGCAGTTGTTTCATCAAATTCACTGGTTGATTGTGAAAACAGTTGACCCCTTGACCTCTCTAGATGTAGACACTGATGTTTTATGTGAACTCTGGGCACAGCCTCTGTTATTTAAAATAAAGCCACTGGACTTGCTTTTGGGTCTGACTCTAAATAACACCGCCGAGCTGGGAAGTAGAAAAAAAAACATATACCCTCATCCGTAAGAGTGACTTGTAGCACATGTCATACAATCAGACTTTTACATGACCTTGGTAGATTACTGGAGTGGTTGGAAATAAATAGAATGAAATAAGAAAAGTCCACACAAGTGGACTGCCCTCCCATGTATAGGGCAGTCCACTTGTGTGTGTGTGAAAAGAGGAACAATTAGCACACACCCCAACCAAACGTGAGTCCTTGCTGGAGCTAAGTTGGGTAAAGAGCAGGGACTCTCTGGAACGCATGGTGGGCATGCTATCCCCCTGGGCTACCAGCTGAACGGGAAGGAACAGTCCTGAGATCTCAGGAGTGACAGAGAGAGTCTTAGATGAGAGTATGTGAGGAAAGGTCAGATAATGTAGGTGCTTATTGGAGATCAGAACATGCCCCTTACATACCTTGATGGATTAGGAGTCTCTCCCAAGGCTGGGGGAGGGGTGCCACAGAGACTATCAAATCTGAGATGAGTTCCTCCGAGTCCTGGGTCCACCCATTCTCTCTACCATCAGTGTGGCCCCTGATCTCAGCTCCTCAGCCGGAGAAATGGGGTTTATGAGGTGAGGTTCCCCAAAAGCAGGAGCTGGGACAGGATTTAAGAGTCTAAGGTTGACTGAGCAAGTTCTCCTCAGGAGGACCCTATAAACAGGAAAGGAGAGAGAGCGCTGAGACAGGGTGTGGGCTCAGACAGATCTTGTCTTGTCCTGATCCCCAGGAGGCTAGAGAATAAACCTCCGCCCCCGAGCCTCCTGTCCCCTTACTTATTGAGGAGATGGGGCCAGCCTTTTGTATACTCCTTTGCAGCCAGTCAGAATCATCTGGAAGGCCTATGAAAAGACGGATTGCTGGATCTACTCTGAATGTTTTTATTCTTCAGTACATCTGGGGTTGGGCCCCAGAACTGTGTTTCTACAAGTTCCCAGGAGATGCTGATGCTGATGCTGACTCTCAGCCTGCCTTTTGGATCCTGTGCCCTAGAAAACAGGGAGCTGACAAAATGAGGGATTCAGAGGATGAGTGCTGGTCAGATGGTGTAACATTTCTGCATCCCAGGCTGTGGTCCTGAGAGATGAAGGAGATCTGGTCCTGAGCTGTCCTAGTAGGAGTTGTCTACCTGGGCATAGGCCTCATGCTGGCTGCAGCAGGTGTTACAATATGGGGGAAGGGGTGCAATGTTATGAATGACATAGGTTCTATGAGAACACAATTGTTTATTTCCTGTTGTAAGTGGAAATTAACATGGATGCCATCTTCATAAGGTTTCTTTTTTTAAAAAAAAAATAGTGGATTATATTGTAAAGAAACTAGCATAATGCCTAGCACAAGGAAGCATTTAACAAATATTAGTTATGATAGGTGGTACAGAGAGTTTGGGATAACTCCAGGCAGCTTCCGGCTTATAAATCTCAGTAAGCTCTTTTGCTCAGAGGCCCTGGTCGATTCCATGCAGGTTTCTACAGTCTTTGTTTATGCCCCGTCTCACATTCCACCCATCCCACTACCCGCCCGCTCCCCCCCTCCATTCCTACTCAGCTTTCTGCAGGGGAGCGTGTAGAGGGACGAGGGAGTGGAAGAATTAAAGCCACAGCTGCAGCCAGAACCCCAGTCCTTTCAACATTGCACAGATGAAGTTAGATTTTAAATTCTATTCTTTTTAAACGGGCCTACAGAAATCACTTCCTTCTGCCTCTTCTTATTCCCTAATCCCTCATCCTTCTCAATGTGCAAAGAAAATACATTCTCTGACTTTTAATCTAATGTTTCCCCAGCTTATTCATTGGAGAATCTGTTCGTGTGAGCATGCAAGGAATGTGTTTTTAAGGGAAATGAATATGACCATGTCCGTTACATGAGATTTCTTAGGTGGATCCTAAATGCATCAAAAGGCACACTGTGCACCTGGGCGCTAGATTGTATCATGGTTAACTCACTCTGATGGGGGAGGCATTATTCTGGAAGACTTGATTTCAGTGATGTTTTAAGATAAAGACAGAGAAAACAAAAAAGAGAGGAAATTAAGGATATAAATTAAAGCTTGTTTTTTAATATAGTAATCTGAAAGGACACCAGGATGCAATTTGTTGTATGGCATGTGTTTAAAATTATTTCTTTTGGTTTTCAATGTTGGGTAGAATTCAGTCTACTGCTGGTGAAGATTTTTATTCGTTTAAACAGGATGCTTTGGTCCTCTAGTCTAACATCTTGTAGTTGTATCCCATTAATTTTATAGTTCTAGAGGTACCTCTTTAAATGAGACTTCACATGTCCCCTATTAAAAATCACAAGAACACACTTTATCAGTGTATTCAACGAGATGCTTTTGTCTGCTAGGTGATGTACAAGATGTTATTCCACTCACCTCATTGCATTGGTAACTGACTAAATCCAACTCCCATTATTCCAGGCAAGTAAACAGTTTTGGAAAATGTCCCAGATATGTTTTAGAAGCAATATCTCACCAAGGTGCTTAGGATTATTCACATCCATGCTCATCGAGAGCATCGTGGAGATCTACTGAAGACCCAAGACTAATTCCACTGAGTCATGTTTCAAAAGCAAACAATGAGAATCATGTCCAAGGATGAGTTCCGGCCCACGCCCTCTCCTGCCGGGCAGGCAGCCTGTAATTCATGAGAAATTGGATTGTTTCCTAAAACGGATAGGATGTTCCCAGCCAGTGCCAGTATCACACATCACTCCCGCAGCCCCTGCCCACTTTCTCTCCCCCCCCCCCCCCGTGGGGGTTCCCAGGACACACGTCTAATTGTAACTTCCAGAGTGTTGCTCAGGGGTGTTAGTATGACTTGTCTGCGGCGTCCTGACATTTTAGCGATAGAAGGTGTTTTTGTAAGGGACACGAAGCTCAGGCTGACAAATGAAAATCCCAGCGGCTGCCTCTGAGTCACCCTGCCCTTTGCAGAGCTCAGCCAACTCCTTTTACTCATCTGGGTGGGCGAAGCACGGAACATGCCCGGCTCAGCAGCGGGCAGCTGTGCAGGGGGCGAGGAGGCACGTGGCCGCGCTTGCTACCAGCGCCCTGGCAGCATAAGTCACAGGAGCAACCGCTTCCCGTTAGGACCATTGGAAACCTCTCACCTGAACATAATTCCTTGAGACAATTGCTATCGCAGAAGGGCCCTTTGGAAATCTTTGGGGTCTGCATTGTAAGCAGGGCCGCTTCTCTGCGGTTGAGTCAGAAATCCTTGTCTGCCTTTCCCTCGGTGAGCAAAATGACAATTGCTTCTCTGCGGATAGAACTTTGCATTTCAGGTTGTCTGCTTGTAGTGTAAGGTAAAGGACAGAAATTCCCTCCAGCCTCCCCTTCTTCAGTAAACATCTGTGGGCACAGTGAGATGGGAAGCCCTCAGCTAGAGGTGGTGAAATTCACAGAGAGGAAGACGTGGCTCCTTGGTTTAAGACATTTACAGTTTGGCTGGGGCGGCAACATTACATGGAGTTATAGAGAAAGGAAAGGGTGATTAAAAAAAATTAATGCACCTACAGTTTTTAAGTAATCGTGTTCATGTAATTCTTTTGTTGTCTTCTATGGAAATCATGTAGTAAGTCCCCTTTTCACTTTAACAACTGCTTTAAGTTGTAAAATTTAAAAACAGATGGTTATTGTCTTATTGTTTAATTTGAAAATGCTCCATTACCTAGAATAAGCTAGATTTCTTTTCTCTTCCTTCATTTTGAATTTTGTTTTATTTTCCATTCTTTCATTTTTTAAATGAAAAATTGTTTTCTATTAAAAAGAATATGATCTCTGTTTACTAATTGCTTATATGCTGCTACTCCGGGTCTGCTTATTAAAAGAGAAACAGAGAGTCTACATATAGTCATGTCATGCCAAATTAGTGGTTTTATAGACCTTCAAAATAAAATTTTATTAAACCATTGAATAGTCATATAATGAAAGAAGAATGCCAATTTGAATTAGCCTGACCATTACACGTGTTAGTAGAAAGACATTAGGCCAGCTGCTACTGAAAATGACTATTATTTAGTGGTTATTTTGCCCCTTTTTTAGCATTGTAATGAAACCATTTAATCCCACACTCAATTGGCTCATCGGTGGGGTCTAGAGTGATTTTCATTTCATCAAAATTAGCTTTGCCACGAAGATAGCACACATTTTTTTAGACACTGAAAAAATTTGCTTTTCTTTGTTCTCCCTGTCACAGCTGCCTATTCTTACTAAAAGCTGGCTTGTCTATCATTTTCCAAAATATTTTCAGAAAGAATTGCTGCATACTCTGCAAGACTTATTTGTATGTGTCTGTCACAAAAATGTAACTGACACCTTGGCCTCGGGGAGGACCGTGGCCTCTTATTTACAGAGGCCACTGGACAGTCTGCCAGTCCAGGGGAGGATGGGAATCCGCATCTTGCTGAGAGCAGTGGTTGGAGACCCAACCCTGAGTTATTTCATGTCAGAAATTCCCATGGAGCCACTTCCTATGTGGGATGGAGTTGGCCTTTCTTCCATCCTAGTTCCTGAGCTCATGCCAACTTCTGTTTGGCTGCCCCTGTGCTCTAATATACGTCTGCTCCAAGACCAACCCAAGTGTAGACCCTCAAATGGACACTTTTGTGATATTGTGAATAAAGAAGTCTTTGTGTGACAAACATTAAACATACTATACATAGTCAATCACACTAGCAAATATTATTTACTGACTACCCACTAAGGCACTCTTGGAAGCACAGTGAGTGATTTACCAAGATTAACTCCCACTCAGAAAACCCAACAATACAATTGCCTTCTGGTCAGGCTCTATTCATCAGAGCCTGTGAATGAATGCCCTACATTTTTGACAAATATATTTGCTACTCGATAGGGACTATTGTAATCATCACTGCAATCATCACTGCAATCACCTTCACACGGTTCTTCCAAAACTGTCACAGTCCTAACAACCAGAGTGAAAGGACTCATTAACCCAATGTGGAACGCACATCTGTCCACTTGGGGAAGTTTCTTTACCTAAAGTCCGAACCTTTCTTAATACCACCTCCCTGCTACTCATTTCCCAAAGGAAACCTGATTATTTTTTATGTAGAGAGTGACACGGGAAAACACAAAAAATAGGTAGTTTGGATGCAAGTCATGTCTTCCAATCCAACAGAGTTAAGTTTTCCTCCCGATAGAAACCAATTCATGTCCCAGAGTTGGTTGTTGAAATGTTTTTTTTTCTGCTCTTGTTCTGTCAGCCCTCAGGGTTTTGCAAGTAGGTGTCATTGTGTCTCATGTCCCCGACTGTGAAAATCAACTTGCATTTGAATGTGCATCTTGACCCATAAATGTCACTGTGGTCCGCTGAGCATCTGACTGCAACATTTCCTGTTGTACAGTGGACAATGGGAAGTGATTTTTTTTTTTTTTTGCTTGAAAGGGGGGACTGTGACAGGATATGTGTGCATGTCCGTGAGTAAATGTAGCGTAGATGAGAGAGGCTGCGCCACTCAGGGTTTCAGGGTTGAAGGGCAGGTCTTGAACTATTGAGCAGGATGATACTAGACAACAAAGTTTCTGAAAAACACCAGATTATCGTTTCTGTTTCCAATTCACTTCTCCCTTTCACAGGATTGCGTCTGCCCTTAGTCTCCAGCTTAAAGCTTGCCTCAAAGTGAAGATTATCACATTATCTCCTCCCCATTCACTCGTCCTTTCCTTCCCCTCCACTTGGCACACATAAACTTTATTCATCTTTAACTCCATAGGGGTAGTCCGATGTGAAGAATAATGGGCCTGTGCTGAGGAGTAAATGAATGAATACATACATGAGCCATGCAGGAAATATTATTGTTCTCTGCATGGATGCCCAGTCACTATTTTTAAAATTCTACTTTCCAATACTGCATGTAACAAATCTGTGTTATGTGCTGTAGTGTAGATAGAGCAAAAGTCATCTGAAAACTAGAGCACACGGCTGTCTTTGTAAATTCTGGTTTCTGACAGTGCTGGCTTTTGTCAAACTAAATTTGATGTTTGATTGACGATTGATAAATTGACTGAAGTTTGGCAGAAGTAAGTGACCCACATGGAATTTTTCTCCAGTTTGGAGAAGCCGTACATGGACGGATTATTTCTCTGCTGCTGGTCTTCAGGTCCAGAGGCACAGAAAAGAAAGAAAGGAGGATGCACCTGTTATGAGCCAAGAGTTCCCCTAAGCCCAGGATTCTCCTGACAATATTTATGATTCTGGAGAAGTAGGGCAGGAGGGGGGGAGGTCCGGCGCATGTGATTTACCAGACAAATTCAGATTACTCGGTGGTGGATAATCCAGTTTTTGGTAAAATGAAGGTGCAAGCTTCCTTTACTGTATTTAAGAATCAACTCCCTTGAGGACTTTTCTCTTTTAGCCTTCACTAGAGAAAGGGCAAAGGAAGGGAAGGCAGATAAAAGTCACACAATAATACATAAGCACCTTCCTGATAAAGGTTTAATGAACTTAATAAAACTGGTTAAGATAGGTTGTTTGTTTTGTTGTTGTTGTTGTTGTTGTTGTTGTTTTTGGTGGATGTCTTTGAGGTAAGTTAGGTACACATTTCACTACAACATGGAGGGAAATTGAGTACTTGTAAATCAAACATATTTGTTAGATACATAAATGTGACATTTGGGGTAAGATTTTTATAAAAGAAGGAAGAAAGGATGTCCGTAAATGATGGGTCAGGGCAGGGGAAGCAGTTTTCCGGGCCCTCTGAAAGACTGCTGTGTGTGTACTGGATGCCTCGCTCTGAAATAAAATGTGACTCCCAGGGATCCAATACGGCTACGGAGTCTCATGGATGGGGATCATTAAAGAGCATTGAAACATCTGCTTTCTCTCTTCAAAGGACTCATATTCAGGGATTAATGTGTTAGCCATTCACAGAGAGGGCAGGCCTGTTAGCATTTAACAACCAGCGGGAAAGTGCACACACACACACACACACACACACACGGACTATTTAGCACTCTCTAACCTCTCCCGCCAGGAAAATACACATCAAGATGCTCTGTGATCTTAAATCACTCCAACCAGGGCCACGTACCTCTTGATGAAGCTCTGAGGTGTGTGGTATCTGCCAACAACCATTGTCATCACGTCTTGTCAAAGCAAAGGACATTTGTTTTCAGAAGAAAAGCCTGGAATATATACCCCAGGTAGGCAAGGATTTTTTTTTTAATGGCAATATAAGCCTTTAAATAAATAATTATATTTTTGAGCACATTGAAAAAAGTCTGTGTGAAAAAAATCATATTGAAAAAAAAATGTATACTCAACGCAATTGTGACACTCATCTAAAAAGCTTTGCTCATTCAGACCACAGAGATTAATCATGGAAGAGAGATTAAAAAAAAATTCCCTGAAAGAGAAGGGAAATAATTTAGCAGTAAATCACAGAGCAGGGCTAACATGAATCTCAGGAAAGGTACCTGCTCTTATGATTTAGGTGACATATAAAGAATAGCCCTCGTGGATTGGCAGTTATAGGTATAAATGATAAAATTATCCAGCAGTGGTATGTTCTCTTCTTGCTATTTGTCATTTTGCATCTGATTACTTCTAAGAATTTAATTAAAGGAGCAGCAGAACCGTGTAGACCTTTTGTGACTCTCCGGATCCGATGCCTCTTTAAGCCTTTTTTAAAGAAACAACAGATGACTTCCCTGTCCTTTGGCGTTGTGCTCACTAACTGCTCCGCGTGTCTTCATGCATGTTATTTCTCTTCTTTATATCATCTTAGGCTGGCAAGGAAGATGGATTAAGAAAACATTAAAAATGGAACCCAAGGGCATCCATCGTGGTTGTGAGCAGAGAAATTATTTTAACTAAAACATACACTGAGAGATAAAGAATCAGAACAGCTGCTTAACTGGCGTCTCCAGATTTCATTTTCCAACTAAAAGCCAAAGATAATTGTGTTTTTTCTTCTTCTCTCTGGATCCCCTACTCCAAGAAATGAATATGGGCTGTGTGTGTGTGTGTGTGTGTGTGTGTGTGTGTGTGTGTGTGTGTGACTGTGTTCACCTACACACACAGCCATACATTCCACATCAGCATTACATACATTTTTCTATAACAGGGCTTACAAATCCAAAGCTGGAGTTTAATAGAGAAGATGAAGGACATCTTTGAAAAGTATGTGTTATTATGCAGTTTTAGCAAAGGGGGGTCCTTTACATGAACTATTCTTTAAGGTGCATAAATCAGAGGGTGTGCCCCCGCCTTCAACTGGATACTCTACAGCCTGGTACAGCTTATGGGTTATATCATCAAAGGCTGCAGGAGGGTATCTGCTGTCAAACCTCTTATAGGGAGAGTAAAACTTCAAGAACTATTGTGACCACTATACAATATACAATGGGCCCTTAAAAATACACTTGTGTGTGCATTTTATTTGCTATTATGAACTGTTAACGTGAAGAAAAAAACCAATTCACAGTCACTTTAAAGTTTTGCTTCAAACAACTTCAGTGTTTTAACAGACTAAATTAAGGCTTTTCTGTGCTTCCCCCCATCTCCCAGAGCAGAAATTAAATCAGTTTTAATTTATTTTATTTGCTAACTCTGTGGATATAATTATTGCTGCGGAGGCTTTTTAATTGTTTTCAACTAGGTGCTTGCCTTTGAGTTGCACTAGACTCCTAATTCCGCATTGTGGGTATCCCCCTGTTAATTCTGACAAAGCACCATAAATCCAGGTATTTAGGTTTATTGAATTTTGAAATGAGGTGATTAGTTGGCACATGGATGAATGAATTGATGCAAAACAAAATGAATTTTATGATTTACTATGGTTTACAAGTTCCCTTGGAGCCATTATGTGCAAATTGTAAAATGCATTAAGAGGTAAGATATCACATTTATAATCAACTTGGCAAACTTTGCTCAAGCAACGATATTCAAGCATTGTGCAAAAGAGTCACTGTTGAATAAGTGTCTGGCACACACAATTAATTTTCACTGTGTTGTCTTACACTCTGGCGTTTATAAATCCGGAGGGTGGATGTGGACGATGTCAGAGGCTTCACAATTGTGCAGAGGGCCACGATGTGCCGAGGTGTAGGGTTGTAGGTTGTAGTGTAATGTTCAAGGTCATTGCCAGAGCAAAGTTCTACTACGATGCATGTCACTATGCGTTTTACTTTAAAATACAAGTTTCATTGCACATTCCCTCCCTGATGGAGGCCATAAGCACAGAGATGTTATATGATTGTTCTCTGGCATATAACCCATGCATTCAGTTTGGTATTACAACAAATGCGAAGATGTGTGCTTGGTGTCCATTAGCACAGTTCATGTAGGTGGGAAATACCAATGCCATTCTGTCACAGTAATGCCGAAGATTCTAGATGGGTCAGGGTCTGTGCATACAATGTGGAGTGAAGGCCATCCATGGGTCTTCCCTGCTACTGAAATTCTGTCCTTGGTAATCAATTACTCCTTCTTTTCTTACTAATATTATGAAGCCCACAAGGTGTAAGATATCAGGGTCCCAGCAGCTCTCTGAGGCCAGCTGCCGAGAGATGCCGCCTCTGCCATAGAGGTTGGGAAGGTAGCGCCTTGCAGCTACTTGAGGAGTCCCGTTCTAGAAGAGACACTGCAGAGGAAATCTCTGGATAGTGGAGTTCCTCTGAGGGACAGAAGTACAGGGAGAGTGTGGAGGACTTTGTCTGTCCTTGTTCCCAGCCTCGGTCATGCAGTATTGCTACAAGGACAAGGGGCAGCAGATTAAATGCACCAAATCTTTTGGTCCCAAAACAAACTACCAATTCTTGCATTTGGTGCCATGCCATGCTCATCTTTTATAACTATTTTAACAGAACACAATCTGTACAGGAGTATACTGTAGTTGAGAATGAACTTGACATTCTAAATATCCCCTGGCAAACTCATTGTGTCTATTGGGTTAAGAAGAAAAATTTTCATTTTTCTATGTCTTGTCTTAGAGATTTCACAAGGCTTCAGGGTGATCTGTCAGGTTTATTTGTTTCTAATCAGACCCATCATCCATACGTTTTATTTCTTGTGTGTGTTAATTGCCACTGACAGTCCATTCCTCAGACACCCAGTGGAGATGCCCAGAGTGTCTGATGCATCATCACAATACATGACTAAGAGTACCGTTAAGTGGTCTGACTTTGACTTTGGAAAAGAAGCAGAGAGCGGGATTATTTTTTTTCCTCTGGGAAAGAGAAGGGATCTTCAGGATTCCTCATTTTTAAGCTCAGAGTTTGGGAACATGAGTAAAGTTCTGCACTGGAAGCCCAGGCAGAATTCCTCCCCACTCTGGGATCTCACCATGGTGCCGAGTTCAGCATCAGTATGGTGTCTTCTCTGGAACTTTGCTTTGCTTCTCCCTTCATGGAGCACAAAGAGTGAGAATTGCCTTGTAGGTACTTGCAGAAATTTGATTGGCTGGCTAGATCTTTTGGGTGAACCTGTACTGGGCAATGCCATTGTACTGCTTTTTATTCTGTCTGCATTACAGGATGGTACTGTGGGGTGATCAGAGTATAGTTATTAAGAGCACAAAGTCCATAGTCAGATTGCCTGGGAATCTTGGATAAGTTACTCAGTCCTTCTAAGCTTTCCATTCTCTATCTGAAAATGAGGTAGTAATATTTCCTTCACAATATTGTTTAGAGAGATAGTTCATGAAATTATTCTCTTGTTCCAAGTCCTTAGAACAATTCCTAAACATGGTAAGGTTTCAGTAGAGATCAGCTATTATTATTAGGGCAAATAAAGAAAAATGCAAATAAATTTGTTTCTGAATTATGCCCACAAAGAAACAGACTTCCTCAGGATAAAATGATATTTGGTATCAGATCTGCTACAGAGGAATCAAGTTATTCCTTTATAACAGCAAATTCATTTAGCAATTAAAAATTTAACATTTTACTCAAGTTCAGTACATAATTATGTACAGAGACACAAACCTATACTGGGTACCATATGCTGTGCTATGTCCAAGAATACAGGGATGAACAAGACTGGCCTTACTTCCAAGGAGTTAATATCCACAGTAAATCAATAGTAACAACACAGTGTTGAAGTATAGGCAAGCTTCAAGTGTGGTCGGAGCACCCATGGGACCCAGCCAGAGAGGGTGGAATGCAGTAGACACTACTTTGCTTTGACACCAACCCATTTGTTCAATCCAACTTTCTCTCTTCCTCAATTCTTCTATCTGCTTAGAGATACTGAAGTGTTTCTCACTGGCTGCTTTGTGATTTCAGATTTGGCCATCTTAGAAAAAAGAAAAAAGATTCTCAAATTCGGTATTTTCCCAGCTGCCCCTCCGTTCCCTTAATTCCCAAACCAAATTAGTGCAAAGTCATGTGTCTCTTTTCCTGGGTTCCTAAGGAAGGCTGGTTAGCTGGTCTCTTCAAAACAAGGGCCGATGTTGACTCATATCCATATTCTCAGCGCCTGGCCCAGGGACGGGCTCCTGAACTGTCCATGCTCAGTCAGTGGTGAAGCAAACAGATTATGGGCTTCACTTCATGCATGAAGGGCCTGAGGCTCCAGAACTGAAGTGTCCAGGGTGCCAACTAGTGAGTTGTGGGGGCAGAGACTGACCCCAGAGCTTGGACTCCAGCACTCAGGGCTCTGGGCATGTCCACACTCTGTCTCCACAAGGTCAGAGGGCAGGGTGTGGTCAAAGTGCAGAGTGCTGGGATGCCAGGGCACAGGGGAGAGGTCAAGGTCAGAGGCAGGGTGCCATTAGAGTGTAGAGTACAGAGATGCCAGGGCCCGGAAAGAGGGCCTGAAACACAAGAACACATGCAGCTTCTGAAGCCAGGTTTCATCTCATTTTTCCCCTCTGTCCCACGTTTCCTGGGATCCACCAACTTTATCTTCCTGGCTCACCTCCCTGCCTCTCCTTCCACACTGATTAGACCTTGATTACCTATAATTACCTGCCTTCCACTACTAAACGTTTTAAAACCAGAACCATGATCTCAAGACCCTCAAATAAAACTAACAGTCCTGGTCTCCTGTTCTGGGTGGGCTGGGCTGCAAGGGCCCTGCTGGCCTGGGGACCAGGGAGGTCTGTGGACAACGCAGGCTGCCTGTGCCATCGGTGACCTTGCTTAGGTTTGGGGCCTTTTCCTTTGAAGCATCAGAACCATGAAGTACATCACTCCAATGTCTCTCTTTCTACTCTCTTGTTTTAAAATTTTATATTACAGTGCAAATCTCACCTCATGTGTAGTACTAACCACACCTAATGGATACAGAATAATCAGACTTCCCAACAGATTGCAACCCCTTTAACATTAATTTCTTAGAGTAAAGAGGAAGGAACTGAGATATGTTAAATCTACTGTCAAGGCACTGTTTAGTTTTATTTTCTGACCTTAATCTTAAAAAAATGATGCCAAAAACCTCTTAAGATAGAACTTAATATTCCTTTGTGACTAAGCACACCAAGGCTGAAAGACACAAGGATGGTGACCAAGGCCAAAAGCAGCAAAAGGCTGTTGAAATCTGATTCCGGAGACACTGATGTTCTCCCTGGCCTATGCCAGGTCTTAAAAATATTTCTAGTTATCTATTTTCATGCCTAGGAACATTTCCTTTACATACATTTCCCATAAGCCATGCATTTGTAAATTTTATTTTAAAAATATTACCCAGCCAATGGTTGAGCATTGACTTATAAACCAAGAGGTCATGATTCAATTTCTGGTCAGGGCACAATTTCTAGCCAGCGTGCAGGAGGCAGCCGATCAATGATTCTCTCTCATCATTGATGTTTTTAACTAGTATCTCTCTTTCCTTCTCCCTTCCTCTCTGAAATAAACAAAAAATATATTTTAAAAAATCAGTCAGGCACGCTTCAAATACAGAACACTCCAGAATAATTGCCACACGTGACCTCAATAAAATTGCAATTTTGGTTTCAGGATCACACAGTGTAGGAAAGAGAGAAAATATAACACTGTAATGGAAACCAGCAGATCAAGATCTTGATTTCAAATCTGCCAAAGACTGGCAGTAAGATCTTGACAAATACCTCACTTCCTTGGACCTCAATTTCCATCCCGGTATGATCAAGATGATCTTGGAGGTGCCTTCCAGCCTAGAAGACATCTCTTCATTTTCACTATCTGTCATTTTAAAGAAGTGATTTTTAGTTAGCTATTCAATGCTCACTTTCACCTTCCTCTTAAAAAAGAAAAACCCGCCGAAATCGGTTTGGCTCAGTGGTAGAGCGTCAGTCTGCGGACTGAAAGGTCCCAGGTTCGATTCTGGTCAAGGGCACGTACCTTGGTTGCGGGCACATTCCTGGTAGGGGGTGTGCAAGAGGCAGCTGATCGATGTTACTAGCTCTCTCTCTATCTCTCTCCCTTCCTCTCTGTAAAAAATCAATAATATATATTAAAAAAAAAAAAAAAAGAAGAAGAAAGAAAACCCTCAGGAACATGTCCGTTGTTACACATTCCCTCTGACATAATTTACTGCTACTGATGTGATTAGAGTCTCTAAGTGAAAATTACTTTTATTTAACTTATTTTCTTTAGAAACAGAGCCTGGTGAAAAACTGTTGCTGCAGATTAAGTGATGAAAAAAATAAATGTGCCTTTGAGTAAAACAACGAAGAGAGCACTGTTGAGATAAAAGCTTACAGCATTAATTTAGGCTCATGTTAGGGGCTAAATTTAGTGTGTCTGCCTCAGTCTCCATCAAGATACAGGCCTCACCGAAACCAGTTTGGCTCCGTGGATAGAGTGTTGACCTGATTCTGATCAAGGGCATGTACCTTGGCTGTGGGCACATACCTAGGGGGTGTGCAAGAGGCAGCTGATCGATGTTTCTCTCTCTCATCAACGTTTCTAGCTCTCTATCCCTCTCTGTAAAAATCAATTTTATATATATATATATATATATATATATATATATATATATATATATATAACAGATACAGGCCTGTAGGCAGCAGTAATAAAATAAAAATAGTATGGCGGTATTATTAATACACCATTTTATAGCTTGTGGGACAATAATTAGGGAGGATTCTCCCACGGTTGAGATGGGTGCAAAACAGAATTGTCTTTAAATTGGGAAGAGTGCGTAGGCTAAGCCCTCTGCGTGTATTTACGGATGCAGTTTCACTCGAAGGCTTCGAATCAGAGACACGCCTGCTGTCATCTCACAGAGACGCTCTTTTGTTTTAGTTTATAACAGAGCAAATCTTGATAGAAACCATTTGAAGTGTAAGAACTGCAGGAGGAAAATTGAATATATGTCCTCTGGGACAATTCGTGCCTACTGGTTTAACCTCCACAGTGGATGAGTGGCTGCTTATCTACTATGTATCTAGATGCAGAGGAAGATTGTCATCAAGTTTTCTGCAGGTGATTTCTTCTTTTATTTTTTTAAATCGGTTTTCTTGATTTTATAGAGAGAGGAAGGGAGAGGGAGAGAGAAACATCGATGAGATCGGCTGCCTCCTACATGTCCCCTACCAGGCACCCAGTCTGTAACCCGGCATGTGCCCTGACCAAGAATTGAACCCCAGAACTCTAGGTGCATAGGATGATGCCCAACCCACTGAGCCAAATGACCAGGGTGACTGTTTCTTTCTTTTAACGAAAAGGAGTATTGATACATGAGTGCCATATCTTAATGAAATGTCAGTTTGTTTTGCTTTGTTTTAGTTTTCCTGTAGATGCTTCCCCCTCTCACAAAAACAATTGCCATGCCAGGGATCTTGAAAAGTTTAAAAGCGTGGCTGCTGCTGTGTGACTGCTCCCTCCCGCACAGGCCGAATCAGGATTCTCAGGCAGCAGGCCTTGACTGCCTAGAACAATGGTGCTAGATTGTGCAGATTGCGTGTGGGGAGGAAAACACTCATGAAAATGAGCTCCTTGGAGTGATTGTCAGCATTTCTGAGTTTGATTTTCATTTTACTTCAGAGTCATTTTTTTTACTTCCTGCTAGGAAGCTTTCCGGTATGGAAGTCAGTAACAACATTGCATTTAATTTCTTGCTTCTCGGGAATATGCTTATTTGTTAATCTTAATCAAGTTGAAAAGAATCAATTGCTTCTAAATGAAGTGGTAAATATTACTGATGCAGAAAAGAACGCATCTTCTAAAACCCATGGGAAATGAGGGATGGAGAGAATATATCTGAGTTTGTGATCATGTAAGGCACTGACTTTGGTC
This sequence comes from Pipistrellus hanaki, assembly GCF_964339955.1. Classification (NCBI taxonomy): domain Eukaryota; kingdom Metazoa; phylum Chordata; class Mammalia; order Chiroptera; family Vespertilionidae; genus Pipistrellus; species Pipistrellus hanaki. The sequence continues at coordinate 5,152,389 of NC_140505.1, forward strand.
TTGGCATATTTTCTTAGTTAAAATAGACACTCTGTTTTGGGTCTCACTTCCCTGCTACTTTTATGTGTTTGCTCTCTGACAGAGTACTTGCGGAGAAGCCTAGAAATCTTGATGAAATATTTAATGCATCAAAATATATTTTTCCCCCTGTACCTTCATTCTTGTTGACCTATTTATACTGCTTTGCTATAAGAAGATGAACTATTTTTGGTCACCAGAGATATTTTAAGAAAGAAAAATCCCTTAATAGGAACAATCGCTATTACTTTATCAGCCTGTTGTCCTGGAGGTCACCCAAGAATCAAACAAGGGTGTATGTTAGGGGTGTCGAACTCAATCAGAGAAGGGGCCAAAATCTAAAATCCAGCCTAAATCGCGGGCCGAATGGTTTACTGAACAGTCATAAACTGACAATGTCATAAACTGACAGCGGAGTGCAATGATGACAGCGTGGTGCGGGCCACATTGCAAGGCCTGGCGGGCTGGATTTGGCCCGCGGGCCTTGTGTTTGACACATGTGGTGTATGTGCTTGCCCTCTGCGGAGGACATTGATTCCCTGATCAGTTTGGACAACATTTGATTTTGAACTGCGTATTTATTTTTTTGAAGAGGGAGCAACACATGTTCAATTTCCGCTTTTCGCACTTGACACGTGGCAACAGAAAACAGGACATCTTTTGTTTTTCATTCCACCTTTGCTACTGGGGTGAACCGGGGGCCATCCTATTTAATTGGCTCCCGGCAGTTCGTTAGCCCAGGCAGCATCCTAAGTCTCAGGGAGGCATCTGTGGGAGCTAATCTCGCGGGCACTTAGCCTTCCCCTTGACCTTGTTAGAGGTAAAGGAGGTCAGACGTGGGTTCAGCAAAGGCCCTCCCTCGCCACAGCGCCTGGCAGGCCAGAGTAATGGGTGGGTGTCACTTTTCATTAATCACACCTCTTTCCTTTGCACCCACTACCAGCAGAGACAGATAATTGTGACTAAATGCAATTCGCAACACTCCGCTCACTGGCTGAAGGGCCAGAAATAGGCAAACAGACAAAAAACGCTGTTTAGCTTGCAGGCCACACGTGTCTGCCGTGGAGGGGCGGCATGCATAAACATAGATTTCGCCACGAGCTGACTTGTCTAAGGCTTTCACTGTTTCCAGAATACCCCGTGGTCAGGCGAATAGCCACGGGCCAGCGCTTTTCCCTGCATGGCCGGGTTACCTCCTATTTAAATTGCCTTCCCTGAAATAAATCCATGTCCCTCATGTTAGGCTGCTGTGAGATGGCCACAGGTGAGAATCGGTGCACTGAATAAAATGTTTACCTTTATGGCGGGAGACTCCTAGGGGCAGTTTGTTGATTTTGAATAAATATTTCATTAAGTCCAGTTGCTGCACGTAATTTGGAAGCTGAAGATTTATTTAAATCGATGTTGGCTTCCAGCTTTCTGTAATAGATGGGCATTTGTGCACAATGCACAGAACTTTTTCTTCCTGGGGCCTCCCAAGTTTGAACCCCTCCAGAGTGGTGGGTAGGATTTTTATGTGGGCTGGTGGGCATGGCAGGTGCCGGCCTGTGGTTCTACCAGTGGGACCACTATGGGAAACAGCCCCGGTCTGTGGGGTCTGCTCAGATCAGCGGTCCTAAGTCAAGAACACATGTGTACAGCACACCCTACATCTATGCTCTGGAAATGTTGCCGCACACGTGACAAAATAGCACGGCCTTGCTCTCCCAGTCCTGTGTACAAGCTCTGACTGAACAACACATACTCAGCTCTGAAGACAGACATGGAAGAAGCAGGAAGCAGAACAATGTCATTGTCTTCTGTCCCTTCTGGCAGCCAACAGATCTTAGTCACTGAGATCCAAGGCCTGTTCTAATCTGCATGAGCACCTTACTTGATATTGACATCCTAGCTAATAAAAGAGTAATATGCAAATTGGCCATCACTCCAATACACAAGATGGCTGCCCCCATGTGGTCAAAGGTGGCTGACCCCATGTGGACACAAGATGGCCACTACAAAATGGCCAGCAGGTGATGGCAGGTGGGAGGAACCAGGCCTGCAAGGGAGGGCAGTTGTGGGTGATCAGATCAGGGCAGTTGGGAGGGATCAGGCATGCAAGGGAGGGAAGTTAGGGGCAAACGGGCTGTCAGGGGAGCAGTTAGGCATCAATCACGCTGTCAGGGGAGTGGTTAGGGGGTGACCAGGCTGGCAGGCAGAAGCGGTTAGGGGCAATCAGGAAGACAGGCAGGTGAGCAGTTGGGAGCCAGCAGTCCTGGATTGTGAGAGGGGTGTCCCAAATTGGAGAAGGTGCAGGCTGGGCTGAGGGACACATCTCCCCCATGCACCAGTTTCGTGCACCGGGCCTCTAGTACATCTATAAAATTGAAGGACTCCACGCTATGCACTCACTCCAAAGTGGATTTCTGAGAGAAGATGAATTATTATTGGAAAGATAGGAAAGGACAAGCAGAGGAAAAGGAAAGGAAAACCTATTCTTCATCCCAACTTCTCAGTATTTAATAAGTGGATAATGTGTTTGTCAAACAAAACCATGATAGTAGAGGGGAAAGGGTTCTATTTTGTTAGAATAGAAAGTAATTTATTTAAATATTTCAGTTTCCTATATAGTTATTTTGCAAATAGCTTATTGATTCTGAAAAATTAATTCCACAAGGTATATTAAAGTAAAAAAGATAAAGCTCAACCAGCAAATAATAATGTATAATATAAACTTATAAAAACTACATTATACTCACTGGCAAAATGAATTACAGAGTCCTCACTGCAAAAATAGATGTAGTAGTCTATTTTTTATGGATCTCAGGTTCAATCATGTGTTCACATTTTTTATTATTATGACTTCTGTGAGTATTACTCTTTATCAGACTCAGTTTTAGACATGGGTTTCGTTAGAGCACTCAGCACCTAATGAAACTAACACTGTATATGCTTATACATGTGAACCATCCCTAACAAATAGGGGGGAAAAATAGCTAGCCCTTTTTAAATGCTAACTGTATCCTAACCACTCTACACACATTAACTGATTTAACCCTCGCTACAGTAGATGAGGAAGGAGATACCATCCCTGTCATTTCACAAACCAGGAAATAAAGGTGCAGAAGGCTGCAGTGCCTTAACCAGGTCCCAGAGTGAGCCCTGGAGCTGCATTCAAACTGACCAGAGTTATCAGCCAGAGTGTGCACACCTAGTCATTAAATGATGCCACCCCAAGGGCGTGCCCACAGAGCACGTTGACACATCACAGACCAGCCAATCTCACTCAGTTTGAGATGTAGCAGTTGTACATATCATAGATGGCACTCTATCCTTCGAGAGCCTCTGTTCTCTGCTAAGTGCTCGGGGATTTGAATAATTCACCCTCAGGCTTTCTCCCTCGAAGTGTAAGATACTACTTCTAATATACATAAAGTAGGATTGCCTGGTTTTAACATAAATGGATGCATACAGATCTGAGAGGGGAAATAGCTAAGACCCAGTAACTGGGTGATAGATTTTGCCTTTAACAAGGTGTGATGTTGATGCATTAAAACTTCTCTCCCTCTTCCCGCTCTGGCTTCTCTCTCCCCGACTCAGGCATCCTATGGGGTCACTCTGTCTGCTTCCTGCTCCCACCGCACAGCAAGGTGCACAGGCTTCTTGAGCTTCTCTCTCCTCCGCCAGCTGAGCCGCTAATTCCATGTTTCACGCAGGGAGTAGGTGGAGCAGGTCTGTCTGCCCAGCTCAGCTCCTCTTCCCTTTCCTCCTGACAGCCAGGACTTACCTTCCTTTCTTCCTAATAGACAGCATTCTTTGGGAAGGGGTTTTCTTCCCTAAGTAAGTACAAAGCAAAGCAGCAGAGTTTCCTTCAAGCTTATGAAATTGCTGTTCACCCTCCGAAAATGACCCCGTGGCTCAATGACCGCTTGGGTGTGAATGGGACCGAACACTCAGACAGGCAGGAGGCCCTGTCTCAGGTGCTCGTGCGGCACTGGGGTGCCGCGTGCAGACAGCAGGGCAGCGTCATAGGGCAGCGTGTCCCTGGCCTCGCTGGGAGCACCGTCTTCTGTGGGAAGTATTGGGATGCTTAAGACTTATTTTTCCCCTTTTTTAGCTTAAGTTTGTACATGCCTATTTAACAGCCATATCACCCCCCCCCCCCCCCCATGTCACCCACGAGGAATCAGGTGGGAGAGGCTGAAGGGCGTAGGCCCATTCACAGAGAGGAGCCACCTGGGCACCTAACCTCACGCTATTCTGTACTGTTTGTGTTCAATAAAAATGTAAGTCACTATAGTAGTTCGCTAGGGCTTGCATAACAAGTGTCAGCAAAGCAGGGGCGTAAGCAGTAGAAACGTATTTCCCCCCGTTTTGGAGGCTGAAGGTTCCAGACTGAGCTGTTGGCAGGGCTGGTTCATCCCGAGGTCTGTGGGGGAGGCTCTGTTCTTGGCTTGCAGGGGGCCACATCCTTCTGCGTCTTTGCTCTGTCCAGGTGTGTGTTCTTACAATGACCCGGTCATATGGGTTACAGTCCACCCTGTCAGCTTACTTCCCTCTATAATAAACTCCAAATACAGTCTATTCTGAGGTACTAGGGTTAGGATTTTAGGTCTGAATGGGGAAGGAGCACAACTCAGCCCAAACCACTCACCTTCCTAAAGTGTTCTGGCCCAGCTGGCATGGCTCAGTGGTTCAGCATCAATCTATGAACCAGGAGGGGTACATGCCCAGGTTGCAGGCTCAATCCCCAGTAGGAAGCAACCAATCAATGATTCTCTGTCATCATTGATGTGTCTATCTCTCTCTTCCTCTCTGAAATCAATACAAATATATTTTTAAAAAATAAAATAAATTATTCCTAAGGTTGGTTGTGAGAGAAGTGACACAGAACAGTTCCACCTTTCAGCAAAATTAAGAACAAGGTAGATATAGGAAATAGGCAATCATCAGATTAGAATTCTGTCCCAGGAATGGATGGCATATCCTAGATAAGCATTCCCTATTGAAATAGAATGCACATTGGAGTGTGTTAACAATGGTTTCTATTTTAAGGGTGATAAACAATAATTTAGTTTGCATTGCTTAGCCTCACTGCACTGAAAAAAAAACAGGGAAGTATCTTCTCTTATTACTGGAAGTCTGGAGACAGCATTGATGAGACTTAAGGTCTAAGAAGTAATAGGGGGATAAACGACTAAGCCAAGGTTTCTGACTTGGTTTTCAATAACCTGAGGCTGTCTTGAGTGCCCCGATATTTCCTAGGGTCTTCTCCCACCTCTGTCTCTCTCCTAGGCTGCTGACTGCCAGAAGCTGAGTGTCAGCAGATTTGGCTTTTGAGGTGGAGGTTGCCTGGCCCCTTGTCCCGGAAGCTTCCAGATAAGGATGTTCAGTGGGTTTTACTGCTTGACCTCCCACAAGTGGGAATTTGATTGAAGTGGGAGATGGCAGCCCATGGCATTACATTCACCAAGACACCGAGTGGGTGGGCGGTTAGGGGATAGGAAAAGGGAACCTCTTTCTTTCAACCTTTCTAGCTGGCAGCGTTGTTGGAGGCAAAAGGCAAAAGTGAATTACTTACAGAAGCAACGACATGGGGTAAATTTTTAAAACAAAGCAAAATAGATTCAGTATAATTGCTTGGCAAGCAGAGGGCCACTTTATAGTTTCTGTTTTATAAGTTTGGATAGTTATTTGCTGTTGGATTCATTGTTCTTCCTGTATTTAAAATAATCTGGAATTCCAAAGGCAAACAGGAGCTCAACAGGTTAATGGAGCAGAAAAACCCTACCATTGGAGACTAGTCTGAAATTTAGAGACATAATAAAGACTACACCAGTGCAATGAATCTGGAGTTCTTGGCAAAGTTATCATCCCTTTGTCAATTTTGATTTTCTTAGCTATAAGTGGGCTTTTGAGAAATCTATGGCTAAATGTCTAAGAGGCGTATGATTTTTTTGCATATGATCCTATATGCATTATTAATTTTTTGATATAGAAAGTCCATAAATGTTCCCAGTTATTAAAGGTGTCAGGAACTGAAATGTCTAAGAAATAGCTGGACCACATGACCTCAACAAACATCCAAAATTACATTGCTATACAGCTTACTTGTTTTGAGCCCTTCTCTGTTACTAAGGATTTATCAGTCTCAATGTCATTACATACAAATCCAAAGTTAGCATTTATAATTTGGTCCAGGGCCTCATGGATTTTAAGAGACCCAATAGTTGGTTCATAAAAGGATAATGAAATATAAATTATAAAAAAAATATGGACTATAGCAGAAGTGGGCAAATATATAACAGTTTTGAGTCATTTCTGCCTGTGACAAACGATTCATTAGCAGTATGTGTTCCCATTGCTGTTTCTAGGGCTATTTGAAATTCCCCACATGCTGGCTGTGTTTTCACTTTCCTTCTCATTCAGACAGTGCAAGAGTGTGAGTGAAAAAGTGACATTATTGTGGTGATTCATGTTAACCAGACTTCTTGTGATGACCAATTCATAATATATACAAATATAGAAACTTTATATTGTACACTTGAAACTAATGTTATATGTCAATCAGATAAGTTGTATGTATATTTGCATAACCCATGGACACAGACAATAGGGTAGTGAAGGCCTAGGATGTGGGAAGGAGGGGCTAGAAGGGAGGAAAAGGGGGGAAAGGTGGGACATATGTAATACTTTCAACAATAAAGATTTTTTTAATTTAAATAAGAAAAAGAGGACATAGCTTATAGTAATATTGCCAGTTTAAATATAGAATGACATTGTTTTTTTGTTTTGTTTTGTTTGTTTTTTTTTGTTTTTGTTTTGGTTTTGGTTTTTTTTATAGAGGAAGGGAAAGGGATAGAGAGCTAGAAACATCGATGAGAGAGAAACATCGACCAGGTGCCTCTTGCACACCCCCTATCGGGGATGTGCCCGCAACCAACGTGTATGCCCCTGACCGGAATCGAACCTGGGACCTCTCAGTCTGCAGACTGACGCTCTACCACTGAGCCAAACTGGTTTTGGCATAGAATGACATTGTTTTAACCTAGTTTTATTTTATATTTGTATCTCTTTTTAAATGAAAGTCTACATTCCTAATGACATTAACTTTTTTGTATGACTTAATTATATCCTAGTAGTATACAATCAAATTACTGGGTTTGAAATAACTAAAATTAATTCTGTTTTATTAGGCCTCTGATTTAACATATAGGTTCTTTTGGTATTTTGTGTTTTTAAAATTTTTGTATACATGTGTTGTGATTCCAAATTTAAGCCTACAACTCAAAGCCTATTCAGAGTCGTATTTCTGGGCATGTCCCATCAACCTTGATTCTTTCCTCATTCCTGGGTAACTATTTTATATAGTTTTATGGTATCTTATTTAATATTCTGTCTTTTAAAAACATAGAATGTGTGTGTGTGTGTGTGTGTGTGTGTGTGTGTGTGGTATAAGTATGTATATGTGTGTGTCTATATTATACAAGATGGGGCAAAAGCAGGTTTACAGTTGTATGGAAAATAGCGGTACACTAATTAATGAGACAAGAATAAACTGTGTTCCGCACACTCACAGCTGGAATCCTACTTTTGCCAACCCTGCAGTCTTTCTCTTTGTGCGATCCTCAGTAGTGTGCTGTGTAGTGACAGCCTTCCATTTCTGCTGCGATTGAAGGAATCACGTGGGGCTTGTTAAAGCCCAGAGCGTGGGGTCTCGCGGGGTTAGGACGGTGCCCCATTACCCTCATTCCTAATGAGCTCCCAGGCCATGGGGATGCTGCTGCTGCCACGCCTGCTCTGGGGACCACACCTGAGAGCCAGTGCCCTACAGAGTATTCTCTTCACCTTCCCGCTGACCATTGTGTGCTGTGGGTCACTCCACAACAGAGAGGGGGCTTCTGGGATTGTTTGCAGCTGCAGAGCACTCCACTTTGGGGAAGTCCACAGATCATCCCACCCCTGCCCTACTGTGTGCACCTGAGCTGTTGCCACTCTTTCAGCATGACAAGCGTGCTCTGTGAATGGCGCTTGCATGCTTATTTTAATAGTTTTCAATGTGACACCATTGGGATAGGTTCCTAGAAACTTGGATAGTGACATAGGGTGAATGCATATGTTAAATATTAAAATTCTTATTAGCTGGGAATTCAGGATATTCTATCTATGATACACATTTTTGAAAAAATAATCCCATGACTCTTCAATCTATAATGACTTCATTTTAAATTTTAAGTTTATGGGATCCTATTCCGAATCGCAGAGCTGATCCCTTTTCCATGCTTTCCATGGAGAATACTTAAGACACTGACATGAAATTTAAAAATACTTTAAAAGCAGCAATTTGGAAATATTTTTAAACAACATTTAAAAATATTTCCAAATTGGATATCTTAAAATACATTTTTAAAGTTTAGAGTAATTTATATTAACAATAAGAAGACAATTTAGTCATTGAAACATAAGATTTAAATTTTCTATTTTTGAATTCCAAATGTTGACCTTGACCAATTAAAATATCTAATATATTTAAGGCTCAGTTTCTTTGTCTGCAAAACAGAGGTGGAAAAAAATGCTGCCTGATTCCTGGGATTTTCCATTTTTTACATCAAAATAAGTTAATGCATATAAAGAATTGAGCTTATCACTTTTCAATCTTAAAAGAACAATGTCATCTATTTTAAATGAATATTTTATAATGCCCCCTTTCCTCTCAGGGAAATAACTCATACTTAATATATTCTAACTACATACATAATATTTAAACGTGTGTAATTCCTTTAAAGGCTTAAACAAAAGGAAAGTAATTTATGACAAATTAATATGTATTCAATATGTAGAAGGTCATGCATGACGAATCTAAAAGACATATAAAGTAATCCGAGGCTGCATTTATGTCATTTTGAATATGGCAAATGCAATAGTATAAATTCAGAGGTGCTGAATTTTCAGCTTTAATACCAAGAGTAACAATGTTATCAGTGATACTATTTTCTAAAAAGGTATACAACTTTTGAAAGTTTTATCAAAGTACAGTGGTCTTTCCTTGATTTACATAGCAGTCGTATTCCTAGAAGAGTTGGTGCATATTAAAATAGTGTCAGCAAATCTTCTGTTTTTATGTAAGGTTTTAGTCTGCGTCAATTAGGCTGAGGTGTTATGAAATGATGTCTCATCTATGAGAAGACCAATCACATTCTTCCTTGTGCAGGGTTGACCCAAGACTTCTTGTACCATTGGCATCCTTTGTCTCAATACCAATCATTAGGATAACCAAAACTGAACCCAGAAATTTCCAAAATACCCCAAATTGGGCAGTACCAAACTAATCAATGGCATTAGCTTGTCCCAATGCCTGGTAAGTGCTTAGTAGATAATAGCCATATGATGATAATTATTTTAATTAATACTCTTGAAGATAATAATAATAGAGTAATATTTACTCCTCATGTTGATGACCTTGCTTCCATTTCACTGTTCATCAGTCATATGGTCATAACCACTGATGAAAATAACTAATGTCTCTATAGGTACTTCATCGGGTGGTTTTATGTAAAGGTTCAGTTTATGTTTCAAGCTTGAGGAGATTCTATTACTATTCATATGAAATAAATTAATAAAACATGAAATAAAAGGAAGAAAGCCTCCATGGTCAGATTAAGATTCACTCTGACTTTTTAAAATATATATTTTTTATTGATTTTATAGAGGAAGGGAGAAGGAGAGAGAGGTAGAAACATTAATGATAAGAAAGAACCATTGATCAGGTGCCTCCTGCATGCCCCACAGTGGGGATCTAGCACACAACCCTGGCATGTGCCCTTGACTGGAATCAAACCCGGGACCCTTCAGTCCACAGGTCAATGCTCTATGCACTGAGCCAAACAAGCGAGGGCCACTCTGGCTTTAAACGCAGTATTGCAGAGTGGCCCAGAGCCTACACCAGAGCCAGCTTTAGAAGTTATGTTAGCTGATTTGGGATATAAATATTTCCTAGTAGCTACATTGAAGAACTAAAATGAAATGTGTGAAATTAGCTGTAATATATATTTTGTTTAACCTTTGTATGTCCAAAAATTACCATGTCGGCAAAAATTACACCTACTAAATATATGACCTTGGACCATTTATTTAAAACCTCTATGTGCCTGTTTCATTATCTATAATACATTAGTCACAAAAGCAGAATCTAGCCAGAAGGATGTGTGGGAATGAAATGCATTAACATATATTTAACATATATAAAGAACTTAACTGACATACAGTTCTCAATAAAGGCTCATTCTGTTCTATAGGCTTAGCTTATCTATTCAGAGTTTATCAGATAGTATCCAGGCAATATCAAGAGCTGGGGTAGAAATAATACAGACTCATCAGATGATACCATAACACATGAGGTCTCCTTTCTCCAACTACCTTCCCCCCCCCACCCCCCAAACAAAACCGGTTTCTGGTGGTCTTTCTTTCGGCGTGCGTCATCATGAGCAGGTATTCTTGCCGGATAAACAGAAGCAGGGAGCGCGCTGGTCTTGTAGCCACTCCTGATCCTGTGTCTTAGAGCTCTGATTATATTTTGATCCTTTACCGCATACTGCGAGCTGAGGGATGTGGATTGGAACCTGGAGGTTGCCTGCTGACTTCTAAGTAAACAGGATGCATGCAGGTAAGATCATTGGCATAATTATGTCCTGGCAGGGCTCCTTGCTGAGTCCCACATGAGAGGCATGTAAATGACCCTCCCTTGAATGTGGATAGACAACTGTCCGCAGGTCACCCTGGGGTAGCGCTGTCTTCTTTCCTTGCTCCTGGCCAGCTTTTTCATGTCCGGAGAAAATTGCAGGAGATACTCACGGGGTGCGAAATGTTCCAGGAGCGACTTTTCTTTTGTTTTTAATGTTCTTTTAGTCTCCACATGACATTCTATTTTCAGCCTGATGGTGCCATTTCTTATTTTTCCGTGGTGGTGATGGGCCCTGTAAGTAAACCCATCGTGCAGATAATAGTCTCTTAAAAGTTTCTCTGTGCAAATTGAAAGAGTACATGATAGGCCCTGCCTGTCCCGAGGTCTTGAGGCCAACCCAAGACGGTGTGTAAATATGACACAGGCAGAAGTGATAGCGATGGTTCCTGTCAGCCTGTCTGCGGTGGTTAGAGAGTCACGGTGGGGAACAGCACAGTAACCCAGAAATGTCCCGATTCCTCTGGCCGCTGTGACTGTGATAAATCTATTGTGAACTTTGCAGAGAGGTATTGTTTGCACCTGGTATGTCTCTGTCTGGAAGGTGGCCATGTGCATTCATCCCTTCTGCCTGAGCATGACACTGGTCTGCGAAAAGTCCAATGAAACCCTGTGTGGGGAAGGACTGGAGATGCTATATTTGAATAAGCTCAATTAACTACTGGCTACACTGCACCAGGTGAGATATGCCTAGTGCAAGATTGCATGTTTAAAAATCCAAGAGGTGTTTTCTTGTTTCACTAGAATAACTCTTTGGGATGCTAGTCTATTGCAAGATAGGTCAGATAACTTGCTGCTGAGAAAACTGAGTCTGTGCATTCTGCGTTGAATTATGTTGTTTCTTAATACAGGAACTAAAAGGAAATAATTACCATAAATGCTGGCCAAGTGTTATCTTCAACTAAGCATTTCTTCATGGATGTTTGAAAGAGATTGGTGTGGAGTGTAAGAGCATGGAAGGATTCGGACATGGAAAACTATCAATTTGTAAAATATTTGTCGTTGAAAGCATTACATATGCTCCTTCTTTCCCTCATTGACCCCTTCTAGCTGGTACCCACTCCTCCCCACCTCAGGCCTTCACACACTATTGTCTGTATCCATGGGTCATGCATATATGCATACAAGTTCTTTGGTTGAATATTAATCTTTTAGGAGAAACCTTTGAAGATGTCTGTGATCTGTGATAATTGAGTTTGGTATCCTTATTCCTAGCATGAAAACTCTACACCTGTTTGCCTTCAGTCCACACACCATGCATTATTGCCTTCTCTGAATATTCTTTGATTTCTCATTTCAAAATGGCCTCTTTGAGCACATACTCATTCTACCCAATTTTTACATGTTCTTCAAGGTTCAGTTTGAGTCTCATCTCACCCATCATGTCTTCCTAAACTCCCAGAGTTCTTTATCTTTCTACAGTGTTTCATATATAATAGTAATTCAATGAGCATCTATGTGTGCCCAAAGTCATGTAGGTAGTAAGGAGTAAAGTCAGGATTTGAATTCAGACTGAATCTAAAGTTTACCTGGACTTGGTCCTCAATGGAAATGGAATCCATAAATAGGAGATGGTACTCAGTTATTCCAGAATTTCCAGACTACATTGGGCCAGCATTTCCTCTGTGATCACACTTATGTTTTTTTGTTTTGTTGCATTCAGTGATAATGAAATGCTCCTAGCTACCCACTGGACGTGCCAGAAGGCATGGTTTGTGTCTGCTTTTCATCTTTGTATATTTAACATTAGGAAATTGCAGCCCTCAGCTAAGTGTTCAATAAAAGTCTGGTGCAATATACACTTCTTGTGAAATGGGAATTTTTTCTCCTTTATTTCATGTAACTGAATTTATACTAATATAATAAAATTTATACTAATATATATATATATATATATATATATATATATATATATATATATATATATATATATATTAGTATAAATTAGGCATCTGAATTCTCTTGGAAAAAGAACAGGCTCAAACCAAAACCAAATAAAAAGTCCAAAGCCACACTGAAAAGAGTCAGACTCTAATTTTTCCCAAGTATTAGAAGATAACCCACAATTTTAAGCAAAGGTCTGCATAATAAGTTCAACTTAGAATGTAAATGATGCCTTAATGCTCATTAAGATGAAGTCTGAAATAAGGAAAGTAGTGACTCTGTAAGTTACTTTAGGTTTCTTTGCTGATTCACAAGCACCTCTTTTGATCAATATTTGGTATTCAATTTCACAAATATTTATTAATTCCCTCTGCATACATTATATTATTTGTTTATATTCATGTAGTGCCTTTATTGTGTAACATTCCCAAAAGACTTTGATCTATGAATATGCTGAATGAATACTTTCTAATAACAGCTCTTTATAAATGTAGGTAGTATATGTATTTTTTTCATATAGCTATAAATTAAAATAGTTAAGTATTGAGTAACAAATACATTTAAATCTGTATTTCATTATTTTTATCTCCTCTTCTCAAATAGAATGTTATTCACTGGAGAAAACACAATGACAAAGAACAGCTTTCATGGTATAATAACTCTGACTTTGAAATAAGGGTGAACATACAAACCAGTGGATTAGAATTCTGTGTTAGTTTGCTATATTCTGCCCATTAATATTCTAAGCCTAGAGTATCACATTCTCCTAAGATATTTGATGTCATTTTTTATTTCCTGCATTCCTTAATGTTATTTTGATGTGTACAGTACTGTAGCCTAATTGTACATGAAATTACATGCTGCATTTCAGTATTTTCCTTATCCATTTATTAAAAGCATTAATATAGGATATCAATGTTCTAAAATTATTAATTAGCTTAAAGTTTTTTTCATTCAAAAATTATATATTTATTTTATAGTTTTTAAATAAAATATAATTAGGTGTCATGTGTACATTTAAAACTAGACCTCTGAAATACTTGGACTGATTTTTTTAAAAAACAAAGTTCAAGAATTCTTACATCTGACAACAGTCTTTTGAATATGCTCAGTGGGAAGAAGTCTTTGCCTTTGAGAGCATATTTGAATTTTTTTGAAATAACCAAAAATTATTCAATGTCAAATCTGTTCAATAATTTTGGTAATCACAGTAGACAATACATTTTTTGGAGGGGAAAAAGGAGAGAATTTGAATCATAAAGATAAATTTCACAGGAGTCTCAGACACTAACTCTGAAGGAAACCTCTGCAGGGGACGTCTCATGAGGGTTATCTCACTGACAGGAAGATTCCACTGGGTTGCCTTGAGGAGGTAAATACATCTCTAAAAGGGTGTCTGTTGGAAGGACATAGGCAAAGCACCTGCTCCAGGCTAGGGTGAAGGAAGGGGAGGTCAGGAAAGACTTCTCTGATGAAGTAGGTCTTGAAGTTACACAGATGAATAGCAGTTACATAATGCATTAGGGTTCAAAAAAAAAAAAAAGATTTTTCCAAAAGGTTAGAGCATTATGTACAAAAGCAAAGCGGACAGACACTATATAGAATGTATTTCTTTAAGACAAGTATAACTTTAACAGAAGATGCTATTAGAGAAAGAAGAAACATCAAGGTGGAAAAAGAATAGTGAATTCCCTGGCATGAAGTTTAGACCTTATCCCAAAGGTTAGATGTCTTGATTAACTTTTTTCTCTTTTTCTTTTTAAAAATTTAGTGTAATTTAATTTTTTCCATCCCCACTTTTCCTCCCTGCACCCCCTTTCACTTTCACATTACCCCCACCATCCCCTGCTCCATATAGGCATCTGACATGGTCAAGTTTACATCAATCTGTCAGTCCTATAGAAATAGATTGAATAGGCAACTGAACCCAAGAGGTCATTGTTCTATTCCCTGTCAAGTGATAGGTTCAATTTCCAGTAGGGGGCAGGCGGGAGCCAGTCAGTCAATGATTCTTTTTCATCATTGATGTTTCTATTCCTCTGAAATCAATAAAAGCATGTTTGTTTTTTTGTTTTGTTTTTTAAATAGATTGGATAGAAGAATATATTGGGAGGGGCAGTGTTGGGGCAGTAATAAAGTAATGAGGTATTATTGAGGGAGGGATGGAGAAAAAGAAGCAACTGAAAACATGTAAGAAGGTAGAATCATTAGACCTGGTGGCTACTATGGGTTAGTGATAAGGAAAAGTTACAAAGAAGTGTAAGCCTTGAGCCTCTCATTTTAAAGGACTACAAGATAGATGGTATGGATGCCACTGAGTTAAAAGACACCCAGCAGGAAAAATAAGACTTTTTTTTTCATTTAATAACTGATTAAGTTTGGGATGCATTAAATTGGTAGTACCTATGGCCCATGTAAGTGAAATTGTTACTAAGGCTGATCAGTGTTTGGTCTGGAGATCTGGGGAGCCATCTGAGAGGATGTTTACAGTTGGAGTCAGTAATAGACACTGAATGAAGCTGTTCAGTAAATGTGATCCCTGAATTCATGAGTTTGTAAAATGAGATAAAAAGAAGGCCATGGAAACCTCAGATTCTCAGGCTACTCTGGAGATATTCAGAGGACTTAACCAAAAATTAAAAAAAAAAAAAAAAGAAAGAAAGAAAAAATAACTAGAGGGCGTCATAGAATCCAGGAGAAATGGGTGTTTAATGGAGGAGGAAGTACCCAAAGGTATCAGAAGCCTCAATTGGTATATGCTAAGTAGGAAGTAATTAATAAATACTGGCTCGATAAAATTTCTGGGAACAAAATTGTGATGCTAGTGTACATACATCCTTTCATTTCCTGCCTTCATTCTTTATATTTAATTTTGATAGTTCTTTCCTTTTTTCTTAAATATTCCTAAAGAATGTAATTTTCAATGCTGCAGAGTATTCAGAACACACTCTAGGGAAGTCTTGGGTAGATAAACACAGGGCTCCCCATGTGTAGGGCCTTTGGAATGTCCCCAATGGGCTGGGCTAGATGGACTTTGGGAATGCTATCAGGTGAGGGGGTTTCTTAGTATTTTTTGTTCCTGAGATCACTCTGACCAACCTTCTCTCTTTTATTACAACTGCTTACTGCCTTGGCAAAATGTGTATATTCAACCAACCCGATAGCAGGGGAAAATGTTATCTGCTAAATAGGTCTTCAGGGAGGTAAAGTGGAATAACACTAGTTTTTTCCCACTGAGTGGAAGTATCAGAGGGTTTTATATGTAATGAGTGTTTCCTGTTCCAGGCCCCACCAAGTGTGTTGTACATGGGATTTTACATCTACTCTTCGTATGAATCCCATATGTATGTACAGTTATCTCTGACCTCCAGAATGTAGAAACTGTGGCTCAGAGAAGTTTAATAACTTACATACACTCACATGGCCACGTAATATTGCTACTGGATGTCAAATTTATGTTATTTCAGTTTCCCAGGTATAAGAAAATTTTTTCAGATAAATTAATTTGATGACTTTATCATATAATATATCTAACTCACATAATCTATTTAACATCAGGAATTTTTTTTAGCCTTAGAGGAAGGCAGCATTTAGAATATTCAGAAAAGACAATATTCATCATAATTTGTTACATTTATTAAGTCATATTTAATAGATTATGTAAAAATAACAGCAATTGAAAACATAAAAACTATTGGTGTGCTACTCAGCTTATTTGAGACTTGTCTTTCTAGTTTCCAAACTTTTAAGTATTAAGGGTAAGTTAAAATTATATATATATATATATATATATATATATATATATATATATATATATAATTTTATATATCCATGCTCTAATTAAACTGGAACTTGCCTAATGAGGATCAACTGAAAACTCAGAGGTCTGAGACCTAATGTTAACTTTAAAATCAATAAAAAATCTACTATGCCTTAATTTGGTACGGGACACATGGTTAGATTATATGAAGCCTCGTACAGAAGATACCCCCTGAGTAAATATCAGACATACTTTTTAGAATTTCTTATAGATTTTCCCACCAAATTCAGTTCAGTCTGATCTTTAATTCAATTCAGTATTTATTGAATGCCTACTCTATGCAAGATATTATATGGTTTTAATTTAATGTGTTTAATTCAATTCTTTGGTCAGATGACTTAGTTTTCCAAGGATAGTTGATTAAAAGAAACTATATGCCCAGTTCTCTTAACTGGGCAGATATATACAAAGTGAAATAAAATATACCTACTCTAGCCCACCATTATATACAGCAACAAAGTAGGTATGAGATCGATGAACACCATTAGGAGTAAACTTTGGCTGGAAAATGATTGTTCCAGTGGCCTTACCTCCCGGACAGCAGAATGAGCTCTGTGGTTTCAGGGGGCATAGGAGATTAACAGGATGTAGAAAGACTGTATTTTATTTCTATTTCAGTCTTTAACTTGCATAAAAGCTTTAAAGGCAGACGGAATCTAAAATTAAATGGGAAAGGAAAAAGAATATGAGTCCAAGAAAAAGAATCCCTGCATGTATTTTACTCATTGGACCCAAAATCACTTTCCAGGTTTCCCTCAATTCCTCTTTCAACTTGCTTTCATTCTAGTCGGAGGTAGGAAACCCTACAAGGATGGTGATTGGCTTGGCGGCCCTGTGAGGAGGGGGTGAAAGGACAGATGAGATGAGTGGTGGGAGAGAAGCACACCAACCAACCTTGGCCAAATGCGACTCCAAAACTTAGAAATGATGGTGGGGGACCAGCACCCCAGCATAGGGCTCTGAAGCCATTAATGAAAGCATGAACCCCCCGCACTTCAACACAACTGGGGGCATCCCTCTGTCTGCTTGTCTCAGGCGATTTTGGTTTTCGTTCCTGTCCCCTGAGTGTGCAGGGAAATGTGTGATGCCTTCATTTCTCTCCTCTCTTTTTTTAATCTTCACCCAAGAATATGTTTCCACTGATATTTTTTTAGAGAGAGTAGAAGAGAGAGGGAAAGAGAGACGGAAATATCGATGTGAGAGAAACACATTGATTTGGTTGCCAGGGAGAAACCTCCAACCAGAGTATGTGGCCTTGACCAAAGTCGAACCTGGGACCCTTTGGTCCGCAGACCGAAGCTCTATCCACTGAGCCAAACCGGCTAGGGCTGCAGTGCCTTCATTTCTTTCTGAGATTCCAAACAATAAAAGATAAAGTAAAAGAATAATAAATAGTAAAGGGCTAAGCAGCCATTATTTTTAAAATCCACTTACCCAGAATACCCTTTTCATGTCAAGGAGGCCGTAATTAGTACCATTATTATATTTACAAAGTTATTAATTGTTTTCCTAATAAATAAGATCTTTCTGTTTGAGATTAGTGTAACATTTGCATTGGTACTATTGCTATGTCAGCTGCAACTAATAAAAAATTGGGTAGCAAACCCCAAAAAGGGGAACAATAGCCATGTGACAGAAGCCTGTATTCCGAGGTGGGGATGAGGTGGGGAGAGCAGGGGCCCCGGCGCAGAGATGAGTGATGAATTGTCTCCAAAATAAAAGCCAGCCCACGGAGCATCTTAAGCAGCAGCAGGTTACTTCCGCACCATTTGCAGACTATCGCGTAGACATTCATTTATTTCCACAAGATAATTTTTGTATATTAGCAGAATTAAAAAGTCAGCAAAGACCCATCGCATATTTATCCATTATTTATGGAGGAGGAAATGAGGGAGGAGAATGGACACGTGTGAGAACCTCCCGGCTGTTCTGAGAGTGCTCGGGAGTGCTGTGATTTCCTAGGCCAGACGACGCAGGTGGAGGGTGGGGGCTGCCGTCTCGTTCTTAGACTTCTGGACATAAAACCACGGCGTGAGTAATGTCTTCAAGCTACAGTGACTGCCGTGGAGAGAAGGTAGAGCTGTGCTGTTATTTGGCTTCTGAAGTTAGATAAATAGACAATATTGATCTAAGTAAATAGATGTAATGTATAATTATGCCCAATCTCTTGAAATCTATTTAAGTGAAAATATGGCCTTAAAATGGAGTTATTTTTCAAAAACATTCTCTACAATCGATTGAGGCTGTATCTTTGTAACATTTGGAAAGCGTACCTGTCTTGTTCACCCCAGCTGTTGCTCAGCTCGACAGCCTCGTGTCATTTTTCTGTTACCAGTTCATTAAGGAAAGGGGAGCCGGACTCCCGCCTCTCAGGGGCAGTACTAATCCATGCACTCCCTCTGGGCCAGCTTTTAGCTTTCTAGAATGCTTGTGCACTTAGAGGTCTGTGGGTCAACATCAGTATTGTGCCCAATGGCCTCTTCCCCTTGCGGGCACCACAGGTAGTTACTGGATGTTGCTGGCAGCTCAGGGCTCCTCTGGAGAAGGCAGAAGAAGACTGAGCCCTGAGTATAGGATGGGGGTTGGCAGAGGAAAAGGGGGGCTCCAGAACCGAAACGAAAGCAGTGTTGTCTTGCTAGTTCAGGCACCTAACAGCCTTGGGGTTATTTATGGGGTTCAATATTTGCTTCCCATTCTTCCGTTTTGAAAACCTTTCGGATTGTACTTGAATAGTTACTCAAGACTCTTTTACATGAAGTTCTGGCATGGTGCATTTTCAAAATGCAGAATCTACTCAGTACTGCTCTGCTGGGACTCAGGCATGGCCCGGACCTGCCCTCCTCTGTTACATTGCACAGGTTCCCAGCAGGCACACCCGCCCAGATTTAATTATTGTCACAGACATAAATGTGTCTGTGTTTCCCTTCATCATGAATGCCTAGAAGTAACTGAGAGTCCCTTTTTCAGTCACCTTCTCTGGCAGATCAGACTTCAACACAAAGTATGTTTTCAAATATCAGGGGCAAGTGGAAGTCACTGCATTGATAAATGCATCAGGACGACATGACACATAAAACTGGGAAGAGTGGGACTGAGTGTGTAACTGCCAGCTTTTGGGTGAGCACTACATTGGACATCTCCTCAAATGGAAGCTTCACCAGGGCAGGGTCCTCAGCTGCTGTGCTCATTATTGTATCCCAGAACACAGCACAGTGATTGACGCTTGTCGGGGGTTCAATAAAAATTGATTAAATAAATACGTGTGTGACTAAACCAATCAAGTCTCATTTACAACTCTAACATCACCAAATATACATATTTTTAGTAAAAAAGTTGAAGATTTTTAATTTGGCATTTACACCTATATATATATATATGTATATATACATACATCTTTAGGCACACATACTTATTTATAAATGTTGTTTAGGTGATGTTGATGGCGAGAGACCAATTTTCAAAGTGCTTCATATTTTACATGAAAGAATAGCTGGTTAAATATCACCCCAAGTCTTAATATTTTCCAGATCACTGGGGGGAAAAAAAGCTGTTAATTTCCTACTTGCTTTGAGATATGGAGAAATGGGACTATGAGAATGGGAATGGGCTGTAAAAACAAAACAAAATACTCTTTTGAGAAGGAGCTTGCACACTGTTTGTATAGGATTTGCAGGGAAACCGCCTGGATATTGGTTGAGTATTAAAAAATTCTCCACTCTCAGTCTTCTTTAAAAGAAATTCATTTAAATTAATAAAGATGCAATTACAAACATGGATACTAAATGCGAGCATGCCCACCTGTAGAATCTACCTGAAAATGCTAAGAACAGAGTATTTGAAACACACACACATATTATTTAAATAAATAAATATGGATTTATTCTGCTGATTTCTACCACAGTGGCTTCTCCTCTAAAGTCTTGAATAGTTTCACAAACTGCCAAACTTTTATTATGAGGGATTGATGTCTAATTCAGAGATTACATTGAAACATGTTCTTAGTAGAGTACATTAATTATTGGCCCCTCCACTATTACTAAACTTGTAGGTGTTATAAAAAAAATTGGTATTTGAAATATTCAATATAAGTAGCTATTAGTTTATATAATTTGCATAACCTAATACTCAGAAAGCTTGAGGACTATTCTCCCCCCTAATAATAACTATCAAGGAAGTAACCAGAAACTAATAATTTTTCCTCAGTCAGAATTGGGAAAGGCTTAGAAAATGTGAAACTATGACAGACTTACTGAAGTAAACTATCATTTATTTATTATTCTGTTTTAAAAACCCATCAAAGCAGAAAACCTCTAGGCTCATGTACAATAAAATATTTCAGTATTAAAAATAAATAATAAAATGGCAAAGATAAAAGACTGATAATCCTCCCCAAACTTCTCTCCGGTATGGCTGAGAAAAAACATATACCTAAACAAGTACACATTTTAAACACTAATTCAGCCCTGCTCCCCAAACCTACATATTCTAACACTAGAGGCCCAGTGCATAAAATTCCTACACTGCGGGGGGGGGGGGGGTCACCCTCTAGCAGTCTGGGAGCCCTCATGGGATGTCTGACTGACAGCTTAGGCCGGCTCCCCCCTGCCTGCTCTGATGCTCCCCTGGGGAGCATGCCTAAGCCTTCAGTAAGACAACCTTAGTGCTGCCACCATCACTGTGCTCACCAGCTGTGAGCCCAGCTTCCCTGTGGGAGTGCACTGACCACTAGGGCACAGCTCCTGTGTTGAGCTTCTGCCTCCTGGTGGTCAGTGCACATCATAATGCCCAGTCGTTCCACTGTTTGGTTGATCTGCATGTTAGCCTTTTATTATATAGGATATTAGGCTTGTGTTGTTTTTTTTCTTAGCATTACTAGATTGAGTTTATATCTGTAGAATTTTTAATGGTATATCATTAATACAAATATGAAAGTCTTTGATAATACATTTCCCAACTGCCAATCTAAATTACAAAATAAACACAAAGTGGCTGTTTTTGTCATTGAAAGATAGCTCAAAGTTCTGGTGTATGCTATTAACAGGGTGTGTATATGCACCCATTGTTCTAATTTGATGTCTATATATTTTCTCATGATATATTCTGAAAAGCGACTTCTGTTTCTTCTAATATAATTTCTCAAGTAGAATGGAGGAGGTCAGACAATAAATGTGCTCTTTCACACGTATCTCTGCGATTAGATGAAATAATAACTGGCTCACTTTGGCTGCAGCTTCATTATAGTTTGCCTTTAGATATATAAGTCCCATGGGTATAGAAATGTGGTCACTTAAGAATCACCAGCATGACAGATGTCACTGCATGAATTTGCTAAATGTTCCAAAGAATCTATTGGTCCAGCAGGTGAAAAACCGAGATGCACTCTGCGTCTTTGTTTCCCAGAGCCACGTTGCTTCTGAGAGCGTTTACACTCCAGTACCACCGAGAACAATGCCCACGCCACCTTTACTGTTTGTAAATTCCTATTTGAAGTGAAACA
This sequence comes from Pipistrellus hanaki, assembly GCF_964339955.1. NCBI lineage: Eukaryota > Metazoa > Chordata > Mammalia > Chiroptera > Vespertilionidae > Pipistrellus > Pipistrellus hanaki. The sequence continues at coordinate 5,174,325 of NC_140505.1, forward strand.
GCTTGAGCTTCTGTGATGTCACTCTGAGTCTCATGTTTTTATCACCCCCCAGTTCATCAAATTGATACCCCGCCATCCTGTCAGGAGCTAGGGGAGGCTCACGCCTAATCTTAGGAGAAGAGCAGTGCCCTGCACTTTTTTGCAGCATTTATTAAAATACATTTCATTTTCAAAATGTAATAGGATCATATATATATATATATATATATATATATATATATATATATATATATATATCCTATATAATAAGAGATGAATATGCTAATTATCCCGTTGTGCCCTGAGGCATAAAGACCAACAGCATAAAGACCAGATCTCAGATCTGCAGGAGGATGGGGCAGCAGACTATAAGCAGACCAGAGAGCTACAGGAGGGAGCAGGGCAGCAAACTATGAAGAAGGGGGATTAGGAGAAGGGGGCAGAGGGAGCTACAGGAGGGTGTCAGTGACCTGATAGCACACAGATTCATGCACAGGCCTACTAGTATGTGTGTGTGTGTGTGTGTGTGTGTATGTATATATATATATATGGCTAAAAGCACAGAAATTTACTGCATGCTCCGAACCTTATTCCTTCTTCCATGCTCTGGATCAAGATCCAGCTCCCATAGGAAGAGGGAAAGAGGGAGGTGTAACTGAGTGGCCTTGGTCAATGTCACCAAAAGATTATTTCAGATCATAAGACTAAGTGTCACTTCTTCAAGGAGAAAAAAATGCTCACAACCCATGGCAAAGCACACAGGGATGTTTTTCTTCTCTGAACACAACTACACTAAATAGCCACTAATGCAGACATGCTCTGTCCTCAGTCTATCATTAGGATAATTTAAACATTGCTTGGAAAACGAAGAGACCACTGAGATAACCAAGTTGCACACAGTCATAAAGCAGAAAACTGTGTACATTAATCTTACCAGTCAGACATCCTTGAGTACAATATTCCCCAGAGGTAATTTGACCTTGTAATATAGCCTGGCTTAACCAAAAATAAAAAGATGCATGGAAAGGCACAGAAGTGGCACTCAAAGGCAAGGTGTTGCATTACATAAACTTATCAGGCACACAAGATTGGTGTGAGCAGCACAATTTCCCAACTTGTGTCTGGGGAGTACTACAATATTGGTCTAGTATCGTGCAATACACATAATGCAGCACAATAACCGAGGCAAAATAGTTGGGAAAATGTGTGAGGGGAAAGAGAGGAGAAGGGATTATAAAATATCTTTATGGACATTAATATAAAGGATGGGCTATGATTTTCCAGCTTTAGTTTTTCTGACAAATTGTCTATAAAGTAATGTTGTCATTGTATATTCTCATTTAGAAACATACTAAACTATATACCTGTAAAATATATAGTGCTTTTTTCCCCCATCACATGTGTTATTGTCATTCGGCACATGTCTAGTATGCTAGTTAGGTGGAAATTTACAGCATATACTGTAGCTGGATTTTCTAACCATCCTCCCTTGGAAAAAACAAAATGAATTATAATAGCAAAGAGAAAGGCTGGAAGGCAGGGTGTGTTATGTTGAGTCAATGAGCCACCCTTTCTTTCCTTCTAAAGCATCTGCCCCATCCTGCCTGTTAGAAACACCCTTATAATTAGCACATCATTTATTTTGTCCCCTTTGTGCTTGGTTTATATTTCCTCATCATCTATAATCTTTCCAAAAGCAGAAATGTTATTTTTCTTCTTTTTCTGGTGCTGATTTTTGGGGGATATTTAGGTTTGGTAATGTGCTCTTATTTGTACGATGTAGGGCGGTGTTTCAATGGTTCACAACTTTACATTTTTTTTTTCCACTACCTGCTTTTCAATTTACATTGGCAAACTCATTTGCTCGTGTTCTCTCAAGCATGCGTTCTGACCCTCCCCACTTAATTACATAGGGGGTGGGGGTTAATAGCTATTAGTAGATATATTCACCTTCTAGAATCTGACCTAGCTCTTGAAATTTGTTTCCCTCCCTTATTTTATAAATATTTTAATCAATAATGTAGCTATTATTTCCCAAGTGAGCCCTAAGGAGTCTGTCTGATGGCCTCATACATGCCATTCTCCAGGGAACCTCGCCAGTGTCCACTTATCTGGAGTCCCTGTGGTTTTATTTTATTTTACTTTATTTTATTTTACTCTAATATATGTTTGCTAGAGTCCTGATGCATGAAAATTCATGCACCGGAGGTCGGGGATCCCTCAGCCCGGCCTGCCCCCTCTCACAATCCAGGGGCGGGAGGTGACCCAGTGATCAGGGGAAGGTGACCCCCATCACATCTCTGCCACTGCCGGCAGCACAAGCCTCAGCCGGCCCTGGTTACCTGAGCCTTGGGCGGCCCTGGCTGGCTGGGCAGCTGCCATCCAAGGCTTGCCTGCACCTCAGACCAGCCCTTGGCAGCTGGGGGACTGAGGGAACTGAGGGAATTGAGGGAACTGGGAAAGCCAGGCCCACCCCCAGGCAGGCGTGCAGAGTGGCCAGGCCTGCCTGGGGGTGGGCCTGGCTTTCCATGCACCTGCAGCCCCTGAGGGGACCAGGTGCCACCATCTTGTGGCTATGGGCGCTGCCATCTTTGGGGCAGTCAATTAGCATATCCCCTCCTTATTGGCTGTGGGTGCTGCCATCTTTAAGACTATATGAGGGTCAATTAGCATATTCCCTCTTTATTAGATAGGATTGCTTTCAGAGAGGAAGGGAGAGGGAGAGAGAGAGATGGAAACACCAATGATGAGAGAGAATCATCTATTGGTTGCCTCATGCATGCCCCACATGGGGGACTGAGCCTGCAACCTGGGCCTGGGTCCTGACCTCCTGGTTCACAGGTTCACACTCAACCACTCAGACACGCTGGCTGGGCGAGTCTCTCTGGTTTTAGGGGAGCCAGCCATGGCACACTCAATCCATCACCAAACCAGTGGCATGGCTGTGTTTTTCAGGTACCCTCCCTCCCTTTGCTGAGCTTGCACTGTGTTGCCTGTTGCATGTTCTGCAGGAAGCTATCAATAGTTAGCCTGCAACACACGCCAGCCACCCGCCGAGAGCACTGTCCCCCGAGTTGCCCTTGGCCTGGGGCAGCATCAGCTCTGCATCAGTCTTTAGGCAGGTGCCAACCCTTATGTTGGCAATGAAACCACATTGTCTGAACTTCACTTATTTCATGAAGTCACTGTGCAGAGGCAGAAGCCAGTGATGGAGATGGGGGAGGTGGGAGGTGTCACCTGGGCCCTTTGTGTTGTTTGAAAGACTCCTTCGTGTTGTTGCCTCTGATACCAACTCTAGAACTTGCCTTGCTCTCCGGTATGACATCCGCTTTTAAAATCTAATTAAAACTTTCTTTTTGGTCCTTAGGTAGCAAGATGGCTCTGCTGAGATGAGCTCTTAATTAATGCACTGAGAGCTTCCGAGTCCCACCTCTCGACAGGAATGATTGACGTCCAAGGCTACATACTTTACACTAATTGAGCTCTGCCTCTGCGATTGCCACAGCCAACTCATCAGAGAAGCTAGGTGAGTCGCCCAGCACAAAGGGTTGTTTCAGTATGTTCTGTGCTGTCCCACAGGGTGAGAGACACTTTCCAGACCAGCGTGCTTATCATCCCTGAAGGCAAGTTCTTCCTTCGGTTTTAAAATGTAGATTCTGTGTTATAGTGTGTGTTTTTTAAATTATAAAAATGAGCACCTTTGACATAGCCATTTCAATTTAAGTAACCGCAGTCTCTTCTCAATTTTTAAGCAGCAAATATTACAAGCCAACTACAGTAGGCGTAAATCACTTGGCATCATTTATTGATATTAAACTGTGCTGCATTACAGCCAATGCAGATGCTCCAGAGAGATTGTTTGAAACCAAACCCAACCTTTGTTCCTGAGTTTAGTTTGCAGGAACTTACCTAATTGCAAATATACTTAATTCTCAGTCTCACCAGAGACCATACTGAAATATTTTTTTTCATTTTATTCTGAAAGAAATTTACAAGTATTCTGAGACCCTGACTTTGATAAAATGTAATTAATTATTTGCTATAATCTAAGTGGCTTATCAACCTAAAAAAAAATTCAGGGACAATGATATTTACTGAAAATGAAGATAATTATACCATTTTAAATATTCTCATTTATACCTTAAGGTTTTTGTTCATAGATAGTTTACTGATGTTTTAGCAATTATAAAAAATCCAGTTTCAAACATTTCAAGGAAAATATTGAAAATATGGGAATTTCAGGATATTAAAGCATTTACTTAAAATATAATGTTTTATTCAAACAAAATACAAATTGGGCTTGAGTTTATTATTTTAAAGGTAAGAGTAAAAGAAAGACTACAGAGAAAAGTGGATTAAGAAATTTTGAACATAAAGGTGATATATCAAAAGAATAGAAGTGGGCAATCAAATAGTGTTAGAAACAATGAAGTACCAAGCCTAAGAATTCCAAACAGTTATGACTAGCCAAAAATAGAGGAAAAGGTGGTAGAACTAAACAGGGCTAAATTCACAAAATATTGAGGTGAACTGCCAGGTCCTGGTTACGGAAATAAAAATATATGTTTTTAAGGTTTTGGGTCCCTAAAACACACGTGGGTCCCCCACTTTCCACTCCAATGGGCTTAGCTCCGTCCACTTTTCCAAATTATGAAAAATGTGAAGCCCACTTATAAAGAGAGTCATAAGATGGCCACGTTTCTATAAAATGGCCTTAAGATTACCGGTGAGAAAACCTGAAGTGGGAAAAAAATTGAGAGATGAGAAAATCCTGAGCTGATAATCTCATTAAAATATGATAGGCTTTTAACATCAAAACTATCTGGTTATGACTGAGAGGAAATAAAAATGGAACAGCTTTTTTTTTTACTGTGAGATACTTTTATTATTTGGTGACTAACAGCATCCAATAATGTAGCAAAGCCATTGAAATGTAAGTAATAAAACATTTTCTGTTTAAAAAATTACTTTGGGGTAATAAGCATGAAACAAAAAACAAACAAACAAACAAAAAAAAACCTGTTTTCATTTTGCTTTTCTGCACTTTATGAGTTCACACTGCAATCCTTCATCATATCCTCTGTGCTAAGAAAGGTGTGGTAATTGAAGTGGTTTCTATGAAATTATGCTTGAAATGACCTAAATCTATTTATATCTCTTGGGAATTTATGTATTTAACAATCTTGAAAAGGCAAATATCACTGTGTGCTTCATTATTCTCATCTCTGCTGAAATATTTATTAGTAGGAAAAGTAACCATATGTTCATACATTGGAAGATCATTCTACTTGAATTCCCATATTGTTCATGTCCTTAGCAGAAAACGCAACATACTTTACAATATATTACGCCAGTGATGGTGCCTTTGGATTTAAGTTGGTGTGAAGTATTTGCTTTAGTATCAACTTTTGTCTCCATGCATGCTGGGTAATCAAAACGCTCATGCTTGACAGAAAGCCATACGTCATTACTCAACCGAGCGCTGGCAGTGCTATGATGAGCCAGGGCTGTCCTGCCTTGAAGGGAACCATTAATATAATGGCCTGTCGCTCAAGCTAATCAAATCAGCTCTTACTCTAGTCTGTTTCTGAATGTGGCCTATCACATCCAAGTTTCCAGTTCCTACATCACATCAAAATCATGCTCTTCTAGGTGATGAATGAATGAACGTAGTAAGAGACGCACTGGCCACCCTCTACCATGGTACTGTACACAGTACAATAAAATCTCTGCCACCTCTTCTCCGTTCTTTGAAACAGAACTTATGTACTCATTGCTTTGGTCAGTTGACTTGCTTCTGGTATTATTTTTATTAAGAATTTATATAAGGAAGACTTGTAAAGGGTAATGTAACCCAGTGATGTGTGTCTTATGGATTTTGCTTCTTGCTTGGAAATGTCTTATCAACTTCATATACACATTTACCTTCCAGAACTTATATGATTACAGTTTTCACATTTAAATTTTTGAGGCATTTGAGTTTATTTTGCTGTAGAGAATTAGGTAAGGGTCAAATTTTTCCCCAGTAGTTACCTAATTGACTCTTTTCCCTTTATTTCAAATACAGCTTATGTCATTATTCAAGTTCCTATATGTATTCGTGTTTACTTCTAGACTTGCAGTGATCTCTCTAACCATGTCTTTTCTAGTACCAGACTATGCTAATTACTGGAGCTTTGTAATGAAACATGTTCGACCATATGCTAGGACTTGGTGCTGCTCATTGCTCTCTTCCTCTTCCCAAGGACTCTTCCAGCAACTTTGAATACTTATTTTTTAGCCTAAAAAATTTAGTAGCACTTTGTCAATTAAAAAAAAAAATACTGTTGATTTTATTTGAATTAAATTATTGCTAAGTTAATGGGTAAATTTGAGGAAAATCAATAACTTTTATACAATATTCTTATCTAAGTGCAGGGCAGGTCTCATTGTTTACTTATTTTTCTTCTCAGTTCTTCACTAAAGTTTAAAAGTTTCTTATATAGACCCTGCACACTAATATATGTATACTTATTTTACAAATACATGCATATATGCATCATCTTGAGTGTTTACTAAGTCAAGAAAAGAAGATCAGAGAAAAGAAAATATTACCAAATACATTAATTTGCTATACAGGTATTGGATTGTTATTTTAATATCGAAATCACTAATTTCTAACATCCAATATTTTGCCCATGTTTGTGCCAGTGGAATTTGGCACAATAGCTGGAAGTGAGTAAAGACACAGTTTCATGTTTTCGGAAGTACACCCAACATGAGCACCCCATGTACATAAAAAGTGAGCTGTAAAAGTAAAATATGCTGGGCTGGATAATCATCTGTAATGTTAACAGTCCGATTGCTTGTCATGTAGAGGAAGGCTGCGCTTTAATGAAGCAATAAGACATGACAGGGTGTGAATTATGGGGCAGTACTTCTTGTCTGGTGCATTGTCAGGCCAGGGGCCAAGGGCCAGGTGTCACTGCGCATGCCCTGAATAAGTTATCACACTGTAATTTCAACCTGGAACGTTGAGAGTTCTCAAATATTTTGCAAATAATTTCACAAAACAATAAATAAAGGCTAACTATATTTCCTAAATGGTACATTTACTATAATGCTGTAAGATCATGAGTCACCCCCCTATAATTAAGTTGACTTCTCTCTAAGCAATATACTTTTATAGAGGAGATTCCTAGGAAGATGGTACATTAATATGACTTTTTTTCCTCTATGATACGGGGTGGGAGGAGTGAGGGAGCCGGGGAGTGGGTGTGGGGGGGGGGGGAAGGAATGGTAGAAGGTAAGTTCTGAGAAATTTTGAGAGGCCCTTTTGGCTTTTTTTTTTTTTTTTTTTTTTTTTTTTTTTTTTTTTTCTTTTCCCTTCACAAAGCAGTGCTAATAGCAAATACCTCTAACATAAATCTTTCAGGGGAAAAAAAATCCATCTCCCCGAAAGTACTTGGCAAGGGGTGGATCAATTCTCCAGAATTGTGGGCCCTTTTAAAATCAGCGTGATTTGTAATCTTGCGGCTCTCCCTGTAACATGCCATTTTGAAGGTCCCCTTTTGTAAAGACATTAAAACAGATCTGTTATCACAAGAAAACACATTGTTTGAAATACTGCTTTAAAAAAAAAAGAAAAAAGAAAAGAAAGAAAAAGAAAACTCCTTCGTGCCCACTCAAAAGAAAGCAGTTGCGGGTAGAGTGTGTGGTTATAATAAGAAAAGGGCCAGCGGCTTTTCATCTGGAGAGCATCTGCCGGGGTTTCAAAGGAGCACTTCTTTCAAAGCTCTCGCGTTTTCTGTGCTTTTATTGCCAATATCGCATACTTTTAAGATGGTCAATGTGTTGACACGTGTGGCTTCTTCCGTGAGTATCACAGGATGAGAGTTCTATGCTGCGGCCTCAGACAATTAATTTTGTCTCCTTTAAACCAATGCACTTTATCATCAAATGTGACCCCTTTCTAGGAGTGTGAGAACTAGACATGGCTTAATATACAGATAAAATATAAGTGTTTTTAAAGAAGCTCCAGACACACACCTGCTTAAAATATGCCCCAGAATGTCTTATCATAGCACTGTTCATTACTGACACCTCTTACGAAAAGAAAATGCCTTGTTAAAATCACGCCCAGGTAAGGACAAAGGACCCTGCAATTAGTCTTATCAATCCCTTAGTTTAACTATTTGATGAATGAATAGATTTTGTTTATCTACTTGCTTTATTCTAAAATGAAAAGAGAGAGGAAATAAGACATAAGAAAGGAGTTTTTAATGGATATGAGAAGAATAAAATGTCTATTCTTGAAACATGGGCACAGTATTACTGTGACAGGTACTCAGCCACTGAAAGGTGGCCTGAAAGCAAATCTCACCCCCCCCCCCCCCCCGCCCCGTGGTCAGGAGAAAACAACAACAACAACAACAACAACCCTAAGGAAGCAGAATTATAAATTTTCTAGGCAAGGATGGGCGGCGTCTTACTTTGTGTTGGAAGCTAAAAAAATTTTGTTTTCAGTACTTCATAGTTTTATCAACTCTGTCTCTTGTAACAGGTTTATCACTATTAAATAAAACCAATTTTAATGCCTTTTTTTGTTGTTGTTTCTGTTTCTCAGAATAAGGCAGGATTGACTTTTCCAGTAAGTGACTCTAATGTGCCATTTTTTGGAGTTACATTTCAATAAGATTTTACTCCCAAATGCTAAGTATAGGAGGCCACAACTTTCTCTTAGTCCTTATCCAGGTTTTATTGGGTCATTTTTGGGCAACCCGCCATGACTGGTGGTTTGTTAAAGTGAACAGCCACCCATGGAATTATCTTTAAAGGACCATAGTGTGAAATTATGCCCTCAGCTTGCAACAAGGCTCGGTGTGTGATAAGCGTAAATGAAGAACACTTATGCATTTAGAAAAGGGAAATCAATGATGTTGTTTTAACTTTTATACCAGCATGCCCTAGACTTAGGCTGTATCTACTTCTACAGAGACATAACTATTTAAAATATTTAGACTATAACTGGTAAAAATAATCTTTTGCCAGCTGGTTGTTATTTGGCCTACATGCTTGTTCAGACAATATGTTCAAATTTCAGCTATTCGTGACACTTAGTACAATGACAGAAATTGCTTTTAATAGGGTAAATTATTAGAGTACAATGAGAAAATTGATGCTAGTTTCCACAACATTATCTCATTAATCTTTACAACAACACCATAGGAGTAGTATTAACTTAGAGCTCAAGAAGCAAGCTCATAGAGACCCTCAGTAAGTCAGCAGTGGGCCCATTTTTTAAGCGAAGACTCTGGTTTGAAAAGTAAAGTTATTTCCAGTGAACAATGTTGTCTCTTTCTGAAGTTAGTTTGGATATTTTAATAATTGAATTTAGCCATCACAAGACCTTATAAAAATTGAAATCAAGAAAAAAGAGAGAGAGAGAAACTTCCATTTTTCCAGTCTACAATTCAGGATTATTATTAAGTTTCGTCGCCTGCCCATTCTAGGAATTTTCTGCTCGCTTATTGTTACACGCCTCTTTTCTGCTCTGGACCTGTTACACCCTTTCAGAACTGCAAGAGCAGGAGTAAGCCCGGGGTTCACAGACATGTGCCCTGGCCCCATGACATCAGGAACCAACAGTCAGCCCTGCAGGGAGGACCCATGGGCTGAGCCACAGAACAAAGCCACATAGATAAGCTGGTGTCATACATCCTTTGTGTATTGGAGTGGGGCTGGGAGTTCTGATGAACTCTTGTCATGATCATTTTGGGGAGGGAAAAAGGAAATCCTGACCTTTTAGTTAAGGACAGATGGTAACAAACACTGAACTGGTACAAAAAGTTTTGCATGTGGCTTCGTGGTTCAGGGTTCCAGTTCAGGGTTCAGGTTTTCAGAAGGCTGCACACAAATGAAAGAGACTGGAAAAAGCATTAATTTGGGAATATTGGGGCCCAGGCAGGAGCTCACCTCCCACCAAGGTGGGAGGACTACACCTTGGTTCGGCCTTGCCATCCCTTTTATTCCGGTTTGGAATCCACCCATTGCCCTTAGGCAGGCAATTCAGTAACAGGTAGACTATCTTTTCAGCAAGGATTTACAAGATTATTTGGTGGGGAAGTTATCTCAGTTACCATTGTTTTAATTCGATAGGGAGTGTTTGGTTCGGACCTTTCAGAGCTTCAAGGTTGACCATCCTCCACCTGTTCCTTGTCCACACCTTTCTAATTTGTGACACAATGATTGGTTTCTGGAAGCTTACAACCCTGTCGACCAGGGGTACCTTCTTAAATGTCCCCTTTCATCCACTTGATTTCTATCTCAATCTCATTTCCTAGCATCACTTTTTGGTTCAGTTTTCTTCAGCAGAATTGCTGTTTTTAAGGTCTCTGACTTAAAACAGAGGCCTGGAACCAGATTTCTGATCTCTCTCCCCCACGGGCAGTAGCTTTTTATACCCACAGCCCCACAGGGGGCCCAGCTGTTTTCCTCCGCCACAGTCGCTCAGCGGAGGACGAGGGTCCTCGTTCCTAACCAGGTCACTCATCACACACGCTGTAGAGATTCCTTGCCACTACATTTGTATTCCAAGTGGAATGCAGGCATCAATCAAAACCAAAATAGAGAAATAAGCACTCATTATCTCACACTGCGGTGGCATCATTTCATATTTTGGAGAATTATTAACATCATCCTCTACTTTTATTTTTGCAAGCCTCTGCTGCATAGACAGCACAAAGCAGAGAGTGAAATTATTAAAGTCAACAGTTAAAGAAGTTGACATTAAAGTGAAAGTAAAGTCAATAGTTGCCGGAAATTTCTATTTTTGCTTCAAAATAGAAAAAAACAAAACAAAAAAAACACACATATCTTTTAAAATCATGGCACATAATCTAACAAAGGGAAGAAGAGTGATGAAAAAAACAAGACACTAAAAATAGCTCACTGACAATGTAATCACTGACAAGACTTATTCCACCTGCTGGAGAGAGTTTCTACCCTTTGCCTGGCGCTGCTCACGACAGAGATTAGAGTCCATCGGACATCTGAGGCGAAGGACGTGACCAAGAGCCACCCACGTTCCTTGGCTCAGTGCCTGTTACACGGTTTGTTTAAAGGAAATAAGAATCCCTGAGGTTTAAAGTGTAAAATAAAAAGGAGACACAAAGGACAGGAGAGAACTGAAATCCTCGCGTATACACAGCACCAGGCCACCTGAAGGTAATCAGATCTGCACCTGGTCCTCAGAACTGCCGGTCAGCTTTCCGCCCACAGAAATGCTTTGAAAGTGAGGGGGCCCTGGAATCCTATATAATCAGCCACCTTCGGAGTGAGGAAGAGAGAAATATCCGCCCTGTGAAAGCCAGAGTAGAGGCAACCTATGCCAGGGAACCTTGATCTCCTGGATGCCCCTCCCAGCTCTCCAAAATTCAACATAGGCAGCAGCCCAGTGCAGATGGGGGTGCACCAGCCAGCGTCCGTGTGGGGCTTCGAAGACCTGACTCCTTCTCTAGTTAACAGTCAGCTATTTGGGGATAAGACACACAGTTGTTTTATAAAAATGAGAAGAGAAAGATGGATGCATCCTGAGTTTGTTACGCCCAGGCTTCGTGATCCCCAAGGACCACCAGGGAGCCCAGTCAGATGCAATAAACAAAAGAGCTTGTTCCATGCTAGCATGGGCTCCGTCCCACTCACGCCGGCAGCATGGAGGGCCGGCAGCATGGAGGGAGAGAGAGCGAATTTCGCCCAGTCCAGGGGTTTTACTCAGGTCGGTGGTGATGTCACTGCCTCCGCTAACCCTGATTGGTTGGGTGAGGGCTAGGGATAACTCCGCCCTGCGGGGCGGAGTCGGGAGCTCATCCTTGCCCCGCCCTGCCCTCTCAAGTTCAGTATATAAAAATATTGATTCAGGGGTCACTTAAGCTTTACCTTTATGCTCACACTAGACTGCTGGCTGGTCACTCAAACTTCCACAGTCTGCAATCCACAGGGAAGAGAGCCATGCTGCCCTACTGTGGGTCACGTCAGGGCATACTATTTTACCCAGGAGAAAGGATGTAGGCATTGATTATTAGTTTCATGTAGTTGTGCTTGTTTTTGACGTTGAAGCAGCAGATGGCCGAGACTTAGGCTGAGAGACTTCCTTGCATGGCAGACCAGCACTCAGTACTAGGGAGAAGGGAAGTGCTATTTGAGTGTGTGCTCATCAAAAAGATGGCTGGGATTCCCCCTCAGCCAGCAGGCAGCACGGGACAGCTCTTCAGGTAATGGGGTCTGGGGTTTAATGAGGCTTCGTTCATGTATGTGGGGAAACTGTGTGAAGAAAGGAAGCAACCATAAAATTGACAAGTATGCTCCCTGTTGAGCACTCCTTATAGATATAGGTATATTGACAGATATTTAAGGTATAAATCAGTTTGCTAATCACAAGTCTTAAATCCAGTAACCACACCAACTATCACAGAGCATATTTGACAAAAAGAAGTTATCTATAGTAGTTTGAGCGAAATAGAAGAGACACAATTTATCATTGATCGATGGCCAAAACCATGTTCTATATTTCCAGTTATTTGCACATGTATGCACTCACACATGTCTAAAAAAATCTTACAAGCTTGCCCTCAAGTTTTTCTCAGAATACAATAGGGAGAAGACCAAGGTAAAATAACCTACTTTTGTAAGTAGAGTTCAAACAACATGCTTCTGAAGAAAACGTGTTTGGGTGGAGAGACAAAATGTTTCCTGGATAAGAAAGATCGTGAAACTTGTCTTCAAAAGATGAACACCTTTTGAAATGATAACAGAAGGAAGCGCATCCCAAGAGGGAGTGGCACTAACAGAAGCAGGACCATGGGACTTAATCGGACATGGTAAATGAAAAGTCACTGAGCCAACCTGTATGGAATAAGATTGGGAGCTGCTTAGAGTAAAGTTGGAAAGATGGGCAGGCCCATTGCCTGGTGTATGGATTGGTACACCAGTGAGGTCACTCAGCCTGGCATCCAGGGATCAGTGGACCTCCACACCATTGCAGCCTGGCCTTACCTGCCAGCTGGCCTGGCTCCAGCCCGCTGTCCATTGATCCTGCCAGCACAAATAGTGTGCGAAGAGGCAGGCAGCAGGTGGCACAGGAGGAGCCTGAGCTTCTCCTGCTCATCCTGGCCCCCCCTGTGCCTGCCACTGCCGCAGCTCAGGCATGCAAGGAAATGTCTACAGGAGAGACTTGTGCCGCCACAGCGGCGCTCACCAGCCATGAACCCAGCATCTGGCTCCTGTCAGCTGTGGGAGCACATTGCCCACCAGTGGGAAGCTCCTGTATTAAGCATCTGTCCCCTGGTGGTCATAGCTACTACCTGGTCATCTGGTCACTTAGGCTTTTATATAGATAGATAGATAGATAGATAGATAGATAGATAGATAGACAGACAGACTAGAGGCATGAAATTTGTGCTGTGGCTGAGGAACACTGCCCTGAGTTACAGGCCCTTATTATAATGATTGAAAGTCAGGCTCATTGTCATCTCCCATGCCTGTCACCTCATCAGTGGAGAGACCTTTCTTGGGAAATATGTGATGAGACCAAATATTTACATACCCCTCCTGCCTAAGGTGTGGGACCTGCCTTCCTTCACAGATCAGAAAAAGCAGGTAAATAGATGCATCTCCATCCCAAACTAAGGGTGAATGCAGAGGGGGAGGGGAGAGAGTGTTGCTAAAGTCTTTCCCCATAGGCTTCCTCCAATCAAGAAAGAACCACTCTCTTCCATTTGGTCCTCCCAGTGAAACAAGAGCGGTGTCACTGACCACTTATATACGTAGCTTCAGTGGGACAAGAGCAGCAGCAGCCTGCAGAGAGAAGGCCAGTGCAGGCTCATCAGGGTTTGGTTCCTCATTGACACATCTCAGTGTTAACAGTTAGCAGATCTATTTCTCTGGTTATTGTTACCAAACAATGCACCTGATCACTGTTTTTTTTTTAAATGGGAGCCTAAGGAGCAAGTGCGGTTGGGAGGGTCACACCGTGTGCTGTGTGCATCCAGGTGGCCTGCGCGGGTGACAGGAGGAGCAGGGATGAATGACTGAGCCCCGTCGGAAGGGCTCCTGTCAAGCCTGCTTGCCGGGTGACAGGCTGTGACAGTCAGTGGCGCCGAAGCAGAACACACCGCGGTGGCAGTTTGCTGGGAGCAGTGCAAGTGTCAAAGCTGTTGTACAAAAGCAAACGTTGGGGACAACAGCCCACCACATTTGCAAGCTGATGACGCAGGCTGGTGCCTGAGATGTCTTCAGAGCCCACTCCAGGTGACCATCTCCGTCCGGGCGTCCCGCAGTGATGAGGGGACTGCCAGCTCTCCCGCCCTGTGATCAAGTCTCCCTGTTGTCACAAAGCCCACTTCTTCGGAAATACCTGACCAGCCTTCCCATCCCCCACATGCAGGGCTGATGGCTGCTCCCAGGGGTGTGGCCCCCTCTTGACTGCTGGGAACAGCGTTGCTAGGAATACCCATGCGCGTGCATCTTTGGTGCATTTCCCTCCTCCTGTGGCTCTCACTGAGACCAGAGAAAGGGGAGATGGCACAATTCTGAAGACTTACCCTGGCTTCTATTCTGACATGTCTGCTAAGTCATTCAAAATGCTGGTTAGCCTGGCCAGCATGGCTCGGTGGTTGAGCACCCACCTATGAACCAGGAGATCCAGGTTCAATTCCCAGTCAAGGGCAAACGCCCAGGTTGTGGCCTCAATCTTTAGCATGGAGCGTGCAGAAGGCTGTGGATCGGTGATTCTTTCTCATCATTAATGTTTTACTCTCTCTGCCTCTCCCTTCTTCTCTGAAATACAATATATATATTTAGGAAAGCAAACACACAGAAAAGTGCTGGTTAAGCCCAGTAATGAAATAATCACATCTCTGTGTCTTGTACCCAACAGCACGTGGTCATCAATGTACCATGAGGCATTTATCACTCAAACGTTCTTGGGAGATGAGTCCTTTTGCAGACAGAGATTGCCTCACCTCTGCACTCTTTCACCACCTGTCTCTGTCATTGCTTTGCCAGTACGTTATGGTAATGGTGCAGCCGTCTACACAGATGTTCTCTTATACTAACATGAAATGCGTGTGGAGTGGATCATGCTTCGTGTCGGGAGCACTCCCATGCCCTCCGTACAGAGAAAGCCAGTCCGTGCGGGAGCTGGAGTCCCAATTATGTGGCTGTGACAAGAGGTCGCAGCACAGATGCAAACCTGCCATCACAAACAGGGCGAAACCCTTCGCGCCCGCAGCTGAAACAGTGAACTTGGCATTGTCACCCGTCTCTTTGAAAAGCTGGAAGAAATTACTTTGCACCCATGTGGCTTCACAGGTTTTTATTAGAAGGCACACAGACACTTCTGGCCAGCAGTAAATGAGAAGCCAACAACACGGGGCCTCCCGCCGTGTCATCCTGCGGGGATTCTCCCGTGGAGTTTGGGGGGATGGGGGGGAGTGAGAAGGCTGCTGGTGTCTGCAGCACTCAGACTCATTTTCGCATCGCACTCTGTCGCGTTTCTCTTGTTCGGGGTCCAGGGGAGAAGGCGGAACTCAGATCGGCAGTCTTTGGGATGCTGGGCGTCTCACCTCCGAGGAGGCCAGCCTGTCCAGGTGTGATATGAGCTGGGAATTCTTTCGGGTCCCAAACCCAGTTTTTCTCTCTGAGAAGCAGAAGCAGGGAAACCTCACAGGCGCCTGCCTCCGGCCTTCCCCAGGCTGCTGCTCTCAGCACTGTTAGGCCCAGCAAAGGGGCTGCCACTTACATGTGGATCATAAAGGTAGTGGCTGCATTTAAAAATTTCTCTCCCCTCCCGGCAGGTGTGGCTCAGTGGTTGAGCATCCACCTATGAATCAGGGGTCACTAGTTGGATTCCCAGTCAGGGCACATGCTGGGGTTGCGGGCTTGATCCCCAGTGTGGGGCGTGCAGGAGGCAGCCGATCAATAATTCTCTCTCATCATTGATGTTTCTCTCTCTCCCTTCCTTTCTGAAATAAATTAAAAATAAATAGATTTAAAAAATAAAAATTTCTCTCGAATGTAGAAAATCATCTACATGCACTTACTTGCCTAAAATAATGCATATGTCCTATGAGTTAAAAGTTTTACCTTCCTGCCGAAACCGGTTTGGCTCAGTGGTAGAGCGTTGGTCTGCGGACTGAAAGGTTCCAGGTTTGATTCCGATCAAGGGCATGTACCTTGGTTGCGGGCACATACCCGGTAGGGGCTGTGCAGGAAGCATCTGGTCGATGTTTCTCTCTCATAGACGTTTCTAGCTCTCTATCCCTCTCTCCTCCTCTCTGTAAAAAAATCAACAAAATATATTAAAAAAAAAAAAAAAAAAAAGTTTTACCTTCCTTACCTGAGCGGAACTAGCAAATAAGATCATTCCACCCTCGCTGTTAGGAGGGAAAAATATATATATATTTTTAAGTTAGCGAATTAGTGCCGGAAGCATCTGTTTTCTTGCCTTCATTGCTGCCAGCTCCCTCTGATCCCTGGTGAGTGATTTGCAAGCTGCGATGATTGTTTATGTGCTGGACAGTCACGACCAGTGACACCTCCCTTCTCCGGCCCTGAGCGCAGATATGAGGGGAAGGAACGCTGTTCATGGTGACAGTCTGCCTTTTGTCCCGGAACAATGACAAACTACCCGGCGACAGCTCGCTGCTGCCTCTGCCGCGGCGCCCAGCCTCCCGCTCCTGTGTGCCCCAATGTGACAATAGACAGACATGAATACGGTGCCTGGTGAGGACCCGTCGCATGCATCTCCCTCCCAGCGAGCTGCTCTGGGGACAGACGGTGGACAGAGCACAGAAGGCCGCAGTGCGAGGAGGTGGCCAAGATTCCTGTGCATCTCTGAGACATGGGGATGGGGGTTGGGGGCAGTCTGCTTAGCCTGACAAGGCTCTCTCACCACCACTGGGCTTCACTTTGTACATGCCTCTCATTTTAAAATCACAGGAACCACACGTCCTGGGAAGAGGGGATGCCGATCAGAGGCACTGTGGAGTCCTGGGGAAGGTTTCCATGTGCTGGGCCTGGGAAATGTGAGCAGAGCAGCCGTGGCGTGGAGTGATGAGAAGGACCGGAGTGTGCAGGGCTTTGCAAAGGGCCTGTTCCCATTAGCGGTTTAAGCTGCGTCAGGATGAAGTGTTTCCTGGGTCATAGAGCCTTATGGGACAGCGCCGATTAAAAATAAAAGTCACTACGACCTTACTATGCCCACCTTGGCGCAAAGGTCGGTGTTGTCTGCTTCCTTCCAGGGTCACTCCCCCGCAAAGGTGACCAAGCCCGCACCTCGCTCTTGTGTTTAGGACAGGAGGTTCTGTTTCCTCTTGTTGTTGGTGAAAAAACTATATTCACCACTCTCTGAAGTTCTACTCTTAAAGCAGTAATTTCTTTTTTTAAATGTGGTTTCTACTAGGTTTCTATTTCAGGAGGCATACTAAAAACCTATACCAACTCTCTCCATATTTTGAAAACATGATAGCTTGCAAACATTGTGCAAAGATGTTATCTTGACTTCATCCTTTGATATAAAAACTTCTAATAACAGCGCTTTAATATTCAGAAATCGGTTGAACTATTTAAAGTTCGCTGCCAATAGAATTCCCCAGGCAGAATTTTCATATCTCGAGGGAGGTAAATGGAGAGGAGACAGTAACTGAAAGGAAGTTGACGAGTCCAGCCAAAGTCGGGATGTGGGAAATGAGACAACCAAGCCATGTATTAGTTGAAAGTTTACTCAAGGCAGGAATTAAGTTAACTCAGTCATGTGACAATAATTGTGAGTGTCAGCATTCTAATGGGGACAAAGACTTTCAGATTAAATACGTAAAGAGCAAATAAAAAGTGAAAATGTTAAAAGGTGTTTGAAAATATAATCATAAAAATATGTATATAGTAAAAGTAAAACAGAGTTAGCTTATTAATGCCACTCAAAGTAGAATTCAATACTACAACCATCACACAGAACAAAGGTGGTATTATGAGAGCAGCAAGCTTTCTAGTCACAAGCAGTTAAAGAATCAGAAAATTTTTTGTACCAAAAACCATATTGTTATGGAATACAATCAGATAAAACCAAAGGATAATGTAAAATTCTGAAAGAGTTGTAATTAAGTAGAGTAAAAATAAGCAAGAACTGAAAAATACGATCAGTAATGAGCCAGTGTGTGCTAATGTGTGCCTGTGAGTACACAGTAGAGGGATAAAGTGATAGTTAATAAACAAGGACATCATGCTTACTGTGTGTTTCAGAGTTTGACTTGATCATGGGACCATCAAAGCAGCTTTTATAGATGAGCAAACTGGGCACCACGTGGACAGGTAACTTGTCCAGGGCCACGTGGCCGAGAGTAGCCGGGCAGGCATTAACCCCGAGGGTCTGGCTCCTGCGGCTGTGGTCTTAAGACTCTCGCACTTCATACTCCTATGGAGAACATACGTTTTTCTCGTTTTTCTCTTGTGGCATGAGAACTTGTCAAACTATTCATGGATTGGTCAAAACAAACTTTAACGAATTCCAAACATATTTGCAGACAGTACTTTTTGACCATAATCAAAAAGTCACCGAACAAAACATCTATCTTTCCTTCAAAAACCACACCAAAACCAAAGAAAACAAAAAAACTCCACATGTAGATTTAAAAACCTATGGTACCTAATTCTTGGGTCAGAGAAAATATTCCAAAACTAAGATGAAAGATAATTTAGCACTTGAACCTGCAATAATTATTCCTCTTAATACAGGACACTTTTCACTCACCACCTATTGTTTCCAAATTGCTAATAAAATTTCCAAATATTCTCCCTAATTCCCTTTATTTGTGCTAATCGAGTCACTTCGGTATATCTATGTTGAATTTAATAAACCACAATTGGGTAATTTTCCACTGTTAACACAGAATTAATTTTATACCTTTGTAAGTATATATTAGTTGTAGTTTAATTTCTGCTATGTTGGATCCATAATGATGATGATAGTGCGACATGTGACCTAAAATTTTTAATCAGCCCAGTTCCTGAACTCAGTTTATAACTTCGAGGGAGGTGGGGCTTCATAGTCACTGCCAAGAAGGTTATGATCAGTAGGATATGGCAAATATGACCAAGGAGTTGTTATTTCTTATGTTCTGATGTCCATAATTGTAGGTCGTGTGGTTGATAATTATCTCTCCTGACATTTTACTGTCTTCTTTAACTGAAGTTTTGACCTATGTGGGTGATTGTATCCTAGAGGCCCGATGCCTGAAATTCATGCAAGGGGCTGGGCCCTCACAGCCCCAGCTTTGTTCAGAAGGTTGTCTGGAGGTCGTTCTGCTGTTTGGTCTAATTAGCATATTAGCTCTTTGTTATATAGGATTCTTTGACTTTTTTTCTTCCATCACATTTCTATTGAAAGAAAGAGCTAGAGAGAGAAGGATAAGGAGAAAGATACATATATGTATATGTGTGGGTGTGTGCACATGTGCACCAAATAATTATTTCAGTAAATCTGGGCTATAAAATACCATTCATGATTAACTTAGTTGTTTATATTTTCATTAGTCACTAAAAATATCTCTATATTATCAGTTTCTTGGTCAAGGCAAGAGTTCACAGTTTATTGATGTTTTTATTTTTACTATCAATTATACTAAGCTTGTTGAGGGGGGGGGAATCACCGTTATCAGTCTTAGGGTGTATTATCATTGTGATGGTTATTGATGACTGAAATTTAAAAATGTATCCATATGGAAAGATAAATCATTTCTCACAACTGCATGTATCAATAGAGTAAACTGTGAATTGGAGTATGGACATTAAGAATGAGTCTAACAGAAGTGAATGGGCAGTATTGCATGGCTGTTCTTTTTCTGATCTGTGCACAGGAGATAAGCCCTTGGGATTTTTGTGCCACAGTTCACTACTAAAGTAGAACAGAGAAATTTCACCGCACTGAAGTCTTCTTTATTAAATATGAATCTCTAGAACACAATGGTCATTTTAAAGTTGGCTTTAAAGGATGTTTCATCTTCCCACAATCATATCCCACTACATTTAAAAATCTAAAAGTGTATATGTAATTGTAAGGTCGCATCTAAAACCTTTATTTAAATACCAAAGCCATAGTATTCTGGTTTTATTATACCCCTCGCAGTTATGTTTGAGAAAATCCTCTCAGCCTCTCTCTGATTTACTAAAATGATTTCAATTACATGCTGCTTCCTGTCAAGTGTTCCTAAGCATTGGGTGTACAGCCTATATTTCCAGGTTTCTGGGAAGATTAGAGATAATCTCTTTTAAAGTGCCTAGAACATTCTCTGGCACACAGGGTTTAAATTTAAAGCATGAATCCAACTGCCCCAAGTATTTGTGACATTTGGAATATAAGTCATCCATCATCTTAAAGATCAATTCAAAAAAAAAAGTACTTCCAAGATATTGTGATTCTTCCCAATAGTATTTTTCTTTTCATTGTCAAGAGGCAAGTTAGAGTGGCCACTTTGTTAGTCTGCGCGGGATCACGGATGATAAATTCTCATAAGATATCATATTGGCCAGCACACCTGTAGTATCCAAGCTCACTACAAAGTTTTTTCCCCACAAGGGCAAGGAAGCCCACGATTTGAAAATGTCTCCCGGGTCCTTTTGAAATGTTGTGAAAAGGGAAGTATCTTCTGGTCTGAGGGTGGAATTTCCTAAGGCTGGGGTGCAGGTGCTTAGCAGTAGAACAAACTTCTGGGTCCTAGGCAAGCCCTCCTTCACTGCCAGCATGTACTGAATGAGCACAGGGGAAGTGCGAAGTGAGCAAATGATGTCAAGGGCTAGAGTGTAGTGTATGTATCCATTGGACTGTCTCCTGGATTGCCCTCCACTCCTCCCCTCCACACCTCACACTATTTCTTGGGGTGTTTGTGCTTAATGCATCATGAGAAAGGTCAGTGGGAGTCAAACCTGCCATGGTGTGCAGCCTCCATCCCAGCAGCAGTTGATTTGGGATGACTACTTTGCCTTGGGCAATCAGGTCAGTTTGATCTTAGGCACAACTAATGGCATTGCTGAGTTTGCCTTCAGCTGCAGTCCAGCTTCCTCAAATCTGCAATGAGAATTACTCAGGGAGAAAAACACCCCAAGTCTTTTTCTAAGCATCTGCTTCTTTTTCTACAACATCTGCTTTTTTTTTCCTACAGCATCTGCTTGCTCAATGATATGAGATTCCCTCTATTATCAGGACCTCTTCCTTAACAGTACCTGTTACAACTAGAATTAATTTCCAATAAAGTACAGCAGCTGGAAATTGATAGCGTTCTCTCTCTCTCTCTCTCTCTCTCTCTCTCTCTCTCTCTCTTTCTCTCTCTCTCTCCTTTCTGACAGAATATCTTATCATAAAATTGAAAGCAACAGCAATTTTCAGTGGTTTCAGTTAGAAACAACCACCAAAAAAGACCTTTAATTTCATCATGTCTAAGCTTTGAGTAATTATTTAGAGTTGATACTTTATCTGGTCATCTTCTATGTAATGTGGGTGGTAAATTCACTGTGGCTTATTTATATACACCACATAATTGTAAGAATAACTTTACAGCAACTATTCCATTAGCAGATGGTTATTTTATATTTGTTTACTAACATTTTATGAATTAGTAGGGAATGAGTGTAAATATGTGAATTTGGACATGATACAAAATCATCATGCTTTTAAGAAAAATTTGCCAATTTAAATTTACTTAGGCCATTTTTAGGGAAAAAAAACAGAATTAGTAATTTTAACAAATAATTTATACTATTATATTCTGAAAGAGGTGTCTGAGATTTATGTTTTTCCCAATACATTTTTATTTTATTGTGCAATACTGTTATTCACTTTGCACAGATATTTTTTATTTGATTGTGAGGGCTGATCTCTTAGAAAATGTTTACTAGGTGTTATGTGTAAAAGTTGACACATGTACAAACATAAAGAGCAGGATCTGGGATGTGAAGTCCTTTAAAATGATCATTAAAAATGGAATTATTTATTACTTTACAAAAAATCATATTTTTCTTGTTCATTTGAAAGGATAATAAAGCATTCATAAAATTATATTAATGAGCACTAGAACAATCTTTCATAAATCTCTGATTTCATGAATGAAGAATAAAAAAGTTAAAACTCAATAGGTTGCCACATATAAAATAAACATTATTTAAGATAACTTAATAAATGTTGACTCAAGAAGAAGCAAACTGTTTTCAATGACTTTTGGGTGAGAGGGAACTAGCTAGCTACTCCCAACCCAAGTCATCATAATATACTGCTAAGCTTTCCTTCACTCATCGATAAGAATTGAAAAACACAAAAAAAATAAGACACAATAGGTAGATACTTCTATTAAAGAGGATGGGAAAGTATGTTCAGACTAAGTCCTCAACCATCACTGCCAAAATAAAATACGCTGCAGTCCTAGAGAGAAAGGTGTTTAGAAAGAAAAATATATGTTATTGCCTCTGTTCTTATTTCCTATGATTTAAAGAAATGGTACAGAGTAGAAGAGAACTAATGCAGTGTAGAGTATATACCTGGGTTTAGGGTTTATAAAATATTAAATTATGTTAATAATTAGAAAAAGTGGATCTGCAGAAAGAAGAGGAGAAGAACAGGAAGGCTTTTGTAAAGGGTAGCTTTCCTTCTGAAGCAAGAACCATGATCCAGCATGTGTAGGTCAGAATGAAGCTTGGCAAATACAATCCTGGTGGAAAAGACACAAGTACATTCATTGGTGGACTTCGGTTACTCTCCATGTTAGAGACTTCTTATTTTTCTTTCAATCTTCACCGAAGGATATTTTTAATTGACTTTTTGAGAGATTGGAGAGAAGTGAGAAGGGAGAGGAAGGGAGAGAGAGAAAGACAGAGAGCGAGCGAGAGAGAGAGAGAGAGAGAGAAACATCAATGTGAGAGTGACACCTTGATTGGTTGCCTCCCACATGTGCCCAGACCAGGACTGGGGATCAAACCTGCAACCATGGTACATGCCCTAGACCTGGAATCGAACCTGAAATCCTTTGGATTCTGGGTTGATGCTCTAACCACTGAGTGAACTAGCCAGGGCTCAGGACTCCTTATTTTGACTCCCAGGTGCACCTCAGTGACTGGACCTCAGGGATGTACTACCGCCTCATTGTAGAACTCTGACCCACTGAAGGTTAAAGCAGCTGCCTGGAGCTCTGTCAGTACTCTTAAATGGAAAGGAGAGTCAGCATCACCCTGTTTACCCATTCCTTTTCCATAACGGGGAGATAAGCAGAGGTGAATGCCAGACTCCAGCAGAGCTCCTGCCATTGCTATTATACAAGGGTAGCTTTCCTTCTGAAGCAACAAAGAGGGGAGGGGAGTGTTAAGTGACTCATTGGAAAGACAAACAGCACAGACAAAGTCATCCTCGAGAGAGTGCATTACTAATTGACAAAATGGCCAGCTCAGGTCTGGAAATTGTTGGTTCACAGCAGTAGTTACTGAGAAAAGGCTGGAGAGTGAGCAGAGGTGACAGCCATGAAGATGTTTCTTCTGAGAAAAAAAAAAACGAGGGGGGGGAGATAAATAGAAATATGTGTGCCCCTCAGAACAATGGAAAAGAAGGAAGTCAGAGGGGGAAATATCAATCCCTCATAAATATACATTAAAAGAAAACCACATGAATACTAAACTGAGAGGAGAGGGTACCCTTGAACCAGGAACCCTGCTATAGGATACCAAGAGAAGGAAGGAAGGAAGGAAGGAAGGAAGGAAGGAAGGAAGGAAGGAAGGAAGGAAGGAAGGAAGGAAGAAAGGTTGGAAGGGAGGGAGAAAAGGAGGGAGGGAAGGAGTGAGATTCTATAAAGCTATTTATATAAAATAATATAATTTTTTTAAAATTCAGCTATTGAAAAACAACCACAAAACATGGGAATAGTGTTACCACCACACTCCCATTTGCATTTAGGATTGTCAAATAAGATATTTTTAAATGTAGTAAGAAATTCAAAATGAAAACCAAATTGAAAAATTATACAATGATAGTTTATTAAATTCAGGAAATATATTAAAGAGAAAAACAAAACTATCTTAGAATTATAGAATAATTTAATAGGCCCTAAGGAAGATATATTTGCATGACAATTTAATAAATGACATCAGAGGTAGGCAGGGAAATACACAACAAATAAGGTTGAAATAAAGAAGAAACAAAATAGAAAATGATTGAAATGGATGTAGGCAAAGAGGTCCAATATACATGTAACTGGAGGATCTGAATAAGAAAAAAATAAAATGTGGAACAAAGCTAATATTTAAAATATAATCTAAAAAATATATTTTTCTGAGAATTAAGAAAACTAAACTCCTCTATATTGAAAAAGTTCACTATGCCTGGAACAATTGCCAGGAAGCAATCAAATCCAAGACATAATCTAGTGTCCTAGACTATAACGACAAAGAAAACAATCCTCAAAGCCACCAGGCACAAAGATCAAATTATTTATAAGGATACAAATAACAAAATTTACATAGCACCATATTTCTCTAGAGCAACATTTTTAAGGAACTAAAAAAAGTATGAAAAAGGATTTTTTATTTTGACAAAATAAGTCTTATCATTGTAGACAAATGGTCTAAATGTGTAAGACTTAGAGAATACTGTACTCATAACCCCTTCCTTACTGATCTATTAGAAGGTCAGTTTCCTACAAACTAGAAATAAGAGTGAGGAAATGTGAACAAAAAATTGATGGTGAATGTTGCATATATTCAATTGTAGAAGTAAGTTTAAAATGAGTATGGCAGCATAGATGAAAAGATTATTGTAGCATTATATACTCTGACATATTACAGGTGTGTATATTTTTGTAGCTTCCCTTACTGGATTAAAATTTAATGTCACCACTTTATGTTTTTCACCAGTGTTAGGAAAATATGTGACTACCGAGGATTTTTTTTTTTTTTTAATTATTGTGGTAGGTAAGTTGTTTTTTTTTCTTCTAAATTTAGATTAGAGAAAGAAAAAATGTAGATTCCCTTACTTTTTCATAGAGACACCAAGATGTTCTCAGAGTTTGTTGTGAAGCTAGGCTTTCTTAAGAGAGAGGAATGGAACCATCTATGTATTAAAATATGATGTATATTAAGTTTTTATATAAACACTAAAAAGTAAAGTTAGCAAAACAAAGATCAGGGAGCGGTTATCTAAAGTACCTTCAAATTGAAAAAGTGACATGGAAAGAAAAGTCAAAGTGTCCATCTTAGTTGTTTTTTTCTAAATTTAAATGAGCATTTTTAAATAAAAATGAAAGATACTTATTGGCTTACTACAAATCAGTTGCATTGATTTTTATAGGCCAAGTTGTTGTTCTTTGGTTCATTAAAGCAGAACAATGAAGAACTGTACTTCAATATTACCTGTCAAAGAAGCAGTTTTACTAAGGGATAGCTGTCTTAAATTTTGATACATTCTAGATAAAAGGAAGCTCTCCAATGTTTATTTTCAATCAATATAAAGTGGCTAAGATATAAATAAATAACAATCAAATTGGGTCCAAAATGAATAGCTACATTATCATTTTCATTGAATGAATAATTTCAGATATACATTTCATCTTGTTTCGATGGCCCATGTCCAGGACTGGAGGAAGCATAGGGCTTGCTCGGCTGTGGAACACTGGGTCACATTCCAGAGGGTGTTGTCAGTAGGTCTTGAGGAGAGAACATTGTCTATACTATTAACAAACATCACAGGAAATTCTGAGGCAGATGGGTCCATGGACTACACTTTTGAGAAACACTGGACTAGGCATTAGTTTTTCGAAGAAATTGTAATTTTTTTTTATAATTCCAAAGCTGCTTCTCTTCAAGGCATATTTTATATAGTATATTGATTTAAATAAGAAGGGAAAGCCATGTATTTGATTAGGAAGATTCAGAGAAATAAGTTCACATGAAGAACATCTATGAAGATGGGTAGGCATCCACAGATTTAAGGAAAATCTATGCATATGAAGGATTTTAATTTAAAGTAATGCACATTGACAAATAAAAATTTCAACCTAAATGCAGCTGACAAATGCTCATTCAATTGGAAAAAGGTCATTTAAACTGTGCCTGTTGATAGGCACATTTGAATATAAAAAAAAAAACTTGTCAATTTGAGGATTATATAATAGAGTTTTTGATAAAGAAAAAAAACGAAGTATAATTATTTGACCTTTAAAACAATAGTTCTAAAAAAAAGGCAATTTTGTACCAGACATTCCTATTGTCAGGACACATTTTTGGTTGACACACCTGAAATGGTGGGTATTCTATATGCTACTAATTCTAGTCAGTAGAGACCAGGGAATTATGCTAAATAATATACAACTCAGCCCAAAATATCAATAGTACTGAGGCTGACCAATTTTGCTTTATAGTTTATTTTATTATGTGTAAAATTAATCCTGTCTAAAATATTCATAGTCTTTACTGATTAGTTTTAGTAGAAAAATATTAAAGAGACATTGTAATTATTCAGCAGTAAGAAGGACTTTCTAGATGAACCAAAATGCTACATCAATTCAATGCCATATGTGCTATAGAATTTTTAAGTTATGTTTTACCTCATTAGCATTGAATTATGCTACAATATAATTAGCAATTCATGTAAAAATACCATGCCTTTTTTCATCAAACCCAAAGGTATTCATAAACATGCTTTTATTACATTAGCAATATTTCTATCAAAGACGTGAGTATCAAATGATTTTTTTCTGATGTGATAACAGGAGACAATATATATTTTGGGGCATAGGCATTTTCACAATCTTATGGGCAATGCTATATAATAAAAGGCCAATGTAACAACCGGAAGGACCAATCGACCAGTTGCTGTGAGGTGCATTGATCACCCCTCGGTTCCTCCCCCCGGCCCGCAGGCTCTGATGGCTGGATGGCCAACTAGGAACCAGAAAACCGGGCTGGGTGGCAGTAAGGTGGGACTGGGGACTGGTGAGCGGGCAGAAAGCAGACCTCTTGGTCCCTCCCACTGGCCCAGAGGCTCTGATTGATCCTCAGTTTCTTCCTGAAAAGGAACCTGGTGCCTCCAGGGCGCAGCCTTCTGGGATGTGGTCTCACCACTGTGAGGCTCTGGAGTGGGGACTTAGACAAGGACTTTAGTGCCGCAGCAGCCCTCAGCCTTCACTACTGGGAGGTGGACAGAGAGCAGCAGCTTTAAAGCACAAACGCCCTCCTCAGGGAGGACCCACCCCCTTCCTTTCCACAGCCACTGCGGGGTCTGCAAGAAACTGTGCATGCTCCTCCCTGTGGGATGGGCGGGGCCAGAGCCTGAGCAGTTCCACAATGAGGGAGGAGCTGAGCCAGGTGGCTAGGCCAGTGCAGAGATGGAGGGAGGAAGGGAAAGGCCGGGGCAAAGAGGAAGCCTGGTTCCCTGCACCTCCTCCCACAGGCATGGCCCTTCCTGGTTGAGTTTCCCAAGTCCTTGTTAGGGTTTTGGCTGGTGAAGCCAGCTGTGAAAGGTGTCATAAGGGAGAGAAGAGACAGGCACCGAGAGAGGGCATTTATTTTACTTTTTTAAAGGGAGCAAAGGGCCAGGTGCCCTTTGTTGGCACAAGGCACCTAAGACAGAGTGGGCTGTTCTTTTGATCTCCGGATGGGGAATGAAAAACCAGGGTGGGTGGTGGCAGCAAGGTTAGACTGGGGGCTGATGAGCAGGCAGAAGACGGCCTTGATCGCAGGCTAGGCCTAGGGACCCTACCCGCTCACGATTTTGTGTGCTGGACCTTTAGTTAAAACATAAGAATGACATGAAAATATAAAATGTCTAAAGAAGACAGGACCCATCTTGCCATCTCTCTCATTTACTTTATTTCCATTTCCTTTCCTGTTTTTCTTTTTAATCATGACTCAGAAGTTCTGTTTTGTTGTGAAGGTTTGAAAGCTTTCAAGAAAATGACCTTCATTATAAACTTAGTTCATGTTTTCAAGTGATTTTTCTTTGAGGAAGGGGTGCTTATCTAAGCTTTTTGATATGTAAATTTCATTATGAAACTGATAATAGTTGGATTGAATTTTATACAGTAGCCACTATTTTAAGGAGTTCATTTAAGTTAGCTTAGCTCATTATCTTTCAAAGATATTAATGCAAACAACCCAACTAAACTCTTTGAAAGCATCTCTTGGAAACAGCACAGGGCAAGTGATCATGTGACTAAAGTCAAGTGTTAGTTCATCACTAACAACTGTATTACCTTGGATATTAAATACGCTGGGTTTCAGTCTTCACATTAAAAGGAGATATGGTTGTGTTCAAAATTTAGACTGTAGAATCACACAGTCTATCTTAGCTAAGCAATTTATTAGGTACACAACCTTGGGCAAGTTACCTACTCTGATCCAACACAGAAAACATCTGTTTACCAGCACCCACGTGATTTCTTGTGAGTGCCTGA
Organism: Pipistrellus hanaki; assembly: GCF_964339955.1. Lineage (NCBI taxonomy): Eukaryota > Metazoa > Chordata > Mammalia > Chiroptera > Vespertilionidae > Pipistrellus > Pipistrellus hanaki. Next base: position 5,202,758 of record NC_140505.1, read on the forward strand.
CTACTGTTGGTAAGCACTCACCCAGACTTTGCCTCTTCAGCTTAAATCTTAGCTCCTTCGCCTTTCCTCAAAAGCTCCCTTGCCCTAAGAATGTTTTCTTCTTTCTTCCGCATCAGATAGACTTGAAATTATTCACTTCATATCACCTAGTGGGGTCCCCAATCAGTCATAGATCTTTTAAAGACATAACTAATAACAATACAGTGAGAGTCATTGCTTTGTAGAATATGCTTCTATTTCTATATCCAAGAATTCTCCCAGTAGTTGCCACAGTTGATATCAAGGAGTTTAGCTATAATTTAGGACAGGCCTATTTATAAATTTATAGAACTGAGAGTTGAAATCTAACTTAAAGGCCATCTCATCCAACCATCTCATACATAAATGCTATTAGAGAGGCCTTCACAAATTTACTTTCTGTTCTAAGTCACAAGGTTTTGGAATATTGAGATTCAAATTGTTAACTTAGAATTGCTCAACTCTTTACTAGTTATGAATTAGTGTTTATCTTTAGTCGTGGCCCTGAAACAAAGGCTTCTCTATCAGTAAAGTCTGTTTCATTGATTGTTAGTGTATATTTTGTATTAGACCATATGACTATTATATTAGGTCTCAATTATAACTGCTACCTCTTGAATAACCATGATGCTGGATGACAACGATAGTGCTCAATTTTAATAGGAACTTGGAGTGTGTCCTCTCCAACTCCCAGCTTAAATCTCTTCTGCAGCATCAGCATCCATCCCCAACAAATGAATTGTAACCGAGCCTCTCTTTTCTTGGCGTTAAATCCCAATGGTTTGTGAGTTAATAATCTTTTCCATTTTAGGATCGTTCTACTTCTTAGGAAATTATCTGAGTTAAAATAAAATCTGTCCCCAATTGATTATAACTTAATTTTCATCTCTAAGGATTCCAGTGACTGTGTTTATAAGCACCTACTGTGTGCTAAAACGTTTTCAGTTGAGGTCATAATCTCCAAGTCAATCCATCCATTCTCTGAGCTGGGCTGTCTTGTAAGCTGTGGTGTGTGACTAGGCAGAGCATCAGCCTCACACATATAGGGCCATGGCTGTCCTTACTGTCAACACTGAGCTTCTGTCAGGGCAGTCAAGGACATGGGAGCTCTGTGACAACACTGCCATAATCCTGTGGAATATGTAATCAGCTTAACCCTAACGATCCTCCACCAAAACTCTTACTAAGTTAAGTTTAGGAATATTTGTGCCTTGTTTGCTGTATACAGTTGTTCCTATGGTCATTTTCTAGGTTAATAGATAGTAATTCTAGTTTTTGTGTTGGGGCTGGTGTCTTGGATTTCGGCAGATGACTTTATGTTTATTCTAATTAAATTTCATTGTATTGACTGCTGTCTAAAATCTCAGGTGGTTGATATTGTTTTGGATCCTGGTTTGGTCACATAGTATATTAATTATGTCATGTGACTTAATATTATTGGGAATGGGAATATAAATGGACTGTTTTTTAATATAAACATGCAAGACATTTCTGATCAGAGAAGTGAAGCAAATGGAAGGAAACTCATCCAACCCAACACAAACATTTCAACTTCAGGAGAAGGGGGCGTTCATAGTCATTCTGACCATTTTCTAGGCAAGAACAGTGAAACATTCAGAGGCTCCCGCTATTAAGCACTGGTCCCAGACTGGACTGAATTCTCCCCCATCCATGTTCATCAGGTAGGGAAGTGGAGGCCACCTTCGGCCTCATTTAGACTCTTCCTCAGTAGAAATTCCTGGTCATATTTAGAGACAAGTTACCTCTTCCTGCTTCCTCTGTGTCAAGTCCTCTACTCAGTCCTGATATTAAAATGTGAATAAAACCTGGATCCTTTCATCCAACAATGAAGTGTTTAGAAACACAAGTAAAAGGTTATTGCGTGGCCAGAGCTAAATGTTCAAAGGGGGCGTGTATAGAACTCACTGGAAACCCAAAGCAGGGCAGGAATCAGTTTCCAGGGGAAAAGAATCTGCCTAGAAAGACGAGAGTTAAAGCTCAGAAGATGAAGATGCTGCGCAGGGGGGCAGTCACCGTGAGTAAAGGACTCCTGTCTTCAGCACAGTTGTTTGCAGGAAACCTGGGCCTCTCTATGCTACTCAAGAGCCTGCCATCTTCAATTTGGGGCCTTTGTTGTTTCTATCGCCACATTCACAAGATCCCTTTCACAAATTCTTTTAAATACTTTGTGTTTTTCCCACTTTATGAAATATGGAAACTTCAAAGGTGTTCAAATGTTGCTACCCTCCTTTGATGTTGCTCATTTTAGAAAAAGAAAAATGTAATTACAGACAGTAAATAAAAATCATAATGTTTTAACATGAAACATGACGGTAAAGTTGGGCCTCTGGTGTGGTTTTTGTAAACAAGGTGTGAAGCAATTTATTTAATGCGCTTTCTGGCCATCTTTGACATTTAACTGTACATTTCAGTAAAGTAAAATAAACATAAAAGTAGTTAGCAATGTTGGCCTCCCCTTTACCCCAGGTCTCTCAGAATTGAGCGGTAAGAAATTGGTTATCATTTAGAGCGATGTTGACTGTGAATGCAAATACACTCAATTAAGCTTTCAACAACGGATGCCGGCAAATGCGGTCCACACTAGAGACCCATATTATATCTGGTATAGAGCAGTTAATTGCTTCCAAACGAAGCTCCAATCAGACAGAGAAATGTCTAGTCTGACTAGAACTAAAATAAAAGTAGGCAATGGGCCCCGTTGTGTTTTGCTTGACTGTGTATTCTCAAGAATATTCATTTACTTAATAGGCGAAATTAAAGCACGGGTCCTCCGGGGACTGCCACTCTCAGGACACATGGACAGAAATACAATTTCCACTGTAATTTCTTTGATGGATTCAGTAAGAGGCTCTATTAGTCTACACTATGATAGTGTTTCTGGGCAGCAGTGCCAACTGCATTTGCGCTTACATATATTCAGCACATTCAAGATGAAATCTTACTTTCAAGATAATGGGGAAACATTCACATTATTATATCAAATGATGTTATCATCTAAGTCATAGATATAACAATCTAGTGCATTCTTTTTCCTCTTAAAAGTTGTTAAGATCAGGAAAATACCAGCACGATTCACTCCGTTTAAAACAAACCATTTTAATTGCTTGTAAACGGGGAAACATGAAATTACTGGTGTAATTGAAGCTTTTATTTTGGCTCAAAAGTAGAACTTCAGTTTTTATAGAAGTCATAGGATACCAAAACAGAAATCCGCCCAACAAATTCACAACTTACTTTCCAGCTCTTCGTTATGAATTACGTTCACTAAGTCTAAAAAGTGTCAGAGTGGAAAAGAAGATAAAAACATAAATAAGTCTAGATTGCAATATTAAACTAGATCCTGTCAACATAAATTGATAGGGGGGAAGTACATATTTCTTAGTATACAATTATGTTTGAAAATTTGATTGCTAATGGATTTCTGTATTCATATCGAGGTCAGATGGATAATTGCTTATGAGTAATCTGAAATCTCTTATAGACCTCTCCAGCAAGTTTATAGCATCTAGCTACGTTAGACGTTTGCCATTTCAAATATTCCTCCCTCCCTTTTGCCCCCATAAGAGCAATGTGGGACATTTTGTCAATTTTGTGCTTGTTTTCCAAACCTCCCCTTTATTTTACTGAAGAGCTTGCAATTAACCCACTTCTCCCTATTGAGGAGCATCTTTATAATAACAGCTTTCCTGGCAGTGCTTTTGTTTGGCAGATTCTAAAAACAAGAACCCATAAAGGCTGGGGGGGGAAATCCAATGGAAGTCAAGTTCAGCAAATCTCTTTCAAGGTCATATGCCTTTAAGTGATAGAGGTTTTCCTCCTGTAAAAAGATTGTCAAGTCATTTTCCACGTTAATAAACAAATCCAAGACAAACGCTGTTACCTGTTTTACCAACGGCTGGCAGGACGGCTGAGGTTTCACTTCTTCCAGTGAGTTCGCAAGGCAGACATTTCCTGCCGCCTTGGCCACTGGGAGGCTTGGGTCTGGGAAGGGCGAGGCTTCTGGAAACTGCCCCCAGACTCACTGGCGTAACCAGGGCCAGCCAGCCAGCCAGCCAGCTGCATGACAGTGCTCAATAGTCAAAGGGCACGGTAATTCCCTCCATCTGCCTTTCCTTTCTTCAAGGCCAAATCTTCACCTGGTGTTTTCGATTCCTGCGTGCTAATTATGATGGCTGCCATCAGCGGCCCTGTGGGGGACCCCACAGACTCTCTGAGCCCGCAGAGCAGACTGAAGCTTGTTAAGCGACCATGTCAGCCTGATTTTAGGGCCCATTTTGCAGCTCTCCGCAGGCCTATCGGAAAGCATCAGGAGTCTCGGTCTTGCAGGACAAGTGCATTGTCTTTCTAAAGGTCTCTTCCCCGATAAGCACATCCAAATCTGGCTCATTCACTGTGGCTTTGAGGGCACCGTGGGGAACTTGGCTTGCATGGCGGATACAACAAAATGCTTAATATGATCGCTCACTATGGAGCTAAAGAACTCCATTCCCAATTCCAAGATAAAAACCTCTGCTCCCCAGCCATGATCAAGAGTTTGAAATTTAAATCAGGAGCCTTGAAAGCTATTCTCACTCTCAAAAGGGCTGGCTTTCCCAGACACACAAAGAAGAAAACGCTGTGCTTGCACCAGGATCCGAGTCAGGAGGAAGCCCGCACCCTTTTAGAAAATGGGAGACTCGCCTCTTTCCACTGAGAGGCTGTGGAGTATTTTCAGTCCATTTGTTTTATTGTAGTTCCCATTATTTAGATTATGATTAGCGCTGGTCGCATACTCCTTTTTTTATTATTTTATACACCTCCTGGTGTGTCAGTGTTCCCACACTAAATGACACCTGACAACATCCAAAACCATTTTAAGTACAAAAGCAGCATCAAAAATAAGCATAGCAACAACCTCAGTACTCCACTCCCCCCCTGCCTTTCTGTATTAGTTACCCTTAAAGTAAGAGCCAAAATGGGAGCTTCTGTGCTTATTTGGGTGGTCCTATGAAGAGTTTTGGGTCTGTGTAGGTAGAGTTGTATAAAAGAAATCACATTTAGGAACTGAATCCTAAAATCATTCCCAGTGATTTGCAAGTGGCATCCCCTGTGCTTCCGATCTCTTTTCAAGGGCTGCGGTTCTCATCCCCCATCAGGTCTCAGCTACATCCGTCCAAGGATTCACAGCAGACTCTCATTCATCAGGCGCAAGGGCACTTGGGGTGGCACATTCTTCCATAGGATATACCTAAGCCAACAACAAGGACAATAACTGCTAATTCACTGGGTAGGAGGCTGTTCTGGTGGTTTCGTTAGGCCCAGAGTCACTATTGCTCTTGAATACCTGCTATTGATTATTTCTCCTTCTTTCAATATTTACGTTGGCCTAAATGAAGAGTTGTGACCTCCGTTCTTTTGGAGTCTGATGGATGGCAGTTGCTTAGTTACTGAGCCATCAGCCCATGGTTGATGCAACTTGGTCATGTCATTGGTAAAAGCAGGGCATCAAGTTCCGGGTTCAAGAGGCTTTCACTCTCTCCAAATATGCTCCCACCCTTTTGCTTTGTAAGTTTCTGTTTTTATATTTACTCCTGTCCTCTTTCTCCCAATGCTAAAAGAACTCTATGAAGCTTACCTTGCTACCAATGATGCAGCCGCATTGCTCACCATGGCCAACATTCCTTTCACAACATCAAACTGGAGGAAAGGAAAAGGGCAGAGACATAATCACCAAAAGGACACACCCAAGGAGAACAGAGAAGAGGCCTGAACTCCAGAGAGGGCTCCTGAGTCTGTTGTCTCCTCACCCTTTGAGCCAAGCTGACTCACCTTCTCCATCCTCTCTGCCCTCTGGCTGTGTTTTATTTCTGACTTATTATTTTAGACTCTATTTGGGTGACTAATTCAGTCCTTCAACAATATATATATATATATATATATATATATATATATATATATATATCCCTAATACTCTCTGTGTTTTCCCTGTCATAATATATACAATTTGTAATCTTCTACTTAGTTCATGGGCATTCACAAGTAAAATGTGCACAAGAAACTACTGGGAAGGAGAAAGAAGACACCATATTGAACGTGTGTGAATATGTGTTTTCCACTCATCGCCATGGGCTTTTCAGTGATCATTTATTTTTAATGAGGTAGCACTCATAAGAGCTGGAATGCAAGTGAGCGTTTGTCATTGCCATGCATTATTTCCCATTATGGGAGCTTCTCTCTGGCATCACCATAGGGTAGCCTGGATAATATTTTGATAAGAGGCAGGACTCCAAAGCAATAACCCTACCTATGTTTTGTGACTGTGGGGATACATTTGGAACAGGCTTTCTCTATGTATTTTCTCTGGGAGACTTTTATAGTTCACAAAGGAAGTAGGGGAAATGGATGACAGAATCTACAGTTTTCAGCAATTCTCACTGCTAAATCTTTTACCGCCACTTATTCTTTCTTTTCGGTGTTCTTCCCTCTCTTGAAGAGAATATGTTAAAGCATATACTAAAACAGGAGTGTGTATATATATTTTTGCTTTGGGAGTGATTTTTTTCCCCCTGAAGAATCAGAATTATGGAATTTAGGAGCTGATAACACAAGAGCTCAGTCTTAACCAACCACTTACATCACAAATGAGGAAACTAAGGCACAGCAAAGAGAAGCCACTTGAGTCATATAAGAGCAGGAGCTGAGCTGGAACCCTACGATCTTGGTTTTGCACTGGGATTCCCCATTCCCATCTGGAAAAGCATCCCAGTGTTGGAGAAGGGACCCTGTGAGCTTCACAGGACAAGGGGACTCAGCGGCCCCTTTTCTTCTGAATCCTACGTGCTTTGTGGTGCACTACTTTTCCCAAGTCAAGAATCAATGCAGCCTGGTACAACCCTGCGACTTCAGATTGCTTTCTGTTCTGGTTTCCAAGTAATTATTTTGACTTCCATTTCCCTTCTTTATAGATTTGGGTTAGTGTACATTATGTGGCCTAGTTGGGCTGATTTTATATATCAAAACTGGCATGAATCCAGAGGCAACAAATTAGAAATATCGACTTCTTTGCTGGGCTAATAAAAACGATGGTGTGTGAGTTAACAAATGTAGTTTTAATTTGGTAACAAATGTAACCGTGCCTGCCGGGAGATCCCTGGAAATACAAGAAGAAGAAAAAAAACCTGGATAAGTAGTAAGAACTTAACAAAGAAGATAGGATGCATAAAAGAAGGTCAGCCGGATTCTTTCCACAGGAGTAGCCACTAAAACAAAATTTAGAAAGCTACTTATGCAGTGCTTTCAATTATCTATAGGAATTGGAAGGCTTTTTTTTTTTCCAATGGCAAATGTAACATCCTTAGGAACAATAATTCCTCAAGGGAGATGCTATCACCGCATTACTGATTCCTCGGTTTGGAGCAGCAGCAATTAGATAAACTTGAAACTGGTGGCTATAATCCTCAGGGCTGGCTCTGATTAATAAAGCAAGCGATAGCCTGCTGATTCTAAAATAAAAAGCTAAATAAATACACGTTGCCATTTTCAGCAAGAAAGTAATAAGCAATTTGCAGTAAGTATGATTGGCATAAAACAATGTGGGGAATAACGTCAGGTACAATCAGGAAACAGCCATTGCTGTCAAATTTGCCAAATAGGATGGTGCTTCCACAGATGTATCTACCACTTAAAGCCGCTGCAAAAGGTTGACAGATAGGCTGGCAAATTATCCCTACCATATTTAAATTGCGAGCCTAACTCCTCAGTCAGGTATTTATTTAATCAAAGCATGATCACTTCCGACAATTACTTTTATGGGCTTTCATAAAGCACACCAGAAAGTATCCGCAGACAGGTATTGCCTAAGCAGGAAGAAAGCTGGCGCAGCTGTCCAGGCAGCAGAGGAAACGGTGAGCATCTAGCACTTTAAGCCCCTGCCAAATGCTTCCTCAGCGGAGAAATGCCCGGGGTAATGACAGATGAGCATGGGGAGGCTATGGAATTGTCTGACGAGGATGTAAGTCTGGCATGGCATGCTTTGACTAGCGCTCTGGATTTCCTGAAGGAATCACGGCATGAAGTTCTCTGTGTGGGTGAACAAGTCAGAAGCAGGGTGTCTACTAGGATTTGTAAGTTTAAAAGCTCTCCGGAGGTGGGCAGGTGATGCCAACCAGGGAGTGGTCTGTAGAGACAGGCAAACTGGAAAGCACTTGCCCTGATTAAGGCCGCTGATGGAGCCATTTGGGGGGAAAAAGTCTTACCAAGAACACCAATCTGGGCTTCTGAGAAATAAGAAATTTCTTTGAACTTAGAACAACTGACCTAGAGCATGGCAGAGAGGGGACAATTCTGGTGACTGTGGTTAACTCCCTGGCCCTCTCTTTCTCTGCAAAAAGGATATAACAGCGGCACCTACTTGTTAGGATTATGATGAGGATTAAATGAGTTATTTACATACAGCTCTTAGGAAAATACCTACCATATAGTAGGCACTCAATGAATGTTTTCCAGCATTGCTCTTAACATGATGAATAAAACATGGGTGTGTTCCTTAAATGTTAAATGCAAGGTGACGTTTTTCCAGAATGTGGCAACTCATTGAAAAGATGCCTCTTGCAGTATTCCCACTGCCAAAGAGGAATTCACCCCATGATGTCCAAAGGCTTGTGTTATGGTAAATTGGGATCAGCTGAGGAGAAATGGCTCAAGGTTACAACAAAGCAGAAGCTCCCAGTAGTTCTTTTTGGACAACTAGGTCATTGGGCGGCAGAAAGCACTGATGAGGTACTGCCTATGTGAGTGTTTGGAAGCCAATATTCTCGGCTTTTTGGTAGGCTTTGGTGCAGAGATCTCTCTTTCTATCTTTTTGGTTTCTCTAAGACATTCTACAAGGCTGGAAGTCAGAAGTAAACAGTGAGAGGTTCTGCAAAGCCAAGAACATCTGCAAATAGGCACGATGGGGGCGGGGGGGGAACTGTTGCTTACATTTGGTTTTGAGCATCGGTATGAAAGCCAGTGACACCCTCCAGGCCCCTGCTCCAGGTGGGTGGGGGCAGGTGGCACACAGGAGACCAATGAGACTTTTATTGAAACTCACAACTGTGAGCATTCACATAAATTTAGGGGTCCGCAGACTGATGCAGTGAGGCTGCCCCATGGCCTGTTTTTACATTTTAAAGGGCTGTGAAAAAAATTATAATATGCAATATTGACTGTACATAGCCCACAGAGCCTAAAATACTTACTATCTGTTCCTTTATCATTTTCACCTACAAGTAGATTTACTGGAGAGAATAATGTTGGTTTTCTTTTCTAATGATGTAGCTCAGCTGTAAGTTAGAGACAAGTAACCGTTCTTATTTGGACTCTGTCCTTGTTCATATGTTATTTATTTTTATCCCAGTGGCAGAAAAATGCTAGGGTGTGTGTTTTTTTTAATGTAACTTCTATTGTACCCTGTTGTCTTAAAGAAAATTCGGTTCAGTTATCCAAGTGAGACACTTCAGTTTTGATGGTATGTACATGCTGGCTTACCACCAGGATGGCCCGCTCTTGCTTGGTTGTAAAATTATGGTACAAATACCTTTTATTGATCGCAATTTAACAGCCAATCAAGGCACAGCTTCATCCCCACGCTTTCACTGTGCCTTTACAATTGAGAAGAATAGCCGCTATAATGGATACTATTATGGCCATTGTGTCCCTTCCAGATGAACTCTGAGACTGTGCTGGACAAGTTATATAAATGGCTGCAGCTAGGATGCCGCAGAGAGAAGTATGTAACCTCCCGGGGTGTAAAGATGTGGCCATAACTTTGCACTCCCTGGAATCCCCTCTAGCCCATCACACCTGTTGTGTTCCAGAAGACCGCAGCCAAACACCTCCTCTCATGCTCTTAGATTTGGGGGCCAAGATGTAGAGTCTGCAAAAAAGGTAAAGGTTAGGTCTTTAGATCAGAAGTTTAAATGGTTAATTGTTTAATAACTAGATTTGAGTTTGAAGGTAAAGTTCAAACTTTCCATGATCAAAAACTATAGAATGTTTTAACTTTTCACATTTGAGGCTCTACCTGGATGCATTTTCTCCCTGGTCTCTAAATTGTCAGTGAGGGGCTCTCACTTCGTTGATACTGTTTATCTCTCAGATTTCATTATCTGTCTATATTTTTGTTAGCTATCTGTTTTTGTCGTTTGAACTCTTAATAGTTCTATGTTTTCCTTTATTTTTTTAAATTTTCTTGTAGGGTTGTTGTTGTTTTTTTCTGATACCCCCATTCCCAGGCTTCATTAAACTATATTCTGTGTCCATGGTTTATGCATTTATGCATAGAAGTTCTTTGGTTAATCTCTTCCCACCCCCACTTACACTTTCCAAACACTAAGATTCCCAAAGAATCAAGCACATGATTTTTTTTTCTTTATTGATTTTTTTACAGAGAGGAAGAGAGAGGGATAGAGAGTTAGAAACATCCATCAGCTGTCTCCTGCACACCCCCGTCACTCCCCACCCTCCCCCCCTCCTCCTGGGGAAGTGCCCACAACCAAGGTACATGCCCTTGACCGGAATTGAACCTGGGAACTTTCAGTCCACAAGCAGATGCTCTATCCACTGAGCCAAACTGGTTTTGGCCAGGCACATGATTTATAAGCCTCAAAGTCCATTTTAGATAGGGGGAGATTAAATTAATTCAATAAGGAGACCATTAGACTTAGCTAGTTCTAATACCTTAGCAGCCCTAAGGGCCACCAATCACAAACAGCCAGTGAGGCTTGGCCTCCACACCTTCCCTATAACGGTCTTCCCCAGCTCCTGGCAATGGAGTGGTCCTGAGCACTCCCAGCTTCTGGCTGCCCTGTGTGAATCAGTTTTGGCTCAAACTCTTAAAAATGTATTATGTCTCAGTTTATCTTTTAATAGAGGAAAGCATGCTCAATACATAGCAATGTCAAACATATTGTAATATCTTCTAGCATTTTAGTCACTTCAGGAGTTTTCTTTTTTTCTTCTCTCATCCACCAATGGTATTAAATTTAGATCATTTGGATGAGCATATCATTAAAATAGCGGCACTTTTGCAACATGAAAGCACAAGGCACTCAGAATGCTCTATCCTTCTTCATCATTACAAATATGCGCTGGAAGATATTCACACTGTCAAGTCTCCATCACTAAAACCAGTTAGGTCATCCACCTGAAGGAGAATCGAATTCATGAACAGTGCCAGGTCTGTCAAGTCATGCTGACTCTACTAGACCAAATTGTCTACCCCACTTCCTCCCAGTCTACTGCAAAAATGTATTCAACCCTCTGTCCCTTGCTCACATACATTTGTATTGGTTTATATTGAAGATTGAGATCTAGACTAAAGACAAAGAGGTTCCATTAGACTTAGGCCTGCATGCCTCTCTCCCTCAATTCAAGGCATCATCATTTACCTGAGATGATTACCTTAAAGTGATTTTGGCAATTTTTACATCAGATTGACCTAACCAATCAATCCTGAATGAAGTAACTCAACACACCATTGCTGATTAAACTTTGTTCAGTTCAGTAGGAATTTCATTCCCAGTGTCTCAGACTCAGATGCCCCCAGGGCCCAGGCTTTTAATGTAAATTAATGGGCAATAAGGAGTGATGAGGTGGGAGGTCAAGGGGAAGATCTTTCACCTAGCTGATGGCCAGCACTTTGTTTCCCTAGAGAAATGGGAAGTCTGGGGTTTTATGTGGCATTAATGGGAAGTCTGGGGTTCAATGTGGCAAATAATACAAAATTGTAAGTCAGAAAATACTGCTGCAGTCCAACCCCAAATACTGCTGCAAGCTTTGGTAGCGGGATAAAATATAAGTGTGCTCTAGGCAGGGTGGTAGAGGAGATAAACAGATACAGATAATAATGCAAGGGGAAATGTGATAAATGTACAAATGGAGGCAGGCAGTCCTTAAAGTTGAGTATACGTGAGGAACACAGGAAGGGAGATATTATCTCCATTAGGTAAGTTCTGGAGGAAGGGATGTGGGATCTGGGACCTGCAGAGGAAAGAACATTCTGACTTGTTGATACAGAGGGAAAGGCAATGCCAGGGAGGTTGGAACAAATATAGGAAAGCGGATCACGGGGAGTGCCGGGTGCAGTTGCCATAAATTCAGACCACTCTCCCGGCACCTTAGGGGAGTCAGGACACAGCCTCTGGAATGTGTGTTCTCACCCAGTCAAATGCGTCCTTCTCCTCTTTCTGCTGCCACCATGGAAGAGGCCTGTCCTGTGCTCAGACCGGCACTGGGTGGAGGTTCTGCTCATAGGTTCTGTGTTCGCATTGTTTAGTTGATCCTGACAAGAAACACTTGGTGTGTATGTGAGTGTGCGTGTGCGTGTGCGTGTGTGTGTGTGTGTGTTTGTGTGTGTGTGTGAGAGTGTATGTGTAAGTTTGTGTGAATGTGTGTGTGCGTGTGTGTGTGTGCCTGTGCCTGTGAATGTGTGTGTGTATGTGCATGTGAATATGTGTGTGAGTGTGTGAGTGTGTGTGTACTACTATCCATCCATCCCCCTCCAGCTGAGGGCTGAGAGGACGGCTATTTCATTGAGCACATGTGACCCATTCAAAGCAGACCCTTGGGCAAGCTCTCCTTGGAGTCTGGTAGAATTGGGGCATAATTGCGAAACAATATGGAGCCCAAAGTTTCCACTTTTACACATTTCCTCACATCTGGTTTCCTTTCTTCAATTTCCATCGATGGCATTTACATTGATATGAAATTATCCAAATGACTCTATGCCGATCCAGCTCTCCATACGTAGAAAAAAAGGAGCTTAATCTCTTTATACCTCTTTTTCAGTAAAAGAGGGTGGCTCCACCCAGACTCAGCTTCTCTCCTGCCTGATTTCCCCAGTGGAGCCATTTATACCTGCAGGATTGTTTTAGGGAGATTATTCAACTTTTTAAATCCTTATTTCCCTCATCTTTAAAATGAGCTCATGGTAGATTAATGAGGGTAATGCATGTTGAGAGACTGACATAATGCCTACCTGTGGCTGGTAACTAATAATGAGGAGTCCCGTTTTCCCTTTCCAGTCAGCTTTCCAGACCCATCAATTCTTAGGCCTGGTTGTGACTCCCAGAATTCACTGACATTCTCCCCTCTCCAACCCACCCTCCCTGCCAAGAGCTGTGTTTATGGTGATCATGACGGTCACCCCTCTACATGTGTCTTGGGGCAAACTGGATCTTAATTCTGCCCCTTTTGTCCTTCCCCCCTTCAATACCAACCTCTTCTACTTCTGGGTGTGCACCACCTCAGGCAACCTCCAGTTGGGCCCCTGGTTCTATGTGCTCGTCAAACACGGTGCTTCCTTACAGACTTATTGCATTTGTCAGTCACTCATTTTTGTGTCTAGTCTTACTGAAGGCCTTTCTCCCCGCTGGATTCTCTATCTGTCCGCCACAGCCAGGCGCACAGTGCAGGTGCTTGATCAGTGATTCTTCATTGTTTCTTTACTTCGTCACAAATGCCCCTCCTTCCGGAAGCCTCCTCTGATTTCCTCTCTCTCCAGTTCTCTCCTCCCAGAAAACTGATAGTTCTTTATTTAGACTCAGCTCTGGCCCTTGTGGTTTGTATCCTCTGCCGTATGGTGACATGCAAGCATGTCTCTCCCCTCTTTGTAGGCAAATCTCTTTCTAGATAAATCTCTCCTTCACTTTTGCATCACTCCCACTGTGCTGAAACCATAGCATGCCCTCAAGGCATGTGGTGGATGGGCCACAAAAAATTAGAGTGTAATGGTTTCTAAAGTTTCTTATGTGAGGTATGTTAGCGATCCTGGAAACGCTTCCATCATGTTTGTTCAGTGTAGAATTGCTTTCCTTTCATAACCATCAAAAGAGAATTACTGGAAATACTGCTTGATATCAAATGAGGATGTCCCCACCTCAATGGGAGTTAAGTTGCATGAGGTAAAACGGGCGTGCTGAATTCAAATAATAAGCAAGGTTGCGGATGTGATTTTAGAAGCCAGAAGAGAGCTGTGTCCTGTAGTCCCCCGGGGGAAGATCTCTGAGACGAGGATGCAAAGAGGATGCCAGGATGCGCTGGTGGCTAACAGAATACAAAGAGCAGACTTTACAGTTCCTGGCGTGAACAGGCTCAATCTAGGTACATCATCTGCCAGGGAAGCTCCCTGAGTATTTTAACAAGACGACAAGAGAGCTGAGGACAGAAAACCCACCACTGACTTCCAGTGCCTGACCACAGATAAAACATGGATTGCCTTTCTGTTGGTTTGAGAGGTTTCCAGATAATGATTTTTTATTTCTGAACTGCAGCAGGCCACGGAAACTGTAGGCTGGTGGAAAGCCACCCGCATCACAGTGACGGGCCATCGCAAAATCAATATGCTATCTCTTGATTCACCAATGTTCATGGGCTTGAGCATATAGATAATGAAGTTTATTCAAGGATACACTGCTGTCACCGAATAATGGGTCTCAAAGAGGTTTGTGCTGCCAGAGAGTGTGATGACAAATGGCATTTTAGATAGGTCATTATATTGCTGATCATGGAGCAGAGCGATAGTTTAATAGTAAAGAAAAATTAATAGAAGCATCCAGAAACATGGAGAAGAGTATTATTTTCTGTAATCTTTCTTTTTAAACTCACTCCAGGATATTTTTTTTTTCATTTGTAAGGGAGAGAGGGTAGAGGGGAGAGAGAGAAAAAAAAATACATCAATGTGAGAGAGACACAACCAGTGCCAGGGATCCAACCTGCAACCCTTCAGTGCACAGTCGGACACGCTAACCCCTGAGCACACTGGCCAGGACTACTTTCTATAATCTATCTTTAAAAAAGAGAACCTCACTGGTGGTTTGAGATGTCTATATATAGAGAGATGGGCAAAGGTAGGTTTACAGTTGTAAATGCATGAAGCAGTGAGTTTATTCTGGTATTATTAATTAATTATTGTATTGTTTTCCATACACACAACTGTAACTCTCCTTTTGGCCACCCCTGTATTTTGGCCGACATCCACAGTAAGGCACATGCTCAACAACTGTGAATTTATTTTCCTAAACAGCTAGATGCCTGTCCACATATTTATTCCCTTCGATTGATAAAGAAATTGCATGTGAAAATGGGATACTTGCCAGTAAGTAAGTGAGCAGTTTAAAAGCTGAATGGATGTGGTGGGAAATTTGAAAATGCATGTAGATTGGCTCTTAGACACCCCTTTTCCCACAAAACACAAAGTGGAGCTCTATTGCTGCCACAGACGGGGCGCACACAGTGGGCATGCTTGCTTCTCAAGGGAATGGGCCTTCACCATCAACGGGATGCTATGTCCCCTCATCTCTTCTCACGAGCAGGGAAGGAGCTTCTAGAGGAGATGGGTGAGAAGTGGACAAGGTAGTTTGTGTTAGCATGTGAGCAATTTCTGTTTTGTGAAGGAGAAAAAAACCCAGGCCAACAATCTGACATAAAGCAGAGAACCCTTCAATCTGAATGTTACCACGGAAGGTACTGATGAAAACATCTTGACATTTGAGTCTTTTAACTGCCAGGCAATCACGTGTGTGGCTCTGATGACTAGTTCACTTGCAGAAGAAGCATCTAAGGAGAGCCGCCTTACCTTTCAGGCACAGTTAGAGACGCAATGGGTGCCCTTCCAGGAAAGGGAGCATTGCTGTAGGGAGTTTTGACCACAGGACATTTCTTTAAAGTCAAAACACACCAGTACACAGCTAAGTGGATTATATATCACACACGAGAGGCCCAATGCATGAAATTCGTGCAAGAGTAGGCCTTCCTTCCCCTGACTGCCAGCACAGGCTTCCCTCCGGCACCCAGGACCCGGGCTTCCCTCTGGCCTCCAGCAGGCACCCGGAACCCGGAACCCGGGCTTCCCTGCTAGCCCTGGCCTCATTGGGAAGGCCACCTGAAAGGATGTCCAGAGGGACGACTGGTCTAATTAGCATATTATGCTTTTATTATAGATTTCAGTTTCTAAAGCAAAAGGCTGTGGGGTTTTCTGACCACTTCACCATGAGTAACGTCAAGATGATTTTATATTTTATAAAGTCAATAAGAGTTAGGCATGCGCTTCACAATTATCTGGGGCTCAGGTGTCTGCGTGCACAAGTGTCTCTGTTTATACCTCGCTGCTTGCAGAATCCGACATTCCTGATTCAACCCCATTATGGAGCCCTTAGCAACCTGTGCTGCTATGATGTGGAAAGGTCATATTCCCTAATTTGCATTTCAGCTCTAAGGTATGGAAGGTTGAATAATACCTTGCCCTGTCTTGCCTGTATTCCAATTGCCAGAATCTGTAAAAAGTTATCTTATATGCAAAAGGGACATGGTATGTGTGATTATTTAAGATTCTTGAACTGGGGGGATTTTTCTGGGTAAGCATAGGGATTCTTGTGAGAGGGAGGCAAGGATGTTGAAGGCAGCAGAAGGCTCTGTGGTCACAGAACCAGTGACTGGGATGATGGGGACGTGATCCCCTGGACACGGGGAGAGGCAAGAATCAGCATGTCCTGGAGCCTCAGGAAGGAAGCACTGTTGCTGGCCACCTTGATTTCGGCTCCTTAAAACTCATTCTGATCTCTGACCTCCACAGTTACAGGAGAACAGATGTATGCTGTTTAAACCACTACGTGTGTGGTGGTCTGTTCTGCCAGCAACGGGAAGCTAGTATAGAGGCATATCAAGAAAAGGAAAATAAACCACAGGGACTCTTTTAAAAATATTTTTATTGATTTTAGAGAGATATATAGAAATAATAAATGATGAGAGAGAATAGGTTGATGTTCAACCACTGTGCCACACCAGCCATGCAATCACATGCACTCTTCAGGGCAGAAAAAAAAAAAAAAAGAAGAAGAAGAAGAAGAGTTGATTCATACACAAGGAAACCAGCCCAGGACCCATGGTGGTGACATGTGGGGGAAAGACTTCACCCTTCAAAGCCACATAGAAACAAAACCCAAAACCATGTTCTTTGCTTCCCAGTTAAATTGTCTTTGGCAAGTTACTTAACCTCAGAACCTTAGTATCTGCAAATATGAAATGAGAATGGCAGTGACAGGGATGTGGGATTGTTGCTGAGGAAATCAGAAAGCAGGCTTCTGGCACATCTGGTATCTAGTGAATAAGGAACAAAAATCTAAGTCTCCTCTTTTGTGAAAATACCAAATTATTAGACTCCTCCCTCATGGATTCCGGATTTCATTAAAAAAGTATGTTTGTACTATAATAGGTTTAGAATCGGCATATGTTTTTGCTCATTATTATATTATTCTCATATGGCTCTGCACTTATATTTAGGGAATCAAAAGATCATTGAGACCTAACCACCAGCCACTATAGCTTATGATCCCAAAGAGACAGATATGCACATGTAAAATGAACAATATGTAGACAGAACGAAAGTGATATATATATAAACAAAGATCTATAAAAGCACAGGAAATGGAATAATGAATTCTGATTAGGAAACTTGGGGATATGGCAGGAGAGGAAACATTGTCCTTTTAGTTCTTTGGCTGGCCTAAAAATCAAATTAACAGAAAACAGTTTAGATGGAGAAAAACAAACTTAATTTCATTTACAGAAACCCCAAAGATATGAGGTTTCCAGACAGTCAGACAATTGAAGCTTATACGCCTTCCTGAGCTAAGACAAAGGAGAGGGGCTCTGGGGCTGCCATGGGAAGATCCGAAGCACACAGGGGGGTGGGGAGAGCAAAGGTTTGGTAAGGAGGTGTTCCCCGTGACACACAGAGGAATCTTTCTGAAATAAAAAGTTACCTTTGGTGACAGCTCTTTTCCTGGTACAGCCTCCCTATCCAAGTCCTTTGGGCAGTTAAGGGGGCAGTAAGAAGACAAACTTCCTGAGACTTCTGTTTCTTAAAACTAATCAGCCTGAAATAATTCTCATGCCAAAGAGACCCATTTTGGGGTGATAAATACGGCTCCCCTACAATACCAGCCCATGGGCAGTGACATGAAGCATAAGCCTTGAAGAGAAAGCAGTACTTTTTTTTTAAAGATATATTTTATTGATTTTTTACAGAAAGGAAGGGAGATGGATAGAGCGCTAGAAGCATCGATGAGAGAAACATGGACCAGCTGCCTCCTGCACATCCCCTACCAGGGATGTGCCCACAACCAATGTACCTACCCTTGGCCAGAATTGAACCTGGGACCCTTCAGTCCACAGACCGATGCTCTATCCACTGAGCCAAACAGGTTTCGGCAAAGCAGTACTTCTTCAAGTAAAATTTGTTTGGGGAAGTCTTGGGTGAAAGAAACAGAACATGCAAAGCCAGGAACTTCGGATGTCTGGGGGCAAATGAGCGATCCCTGTGCGGATGGAGTTAAGGACTGTGGGAAGATGGAGTGAGTTCCCAGTTTGAGTGACTAGATAGAAACACCAACATAGAGAGAGGATGCTAGAGGAAGGATGAGTTATGAGGAAGAAGAGGAGAGAAGAAAATATGTCCAAATCTGGCTGAGTTGATTGTGGAAAGCTGGAGAAGCACCAGATGGGATATGCAGCAAGCAGCTCAGAATTCGGGGTAGTTTGAATTATTTTGACTCAAGAGAATCTTCTGCCAAACCAAATGTCCTTCCTATGCCTACATGAATATGCACTAGAGAATATTTTAGAGATAACAGCCTTCAAAATGGAAAGACTCACTTGACAGGCTAGCTTTCTACCCTGAGAGTTGAATACCTTTCTTTCTAATTATTCTCACTTATGTATCTTGTGAATATTTCACATATGTATAATGTTACATTTGTTATATATACCTGTTTCAGAGAGCATTTAAAAATTCATTTTAGAGTTCTCAATTATGTCCCACAGAAGTGATAATTAAAGCTAGATACATGGTTCCAACATTTTGGCCAAAAAGTTCTTTTGTAATAAACTTATACAAGAGTTCTGAAAACACTTTCAAAGTCAAGAAGTTGAGTTATTCGTTAAGTACGCCCATAGAGTGCCATGGATTTCTTTGTCATAAATATCTGGATGGTGAATTTCTCGTAAGCCTTCAGAAAATTGTATTGAGTGTTGTTAAACATGAATGTTTAATGTTTAGGACAAATATTGCCTTTGGATAATGGTTGATTTCTCTTCCCTTCAAAATAATGTGTCTCACTGGAGTGAACATACTTTTTGTTTTGTCCAGTCTTGTTTCTATTCATTCTAGCAGCTAGGAATGAAGAAGCGTAGGTCAAAATGGTGCAGATGGAACCAACCAATTCATCTAAATTAGAGTAGCCTGCGTTTTTTCCATTACACAAAGACTTATTAAACTTTGAGATATCATAAAAACAGTAACACTAACTTTGTTTTTTATCTAATATCTGAGGGCATTTTTAGAGAATTTCAGGTCATTGTCCTAAGGATGAGAGACTAATATAAATAAAATATTATCTTATTATTTTTTCAGTTGCTGCTTTTAACTCCAGGAAAATTTTAACTCATAATTTATATCTGCCTGATGCTACTTCAGCACATATATGTTAAAAATTAATTGAGCTGGTAATTTATATTTATAGAGATCAACCCAAACAAAAAGTCTTTTTGAAAGACCACTTTCATGTATGTCTTTAAAGTATCATGTAGAGGGGATTCTGGGAGGTAGTGACTGGATATTAACATTTCACTTTACACTAGAGTCTGGGCTTGTGGGCACATGAGTATCATAATAACAGCAATTAAGAATCAGGCACAATGAGAAAAACAAAACAAAAAATGACAAAAATACACGTGAAATTTGTGAGTTTAAAATCCATAGGATCGAAGAAGAAAATGGCAGTATTGAGATCCAAATTAGTGGCCTAAAATGTGATTTTTATCTTATGCTCATATTCAATGTATACAGTGAACACATGGGGAGAAAAGATAAGAACAGCAAGTGAGATCCGGTAGACCAGAATGCCAGAGGGCAGTATTCCAGAAAAGGAAAAGGGAATCAATGTAAGAAAGAAATATGAACAAAAATGTAGTAAAACCTACAGTTTCGGGGTGGGGAGCAATGATTCCCAGTGTCTTTCTGGGGTACAAGGAAGGGAAGAAGAGAGGAAGGTGACATACTCTATAAGTCTTACCTTATGGAGAGAGGGACACAAGGAATGTAGTTAATATATACTTTTTTCAAATAATAGTGGATAAATTTGGGCCTGCATAAGTGTTGGGAAAGGGTAAGCCATCTTTAAGGGATAGGAAATCAGAGCAGAACATTTGTTGTTATTGGCAATCCTCATCTGAGGATACTTTTCCATTGATTTTTAGAGAGAGTGAAAGGGAGGGGGAGAAACACAGAGAGAGAAACAACATCGATTGGTATTCTCCTGCGCACACCCTGACCCCAGCTGGGGATGGAGCCTGCAACCAAAGTGACCTTGATCGCAGTCAAACGTGGGACCCTTCAATCCAGAGGCCAAACTCTCTTCCTGAGCCGAACTTGCCAGGGCAGGAACAGAACGTTTACTTAATCAGGAAAAATTAGAGAAGAAAATAATAACTTGAGGGAACCCAGAAAACTATGAACAAATACAAAGTAAAATATATAATAGCATAAAGAGGAATGGGAGGAACAAAATCAAGTGTTTCAATTATTACTTTATACGTGTGTGAAGGAGCATCTCCCATTAAAAGGCAGAGGCCTTAGAGAGGGTTCAAAAGAAAAGTCAGCTTGATGCTTCTATAGGAAGCATTTAAAACAGAGTGATAAAGGAGTCTGAACATCAAGAAAAGCGATGCCTACTGGACATCAAATAAAAGAGAGCCTCAGCGGCAATACTAATGATGTATGGGGGGGTGGACGGACTTTAATATGGAGAGCATCATAAAAGGATACAACATATTAAGCAGTTATAAAAGATGAAACTTATAAAGAAAAAATACTGTCTGTAAACCAGTATAGGACCAAATCCTTAGCAAATGATGCAAAACAGACAGGGAGAGGCCAGGAGAATTTGATAAAAATATCAATTTATGGGCATTTTTAAATATACCTCTTTCTGAATTGAAAGGTCAAATAGACAAAATATGTAAATACATATAAGAATTGAACATTGCAATCAATAAACTTCACTTAATAGATATATGCACAACCCCTCAAGTGGATTTCTAAAAATGTGTGTTTGTGTATGTATCATGAGACAATTACAAAAATTCATAGTTTGTTCTTTATAAAAGCCTTTTAAAGGCCTTTAATAGAGATTTTTATGTATCTAGTCATAATCAAATAGAATTATAAAACAATTTACAGAGACAAAACCCAAAGAAATCTTTGCCCTATTTCTACATGTAACATTTGGAAAGTAGCAACATGTATAATCAGAGAAGCAGGAAAAAAAAATAAGGAAGGATGTGAGGAAGAAAAAAAGGGAGAGAGGGAAGGAAGGAAGTGAATTAGAAAGATAGGAATGGAGGAAGAACTTAAAGTACAAAAATTTAGAAAGAACAAAAGTACAAGACAAAAGAAACTAAGAGAAAAAAATGTATAAAAATAGAAACTCACACTAAAGAAATAAAACATAAAAAGAGTAGAAAGTATATTAAATCTTTTTAAAAGGCTATAAATTAGAGAAATACCTCAAAAGTCTGACAGGGGAAATAAGAGAAAGAGAGAAACATACCTATGTCGGGTTAGAAATTAAAGAGGCACAACCAGAGATGTAGAAGGGATTGGATTACTATAATTTTAAAGGAATGAATGGCCGTATTATGAAAGCAGAAAGGAAATTAATGATGCATTGGCAAAATGAAAAGTACCTAACTGAATCCCAAAATGAAATAAACTTGAATATTGGAATAGGTTCTAAGAATATGGAAGATTAGTTGAAATATAGTCCATCTCTTCTCTAAAGAAGGTCTTGAAGACTCAACCTGCTGTTTCATTCAGTGGGGAGAGGTCCTCTGACCACACAACCTGAGCCACCAAAGACTCTCATTCTCCCGAGAACCAGACGGAAGTTTGGGGCTGCTTCCTTGAAAATTTCAGGTCGTATTTAGATTTAGAAAATCTACATTCAAAATCAAATTTTTCCTCTTGAGTGCACTTTTGCATATGTGTCTCGTGGCCAAAATTAAGTCTTCGGAAACACTACAACTGTGAAAAACAAACCTGTGAAAGCCCAGTCTTTTGAGGGCTCTTCCTGGGAACAGCCTGCGTTCCTCTGCTATTGGAAAGAAAGAACACCAATGTTCCGAGATGAAAATGAGTCTCGGTACATGTGTTCCTCAGAAGTTATGGGTAAATCAAAATGTGTTCGTTCATATCTTCCCACTGATTTGCATGATCATTTCACAGATGACTTATCTTCATTGCAAATTTATTTTGCATTGGCAATGCCCATATATATTTTTGTTTCAAGTTTTTTCTGACAGCCTTTGTTCACGGAGTTAATGATCTACAAAACATTTCCACTCCCAATGGCCTCACCAATGTGTATGACAGTGTATGTCCTGACTTCTCAGCTACACTTGCTGCTCCATCCTTAGAGACTTTATTAGAATGCTGCACCTTTCTCAGCCCTCCTCAACCCTTGAGGAATAGGTGAACCCCCTCACAGACGACCCAACCAAAACTAGTCCTTAGCCTTCCACTCATTGTCTCTTATAACACTTGGTACTTTCCTTTTTAAAATCATATGGAGAGTTGGAGTCAAAACTCCACCTCCTGCCGTCTTTATGGTCTTGAATAATTCACTTAGCTTCTCTGAGCCTCAGTTTCCTCATCTTAGAACTAGAGGTAATAAAAGTTGCTATGAGTTTCAGAATTTAAATGAAATGATACATGTAGAGTGGCTTGTAAAGAATAAATATTCCCCTCTATCTCCATCCAGCTGTCCTAGAAAGTACTCAGGTTTCATGTGTGAAACCAAATTCAGTATATTTCCCCACAAACTGGGTTCTCTTTGTGGATTTCATAGATCCGTTCATGGTGACAACATCCATCCACTGTAGTCTTCCATGACAACCCTTCTCCATTCTTCTCTATCCAGTGGATCAACAAGTCTTGTAGATTCTAAGAAATATTTCTAAAATCCCTTCTACACATTAGCAGTGGTATTTCTTAATTCATGGTCTTATTCTCTTTTAAATAGATTTTGTCATAGCTGCCCAAATGCTTTCTTAGGGTAAAAGTAACTAACATTTATCTAGTGATGCCACAAGCACTCTCAATAACCCTGTGAGATAGGCATTCTTATCATTTTATAGATAAGTAAATGGATTTTACACGAGGTTAAGTGTTGTGCTGAAGGTACACATGGTGTATTTCAGAGTTGGCTTTGAACTTAGGACTCACTCACTCTAAAGTCATACTCCAGCCACTATGTCCTGCTGTCTCCACTGAAAAGATAGGGCTACTTCTTTCCTGCTCAACTTCTTTCTTCTACACAAGAAAGTAGAGACTCTCTGTAGAGAGTCAGTAATTATATAAAGTTAAGGATTAATATAGACTCAATATTAAATGCATTCTACTGATAGTTATTATTTTATTCCAGGGTTTCTCAAATGTGACACTGCTGACATTTGAGGCTGGACATTCTTATCGTAGGGGCTGTAGTGTGTATTGTGAGGAGTTCCATCTACATCCCTGGTCTCTATCTACTAAATGCCAATGGCACCCAGTTCCCTCCACAACCAAAGTGCCCTTTTTTGTGGGAAGGGGTGCAAAATTGCCCCGGGTTCAAAAATACTAGTGTACTCCTAAAGTTTCCACAAAGCCACCACACAGCTGCTGGTGTGGTCCTGGTATCTTGGTTTTGACTTCCCCTCTCCCAAATTGTCCTCCTCATTTCCTAGCTTCTATAACTGTGCCCTTGACTCAGCAGACTTACTGCAGGACCTGCACTATTTCCTGTTAGCTCAGGGGCACTGTTCCTCCCAGAGATGTGTGACTCTCTGGAGCTGTGATGCTTGGGTGCTGTCCAGTGTGAGTGTGAGGCGTGGAGGGAAGAAAGCTGGGCCACTCCTGGCTCAGAGATTGCTGTCCTCACTGGCTTTCCCCACAGAAGGACAAGGCAGGGTCTCCTCCACGGCCCAGGGATGTGTTTCCCAGAGCAACGTGGAGTCATTGTTAACAAATGGAGTAAACAAAGTTTAATCTTATTAAATGAATAAGTTAAAAAAAAAAACCTGCAATAATCTGGGCTATTTTATTTTAAAATACATTCTCTCCGTAGCTTAAATATATATATATATAAAAATGTCATATATCTTTGGTCTCCATGATTAGTGGTAATAGGCACCTTTAATTAGAAATGTTCTAAAAATAGTAGTTTGGGACCAAGTGAATTTACCCACAATATCCTCTTTGATCCTAGTGTTTTCTTCACACCATGTGCCATGGCTCACAAAAGCATAAGTTAAATATTTGCAAGGAAAACAGGCAATCCCATAGCGAAAGCACTGCCGCTATAAATGTCTTTATGTCGTAACGGGGACCTCGGGGTGTTGTTCGGCGACACAGGATCCCTTTCTCATGTGCCACAGCGGAAAGCAGGGGTGGAGGCCTGTTTTTATGGCTTTGGCTTTCGCTTCGGTGCCAGTGCCAGCACATGTGGTTCCGTGGGTCACGTGTTTTCCTTGAGTATTTTTTATATTGTTGCCCCTTTTTTACTCTTCCCTCTTGTAGACTTTTATATCTTATTCAACACAGCCTAGATTGCAGAGATCGTCAGATATAAGTGTGTATTTAGAATGGTGAAGAAGGAAATGAATATAAATAGCCACATGGTCATCTTTCTCCAAGGTTTCAGGGTGGACAGTTGTATTCCTCACAGATAATCTTCCCTGAAGATGTCCAGATAATCCCCATCCAGCTGCTCATCCCTGGCAGCACTTAGAGGCTGGTTGTCACCTCCTCTCCTGTGATTTCCTTTCTCTCAACTCACACACGCCGACCTGGACATCCTTCTGCCCTTTCCACAAAGCCGTGCTGTCTTCCTCTGTCCTGACCACATTTCGGCCATCTAATACCCAACGGTTTCCTTCCTCCTTCCATCCCTCCAGGCCAGGCCTCCATACCACCTGCTTCCTTCCCAAAGCCCCCCAAGATTCCACTGGAAGGATGTGGCATCTTCTCCCTTTGAGGACTCTTTGGCACCTCATCACAGCTCTCCTGTGAGAGCCTACCTTAGAGTTTTTGAAGACACAACTCTGTCTTCATTATTCTTTAAAACGCCACCTAGCGGAGCGTTGTACTTTTGAGCCCTGAGTAAATATAAGGCCGAATGGATAGGTGAATCTGGGACACCGTTTACCTGTTGGGAGCAGCCTAGCTCCATTTGCCAAGATGTGTGCTCTCCACAAGACAGATGTTGATACAGCTGTTGTACATGGGACTGGAATGGAATCATGAAAGTATGTTGGAATAAAAATACCTTTTAAAGACTGCCATGAGAAATCGATTTAATGAAACTCATCTCTAGGGCCCTACTGTGCGGGAATTGCTCAGATTTGGCATGAACACCAGTGGATAACGGTAGCCACTCAGGCGGGGGGGAGCGGGCTGTCCCTCATCATTTCCACGGAGGCTGCTGTGACCTGCAGAACTCTCAGTCTGTCCATGTTCAGTTGCCCAGCAGAATGATGTCAGGGGGTCTTTGAAAGTGCAGGGAAGGCCAGCCAATGTGGCTTAGTGGTTGAACATTGACCAATGTGCCAGGAGGTCGCAGTTCCATTCCCGGTCAGGGCACATGTCGGGGTTGCAGGCTCCATCCCCAGTAGGGGGTGTGCAGGAGGCAGCTGATAAATGATTTTCTCTCATCATTGGTGTTTCTATCTCTCTCTCTCTCTTCCTTCCTCTCTGAAATCAATAAAAATGTATATTTTTTAAAGCACAGTGCAGTCACAGAGAATGTTTCTACCATTTTAGTGAATTTTTTTTGGTCTGAATTCTTGTTATCCATCACATACAGAAAATAATTATGGTCAGAATTATTCTATGCATCCCGTTCATAATGAGAGCTGAAAACCAAGTTAGCTGTCCTTTGACAAATGAACAGGAAACCAGAGAAGGTGTATTATTTTTGAAACCACGAATGTCACTCCACCAGTTCCTTTTTTTCCTTCAGGTCTTTGATATCTTAGGAGATCTTTTCCCCCACCCTCCACCCCTCACTACTTGGCTGTTCTCCAAAAATAACATGTCAGTGGAAATTTGCTCACACAGTGAAATAAAAACCCTAAGCAGATAAAGGAAAAGAGATAAATCAGTTGCCAAGCTAAATGCCTTAATAGCGAGTTTATTACCTCTTGTTTCTTTTTGATACTTTAAAATCCTTAAACTTTGCAGGAGAGACTGCACAACTGATTGGGCTTTTTTTGGTGAAGTATTTAATTTACAGTCACAAAAATGGGGGATTTTATAGTCTTTTGTAAGCTTTTAAAGGGAAGGGATTTATTTAAAGGAAGAGATTACTATTTGTAATCCCTACATTTTTGTCATTTCAAAACTCAAGGTATTTGTTGAATTGGTGCCTTAACTAAGATATAAATAAAAGCTTTGTATATCAAACTAGTCTATTCATGCACCACATTATTCAGAATAAAGGTTTAATTCATTTTTTTTCATTTTTTCACTGTTGCTGTAAGTCAGAAGATCCAGCCCCTGTCTTGACTACAGCACTTAATGCACCAAAAGTATGTATAACAATTGCGGAATGTCCTTTGAGGAGAAGATATTAATTTTTAATGTACTTTTAAATGTAATGCATCTACTATTGGCAGTTTTGGAGCATAACTCTGTTAACTCTTGGAAGTTCTGGGTTGTTGTTTTTTTAGGTTTAATTTTAGAAAACGAAAGGGCACAAGCTCTCCTATCTGATTCCAGAAAATACATGTTCCCAAATTCTACCTAAAGTGAGTTATTCTGTGATCACCCGTTGAATCAGAGAGTTGACATACAATTGCATGCAAATAGTGAGGCAAAGAATATACCACCTAAGACAGGGAAAATAGAGAAAGAAAAATCCCAAAATTCAGTGGTGGAATGAACTGATGCAGGTGAGATGTGACTGGCATGCTATTTCTTCCAGGTGATAGTCAAAGTATAAAGTCAAGGCAGGTGGTGACTGTCTAGCGAGCTAAAGATTTCTGCTGGAAAGCAAGAGTGAAACCCAGCTGTTTAAAGAGAGTGCTTGTGTGGCAGATTATTCACCAGGGATTACTCCGCTTAGCCAAAGCTGGAGCAAGTGAGGGAGCACCGGACACTGGAGTCTTCTCCTCAATCACTGTCTCCCTCTGCTTCCTTACTTCCCTCTTTGTGTCATTTTGGTGTGTGCTTTTTCCTCTCTCTTCTCTGTCAAGTTGTCATTCAAGAGTTATTGGTGAAGTAGGTGAACAATTCCCATTGGCACTCTCCTCCCATCCAAAAAAAAATGTCTTTAAGAAGAAACTGCAAACTATTCCATCAATCGGAAATTTGCTTTTTGAGTGGGAGTTAGAAAGGCAGCCAGAGGAAAACAGTCAGTCACTTAGATGTCCTGGTTTGATAGGCTGAATCCCTTTCAGTAATTTATTTATGACTTTGTAATCATAATATTTCTTGCCTGATGAGCTTCTCTACTTGAATCAATGATGGGGGGAAAACTAATACAATGAGTTGTTAATAGTAACCCCTGGGGAAAATATTTCTCTACTAAAGCATTCTTACTACAGCTATCGCAAATCTGGAAATGCAACCCCCAAAACTGAAAATGATGAACCCGCTGAAGAAAACGATTGCTTGTAACCACCGTGGTTTTTCTCACAGCTGGACTCGGCAGCTTGCTAGGCTGATTGCAGTTGGCATCAGATAGCTTTGGCTCACTAAGTGGCAGCTCTCTCATATGCCCTCCATTGTGCTCAAATTAACCAAAGGCTTCAGTAGTGATTGTTTTGTATATAGGGCATGACTACGTCATTTTTAAAGATCACTGCATCTTTAAGAGATGCAGATACATGAAGACATTTAAAGATGAAGTGTCTGCTGAGTGCTCTGCTCTGTCTTACAAATGATTTCTACCGTGTTTCCCCGAAAATAAGACATCCTCCAAAAATAAGACCTAGCGCATGGAAAGATAAGACATCCCCTGAAAATAAGACCTAGAGCAACTTTGGGAGAAAAAAATTAATATAAGACCCTGTCTTATTTTCGGGGAAAGAGGGTATGTGGGCTTTCTGTGTTTTCCTAATAGCACAATCCATTCCTAGTGCTGAGTGTGTGTGAGCCCCATGTGCACACTGCTCAGAGAGATCTCTCAGCAGACTGTGAACATGACGCAGGACCATGGAAACCAACCATCCCAACTGTCTGTTTCTGAAACCAGAGAAGTAAGTGCACCAAAAATGCCAGATCTTTCCATGTTTACATGTCGCATAGGGAGAAAGTGAAAAATGGCTAAACCATAACAGCACGCTGATCAGGCCAAAAATGAATATTCAAAGCACCTGTGACAGTGTAAAAATATCAAAACTAATGGAAAAACAACTCTCTCACTCACCGGACTTCATTCTGCTTGGTGCCCTAGCCAGGCTCTATCAGAGAGCAGATTGCTCAGGGCGGTACATTCATTTCAGGCCACCGGGTAGTGATGTGCTAGGACCACAGGTACTAACAGGCATTTCAAGACAGACTGAGTCACTGCATCCATGGAGTCCTTTTAGCTGATAGTTATGTAAAGTTAGGGGCTACCTGTCACAATTTTAATTCAGTTATGAGAAATGCCTCCAGTGCCTTTATAGTATGTATTCCTATGTGTCATTAGCATAAAAATAGTATTGTTTCTACTAGTACTATGAATCTATGTTTAATTCAGAGTATTGGATAATATTTTTCTCCAAAAGTATGATGAGAAAACTATACCAGCTATTTATTCACCATGTATTGGAATAGAAATTGATGTACAAGGATTCAGGAAGGCATTCCAAGTTGTACTATCAAGTGAAAGAGATTGGAAAAGGCATTACTAACTCGCTGTGTAGGCATTTATAAACTTCATAAAAGAAATCTAATTCAGCACATTAATACTATATTTTATTGACAGTAAAATACCCTCACTTACAAAACACACAGTTAACATAATAAGAGCTTTCAAAAGAAGTAAAAGATTCATAAACTTCCTATTTTCTCTATAAAATGTGGGAAACATATGCCTTAGAATGCAAAGAATGTGGGGATTTTGAGATTCACAACAAATAGCAATTTTTTAGATTAAGTGCCTTCCACAGACTCAATGGAAAAAGATTTTCTCCTTGAATATTTCTATCTTCTTCACTCCTGATTTCTGATTCCGTATCATAGCATTTCTCATAAGGGACAGACCATAGAATGTACATACTTGTGACCCCAAAACCTAGCTCAGGGACTAACAGAGAAATCAGTTTTCCAATCAATGCATGTTTCATAGAGTTCCTTAGAGCAGACACAAGGAACATGTTAAAAAGGGAACATTTTTTATGTAAAGACACAGCACAAATTTGTCAACAATAGGTTGACTTTTAAAGAAACATAAAAGAATTTCAGTTATTTATACTTATTTCCAAAAGCCTTAACTCAGAAAAACTTCCCAGTGAATGGGATGTATGCAAAAGCTAATTACTAAATTAACCTTGATAGGTATAAAATGATCCATCATTATTTGGAAGGGGAAAAAAAAAAGCCAGGGGAAAATCAACCACGGGTTATTGAATTAAGAAAAAACAATGGTTACATGTTGATAGCAGGATCTATGCTAGGAGTTAATTTTCTGGTCATCAGTAGTAAAGCTATTAAGGGAACATAATTAAAAGGTGTGAGGGAGCCCAGAGTAATTTATTTATCTTGCAGAGTCTCTGGATTGACAGCTCTGCTGTTACTGATCCAGGCAGTAAAAGTGGTTCTTTATCAACTCATCTGTCAGTCAATCTCTAGATAAATCCGACTCCCTACCAGGAACCAAGGCCAGGGCCTATCTTCTGAGGCTGCTGGTCACATTGCTGTTAAGATTTTTCCTTACTTCACTCCCAACATGGTTTAAAAGTAGAAAATGCAATCAGGGCTTTGTTGATTATTCCTCTAGAGCAGCAATTCTTAACCCTCACTACACCTAAAATCACCCAGGGCATGTGAAACACACAGATGCTGAGGCCCACCCCAAGAGATGCAGACTTGATTGGTTTGGGGTGAAGTCCCAGGGAAGGTATTGGTTAAAAGCTCCCTAGTAATTGTAATGTGCAGCCAGGGTTAAGAATCACGGTTCCAAAGGAAGGTCTGACCCACAGATTCCATTGCTCATGGAGGATTTCAGCCACTCTTAGGCATTCATCTCCCTCTCTTTTCCTATCCCAGGAGAGATAGAAATGGCAAAAAATTGGGAATCAGGAGGTTGGGACCTGGTCCCTTCTATCACTTCCTAGCTGGATAACCCTGGGCAGGCAAGTCCCATAAAACAGGAATCAATAGACCTCTCCCCTACCTTCCAACAGTTGGGGAAGAATTGACACACCTCTGTGGGAAAAGCAAATCTGTGATTCCAGTCCCATGCTGCTGTGTAATCAGTCACCAGCAAGTCACTCCCTGTAAAGAGGATCACTTCAATCATCTGCTCTTCGCGGAGAACCGACTGGGTAACCCACACCCCGCCAGGCTCTGTGGCTGATGGAAGAACCCCCAGGGCAGGGGGGCCTCCCCCCAGAAAGAGGGGAACAGTAACCAGGCAATGAGAGCAACTCCAGTAAAATCATCAGAGAACAAGACCAGGCGATTAAGTTCTGCGGAGGGAACAAATGGGAGAGGCAGTGTTGCAAAGCAGACCGGCTGTTTGCACGTTGATTCTTTTCATGCATAAAAACAGGGGAAGGCAAGACAGTGTTTATGTTCACGGCAATAAAAACCAGCTCATTAGAGGAACAAAGCCATCTTTCCCCTTTGCTTCTCTGGGAAGGATGTCAGCGTTGGTAGGATGCCCCCAATCAGGCTTCCGGAGGGAGGGAGATGCTGCTGGCCGGGGAGCTGCTTTCTAGGAACTCAGGTCCCCACCCTGAACCTATTTTATGGAGGAGAAAAGGCAGAGCAGTTTTCTCTAACTAAACCAAACGCTGGCAGGCTCCAGATTAATGCCCAGGTTTCCAGAGAGAGCTAAGGCAAAGTGGCTGTGGTCATAGTATGGTCTTTAATGTGCTGCTTCTATAACCACCATGGCTGTAGTCCTTGCTCCCATCCTGATGAATGGACTCTGGCTGGTCCAGCTAAAGGCTCCACACCAGGGAAAAAAAAATAATTGATTTTATTTGGAATTTGGAAGATACGGAATGGCATTCCTTCTCATTTTATCCAATACTCGTAGCCCCTAGAGTTTACAAAGCCCACTAATGGCATGAATCCTCAGAATTTGTGAAATAAAGTAGCCGTGTTATCTTGCTGCATCAATGCAGAAATTAAGGCTCAAAGAGTTCATGTTTCTTGCCCAAGATTACCTATTTAGAAACTAAAAACAGGGTTTGAAGATGGGACTTCTCATTCCATACCCCATTGTGCTCCGATGATTTTATCCTGTCCCTCCAGGAGCTCCCCTAGAGTAATATTACTGTGTGCGTGCAGGAGGTACAATCTCTCTCTCCACCCAAGGTGATTCAACGCTAATTCTCCTTCCTCCTCCATCTCAGAGGCTGTTAGGTGAAATAACTTAAATCACACATACTTGCACACACACACCCACAACCATCATCTTACCTTAAATGTGGTCTTTTGAATTCATAATGGGATTTCTTGTCTTGATTTTTTTTCATTATAATTAGTTCAATAAAGAATAAATCATTTCTTTATTTGATTCTATGTTATTACTGTCCAAGAGCCACACTGGATCCTTCTCAGCTACTTATAAAGCTTCTGAAATGGACCTGCACCTCTCAAAATAGTGTTTTTGTCCAAAATTATATGGATGGGAATTATATGATGATGAAGCTAAATATGTGTTAAAGGGGAACACCAACTGTTGGCTTCACACAGTCCATGGGTAAAATCACAGTTGTTTAGGGTTTTCTCCCAAACTTCAAATATTTAGAAACTCAATTTTGTTGGTTAGCCTAAAGTCGATCAGATTTATGACAACTAACTCACTCTATCCAGTTGCACAGAATATGATTAATACATCAGAATGGCAAGCTCACACAGCAAATGTTTATTGCATACCCACAATTTAATAGGCCCTGTGCTAAGTGTGAAGGATTTTGTAGCAGGTGCTCTTGGCTCCACCCTATCCTCTCACCCTGCTGCTTCAATGCATCCTGGTCTTTCTGTCCTCCCACTTCCAAAGACCAGCACTGCATCCCTGGCCACACAAGAGCACCCTTCCACCAATGCTCAGTGGTAAAGGAGATAACTGTGACCTGTGTGTTGGACATCGGCTCCCAGCGTTTTCCCAGGGGAGGGGAACTCCAGTCACCCACAGGGTTAGCTGGTTTGGTAATGCACCTGTTTCTGGTTCCCTTCTCTTCTTTTCCCTCCAGCGTTTCGTTCACCTCCCAAGAAGATGTCCCTAAATCGCTGTCTTGAGTCAGTTGTGCTTCTAGGACCCCCAGGGACCAAGACTCAGTCCTTTCCTCCCAGGACCTAGAAAAAGAGAAAGCAGCACACAGGGATTCCCACACTGGGGACACGTTTTCCAATGTGTGAGCAGAAGGGCTACGGGGAGTGTTGAGGAGCACATTGGTTTCCAAAGAAAGCGGTCTCTGTGGGCTTCCCAAGAGTGGGACTCATATGGTGGGTGTTCCATTGCCAGTGTTTTCTACAGGGACTGTGGCATCCAGCTTACATCCAGTGCTCTCACTCTTTCTAGCCTCAGTTTTCTCACCTATAAATTGGAAAACATTCCATTGTTTCAGGGTAAAGAGATAAGAATAGAATTAGATAGTGCTGTGTAAATTGCCTTGCACAGAACTTGGCACAAAGGAAACATGTGATAAATGTTTAATGACCTTGCTGTTCCCAAATGGGTTAAAATCTCTAAATACTTGGTAGTCTTGGAAAGGGTCCTGGGGAGGATGACCCTCCCCATCACCCAAGGCTCCCCTTGGGAAGGCCTCGCCTGCCGCCTACTGATGCTAAGGTTGGAATATTTACTACTCTTGGTTTCAAAATGGCATTTTCCTAACTTTGTACCTAAATTCAGGGAACGTTTACTATGACTGCTTGTTCATATACAATCTCAATTAGACATTAGACTAATGAGAAAAGTTATTCCTAAAAATCATCTTAAAAATCTTCTCTCTACTTCCCTCAAAAAGTAGCTTTTCATGATCAATGAAAATGTTTTCTGAGTAAATGTAAATGACACAAAGGTAAAAGGAAATGACTTTTTTTTTCTGCCCATGTTTAAGAATAGATTTATTATGACATATAATTCTCTCATCCTTATCCCTTGTAATCCACAAATTTTTAAGACTCTCTGATTAAATTATCTGCTTTTTCCAAGTTTAGGTTTAAGAATTTCAAAAATTAAGAGATGCTTTTGTCATCTGCAAGTGTAATTTTAATTAAGTCTATGTTTGATAGTCCTAGAATTTTTATTTATCCAGTTTGATTTTCTGCTACTAAAGTAAGAAAAGCCAAATGCTTTATTTTTTAATATTGTTGCCATCAG
The DNA here is from genome assembly GCF_964339955.1 of Pipistrellus hanaki. Classification (NCBI taxonomy): domain Eukaryota; kingdom Metazoa; phylum Chordata; class Mammalia; order Chiroptera; family Vespertilionidae; genus Pipistrellus; species Pipistrellus hanaki. Next base: position 5,236,396 of record NC_140505.1, read on the forward strand.
TTCTTTAACTCTTCAAAGCATGAACTCATCAGTGTAATTAACATGTGCCTAATGTGCCAATAAAAATGATTTTTAAGAGTTATAAAGGACTAGATATAAAGGATATTGTCTTCACTATAAAAACTTAAAATAAGATATCCCAGTCTTTTCTCAAAGATCACTGATCTTAATTCCTATACTTTGAAAAACTTGGGAAAATGTCACAAAAATCTGCTTCAGGCGTGTCAATCACAGGACAGTGGGTAAAGAATAGCAGAGCTTGTAGAGAACAGATTCTGTAAGACCGGTTGAACTTACCAAGTAGCATCGCTTTCCCTGAGACCAGCCAGTATTTAATTGGTTATACAAAGGATAAAATTGGGGCTACGAAGATGATAGCACAGTGGATGTGAAGTTATTTTTCAGGAGTGATAAACTAAGTCTAAAAGGACTTGGTTAATCCAACACACCCACTGCCCACAGGACAGGAAGCCTGGGTGACATATATGAGTATTTAACTATTTATCAAGGTGATTAAGACCCTACTGCTGCTCTCAGGTCGTTCCCAGTATGGAAAATCTAGAGAAACAAGAGAAAACAATTGGCCATTATATGGGAGGAAGACTGTGCTCCTCTGTATACATATGCTCTATATACTGGACTTAACTTCTCTACCTAGCTTTCAGGACCTCAGCCTTATTTCTGATGTCCCCCAGGTGATAGATGGTGCACCAAACAAGTCCTAACTGCCTCAGCAAGATAACATGCCTTTATTCCTATTCCTCTCTTCACCCAAGTATCATTCAGTACCCACATGGCCAATCTAATCAGCATTCCAGAGCCAGTCCCACCACACTGACCTCTTCCATCTCCAAACAGCCAAGAACTGTCCTATGCTGTTTGCAAAGTGCATAGCATGTAACCTGTGCTTTCTGTCTTCCAATGATATTATGAACTCAAGAGTAAAGACCCGGTCACAGTTTGACTCCCAGTCAGGGCACATGCCTGGGTTTTGGCTTGGTCCCCAGTAGGAGGTATTCAGGAGGCATCTCATCAATGATCTCTCTCATCATCATTCTCTCTCTCTCTCTCTCTCTCTCTCTCTCTCTCTCTCTCTCTCTCTCTCTCTCCTCTGAAATCAATAAAAGTATATTTTAAAAATAAAAATGTAAAAATGTAACATTAATTAAGGCCACTCCACCTTGGAGAATGTGCAAGTCCAGGGTCTTTTCTAAAAGACTGCTTTGGGTGTTTAAGAAAAAGACCGATTGAGTTACCCCCGATCTGCCTTTTAGATTCATGTTCACACAGGGATGAAAGCTGAGCTCCCAAGAAAAAACAAATTTGCTAAAACAAATGAAGAGAGGCCGGAGGGGGACTTCCATTGCTCATTGCATTTGCCCCATTGCCTCATTCAGAGGGGTTGTTTGACAACTTCTTACTGAATCAAACCTTTCCTTCTCCAGTTTAGACAGATGGCATTTTCCATAGCATATCCCCATGTCAGGCTTGTTTGTTTTAGACTAAAGAGAGATGCCCACCTTGTTCCACAAAATCTGTAAAGCTTCGGGCTGCTATTTCCAATGTATTGTTCCCTGTCCTGTCAGTCACGGAGCCTTTTCAATCTGGGCCTAATCACCAGTGTTCCGGGTGCTCACCACGGAAGGGATCTAGGTCACAGGCAGGCTCCCAAGCACAGCACGTGTGTATCTGCACTCAGAGGCACCAACTGGCTTACGCCAGCCTCCAGCTGGCATGCACCTGCACCAGGGATCCCTCCTCCCCAGGACCAGCTCAAGTTCCTGCCCTCAGCCTTGGCATGGAGGCCAGGGTGGCCTCGTAGCCATCCTGTGAGCGATCCTGTCTGGAGTCCCCGGCCTGGCCTCTCTGTGAGGGACTGATGAGTCAGGCAGGTGGTTATTCTTGTGGCCCCGACCCAGGACCCCACACTATCCCTCAGCTCTCCGGGTGGGGACAGATTGACGGGGAGGGGAGAGGGTGTATAGAAATGGATTCCTTTAAACTAAAAGCTCTACATACAATGATTTCTTATTCCTTTGAAGGTGAAAGTGCCATTTTTTTCTTCAATTCTAAGAGGTACAGTTACACTAGAAATTTGCTACCTAACAGAAAACAGCATAAAAAGTTTTTTAACATTTTTAAAAAACGTGTCTGAGCATTCTGCTTCAAGAAAGACAGACACTGAGTTACTGAGGATCAAGAAGGGGGCACTGGCAAGCCAGTAAGAATAGCTGGGGTGGCTTGTCACAGCCAGGTCACCTTCCATGTCTGCAATCTATCAACTATGAGGTCACCTTTAGGAATTAATTTACATTGGACTAAGAAACCGAATTAGATTTTCCAATTTAGCTCATTGGAAAGAGCTATATGTACTCTGAGTATTCATTCCCATATGGATTAATTATCATTAAATGTATCTACCATTGTGCTCATGGTCACTGCTTGTGCATGTACCCCCTCAATATTCTAATCACGGCACTAATTTCTCATTTTACCAGAATACAGTTTCATTTTCCATGGTTTGTACTGTCCTTTCATGGACATATATTTACACTTGTTAGTGAATTAATTTCACACATTTAGACTTCAATAGTCATTAGTATCATAATTATTACAGTACTTATCTGAATAATGAGGCTCAAGTGATCAGAGAAAGATCACTAACTAATGGGCAGAGTTGGCGACCACTGTCATTGGTTCCGGGTTGCTCAGTGTGAGTTTAAAAAATGTCTCCTTTGCCCTAGCCAGTTTTTTTCAGTGGATAGAGCACCAGCCTGTGGACTGAAGGGTCCCAAGTTCAGTTCTGATCCAGGCACATACCAAGATTGCAGGCCTTGGTCCTGGACAGGAGCATACAAGAAGCAACCATATCATTGCTCTCACATCGATGTTTCTCTCTGTCTTTCCCTCTCTCTTCCACTCTTTCTAAAAAATCATTGGGGAAGAAATATCCTTGTGTGAGGATTAAACTTATTTTTTTATTTCAAGAGAGTATATTGTATATTCAGTGCAAATGGACAGATCTAGTGATCTAATACTCCAGTTACTTAATGAAGAATGTGATGAAGCTTGAATGATTACTAAACCTTGTTGTTTTCTAGTTATCAGTAGTAAGACCATTAAAGTATGTAATTAAAATAATTAAAGGGATGTGTGTGTAATTGTTACAAATACTACACGTTATCTTATCCAGTAGCCCATAATCACACTTGGTTAATTGTCTGATTAGGAATTCAAAACAATGGATACATATTTATTTTTTTCAAAATGGGTTCCTTGGGAGATTAGATTTCCAGCGATCTAAAAACTCTTGGCCTTTTACCTTTGTAACTATATTTCACTCCCTCCCTCCCTTTCCTATACAGCTCTGGACATGGGGAGGATGTGGGATGGCAGTGATGATTAAACAGCCATTTAAGTCCCAGGAGTATTATATGGATGGTGGACAACTTGAGGACAAAACTGATTCTCATTTATCTTTATCTTTCCAGAATTTTTTCCAGTATAATTGCAGGCATGTTTGCTATATATTGTTTTCATACATATATGCCCATCTCCCCCTTAAAAATTCTATGACAATACTAATTCTAGTCAGAATGCTCATATTTTCTTGGGTGATTTGATATACTTTTCTATATTTAAAATGAAATAACTAGAGGCCCTGTGTACAAAATTCATGCACTTGGAGAGGGCAGTCCCTCAGCCCAGTCTGCACTCTCTCACAGTCCAGGAGCCCCGTAATCAATCACCCCTGCATAGGGAGGCGTGCCTATCTGCTGCAGCCCACTGGTCCATGGCCTGGGCCTCCCTCTTTGGGGCCATTGTGGAGCCTCCCAATTAATCGATTGATTGATCGATTGCCTTGTCAGCTGGTGGCCTGGGCCTCTCTCTGCAGGGTAATCATGGGATGATGGCCAGGCTCCTGACCAATCGCTTCACACCTGCTTTGGCTGGCCTGGCACCAGTGGGTGTCATAGTGTGGTCCTCCGGACAGTAGATCCACTTTTCAGTCATTCAGTCGATTTGCATATTATGTTTTTATTATTATAGATAGCCATTTATAAATTTACACACATATACCACTGCCAACCTCTACCTCCACTTCAAGGCCTGGTAAAATACACCACAGGTATTTACATTTTTAAATAATATATGACATACATACATCTCTCGTCATTTTGGAATGGAATTCTGTGTGCTGAGGGTGAGGGATGTGTCCAATTTCTTGTTCTTTATGAATGACTTCTGATAACTTTTATTGAAAACTCAACTCTTACCTCTTTGAATCCCAATACCACCTTGCCATATATGTTATTCATCTATACATGGCTCTATTTCTGTATATTACTATGTCACAATGCCTTCATGGTATCTGGTAAACCGGAGACTCCACCCTGTTCTTTTGCAAGGTTTCTTGGCTATTCCTGGCATTTGGGCATTTTTTTTTCTAAAAAAAGCCATCATACATCCTTTTCTTCTTTTTTGTCTCTCCACCCTGTCACTCTTTGACAGTTATCAGTTTGTTTTCTATATTTATAGGTCTGTTTCTATTTTATTCACTTGTTTTGCTTTTTCAAATTCCACATGTAAGTGAAATCAGATGGTATTTGTCTTTCTCTGTCTGACTTATTTCACTTCTATATATACTCTAGGTTCTTCTATGTTGTCACAAATAGCAATTTTACATTCTTTTTATGGATGAGTAATATTCCTTTGTATATATGTGCTACATCTTCTTTATCCGTTCAGCTATCCATGGGCATCTAGGTTGCCTCCATATCTTGACAATTATAAATAATGCTGCAATGAACATAGTGTTTTTGTTTTCTTTAGATAAATATTCAGAAGTGGAATTGTCGGGTTGTATGGCAGCTCTATTTTAATTTTTTTAGGAAGCTCCATACTGTTTACCATAGTGGCTGTAACCATTTACAATCCAACCAACATTATTTTGTTTGTTTAAAGTGAGAGTAAGGGAGAGGGAAAGAGAAAGAAACATGGATGTAGGAGATATATATGATTGGCTGCCTCCTGCAAGCCCCATGTTGGGAGTCAAGCTTGCAGCCTGGGCATGTGCCCTGACAGGGAGTGGAACTAGCAACCTGTAGGTGCACAGGATGATGCCCAACCAAATGAACCACACACTGCTGGCTCCTACTTTTATTTTAAAAACCTTTAAGAACCCATGTGGTTTTAGACAATATCAATAATTGTTAGTTTAATGGAAATTTTAGTTCAATCAGTTTTTATTCTAAATTTGGAAAACCTGTAAATCAGACTAGTACTGGAAGAGAGTCTTCTTATAGTGTGTGCATATGTTTATGTAAGGGTTAAGCACATGTATTTTCAGTTGAGTAGCTTTGTTTCTACAATTTCTTATACTAGGTAACAAGTTGTGTCTTATATAAAGAGGCTCTCCTTTTTCCTGCTAATGATCAAAAATATTATATATCTTAAAAACAAGTTAAAAGTCAGTGGGCAGCAATTCGCAATACCTCTTCTTTGACAATAAATATTCACATCTTGAAATTACATTTCTCAAAGTGTGTCCAAGGGTCAGCTTTAATTAGAGGATCTTGGTAAGGCAATTAAGGAATGCATATTTCTGGGATCCTCTAAATACTTTCTGAATCAGAATCCATTTAGTGATGCCCATTATCTCCATTTTTAAATAAGAAGTGCTGTTTGTTCCTTTATATCATGAAGTTTGATAATCACATGATAAAGGTTAAGAAATACAGAAATTGGTTCATGCATTTATTATGAACTAGCATTTACATGCTTTCTATTTTTTATAGTATTTTTCTAGTGTTTCGATTCTTTTATATTTTTGGATCTTTAAATATTCTTAATACCACCTTCTTTGAAATGGAGTTATTAAATGCTATTAAAAGCAATAATATTATAATCCTGACATTTCCTCTTCCATTTATTTTGTATAGAGAGAAAATAAGTCACAAAACTGACTTGGGAAGATTTCTTTCTTTTAAAAGCCAAAAAATTATATCAATCTATCCATTAAGTCTATGTACCACTCTCTATTAAAAAAAATGATATCTATAAAAATAAGACCCGTTGAATGTTAGCGGAAGACTATCTGAGCTTATGATTTAAGGATCAAAATTAACTCAAAGAGGATTTATAGATAAAGTAACCTTAATTTTTCAATGTATTAAATATAAATTTAGTGCTATATATGGATTTTTCTTTGTCTTCCACATCTCAACTATGTTTACTAATTTCTATTTATAAAAATTTTCTGAGTTGGAAACTGTTGATTACAAGCAACATTAAAAAATATGATCTATTGATACCTAACACTTATAAAAAAAGGTTATTACATAAATGAAAAGCCTACTCAAATGTAATAATTTAAATTATAAAAATAATCAAATCATAGTTAAGAAGCTCTGAAGGATCATCTATGATCTTCTAGAATAGAAAAATAACGGAATTTTAAACATTATTTTTATTTCATTAGCCATAAAAATCAAGAGGGAGACAACCTACTTTTACCTCTTTATTGTCAGTGTTATACTTTTATTGTCATTGTTTTTTATTTTATTCTAAGCTTCTATTTTATTTAAGCATCCAATCCCATGCTAGTCTGTTTAATTCACTCTCTTGCTTTATTTTTATAATAAGTTTTTTGCTCAGTGTGACTTAAGCACATTACTAATTCTCCATAAACATAAGCTTTATAACAATCTCTTAACACTCAACATTTATAGCACATCACAAGTATCTCTCTGCAGCCCCCCTTTGACTAATCTATTTACTATTTAATGTTCAGTAGTAGCAAATCATATGCATGAAGCAGGTGTTGTCTGACTGAGCATTCCATTCTGGGCCAATTAGTTTAAGATGTTAAGCTGGCTGGTGTGACTCAGTGAATGATCCTTAACCTATAAACAGGATGTTGAGGTTTCCAGTCAGGACACATGCCCGGATTGTGGGCTTGATCCACAGTTTGGGGAGTACAGGAGGCAGCTGATCAATGATTCTCTCTCATCATTGATGTTTCTATCTCTATCCCCCTCTCTCTTCCTCTCTGAAATCAATAGCATATATTTTTATACTCACCTGACTATAATCACAGTTGTATAATAGATCAAGTTCAGACATCTCTAAGGTGAAGTATGTAGCATGGTATTGAGTATGTGTAAAATCCATTTTTTGTTGAGGAAATGTTAAGATTGGAGTTGTTTGTGCTGATATTATTGATCAGTAATGTGTCATAGACAATATGAGGATGGACATGAAATATCACTTGCATCTTTCCTAACTCATAAGTGAGCCTACAGGATCATAACCCAGGAGGAAGCTCCTAAGTGAACCATTGAGGATAGCAGTGACTGAAGGACAAAACTCTATTTTTACTCACTCCGCTTCCCCAGAGTGTTCTGCTACACACAGATTCCATCTTCTCTGAGTTCTTTAACTAAAATCTTCTCCTCACTTCTAGGGACTATATTAGGTGAACTCGTTATTATATTCCCTGTTGTATTAGCTAAGCTTTTCCTTCAGTACTGCAATTTATTTTTATCTTGAAATTAGTAGCAGCTTTATGACTTTTGACAACTTCATATCACCTTCAAACTCTCATCCTTACACTCACCTTTCGATATGAAATGTTCAAATTCAAACTATACTCTCTTTTGAAATACCAATTAAATTTAGAGGTGATATTAAGGTAAAAATGAAAGTGGAAAACACTAGAGCTTTACTTAATAATGTTATCATCCATCTCCATGCCTGGGGACCAACTTACGGTTGAAACATAGTCCTACCAGTACCTTCTAATATATTCAATAACTCATTTCCCCAAGAAGGGGTCCGAGCTAGCCTCTGTCATATACTAACTTCTGTGCGATATTGAATCTTGTCAAGGGTGAGGCTCCGGTATAGTAAGAACTGGAGTCTTTTAGGCATATTTTTAGCTTTCATAACATTAGATGGTGTCTGCAGAATGAAGGAGATGATTTTATTTTTAATCGCAGTTCATAGAACTTGAATATCAAGTTGGGAATAAGCCATAGGAGAAAACCCTAGGTCAAATGATCATTGCTACAAGTGATTTTGTATAAATTCTTTAAATTAATTCTATTTTGTTCAATTTATTAAAAAAAATAAAATGAAAAAGCTTGGTATAAGGAATTCAGGTTATCGTAAGGGTCTGAGTTTAAGGTACAGATGGGAAATGATGAAAATCTCCCAAGATGCTCTTCGAGGTAAGTGGAATCTCCTCAGGAACCACTTCCCAGATCAATCCAGTCTGTCCATAAAGACACATTTAAATGGTGCTCCCTGAGCCTGCTGCTGACAGCTGTGCTCCTCAATTATGTATGAGCCTGCTTGTTGCATGAGCAGCCTGCACAGTGTTCCATTAGCGATTTTCAATTTCATGCTAAGCTTTGCAATTTATTAGTGTTAGTTAGGCTAATGTGCTATTATTTTGCATACTTTATATCATTTGTTATTCATTCAATGTGATATTTAAGTATTAGGGATCAATAAGTCTCCTACATTGTTTATAAATTTGAATGATTAAAGAGTGAGTCAATTAAATATACTACTGCACTGAGTTGGTTTTGGAAGTTATTTTCTAAAAAATAATTATCCTATTCTTCTCTTTTCAAAACTTGGGAATATTCCAGGATAAGCATACATTTTAATTATTTTAACATGAATATTTGAGTGGCTATATTAAAACTATAAAGAAATAAACTATGTAATTTCAATTTCAATTTGACATTTTTGTAAGGAAAGTGAGATAATTTGATCCAACTTTTGCCATTAACCAGGAAAACCATAGAATACATACACCTAATTTTTTTATGTTTACTTATTACTGTAGTGCTTGTTTTAAATGTTGGAATGTAAAATCTACTACATAAATCTCTATATTGCAGACTAAAATGTTAGTGGTTAGAGAAGGAAATCCTATATCTCTTATATATACATATATAAATATGCATACAATGTTTCACCATAAAAGTAAATGTTTAAGCACACCTACCTTGCCATTCTTCTCTCTCCAGTGCCTGGGTGGGTATAGGTATGAATCTGTACCTGCCTTGGTCTTGGGATCAAATGGTCAGCAAGACCTGCCTTGACTCGTAAATTTATTAATACTCTTTCTGTAAGAACAGGACTTGTGACAGCAAGAAATGCAGTTGGTCCCACACTGATGATAAACCATTCTGTGCGTTTACTACAAAGAGATACTAACAATTACTACACATATCACCCCACTTCTTGGTCCCCATTCAGACTGGAAGAGAGCAAGTCTGCCTCACTCAGGGGCGGACGCCATAGTGGCTCGAGCTCCTTGTTCTGTCTTACTGGCACATTGCGTGTCTTCATCTTCTTGTTAACAAACATTCAGAGTCAGGTTATTCCTGCTTATACTAAGATTTTCTGTCCTTGCAAAAAAAACACACAAAAACTTAATAAGCCCTAACTCACAAACATGCTTTTTTCTCACTGGGATGTTCATTTTTAACACGTAAAGTCATTTTCCCACATTTTTTTTTTTTTTTTTTTTTTTTTTACTGTATTTCAAGTTATTTTCCCTGCTGTTCTTACTGTTTCCCTGACTGTATGGTTTTCTGTGGATAATTATAAAGTGTTAGAACTATTGTCCAAAATTCCTGAGTCGTTTGGAGCCTGTCTATAAATAATAAAAGGTGTGCCTCAGCCAGATTGGCTCAATGGATAGAGCATTGGCTCCTGCACTGAAGGGTCTCTGGCTCGGTTCCAGTCGAGTACCTCCAGGCATGTACCTCAGTTGTAGCCTTAATTCCCGGGGCCCTGGTTGGGGCAAGTGTAGGAGGCAACCAATGTGTCTCTCTCACATTGATGTTTCTCTCTCTCTCTCTCTCTCTCTCTCTCTCTCTCTCTCTCTCTCTCTCTCTCTCTCTCTCTCCCCATCCCTTCCATCCTCTCTAAAAAACTATGGAAAAATATAAATAATAAAGAGTAAATGTAATCCAAATATTTTGACATTTTAAAATGCTATGTAGCTTTGGGAAAATAGAAAATACTAGGAGCCCTGTACATAAATCTGTGCACCAGTAGCTCTCTACGGGGCCTGGCCACTCTGAGCCCGCTGCCCAGAGGCTCTCTGCGGCCCAGAGGCCCATCTGCCCCCAGCCTGGCCAGAGGCCATCTTCGGCTGGACATGGAATGCTTGCCTCGTCGCCAGGCATGCCATGCCCCAGCCTGGCCAGAGGGCCTTGGCAGCAGGGTGAAAGGCTTGCCTCATTGCCACAGTAAGGAAGGAAGCTTTTCACTAGGCCACTCACGCTGCCCACTCTCAGTGGCCGCCCCCCCCCCCCCCCGAACTTGGGACTCCAGAGGGGCTGAGAGGACTGGGCACTGCCATCTAGTGATTATGCACGCCGCCATCTTTGTGATGGAGTGATGGTTAATTTGTGTGTCACCCTTTTATTAGATAGGATTGCTAAGGATTTGAACTTCTCTGTGGGTGCTAGCAGAGAAAACTTCTAGATTGTTTGAATAGACTACATCTTTGCTACACTGTCTTCAGGGCAGAATAGTGTACAATACACTTAATTTTCCCATGGACTCAACTTAAAATTTTGTAAAAATTTCCTTTGAATTACTTTGGTCCAAATTTTTGAAGATTATTTATAAAGACAGGACCACTCTGCCTGGAGTTGCATTGGCTCTTAGTTTTCTACTCATAGTATGGAGTAATGGTTCTCATTCTTTAGGATTTGTTAATTCATTCTCTGAACATATATTTATGGGCTGAGCACTGTGTGTTAGAGTCTGGCCCAGATGTGGGGACAGGATAAGGAGAAATCCCACACAGGAGCCCTGGAATCTGTGACATTACAGCCACTGCAGTGGCCTCCATGCTTGTGGGACATGGACACAAACAGTACAGTGTAGAGCACACATGCAGTGAAACACAGACCAGGTGAATGGTAGGCTCGGAAATCAATCCTCTATGAATAGTTGCTATGTTGAGCAAATTGATAGCTAAAACCAAAACTAGGGCTTGTTTTCTGTGGCAAAAAGAGGAGCTTCCCTCGGGCCCCGAGGACCCGTGTCCAAGGTGCAGCAGGGCTGGGCTGGCATGTCCTTGCCGCCCACGGGAGACGGTGCGGCCCTCAGAACACTGCAGCTGGAAGCAGAATGCTGCCTCAGGAGCAGTTCCTGGCTGCAGAACTCCCATATGGATGGGTTTTAGCTATGAAAATCCTGTCCATATGGAAGGCATTATACCAGGGAATACAAGCGAATTAGTGAGTTCACAGCTTTACATACCTTAGCCTTCAGCACTGAGGTAGTTTTTACCGGTTACCTTTAGAAAAGGGGAAATCTGCCTTGCTATTCAGGTGCAATATCTCCTTTTAAGCAGAAATAGACATGGTGCCATAATCAAATGAAAGGTTAGCAGGGAACTTTGAGTGCATATCATTTGCTTTTTTTTTCTCTTCAATCTGTCCCCAACCCCTACCCTACTAATGGGCTTATAGGGTGTGTGTGTATATATATATATATATATATATATATATATATATATATATATATATTTTTTTTTTTTTAAGGTAAATCCATTTAGCAACCAAATTCTTTGCATTTACTTTTTATCTTCTCCTCCTACGTTGCATGAAATAATTGTTAGTGTTTATTAAAACATGTATATTAATATATCTTATAGATTACATAGAATTCTGTGTAGCCTTGGTCGGTATTGCTCAGTGTTTACAGCATTGGTCAGCACATCAAAGGGTTGAGGGTTCAATTCTCAGTCAAGGGTATGTACCTGGGTTGCAGGTTTAATCGCTGGCCCTGGTTGGGGTGCCTGGAGGAGGTAACCAACCAATGTGTCTCTATTATATTTATGTTTCTCTCTCCCCCTTCCTCCCTCCCTTCTACTTTCCCTGAAAATCAATGCAAAAAATATCCTTGGGTGAGAATTAACAACAAAGAATAAATATATGTAAATACAATGTGAATACATTTATAAATATACTGATTATACAATATATAATATATGAATAAGATATGTATTTTATATACATACTAAAAGTATACACTATATGCATACACATACATATATAATATTAGCTAGCACTATAAACTTTTCAATCTTAAAAATTAGAGCCTGGAAATTTTGCACTATGTGTCAATATAGACGATCCTAAAGGAATTATGTAAATTAATATTAGTTCAGCCAGTTACAGGAAAACCAATATGTCATGATCCCACTTATACATGGTATCTAAAATAGTCAAATTCATAGACTCAATGAAGAGAATGGTGGCTACCTAGGACTGGGGAAGGGAAATTAAGAGTCTCTAATCAATGGGCATCAATTTTCAGTTTATAAAGATGAATAAGTTCCAGCAATTTGCTGTGCAATGTGGTGCCTATAATTGGCAACGCTGTATTGGGCACTTGTATTAATAAATTAGTTAAGAGGGTAGGCCTTATGTCAGTTCTTCTTACCATAATATATAATTGTGAGGAATTCTATATAATAAAAGGGTAATATGCAAATTGACCCTAATGGTGGAACCACCGGTTGCTATGATAAGCACTGACCACCAGGGGGCAGATGCTCAACATAGGAGCTTCCCCCTGATGGTCAGTGCATTCCTACAGCGGTGCTCTGCTCTGCTCAGCCATAAGCCAGGCTGACAGCTGTGATTGCAGCGGCAGTGGTGCGAGCCTCTCCCGCCTCCTCAGCAGTACTAAGGATGTCAGACTGTTGGCTTAGGCCAGCTCAATCTAAGCCATCAGTCAGACATCCCCCAAGGGCTCCTGGGCTGCCAGAGATGTCTGAATGCTGGCTTAGTCCTGATCCCCCAGGGGGCAGGCCTAAGCCATCAGGTAGACATCCCTGAGGGTTTCTGGGCTGCGAGAGAACTGGGCTGGGCTGAGGGACCCCTCTGAGTGCATGAATTTTTGTGCACCGAGCCTCTAGTAAACAATAAAATTAGAGAGCAATATAGGATTTCTTTCAAAAAATATTCATAAATAAATGGAAAGAAACTTACATTGGAATAAAATATTTGAGCCAGAAAGTTCTATTCCAGAGTACAGTATGTGTAATTGGAGACTTTCTCTTTATGACTTTAAATACCAAAATTCACACTGTCAGTCCTCATTTATAAAATAAATGTTATTTGAAACAGGACTTAGTTGTTTTAGTCATTTTTCAAGCACTGTTGCTACTTGGGAACATAAAACTATGCGGAATATATGAATGCTTTAAAACGGCAATTTATCTCCCCTGTTGCCAACAGACATATCAATATATCCTTATTTTTAGAAACCATGGGGTTTAGAATTTCATCCTAAAATGCAATTGAATTAAGAAAGAACAAAAGTTTCCAGTGTCCATAGCGACTTCCTAGGAGGCCCTAAGTACACACTCCAGTGCAACTGTCAAGCTGGAAGATTCATAGGTCTTCCCGTGACTCTCAATTTACAAATAAGAAAGCAGAGACCTGAGAAAGCTCGATCTAAGGTTGTTGGTGATGAAAGCACAAGTCCTAGTAGATTCAAACCAAGTTTTTAAAACTCTGCCAGTGAGACACAACATACATGATAATTTATAGAAAAGTTCGCATCAGTACTTCCAGGGGCTGCCTCCTTTGGTAAAAAATGAAGAGGAGAGCGTGCTCCCTGTATAATCCACTTCCTGTTTATCCAAAAACAATGCTCTCCTGCCAGCGCTATGCTGTGCTAAATGAAAAGGTGGGTGTTTCATCATGCCGCATGTCAATCATCCATCAATCCCAGTAGTCTTCAGCTGGTATTCGTTAGCAGAGCAAAGATCAAAGCTTTATAGGTTCATTCATTGCCAGGATTCTTGGGGACAATAGGGAGTGATAATCCAGTCAATAGTGGAGTTACCCAAATCCAAAAGGATAAGTCTCCTTAAGGAGGAAAACCTCGAGAGACACTAGAATATATTCCCAATGGACCACGGAGACCTGGTGAATGGTAACTGGACTCTCACGGGCCTGTTTTCCAATGCAGAACGTGGAGTGGAGACCTGGGTACCAGCGGAGCTGGGCCCTCCTGGGTGCAGGAATGCAGGCTGCTGCTGGGACTTGGGTTAGCTGCCCACACTCTTCTGGGAGGAGAACCCCAGATTCCTAATCCTGAGGAATGAGTCCGTGCCTTGAATTTATAGCACAGCCCATGCACCCATTGTTTTGGTGAGCTCCAGATGGCTAAGCAGAAAATAACCATTTGGCACTAACATTTACAGTTCATCCATCATCAGAACCACCAGGCATTCACATTTCAGCTTCAGGGATGGGGGGTAAAGGCTTTCTCTGTAATTAAATCTGCACTAAGACAAACATAAAAAAAAATAAATGCTTAATATTTGAGTGTTACCACTAAAAGGAGAACGTTATTCCCCTAATTCCTAAATGGAAAAGAAATCAATGGAATTAAATAGTTAAAAATCAGCCTCTTGTTTTAAACGATAAAGACACATATTCCTGTCCCGAGAAAGAGGTGTGTGTCTGCAGGTACCTCAGTGAGACTTCACTTCTGTTGAAAATTGCATGGAGGTAGCTGGTCAAGATGTGTCCAGGCTTTCACAGAACCGCAACCTGGCCCCTGCAGTATTTTCAGCGGTGACATGGGAAGTCATTTCTCTATTGTTGTCACAATAGTTGTCTTTTAAAAAAATTCTCTGGAGAAAATCATTAATTAGATTTGAATTATGCTACAGGGGAAAAAAAATGTACTTTCTAGACTCACACACTAAAAAGCAGTATAGTGTTTCTTTAATGTGTTTAAAAATTCAAAACTGTTTTTAAAAGCCACTTAAAAAGTCAAAGCCAAAGCAAGCTAATGGAAGACAGTGTCATCCTTCAAGCTGAGGTATGCGGAGCCCCTTCGGGTGACATTCCGCAGGCATTGTTGGAATTTTTCTGAATTATCTTTGAAAAGTCTGAAGCGCTCATTATGATCTGTTGACAGACACAAAGGGAATCTCTGTGGTCCCGCCTTGACTAGCGGGGGGGAAAATGAAATACTGGCTGCTTCTCTGTCAGGGGAAGGTGGATGGGCAAGCATAGCTGCTACTTTGGGCTTGTCTGCATTTTGGGGTTTTAAGCATCTGTGCCCCCCTCTCTCCTCTCACCATTTCAGGAGTGAAATACATACTCTTCAGTTTCATTCCCCTTTCTTCTTCTTGCCTTTTCTTCTTGCCTTCTTCCTTTTTCCCGCCCTCACTCTGTCCCTCCCGTTCTCCCTCTCGCCTTTCTCCTTTCTGTATTTTCCCAGTTTATTTATCATTTCTTCCTCAATGATCTCTTTTCATATTTATTTCTATTGTTACGTCTATCCACTCTCTTCCTGGTCCTCTCATTTTTTCTTGCTTCTCAGGAACCCTTGTTTCGTTTAAGTAAAAGTTAAACATTCGTTCCCCACAGCTCTACCTCTACTTTTCACTTAATATGGCTCGATTAACAAGAGATAAAGTTGTAATAGCACAGAATAAATCATCCTATCTGGTTTTAATGGAAACTTGATACCATTTAGTATCAAATGTGTCTAGAAATAAGTTTTGGTATTTACTTTTTCCTAGTGACATTTAAAATATTTTCCAATGACATTTGTTTGAAAAAAATATATAGGAAGCTTGTATTTCTCAAAACTTGTTTTCAAAGTATGATAAAAATTCCTCTTCCTATATTCTAGTAATACTTGTTATTTAAAAGATTGATTGTTAAAAGTTATAATGCTTACAAGTCTACAAACCATGTTACTGTATCAAAAAAGTGTAATTTATATGACTATATATTCTCCCTAAAGGTTTTTTCTTTTTTCTTCAAATTTAATTTAATTTTTCCCATCATCTTCTATCCACTCTACACCCTCTTCCACCTCCATCCATCCTCTCTGCCTCAACCCATCCCCTCTGCCACTGCAATCACCACACTGTTGTCCATGCCCATGAGTTCTCTCTCTCTCTCTCTCTCTCTCTCTCTCTCTCTCTCTCTCTCTCTCTCGCGCGCGCTCTCTCTCTCTCTCTCTCTCTTTCTTTCCATTTTTGGTCAACGTCCCACCCCACTCCCATGCCCCCAGAGCCATACACCTGCTCTCTATAATCATAGGCAAGTCATAGCTGCTTTCAGTATATTCATTATATATTCTCTTTCATAAATTTTAACATCAAAACGTTCAAAAATGACAGTTACAGTATTTTTCTTAGCAATCTCCCTATGACTGTAATAAAAAAACCATTTTCTTTTTCTAATGTTTTTAAAGAAATATTATATCGCTTTATATTAGTGGAGTTAAAATTCTAAGATACCAAACTAGAATTATTTGTGAAATACTTGAAACTGTACCAGGTTATATGTACTTAAACCATGCTCTAGGAAAACATAAGGGATTCTAGAACATTTGCCATCTCATCGTAACTGGTGTTAGAATGACAATCTCAAGACACATGTGCTATGAGTTGGTTGTCAGTTGCATCCCCCACCATTGGCTCCCTCAGCTCACTTTCCCTCGGGGCGAGGAGATACTTCTGACGTTGGGAGTTTGATGTCATCCGCATGTTTTCTGACTCAGAAAGGAATGAGCTTGCGTCCACCTTATGTCTATCAGGAGTGAGTGCAGGACACGATGCGCCTGTGGGGGACACATGCTGAGAACCGTGCTGGTGCAGGTGTCCCCCGAGTCTGAAAGGGAAGGGAGTCCTGGGGAAAGTGGTCCAGGGCCTGGGGAAGGCTCCTTGGCTGACTGCTCTGCCCGCCGTGCTGTAGCATCTCTTTCCAATGCGTATTGGCAGACGACACTGGACCGTCTTGATGAGGGAGGTTTAATTAAAATGCTGTGAGCATGAGATCTCTTCCTTCCTGCTACGGGAGGTTTGGTGAAAGAATTTTCATACACACCTGGCAGGATTGTCAAAATACTTCATTCAGCCGAAACCAGTTTGGCTCAGCGGTAGAGCATTGGTCTGCAGACTGAAAGATCCCAGGTTCGATTCCGGTCAGGGGCATGTACATTGGTTGAGGGCACATCCCTGGTAGGGGGTGTGCAAGAGGCAGCTGGTCGATGTTTCTCTCCATCAATGTTTCTAGCTCTCTATCTCTCTTCCTTCTTCTCTATAAAAAATCAATAAAATATATATTTTTAAAAATACTTCATTCACTTCTGCCCTAGTCTGTTTGGCACAGTGGATAGACTGTCGGTCTACAGACTGAAGCATCCGGTTGATTCAGGTCAAGGGCATGTACCTCGGTTGCTCCTCCCTGCTCCTGGTCCTGATGGGGGCTTGTACAGGAGGCAACCAATTGACATGTTTCTCTCACATCGATATTTCTCTCTGTCTTTCTCTCTCTCTTTCACTCTTCCTAAAAATCAATGGAAAAGATCCTTGGGTGAGGATTTAAAAATATATATATTATGCTGTTAGCATGAGATCTCTTCCTTTGTGCTATGGAAGGTTTGGTCAAATAATTTTATGGCACACCTGGCTGGACTGTGAGAAGGTTTCCTTCCCCTTTAGCTATGCCACAGATTGCTTTACAGCCCAGAGGATCACACAACCGGCCGGTTCCTAATCAGGGCTTTAAAAATCAGGGCATGCTCTTCGGTCCCCCAGCACAGGCCAAACCTGGCATCAGGGACACAAACATCATTACCTTGATGAGTCACGGTCATAATGATTATGGAAATCGTCATCCACTGATCATCAGTCACAATTTATTTCGAATCAGTGTCTACATTGCGTAGCCCTGATGGAAGTCTTATCAGAACCCCTCCGGTACCGCGTGGCCCTTCCCAGCTAACTTCCTCCTAAGAGCACTGGAGCTTCCTCACGCGTCATCTGCTGCTCGTGAATGGAGCCACTCTGAGCCCGTGGCCGCAGGGCATCCGCATTAGTCAGGAGAACACGGGGCAACCACCCGCTCCAGACAAGCTCATTCAGAAAAGCAGTTTAATTTAAGCACCAGCGACGGTGCCAAAGTACAGAATCCCTCCCCAGACACAAAGCTTCCCACTCTTCCCCCTTCCAATAGGCAATAAATGGTAATGGTTGACTTTACTGTTGCTAAACTGCAAGTGAATTGTGGCAGAATAGTGACATAAGAGGCACTTAAATCTTTAAAACAATCTCTGTGGCAGGAAGCACCATGCCCATGCCTTCATCCGAGATGGTAGTGTTCATTCTTCTTCTTTTTTTTTTTTTTAAATACATTTAACATTTCAAGTAATTTTTAGGTCGGTGGGGCCCAACAAATCAATCCCGGTGGTGGTATTATTATATAATATTTCTCTAATTTTTAAGTTAGTCATCATTTATTAAGGATCACTGGATGGTCCGTGTCTAGCTAAATATGTACTTATATACATAAAACAACTTTGTCCCTAAAAGATTGCTTCTCAGATTAATATTATGGACAATAGATCATACTTGAGTAGCAAGAATGGAAGTTTGATTCCAAAATAGGCAAGGCTGGATTTTTTTAAAAGGCTGTTTTTTTATATTTTTGCATCTTTACCAGGAAACTAAGACAATCTGTAGTGTATATATAATGGTTGGGTTAGATAAGCTAATGTAGTGAAATACAACAGAAAATAAACATATGACTGATGAGTTCAGTTTTGTTTTAAAAGAAAGCACTGATGCAATATTATTTTTTGAGAGAAAAATAATAATATTTTTATAAATTGACCAATAGAAGCAGTTTGAAGGAAAATGTAATGTTTAACATGTCATTGTGCTGCGTTATACATTATATACTTCCCTATGTTTTCAGCAAAGTTTTGTAGTAGTAACATTGTATCTTAACTTCATAGTTTTACTTTCACATTATTATATATAATTAGACACTTAAGAGAATTTGCCTGATAAAGTTAAGATGAAATTAGTACTTTAACCTTAAGAGTAACACCAACTTCTCTAAACTCACATAACAATTCTCAAAAAATCCTTTTGGTTGTAAGAAAATCCTGAATGAGAATAAATGTTTGAAAATGTTCATAAGGAACCTGCCGGGAAAAGGTCCAGGGCAGCGTGTTTGGATGGGAAACCATAAATGCAAAGACTCTGGAAAAGTGTAAAGAAGGCAGGAATTTGGGGATGATGGGCAAGTGGAGTGATGGTGGAGGATGCAACTGGGCAACAGGTCTTGTGAGCCAGGGAGAGGGACAGGATTGTGTTCAGGTGCCATGGAGAAGCCGTTGGCAGGTTGCAGCAGAGGAGGACAAGACTGGATTTTCATCAGAGAAATACGGTTGTGTCTGCCTTGCGAAGGATGGACGGCAGGAGGACAACACAAAGCAATGTACCCCAAATCCTCTCCTCCAGCCATCACACCAAGAGCCAACTGGGGCCCCTTATCTGGGACCACATGGTGCATCCAACCACTTTTCAATATCTAAAGTATCTTAAACTTTAATTATTAGGCTTACCTAATGTTGGCATACATTTTCATATACAGTAACATTTAGATTTAGATTTCGCACAATTTCAGGCCAAATACATTGGGTTTATGTGCCTTACTCTAACTTTGGGGAGGGGGGGTTAGAAAGAAATTGGGTGTGTGGAGAGGGGCAGAGGGAAATCTTGGGTTTTGGTTACAAACCTGCTATTTCTAAATGACACAAGTGAGACAAATCAGATGCTGAGCTGATGCTTCGTGAATTATAGGAACAGCTGTCTATTAGTCAGAAGCTCTTTATCGAGGGCTCCAATGCCACTCAAGAAGCTGAGCTGACAGGGGTGGAAGATGTGAAGAGCTCTGAGATACGCTCCTGCTCTCATGGAGCTGCAGGTCGTACCCCGCGCTGGGCCACATGGCAGAGCTGGTCCTCACACCTGGCGGTGCATGGAGCAGCAGAGGCAGACTATGCTGTGTCTGCTCGAGCTCAGGAATGGAGGAAGGGAGTACCCCTGGCAGGGAACTGCATGAGAAAATCACAGGAAAAGGAGAAATCAGATAGACTTTTCAAAGGCAATTGAGTAGACTGGAGCAGAGAATTCACATGTGCCCCGACATCATAAAGGAATAACGGGAAACGAGGCAAGAAATGAAAATTGGAACCAGGCTGGAGAGGGGGGTTAGTGCCTGGCCAGGAATGTGGACATTGTACTGTTGGTATTGAGCAGCTATTGAAGGGTTTTGAGCGAAGGAGCGATGTGATGGAAAGGTATTTTTAAGAGGAAGCTGACAGCTGTGTGCAGGAAGACAGGAGGGAGACGAAGCAGGAAGCAGCTGCTGTAGGGAGCAGGGGTTGGGAAGCATTTAAAAAAATTTAAAATATTTTTTATTGATTTCAGAGAGGAAGGAGAGGAAGAGAGAGATAGAAACATCAATGATGAGAGAGAATCATTGATTGGCTGGCTCCTGCACACCACACACTGGGGATCGAGCGCACAGCCTGGGCATGTGCCCTGACCGGAAATCAAACTATGACCTCCAGTTCATAGGTCGACACTTAACCACTGAGCCATGCTGGTAGGGCAAGTTCTGGCTTTTCAAAGTGGAATGACTCTACAAATATGGAAACATTTGTGCTCAAACCACATGGACTCTGGGGTGATGTGCTAGCTTTTATCAAGAAGTGTTCTTTATATGACTGAAATGAATATTCCCTTTCTAGAAAAATCATTCCATATCTTTTCTGTTCTTTCTTGATTAACCATGACAAGCTGACTAAAAACTGACAAGAAAATAGCAAAGATTAGGAAATGATGAAAACTGAATGTTTTCACTAAGGAAATGGATAGTCACTGTGGCTCTCGTCATTATGAGTTAATTACAGGCTCTCAGCACACATCCCAGAGTGAACTCAGTGGTGAAGCATGTTTTATTTGAAAACGTGAACTAGCCAGTCCCTTCCCAATGTTCAGGGGCACTTCCTGCTATTTTAAGGCTGCGCAGTGTTACCATGTACTCTGACAGCCCAGTGTGGCCTTGCCTGTATTTTACCTATAAAGCTTTCTGAAGACTCGAACCCCCAAAACAGAGTTCTATCTTCATTGACCAGATGTGCATCTAGAGTTGCCTGAAGACTCTCTGTGTCATAACTACATACTCATCTGACGTCCATGAGCAGAAGACAAAGTTTGCATGAGTTGGAATAAGGCCTACTTCCTTCATAGTAAATATTTACAATGTATCTCTTAGGCTTTCTTTTCTCTGACATCTTTGCTTTACTATGGCCAAGAAATCAGGGACTACTGGAAGGATGACCGGTAGTCCCTGAGTTCTTGGCCATAGTAAAGAATAAGCTATCCCATAGATCATCTTTGGGAGTTCATTAGCCGACTTACTGAGGCCCAGTGGGTCTGATGGCTAAAGGCATTGCCACCCTCACAGTGTGCCCATGTCATTTTAATCTAGCAAACTTGGGTCAGAGAATGCCATGGCACATAGTCTACAAAAGGTGACTTCCCAGAGTCACAATTCTCCATGTTCATGTCACCCTGGAGCCCGTTAACTACAATTCATGGTGGAAAAGCTGGTGTCTGTGGTTGACTTAGGCATGGGGCCATTGCTTCGTTTACTTTGGTTTGATTTTTCTTTTTGTATCCTTCACCCTCCCCGTTGGTTTCTCCAGAGGAGGAGAGGCAGACAGTAGTTACTGCTTTGGAAAGAAAAGATAAGCTAAACACTCTGGAATGCATTTTTCTAACACTCCTTGGCCAAGTGTTACGCAACTATATCAGATTTCTGTAGACTTTGATAATGAGAAACAGACAATTGCGTAGAAAATATAACCAAGAGATTTTCAGTAGAGAGAGATTTCAGAAATACAGATGGTTCTAAATGGTACTAAGATTATGTGCGTTAGAGCGCTGAATCTTTTATTTTTCCATCTTTGAGGGAGCACTATGGTTGGTTATCAGGGTGAGAAAGGACAGAGGGGCTAGCCTGATGATTATAAATGTGCATGTGTGTAAAATTTTCACACATAATATAATATTTCAAAGTTATTTTTATGGAGGCTCGGGGGTCTCAGAACTTAAACAAAACTTCTGATCATTGGCTCCAAGAAATACTTAGAAGGAATTAGAGTTGATATATTTTTTTTTTCCTTTTTACATCATACAGAGTCCTTCACAGATTTTTGGGCTGCAGATCACATAATGTTTATTTATTCAGCTGGCTTTGGAGATTTAAGCAATATTTGTAGACACACGAGTCTTTGCCTTGCTTAATAAAAAGTATAGCTACAGCATTTTTATATACAAGATTTTTTCACAAAGAGAGGTTGATATTAGCCCATAATGTAATTCTAAAATTAAAAATAAAGAAGCTAAACAATCCCCGAAAAAATTTTTGTCCAGCATCACCTTTTTAAATAAATCTTTAGCAAACCTCACATGCCATGTGCTATAATACACCATCATCCCTCACAAGACAACACCTGCATTGTTCCTCTCTGATCATCTACAACAAACAAGACCCAGTGAACCTTCTAAGAGTCATCATTTAACGGAAGGCATGCAATTTTGTGGGTATCATTGGTAGAGATTTATGTCACAGAATCAACTCATTGTGTTTTACGAAAGAAGATAGAATAAATATTTCATAGCTATGGCTTTTGAGGAACACTTCCCTTTCAGTCTTGAAGCCATCTTTCAACCTGTACGCCAATCGGAAGCCTTTAACAGATGTCAAGTGCATGTTGTCTGCTTTTCTTTGAAAAATATAAGAATGTCAAGATACCCCTGAAATATTCATTATGTGGACAATATTACAAGCAGGGCTGGAGCTTGCTGAATGTTTCAGCCACTACTTACTTATTCAGAGTTTTCTTTCTTTACCTCCGGGCCCCTATACTTCCTAAGTCTATGGCTTGTCCAAATGTGTTTATATTATACTTCCATGAGTAAATTTACAGCTAGTATTTAACAGTTTTATTAGGTTAGCTTACCTCTGGTTTTGCACCATGAATCATTGTCTTTTCTATTATTCTTTCTCCTCTCTTTTTCCTTTGGCGTACCTGCCCCTGCCAGTGAAATAAAGTAAAAACTTTATTGTGAAAGTATTCTTTCTATGAGATTCTCTGCTAATATCTGATTAGTATAGAGGACCTCCATGGTCAGGAAGAAGACTAATTTGTAGAATTTTGTCAATGTGATTTCTCTCTACTGAGCTTTGAGCCTCTGTGAAAAGCATGCCCACAGCATGAATATGTGACCCACACTTCTCATGCATGCTCACCTCTTCAATATTGACTTACCTTTGTTTTGAGTGAAAATTGTGTTATATGTTTTTTATAGAAAGTGACATGAGTTGATAAGGTGTTTAAGACATTTAAAAGGATTCCTTAGAGAGAAAATAGAAATTTAACTCAGCTTTTAAAGGAGCAGGGCAATATCTTTTAGTTACACAAACTTTATACACACACACACACACACACACACACACACACACACTTCTTTCAGTTTTTAAATATATTTTATTTATTTCAGAGAGGAAGGGAGAGGGAGAGAGAAACATCAAAAATGAGAGAGAATCAAGGATAAGCTGCCTCCTGCATGCCCCTACTGGGCATAGAGCCTGAAACTCAAAACCTGGGCATATGCCCTGACCTGGAATCAAACTCTGACCTCCTGGTTCATTGGTGGACACCCAGTCACTGAGCCACATCAGCTGGACAACTGTGTTCCTTTTCTCACCTGTATCAAAACCCAGGCTTCTTTGAAACTCTATAAA
Source organism: Pipistrellus hanaki (assembly GCF_964339955.1). NCBI lineage: Eukaryota > Metazoa > Chordata > Mammalia > Chiroptera > Vespertilionidae > Pipistrellus > Pipistrellus hanaki. Next base: position 5,260,092 of record NC_140505.1, read on the forward strand.
CAGAAATGCCTTTCTGCCATCCTCTGTCACAGACAAACCTGCAGTGAGAAGCAGGCCAGAAAGCAGGCAAAGCAAAATGTTTCTTCCAGTCTTCTGTGCCAGGCACTGCAGCAGGTAGCTTTCTAATGTTTTCTCAATTGGAATGAAATAAAAAAGATGCGGCCATTTTATGGTTGTTTCAATATATTTATACAATAAACCCTGGAACAATGAAAGGCTTAAGGGAACTGGCCTTCCCAGTGGAAAATCCATGTATAATGTTTGGCTGCCCCCCCAAAAAATTAGATTCCCCTCAATACCCACTCAGGATCCATACTAGAAACCCCAAAATACCAAAATCCATGGGCGCTCAGGAACCTTCTATAAAATGGCATGGATCAAGGAAAACAGTCCCCCACTGCATCTGTAGGTTCCCAACCACGTTGAAAATTATATTAAACAAAAATTGCATATCAGTGGACCCAAGCAGTTCAAAGCTGTGCTGTTCAAGGGTCAACTGTATATAAAACAGAATGATATCATTTTATTTCTGTTACTTGATTGTTTTGATGACTGAACGACCATATCCTGTTTGGAGCAATAGATCTCTTTCCAGAGAAACAGAATACATGAATCAGGAAAAGGAGCTCATGGGAATTTATTTTGTTTGTAAAATAGTATCTCCCTTAAGAAGTAAAGCATATTTCAGTTCCCATGGAAGGGATCAGTGGGGATAAGTACAGGTGCAAACAAAAGAGAGTTTAGACATCGGTAAGAATGATCATGTGAGAACTGCGTTTCAGCAATGTGTCATGAATCATGTTGGTAGGTTTCTACTATTTTTAATGGAAAACTATACTGTGGCATTTGTGGGCTGATTAACATATATTCTGCCCTACATGACTTTTTTTTTAAGTACCTTTTTTAGCCTAGTTTCATGCTTTAAGAAACTGCAGAGAATGGTGGTCAGAAAAGAAATGAACAGTTCACTAAATATATTAATTCCACAAATGCAAAGATGAATTAGATTGATTCCATGATAGTGTTTGTTCCTTTGATTGTTTGTCTTTTTACCTGAACATTCAGACTTCTTCAAAGAACTGTAAGCAATGCATTTTGAACACAATCACAATGCCTCTGTTACTTTCATGAAGATTTATTAACAGTGACTACTAAATAAAAATGTCAAAGTCACAGTAAATAATCATGTGTAAAAAGCACAAAGAAATGCTACGTTGGTTTGAGGATAAATAGGAAATGTAATTTACATCCTGAGTAGGAAATGAATGTCTAGTAATGCTTGGCAAACAGAAATTATTGGCCAAAAAAAGCTTATGGTTCCTAATACCTGGAGAAGAAGGCAAAATTGAAAGAAATTCAGGTTCTCTGTAATGTACAAGCAAGGCTGACCCTGGGCAAGACCATTAAGGAAGTGCTTGCCCTTGACATTTGTCCTCAGGTACTCAGCCCCCCTGTGCCTTTCTCCTGGATCCAGGCATCCAGGAGTGGCTGGCCAGGACAAGAATTGTGTTTTCAGTCCTTGCATATAAAACTTTTTCTACCCTGACTTTCTTCCATCCTTTCATGGATGTTTCTCAAACTTTTGATTAGAGATCACTTAAGGATTTATAACTCAAACTATTTCTAGTTTCCATAGAAAAAAAAATAGACCCTCCATAATTAAAAAAAAAAAAATACTTGGTGAGGAACAAAATAAAATTCAACACAGAACCAACACAGCAATTGCACAACAAAACCAATTGATGAACAAATAGTAGTATAAAATCTAATCATAACATTACAAATATATAAATTCATACATATTTGTCTACAACCAAGACCAGTTCCAACCAGTACCTCCCACGCATTGAGTTGTAGTCATTGTCTTTGTGGAACAGCCATTCCGAGGTCTCAGTTAATTCTGGCAGCATGCAAATATTAGTTTACGGATTATACCTTCTAGCAACTCAGCAAATACTAGCGACTATCCATTAACCTCAATGAAACTGCATATTATTCATCTGTAAAATCAAAGGTGGGTTCTCTGTCCATGAGGCTGAACTTTGAAGTTCCACAGAAATAATAAGGCAAGCTTTGAGCTTTAGGGCCCCAGAGCCAGCTCCCAAATAATGAGCCCATAGGGTCTGAGGCTGTTCTCAGATAGAAATCACACTTCTAGCTTTGTTCTCTTGGGTGCTAATGACTGTCAATTCAAACGAGGGAGGGAGGGTGGGAAGGAGAGAGGGAGAGAGAGAGAGAGAGAGAGAGAGAGAGAGAGAGAGAGAGAGAGAGAGAGAGAGAGAGAGAGAGAAGGAAGAGAGAGAGAGAGAGTTGTATTTCAGTGAGCCATAGAGATCTGTGTGACCAGCCCACCCCCCCCCCAAAAAAAAAATCAAACATATCTTTATTCTTGGGTCACAAACTAGGGCATTAGTGCAGGGAACTATTCCAGTGGTCAAAGGTATGAATCGGAGTCAAATAAAATAAGGGAGGTCAGGTAGGATGAGGTTATATCAAGGACCATTCAAGGTGGTGGGCAAATTGCACTCATAGGTTTGAAGACTGAGATGCTAGAGCCCTAAGATACCAGATGGGAATGTCAACGTTCAGAGGTGCCATGACTGGAGCTTTCTACTGTGAAATTGCGCTTATCCATTTAAGTCTGTATTTTTCAGAGGCATTCTCCTTTGGCCAAGATGTTGAATTATCAATATCAAATCAGGAGACTGCATCTACCATTTATTGTCTCCATTAGCTCTAGAGTGAGTCTGTCTGTGACGCAATGAAAGCTCTGATGGCATCTATTTGAACATGTCAAGCCATCTATACCAAGTAACCTAAAGTGTGTGCTACAGTGAAATCGCTATTTTGATCCTATTATAATGACTAATTACTATATGATTCAACTGCTACTCAAGTCCATTTCCACAAAGCTTTCACCCTTACATGGAGCTTATATATGGGACAATTATTTCACAAATTTTACCTGGTCCCGGGAGTTGATATAGCATTTGGATATCAGCTTAGAGCACAAGATTTCAAGCAGATTGTTATTGTCGGTCATCTGGTCATTCTATTGGAAAATCTTTTCATTTTAGATTCTATTTCCAAAGTCAAATATTAGTGTGATTTTTGGTAATTTTTTCTTTCCTTTTTCCTTCTTCCTTTTTGTTGTTGCTGGTGGCAATGGGCCCGAAACAGACAAGGGAACAGGAAAACTTTAAACACATTAACCAGAGTCAATAGTAGACACTCCAGGTTTTCTGTTAAAAATTCAAGTCCAGTTGACCCTGAACGCTCTCTGTGTTTGACCATGGACCCCCTGACAGCAATGTCAGCCACATGCCTCCGGAGAGATGTAAACATGAGGAGTGAAGCCTGGCTCAAGCACTTCCTCATTGATAAACTTGGCAGGGGCTCTCTGAGCTATTTAGCACTGGAGACGTGACTAATTTTTCCACTCTATTTTCACCAGAGACACTTTTCCCCCCTCTGATCTTCAAGTATTACACATGTGCCTAGGTTTATATAGCTCCAAAAATCCAACCATCTTGTTATTCTCCCATTTGTATTATGATACTTATGAGAATCCTCCCAAATATGTATTTAAGGAGACTTGATTGCAAGAAAAACTCAGAATGTAGAAAAATACCCTATATAATAAAGAGCTAATATGCTAATGGTTGTGACACCCTCACACTGTAACAACTGATCAGCAGGTGTCTGCATGCCTGTGCGCAGCGGGATGGAGCTGCCACATTGCTCCAGAGACAGGGCAGAACAGGGAGGCGCCTGGAAGGAGGCAGGACCATCCCATGGTGGGGAGGGTGGGGCTGAGAGCCCATAGCAACCCCCTCACCAGTCCTTTGCCACCCACCACTCCAGAGCTGGGACAGAAGTGGGAAGACTCCTAGAGGAGGTGGGACCAGCCTGAGGCAACTCATGGGACCAAGGGCAGGGCTGGAAGAGGCCAGAGAAGGCCTGAGGGGTCAGGGGCAGGGCCAGGCATGCTCAAGTTCTGGGTGGAGAGGTGAGGGTGTCAAGATAGGGCAGTAGGCCAGTGGGTGAGGCTCGCACGGGTGGGCAGGGCCATGTGATTTCACATGTTGGGCTTCTAGTATATCTATAAACTCAGTAATTTGTTAGTTTCAGGCCATTCTAAATCACCTTGGTAACCACTATTTATAAACCTGCACAGAATATGATTTGCTTTGTTCTAAACTATATCCATTTTCCTTAAATCCCTAGTCCTTACTTATTTTCTAAATATTTGTGAAGGGTGTCAAATGACTGAAAGCTGAAAATAGTTTTTGCATGAGTGGAGTTAATAGTGAATGATTATTTTAATTCACTTGATATTTGGGAACTATAATCTTGATTGCATGGCTAAACTCAGTAGCACCCTTAAGTAATTACTCTCCGTAAATTAACATGCTATTTCTATCTTCTGTGATTTTCAAGAAGTAGAAGCTGTTACCTCTAAACTAGAGCTAAATCACCCAAGTCACATCAATCTAGAAATTTCTTACACCCTCTTGTTCAACTGTATGGTGATCAGCTCTGTGTGTGTGTAACAATTAGGATCGACTGAACAATCAACCAAACATCTCCAATAGTATTTATCTTCTAGATGCTGCCTTGGGTTTTTTTATTGGCAAATAATTACAACTAATTAAACCCTGTAATTTTAAAAGTATGCGAAGTCTCTGAAACTACCTATTTACAATTGGTAACTTTAAGAATGATTTTTTTAAAATATATTTTTTATTGATTTCAGAGAGAAAGGGAGAGGGAGAGCATGCTAGAAACACCAATGAGAGAGGATTATTAGTCTGCTGCCTCTTGCACAGCCCCCCTTAGGGATCAAGCCTGCAGCCTGCACATGTACCTGACCTAGAATTGAATCATGATCTCCTGGTTCATAAATTGATACTCAACCACTGAATGACACTGGCTGGGAAGAATGATTTTTAAGTGGTTTACTGTAACTAATGAACCTGAACCAAATTATGTCCTGAATCATCACAGAGTATCCCACATCCCTCTGATAGAGAGGACTGCTTTCCAGGAAGGAGAACTGAGATTCACCAGTGATAGTAAATGCTGTGACTGTTTAAGTAAATATTTAGTTTATTCTCTAAAATTGTATCTTCAGAATCAATGCAGGAGAGATTATCACTATATAAAGGATAAATGATTACAATCAGAAGTAATTACAGTTGCTGGCTGGTGTGACTCAGTGGTTGAGTGCTGACCTATGAACCAAGAGATCATAGGTTTGATTCCCTGTGAGAGCACATGCCCAGGTCATGGGCTTGATCCCCAGTAGGGAGCACGCAGGAGAAAGCAATTGATGTTTTTCTCTCTCATCCATCTTTTCTCTCCATCTCCTTTTCTCTCTCTGTAAAATCAATAAAATAAAATATTTTTTCAAAAACTATATATGTTTATCTTGGTAGTAGCAGGTTCTTATCTTACAATTAGAGACCCAGTGCACAAATTCATGCACTCGAGGGGGTCCCTCAGCCTGGCTGTGCCTTCTCACAGTCTGGGAGCTCTCAGGGAGGAGGGGGCCTAAGCAGGCAATTGGACATCCTTAGTGCTGCCATGGAGGCAGGAGAGGCTCCCGCCACCACTGCTGTGCTCGCCAGCCGTAAGCCCAGCTTCTGGCTAAGTGGTGCTTCCCCTGTGGGAGCACAATGACCACCAGAGTGCAGCTCCTGCATTGAATGTCTTCCCTCTGGTGGTCAGTGTGGATCATAGTAACCGGTCATTTCAGTTCAGTCGATTTGCATATTAGCCTTTTATTATATAGGATATTTTATTATGATGTTTGAATCAACACTAATAACATATTGACAAGTTTAATAACAATCATCATTAATATTAATATATATGTTGTATTTCCCAGAAGTTATAGCAACTACCAACAGTAAAATCTCCAAACATGTTGGGCAACAACGTCTCCACCTAACTGACTATGCTGGCCACTGATTTTTAAAGAGCCAGTGATACCCTACAGACATAATAAAGGAATCTCCATGAAAAAAGGGCAACAACAAGGTAATCCTGAGTGCTACTCAGGGATACAACCAGTTAGTTGCAGAGTTGCAGACAAGAATCATTGGCTCTAGAGAGACGGCCTGATATAGTAGAGAAAGGATAGTCCTGAGAGTCAATAAATTGGGCTCTGAGGCAGGGGAAGCACACCGCTCTCTCAGAGCTGCTGTGCATGCAGCACACAGTGTCTACTGGTAGCCAGCACCAGTCACATGCTGTCTTCACCTGAGTCCATTTCCTTCTCGCTACACAGTGCTCTCTAGCGATCCCTCTGTTCTTACATAATAGGTCAGTTTTAGAGAAAAAATAGGCAATTTTCAGTTAGAATGGTTCATTGTATTTATTTATTTATTTTTAAAATATTTATTTTTGAAAGTATTACATATGTCCTCCATTTCCCCTACTGATCTCTCCCAGCCTGCCCAGTCCAGGCCTTCACCACCCTACTGTCTGTGTCCTTCGGTTATACATATATGCATGTAAGTCCTTTGGTTGACCTTTTCCCACCCACCTACCCTCCCCTGCCTTCCCTTTGAGGTTTGACAGTCTGTTTGATGCTCCTGTGTCTCTGGATCTATTTTTATTCATCAGTTTATGTTGTTCATTTATATTCCACATATAAGTGAAATCATGTGATTACAGGGCTCTTGCAACTTGGTCATTGAGAAATTTACTCAAGCTATCTACCACAATTTTTTTCTGGCTGTTAGATTAAACTGGGTCTATCTAACATAGTGCCAGGCACATAGTTATGTTCAGTGATTATTGCTTGGTGAATAATAAATGGGAAAATTTAGGAACAATGTTAGATGATGTGTTTAAATTCCTGGGCCAAATTATGAAGGTCTAGAGGACCAAAAGAGATAAATTTTAATAGCACTGTTATAGAGTTAGGCCCACATTTTCATGTAAAAATTCATTTAAGTTGTTTCTATTTGGAACTCTAAGCTGAGGAGCTCACAGCTCCTTCTAAATGAAGGGAAACCAACAGCTTTTCCCCACAACCATTTCCAACAGTCATCTGGCAAAGAGGCACACACTCTCCAGCTCCCAGGTACTTGTGCTGATTTGCCAAACACAAGAGATTGGTTTCAGAAAGCTAATCACCAGTTTGTGTGAAAACCATTCTTCTATAACTGCATTCTTTAGAGTCACAAATGACCTCTTGGTTCCTAAACCTGACTTGGGGCATTGGTTTATCCCCACCCCACCCCTTCTGCCAAGGTGAACCATCCACCCCGCCACCCCAGGCTCTCAGTGGGACATTTGAGAATCAGGAATTGAAAAAACAAGTGTCAACTATTTGCTCTGAAAATTGTAAACCATGGATCCATGTGTTCCAATATGAAAATCTCAAATATTTCATAAAATTAGAAACCATCAACAAATGTAGCAGGAGCCCACTTCCCTTTTGCTCCAATTCAGGGTGCCCAGTATGATCCGAGATATCGCCATACTTTGGGGCTTAACTCTGAATTTGCTAGACTCTTATAGGCCCCCTTATTCCTCTCTGTTTTCTTGCTTTATTCTTCCTTTCCCCTAACTGTAAGGGAGTCCTCTTCATATTCTACACTCTTTCCCTGGTGATCTCATTGAAATTCATGAGACACAATTTTTTCTCTCTGACTCTTAGGCCAAATTGGTTGCTCTGCTACAAACTCCCAAAGAAACCGCTGCTCCTCCTCTCCGATTATCCTCACTCTTTGCATTGGTTGTCCATATAAACTGGCAGCTTCATGAGGCCCAGGCTCAGGTCTTTTTTCCCTAATCTCTGATTCTATAGGGGACATTGCAGGTGACTCTACCTCTAGCTCTGAAGTATCACCTACAATCCAAATCCTCGTAAATGTTCACCGTTGAAACTGAAATGCATTCGGTTTTCCATAATGTTCAAATTCTGTACCTTGGTGGTTTAGTCTCATTGACTTGGATTCTTCCCTGTTAAGCTCCTACCTACCATCTTTTAGAAATTGTACTCTTGCCCAGTTGGTGTGACTCAATGGTTGAGCATTGACTGATGTACCAGGAGGTCACTGTGGGATTTCCAGTCAGGGCACATACCCCGGTTGTGGACTGGATCCCAGGTAGTGGACATGCAGGAGGCAGCCAACCAATGATTCTTTCTAATCATTGGTGTTTCAATCGCCCTTTCCCTTCTTCTCTGAAATCAATAAAAAATAAAGAAAAAACAAGAAACTGTTTTCTTCCTTCAGCCTCAGCTAAAGTCCCAAATCCTCCATAAAGTTCTCTCCAGCCTCCCTGCTGGAAGTGGCTTCTCCCACCTCAACCCCATGATTGGCTCATACCTCTTCTATGGTACTCAACAGTTTTACATGCTTATTATATTTCTTATTCATCTAATTTCCTTGAGAAAATGGTTATGCATTATATAGCTATGGATCTCTCCTACCACTTGGTACATGCAAAGATGTTTAATGACTGTTTGTTACTTGGTACATGCAAAGATGCTTAGTGACTGTTTGTTACATGAATGATTAAGTGAATGAGTTACAGTTTCATAGATAAATACATTATAGTGCAGCTAATACACAGTTACAGTAAGAGAAATACCCTACAGTACAGCAATGTTCCCTTTGTACCATTTCTACAGGCTTGTATCTCATCCAATATCTTTGCTTGGCAACTTTAGTGAGCCAATCAGCACAAAGCTGAGGAAGAACATACCTTATTAGAAAGTACATGTGCATTTTTAAATCCTGATTGAAATAAGAAAGTTACTATTTTTGCCTCTTTTTGGTTTAAAACCCTGCCCTCATCACCATCCATCCTCACCCTCGTTTTTACCACCATCCTGACCACCATCCTGACCACTATCCTCACCACCATCCATTCTCACCATGGTCTGTCCTCACCAACCATCCTCACTACTGTCCTCACCACTGTCCTTACCATCGTCCTCACCACCATCCATTCTCACCACCATCCTTTGCCAACCTCCACTGAAGTTTATTACAGTCTTGACTTCTAAAAGTGCACATTAGTTTCCCCTGTTTTTAACTTGCATGTGAATAGAGGGACTATCCTTTTAAATGACTTAAAAATAAAGACCAAAAATTTAGAAGTGAGCATAAAGGCCAAGTGGTTTTGCATTTATGTAACAGCTGTTTTGCCAGATGATTTGACAGCTAATTGGAGTCGTATTGCTTTTATTCTTAAACCCAGCAAATATCACCTTGTTTTAATTGAGGGTCACTGCTGATTAAGCACTCTGCTCAGGTGTTCTCCTCATATTCGTGCCTAATAAATTACAGCCTGCCCAAGATCCGAAAAAATATTCATCACGTCACATGTTTACAGCAACTGTCTTTTATAATTAGAGCAAAAGATTTTTCTTAGCACTGACTGATTAAATGGGTAATTAACAGAGGATGAAGATTTTGCACGGCTTCTAAAAGGTACCAAGAAAATAGGTAGAGGTTGTTTAGATGAGCTGAAGGCTTAATAACACATTTGTTAAAAGGTTTATTTTATTTAGCATAATAAAGGAGAAATGGGATCATGCTTATTTATTTCTAGAGAGGTAACTGTCTTCCCGGTTATCTAGTCTAGAGAAAGCCTTACTAGATCCTTTTAGTCTCTATTAATTTTTAGGCATCTTCCCAAGATAGAACAATTAAACCCTAACATTTCAATGTTCCAGTTAATGATTCCGATAGTATCTTCTTGATTGAGATCCTGAAAAGAAAGACTGAAGTTTCTACCTATCCTAAATTTCTCCCCCAAATTGTTGTTGCCCAATTTCTTTTATGTTCTTATGAATTGTTATGATTCTCATCTTACTTTATAAATTTTCACTGTAGGGAAGCTGGTTCCTTTCTCGAAAATAATTTATTTTCCAAATTAACCCTTTATATTTAGTGTCATTCATTCTCTACAAATCACAGCATAATAGTTTATCTAATCTTATCTAGTGTAGGTTATTCATTTGCTACTCAGAGAGAGATCTTGACTTTGCTCCTAGGATACATTCCAGTGTAGAGAGACCTACAATCCTCCAGGTGCCTATATCACTTGAACACATCTTTGAACATGTATTTAACCATCTTTATGTGCATTTTGCCTATATGAAAAACATGTAGTTTATTTCCTAATCAAATTTTGCTTAAAATTATTCAGTGAGTCTCCATGTGTCTTAAAGAATATATATGATATAAAGCATTTAATAACTTGGAAGATTAAAATTGGTATTAAAAGGTACAATTGGCCCTAGCTGGTTAGGCTCAGTGGATAGAGTTTTGTGTCCAGAAGGGTCCCAGGTTCGATTCCAGTCAAAGGCATATGTTCAGGTTCTGGGCTTGATCCCCAGTAGGGGGCATGCAGGAGGCAGCCAATCAATGATTCTCTCTCTGATGTTTCTATATATCTCTCCCCTTCTTCCTTCTCTCTGAAATATATATATATATATATATATATATATATATATATATATATATATATATATATAAGCCTAAGCGACCAGATGACAGAACAACTAGATGACCAGCCATGACTATGACGCACAATGACCACTAGGGGGCAGATGGTCTATGCAGGAGCTGCCCCCTGGTGGTCAGTGTGCTCACACAGCAGGAGTGCCACTCAGCTGACAGACTGGCACCAGATGCTGGGCTGGGTGAGCTGCAGCTGTGGGAGCCTCTCCCACTGATGCTCCCTCTGCACACTAGGGTGGAGGTGGCAGGCACAGAAGGGCTAGGATGAGTAGGAGCAGCACTGTGCCCAGCCCAGGCTCAGGCTTCTCCCTGGCTGCCTGCCACTTTCTGCAATACTTTGTGCTGCGCGGAACTGACATGGACAGTGGGCTGGAGCCCAACAAGCTGGAGGGTAAGACCTGGGCTGCGGTAGCATGGAGGCCTAAGGGTTCCACTGGTGCATGAATCCATGTAACAGTCATCTAGTGATATGTGTGTGTGTGTGTGTGTGTGTGTGTGTGTGTGTGTGTGTATTAAAGATTAAAGGTACAATACATTTAAACAATAGTTTATCTTGTTTAAATGTTGGTAATAACAAAAAAAGCTACTAGTAATATAACCCATTCAGTTATTAACATACATAATTATGAAAAACAGTAAGATAGGTTCTATCTCTAGCCATTGCCCCTACCCAAAGACAACCATTGTTCTGATTTCTATCATGGGGATTAGATATGCTAATCATTGAACTTTGTTTAGGTGTGCTTATGTAATGTGTGCCTTTTTGCTTCTGGTCAATCTTTCATTCAATGTAAGCTTTTTGAGTTTCACCTCTGTTGTTGAGTATAATGGTTGATATCTACTTTAAACTGGTGAGTAATCATTATTTCATTGAATTAACACACTACAATATTTTAAAGTATTTGTCCATTGGCCATTTGGGTTGTTTCCAAGTTTTACATATTACAAATAAAGCTGTTTCAAACATTTTTGTAAAAGCCTTTTGTGGCCATATGTATTTATCTCTCTTGGAATAATACCATGGAGTGGGGTGTCTGGGTTAGAGAATGGGTGTGTGTTTAATCTTATAGCAAACCACCCAACTGTGTTTCCGAGTCTTTCTTCCATTTTACACTCTCACCAGAAATGCATGAAAATTACATTTGTCCCAAATCTTCATCAACATGTGATGTTATTCATCTTCTGGATTTTAGTATTTCTTGTGACCTCATGGTGTTATATATTTGCATTACCCTTATGATTCATGATGTGAGCATATTTTCATGTGCTTAATTATCCTCTTCTTGTGAAGTATCTATTTAAGTTGTTTGTCCAATAGGTATGTCTGCCTAATCTGTGGGAGTTTTTAAAATATGTTTTGGATATAAGGCCTTTGTAAGACTTGATGTATTATGACTATTCCTACTCAATTGGTGGTTTGTCTATTTTTGTGACTATGTCTTTTGATAATAGGTGTCATTATTTTCATGAAACTTAATTGGTCAGTTTTCTTTTATGGTTACTGCTTATGTGTCCTCTGTAAAAAATATTTGCATGCCGAAACCGGTTTGGCTCAGTGGATAGAGTGTTGGCCTGTGGATTCAAGGACCCCAGGTTTGATTCTGGTCAAGGACATGTACCTTGGTTGCGGGCACATCCCCAGTAAGGGGTGTGCAGGAGGCAGCTGATCGATGTTTCTCTCTCATCGATGTTTCTAACTATCCCTCTCTCTCTGCCTCTCTGTAAAAAATCAATAAAATATATATTAAAAAAAGAAATATTTGCAAACAAGTTTAAAAATCTGTATAGTTTGGTTAGTATATATTTGGGTCTATGATAATCTTAATTTTTCTGGATGGTTTGAGGTAGCAGTCAAAAGCATTTTTTCACTTTTTTATGCAATTATTTCAATCTGATTGAAAATAATTTTTTTCCAAGTTGAATGACTTTGGTACCTTAGTGAATGCCAATTTATCATAGATGTCTACTTTCTGAACTATTAATTCTATTTTTATTGATCTGTTGATTAACCCTATCCAACACCACACTATCTGAAACACTGTAGTCTTAAAATAGGTAATGCATGTCTTCTATTTATGTTCTCCTTTATTATAATTGTTGATTATTTTATCTACTTTAGATTTTTTACATTTATATACTTTAGAAAATGAGCTAGTCAATTACTTTTAAAAAATAGCTAGGATTTTGATTAAAATTACACTGACTCTTGAGTTTAATTTGAATAGAAGTGATAATTTTAACAATTGTGAGTCTTCCAATCAAAGAAGATGGTAATGCTCTGTTGGTTTAGAATTTTTTCATATTTTATGCTTTTTAGTATGGAGCTTTCAAACATCTTTTAAGCTTATTCTTAAACATTTTATATTTTTAATCTTTTATAAACTTAATTAAAACTTTTTTTCACTTCCCATTTCATTGTTTGCTGCAGGTAGGCAGAAATACAATTGATTTTTTACACATTGACTTTGTATTCTGTAATCATTCAAATTTACTTATGCTAATAATATTTTTTCATAGGTTCTTATAGACACTATATAAATAGCCATTTTGTCTACCCATTAAGAATTTTAATTTGTCTTTGCCAACCTTTATACCTTTTATCTCTCTCTTAACTATTGCACTAACTTGGATTGTCTGATGATGTTAAGCGTACGATGGGAGAAGAGCCATCTTTGTCTTGTTCCTGATCTCAGGAGGAGAGTGGTCCATGCTCTATCATAAAGTACGATGTTAACTCCAGGCTTTTTCTAGATGCCTTTTCAGACTAAGGATGCTTTGTCTATGCCCATTTGGTTAACTGCTTTTTATAATGAATAGGCGTTGAATTTTGTCAAAAGCTTTTTCCCCTGCACATATGGAATTAATCTACAATCCTTTTTCCCCCTTTTTTAATAATTTGGTTGATTATCTTTTAAGTGCTAGACCTATCTAGCATCCCTGGGACCCACCCCCATTTGTTGTATATATATGGCCATTTATGTAGACCTGGATTTGAATTAGTAATATTTTTTTAATAAAACTTAGGTTTGTATTTTGGGAATGTTGGTCTCTGATTTGTTTTCTTGAAATGTTTTTGTCAGTTTTTACTGTTAGAGTTTTGCTGGCCTCATTAATTGAGCTGGGGAGTATTTAAGTATTTCCTCCTCCTGTCTTATCTTAAGAATTCGCAAGATAGCTCATTTTGGCATGGAGTTTTCTTAGTAGGGAGATTTTTAAAACTTTTATTGAGTTTATCAGGGTGACATCTATACTAATAAAAGGGTAATGTGATAATTAGACTGGATCTCTTCTGGAGACCCTTCCGGACATCCTTCCAGACAAAGCCAAGGTGGTGGGGACAGAGGGGGTTAGGGGTGGTCAGGCCAGTAGGGGAGAGCAGTTAGGAGTGATCAGGCAGGCAAGCAGGTGAGCAGTTAGGAGCCAATGGTCCCAGATTGCAAGAGGGACATTCCCCAAGGGGTCTGGGATTGGATAAGGTGCAGGCCGAGCTGAGAGCCCCCCACCCCCATGCACAAATTTTGCACACCAGGCTTCTAGTTGCCTAATAAAATTATATAGGTTTCAAATGTACAATTTTGTAATACATCATCTGTTTATTGCATTGTGTGTTCACCATCCAAAGTCAAGTCACTTTCTGTCACCATTTATCCCCTCTTTACCCTCTTCTACCCCTCCCCCATCCCTTTTCTGTCTAGTATCACCATACAATTGTCCATGTCTATGAGGTTTCTTTTGCTTAATCCCTTTACCTTTATCACCCAGCCCCCAACACCCCTCCCCTCTGACAGCTGACAGTCTGTCCTCTGTATCTATGAAACTGTTTTGTTTTGTTTCTTTGTCCCATCTGGTGTGCTGTAATTAATTGCCAGCTGAGCGGCTTACACTATAGAAATGTGTTGTCTCACAGTGCTGGAGGCTAGAAGTTCCAGGTCAAGATGTCACTCACTAAGCCAGGCTCCCTCTGCAGGTGCTAAGGGAAGCTGTTCTACACCTGTCTCCTAGCATCTGGGAGCTCCTTGCCTAGTGGCAGCATAACTCCAATTTCACGTGGCATTCTTCCCTTGTAGCTATCCCTTCTCTGTGTCCAAATTTCCTTTTGTAAAAGGATATCAAGCATATTGGATAAGGGTCTGGGCTTATATGCAAAGACCCTGTTTCCAAATAAGGTTACATTCACAGGTCTGGGGGTTAAGACCTCAATGTATAAATTTTGGGAGACACAATTCAACCCATAACACTACTGGAAGAAAAAATGTTTATATATCTATATATCTATATATCTGTATATCTGTATATCTATATCATCTCTATCATCTATATCTATATCTATATCTATATCTATATCTATATCTATATCTATATCTATCTATATCTATGTTTATGTGTGTTTGTGTGTGTGCACACGCACACACGTATCCCTATGTATTTACTATTTCCTACATTCTTCATTTCTTCCCATAATCAAGTTTCCATCTGGTATCATTTTCCTTCAGCCTGAAGATATTTTTGTAGTATTTCTGGCAGTGAAGTTTTACTAGTGACAGTTATTCTCAGTGTTCATTTATCTGGAAGTCTTTATTTTAACCTCGTTGAAGAATATTCTTACTGAATATAAAATTCTGTATTGATAGACTTTTCCTTGCTACTTTGAAGGTGTTCTTTAATTGTCTTCTGCCATCCATTATTTCTGATGTGAAGTTGGCCATCATTCTCATTGCTATTTCCTTATATCAAGGTTTTCCAACTTCGTACTCAGTATTTTAAACATACAACCCTTTGTTACAGATGGCTTTCCTGTGCATTGCAGGATGTTTAGCAGTGCCTGACTCTGGCTCTGCTTCCCTGTACGCCTTCTGGCCACTGCCACCAGGCAGGAAGCCAAGAAAAGTGTGGAGTTCCCTTCATGGGCTTCCCTTCCCTCAAAGATCACAGTCTCCCGTTACCTGCTGCCCAAAGCCTTGAACAGTCATCTCATATATTCTGTTCTGTTCTGTTCTAGTCCGTTCAGGGCCAGTTATTTTATTGAGGCCATGTGTGCAAGTTCTTCTGACTCATCGTCATTTTTAATGATAGACAAAATAATTTTAATGAATCTCTGTTTTCATGTTGGTCCAAATAAAGGATATCTCATCATCTTCAAATCCAACGAAATAAAATATCTTGTAAATAAGGAACACATTTCCTGGTTTTCTAACATAGTCCCCATTCATGGCTATTATTAATAGTTTCCCATGGTAGTCTCAAAAATATTCCACTTTTGGTAAGAAACATCCTGGATACTCATTTATAAGTATTAATAATAGTGATTTTTAGTGTGAGAACCCTAGATAACCCAAGTTTATCTTTACTATACAGTCATTTTTAATTTTCACTTTACCTTTTCCAGGTTTAATAGCATTATTTCTTTTTAGGCATATTTTCGCCAGTTTGTAAGTTTGCATCCAATCTACCTTTCCATTGGCTTATGCTTTGAAATAAGTTTCAACATTGTAAAAAGGAGAAATAAGCTGCACAAAACTAACCAAACTTGTATTAGGATATTTCGTAAGCAGAAAAAAAAATGGATTCTATTTACTCACAAAATTCTCTCTTTTTTCAAAGATGTTTATATTTTCAAAAAGCAGCAGATTGCTTTATGTACCATGTACATTGGATTAACTTCATGAATCCTCTGTCTGCAGCCCATACAACTGTGCAATGGACAGAGTCATGGAATTTTTATTGGGAGAAGGAATTAAGACTTGTTCCTTCTCCTCAAACCTCTCCCTTTCAGTTCCTCTGAAAAATAGTCATTCACATTTTACTTATCATGACCTGACCTTCTGAAAAAAGACATAAAATTTTATATGTGCCCAAATATCTTACTGGGAGATGGGGGGAAAGTATGCAAAAAAAAAAAAAAAAAAAGTCCTATATTTCCTTACACTGAGAAAATAATGAATCTTCGGTAAAAGAGTACTTGAGAGTAAATGTGGTATTTCTGGCCATAACTGTTATTCCCCTTACTAGAGGGTGTCATGTTCTCTGAACTGCATTTCTGACCATGAAGTCAAAGTCTGAAGGCTTAGTAAACATGGGGCAAGGCAGACCTTCTTGTTCCTTGCTTATTTCCTTTGACCATGCACCCAGTGAATGCACACTGACAACCTGAAGTTATCCAGTTGTTTTTCAATTGCTAAGTTCTGTGTGATATTGAAGACAGTCATAAACGTTGAACTTTCAGATCTTATGCAAATACTAGTGGCTTGGTGCATGAAATTCATGCACAGGGGGGTGTCCCTCAGCCTGGCCTGTGCCCTCTCCAATCTGGGACTCCTCAGGGCAATCAGACATCCCTCTCACAGTCCAGGACCACTCACCTGCCTGCCTAACCACTCTAGGCCTGCTGGCCTACTCACATCTACTGCCACCCCTTGCCAGCCTAATTGCTCCCAACTGCCTCCCCTGCTGGAGTACTCGCCCCAAATGCCCTCCCTGCCCGCTTGCTGACCCCCAATTGTCCCCCCTGCTGGCCTGCTCACACCCAACAGCCCCCCACTCCTGGCCTGATAACCCCTAACCACCTCTGCCATGGGCCCCCCCACCATGGCATTGTCTGGAAGGTCATCCAGAAGGTCTCTTAGGTCTTCAGGTCTAATTATCATAGTCCCCTTTCATTAGCATGGATGTTGTCTTTCCCTATATTTCCTATTCAAAAATATATTATTTTCATGTTTATTTGTTTTTATTGAAAACTATTCAAAACCAATTTAAGGTCGGACTTGTGCCTACAAGGAAATATGGAGAACATCTTCCACTAAATGCAGGTGTACCATGTCATGGCTATCCTTCTGAGAGATTCAAACCGTTAGTCCAGAGATGCTTATTTTGAGGGAGTAGCAGCCTGGATGCTACAAAGCATTCCCTCTGTTTTAAAACATCCAAAGAGCGCTGTCAGCCCTAAGTTTCTATACCTAGTATCTACTAAATCAGATCAGACCATTTTTATATAACGGTTGCAAATGTGTTTTTTTGAATGTTAAGTCTGTTTCTATTTCTCAATCAATTTAAAATGTGTAGAAAAAAAGTGATTGTATATTATCCAATTTTCATCAGCTGCCGGAAGGAAACGCTATGAAAATCTGTGATTTAAAACCCTTAAAACTTCTGCTTGAAATGCATGTTTTGTCAAGAACATTAGATATGCAAAGCATCTTAAACAGAATTTTGATGTCTGTATTAATAGCATTTCAAACTTTTCAGATATCAGATATTCATAGATTTGATTCTCCTTGATTTACAAAGTCATGGATTTTAGACCTTTATCATTCTTCTTTTGGAAAATAATTGGAACTGTCCAGGAAACTGGTAAAAGAAAGAAATAATTACAGTATTAATAATAATATTAGCCTTTCTAAGATTTAATGGAAAAAAATGTATTTCACATAGGATATATAAATAACCATAAATATCAACAAACACATTTAACCCACTAGTGAAATACAAAGATCTTGACTTCCATGAGGTTGGAATCTGGTTGAAGAAATAAAAGTATACATGCCAACAAAGTGGTATATTTAAGTGCTATTGGGTTTTACTTTTTTCTTTTCCTCTAAGATTTCACAGCTGAAGTGATATTTGCAGGATGCTCTCTCAATATTGGTGTTTATATCTCTGTCCCTCTCCCTTCCTCTCAGAAATCTATAAAAATATGTTTTTAAATAAAATAAAATAAATATCTATACTCTTCTAACTAGTTTGCATTGGCAATCACCCAGAAGTGATTGCTGGGGTATTTAGTGTGGTCTCTCAGTCTTACTTTCTCCTATGACACACCCGTGGTGCTCAGTTGATTGCACATCCCTAAGTGACCTGTCAAATATCCAGATCTGCAAACATGCCTCAAGCACACAACACTGAAGCTCAGGAAAAGGTTGGGTCTTTTTTTTTTTTTTTTTTTTTTTTTTTTTTAACATGTTCAGATTGGATTTTTAAAGTGAAATAGGTGAACTTTTTTATGGTGTCTAAGTTAATTTTTCAAAATTCAACTCTTGCATAGTCAATGGGGATGGGATAAACATTATGGGATTTTCATTTGCATTGCCCTTCCTGTTCTCGGAAGTAATTTATTATAATTTCCATGAGATTTCATAATATTATTCATTCACTTCATAACTGAAACGTTGTTCAATGTTGCCTCATGTTGATTCCTGACCTATCCCAGCCAAAGGCACCTTCCGATGCTCCTCTCTCCTTCCCAACTAAGGAAGTTAGCAAGTTTGAAAGACAATGATAATCTGCTCAGATGGTTTCAGTCTTGATTATTTATAAAATGTAAATATAATCCCTGCCTTCTAGAAATATATAGTAGATTAACTGATTGAAAATTATGTAAAATTTCACATACTCTACAAATATTAGAAATTGTTACTGAACAAAAGGGATTAAGAACAACAAAAGACATTGGGGAATTAAAATGTGATCATGGTTTCATCAATAGCATTAGTTTGTCATTAAAAATAAACAGCGATCATGTATTGTATTCAGCTTTATTATCCAACTTTTAGCAAGCTAACAGATGGAAAACAAGTAATACAAAGTCCTAGAATATTAGGAAAATTATCAAATATTGGAACCATACCTAGTACTTAGTAGGTGCTGAATAAAAAACAATTTGGTGAGATCTATCTCGTAGACTGCAAAAGCAGATTAGGAAAAGATATGCTCCCTCCCTTTGTAAAGATTCATATAAACTCACACAAAAAATTTCATTTAGCCTGGCAAGTGACAAGTCCTTCATCTTTTAACAAAATTAGTAAGATCTATAAAGCACCAAGCACTGCACCTTCAATGGCAAAACCCAGCACCTGCCCAACGGGTCGAGAAAGGCCAGGTCAGGTCAATTCTCCTGGTCCTGAAACATGAGTCATGTTTTGTTGACTGTGTCTTATCATTCTGTTACTTCACCCAGCTAATGTGGGGATGTGGTGAGAATAGCTTATGGAGCTCGTATATGTAAAACAGCCTTGGGTTCCCAGGGCAAATACTAGCGGTAACTTTAGGGGTAACGAGGGGCTGCTCCTGCCCAGCCTTCCCAGGATTCATTCTCTGCCATCTGTGTAAAAGGGAAGCATGATTTAGGATGCTATTTTGGGATACAGAGTTTTAGAAGCCATCTATGGAGGCAAGTGTGATGATTCAATCAGTTATTTTATTTCTCACTAGTGTTATGAACCTGGCGCCAGTAAGAGGAGGAAGAGTTGGTAGAAGTAATTAGCAGGGGGAAAAAGTTAAGGAAAAGGAGAATTTAAAGAGAATAATTTAAATACATCCCTCTAGAAGACAGATAGGAGCAACATGAATAAATATATTATACCAGGGAAAGTGATATTTGAAGCCAGAGAGAGAGATAGTATTTATTGGCTGCATACGATGTGCAGAGCATTATTCTAGGTTCTGAAACATATCTATTGGGTTTTTGGTTTTATTGCCCTCTCTGCTTATTTTGCTTTGCTTTTTAAAACATGGGTAGCACATGCTAAAACTGTGACAAGTAAATCAAACATATCTGGGACTGAGTATGTTTTTTTGAGATTGTAGAACTATGACCGAGACAACTCCAAAAACATACTGTCAGTTGTTAACCCCTGGGTTTCTACAATCGGGCAGCCACATGAAGTGGCCGAAAGAACTGTAACACACAAGCTATGATTCATACATTCACCTCCTTTCCGGGCATCCAGACCATAAAAATGAACCTAATTTTTAGTGTCAGCCTCCGAATGACAGTCTTTCCAATTAGAATTGATATCTTTTCAATGACTTCCCACATTTGTGTAACTTCTGTGATTTTATATACTTTAGATTGAGGGGGAAATATGCACACAGCTCAGAAAGTCAGAAAGTGCAGGGTGAATAGACTCTAGGGTCTTCTTGAGTTAACTGTGGAAGTTCAAGGTTTTCATTGAAAGAACATCTGTTTCAAGGACTCCGAGTGCTGCCCTGTGGAGCTGGCAGCAAGCACCCTGACTCTGCGGGCTCTGATTTCATTGCGAGGAAAGCCCTTTGTGGAGGGCATCTGCCCAGCGCTCATAATGCATTCTAGGGGAGGCACAGAACCGAAATGAGAAGCAAATAGATTAATTATTCCTCTACACGAGGCCTGGGAATTAACTCATTAGGTTTGCTCCTCGTCGCTTTGTGTACCATTGGGCTGTGCCAAACCAAATGCTACATGAGACATGAAAGGTGTAAGCCTTAATGTCTCAGTGTTGGAACTCCAGGGTAAGGATTCTGGGAAAGAGAAACCTTCTTCACATTGGGACATATATGCCATCTGTCACTAGGGCCCTCTTCTTGGAATTGGAGTTGGAAGAATCATACCCGTGCACTATTGGTGCCCATCCTCAAGTACATCACACTCAAACTGGGAGAACATAAGTGATGGGGAAAGAACTGGGTGAGAACCCTGCCTTCAAGTGGCTGTATCACCTTGGACACTTAGTATCCAAGACTTCATTTGTAAAGTTAGAGGATTGGAACCAATTATTTCTAAGTTCTTCTCTAATTCTAAAATTGTGTATTTCCATGTTATTATAGACTTCCATTGTTGTGAAGGGCTTCGGCGATCATGTCAGGTGTTGTTCACTTGGTACAATTCTTTTCTCCCAAATTGGCCTAATTGGTGGGACAAGTTGAAAAGGACAGATGCAACTTGGTAATAGTTGTAATTACCTAAATATCAGAATGAGTGAGCTCCCAGAAGTGTGATGAAGGGAAGCAGAGAAACAGGTTATGCAATGATTTCCAAACAACCACCAAAGTCAGATTAACAGGAATCTACCTTGCACACTGTGAATCAGTTTTTTAAATTACAATCTCAGGTATTGTTTTAAATATATATCCATGTTCCTGGCGATTTATTCCTATTCAAGGTTATGGCGTGTTTTTTTTGTTTCATAAGAAATTGTGCTTAGTTAATATTTTCTTTTGTAATTTATCTTTTTGTTTGTTTAAAACAGATCTAGTTCATCTCATATTTTTCTAACCAAATTGTGAGCTTTCCAAGGATAGAGTGAGGGAACACCACAAAATTTTCTTCCAAGAACTTCTGTGTTTATGTGTGTATATGTGTGTTTACATGTTCATATGTGTGTGTGTGTGTTTGTGTGTATAGTTGGAGTCGAAGAGAAGTTTGTCAACTCATCCAAATCATCCATGTGAGGCACACTCTGCAAACTTAGTGGATTCAGTGCCACTGATCAAATTATTTTTATATTGTCATATTTTTTTTTTCACAAGGAATTTTAAGCAGTGTCCAATTGAAAAGAAACTGCAGTGAAATAACAAACTATAACTACGGAAGATTAGTACCTGGGACACGGAGGACATAAATGTGCCAATCATAGGATGCGTCTAGTCACTGAGCCTCATATTCTGTTTGAGCTTTCTGATAGCCAGAGGAAAGAAATGGAGGCACCCTCAATTATAAGGTTCTCATTAAGGGACAGGAGGAAGCATCCTGGTCCCTCAGGGGGAATAACACATTTTGACAAACACATTAAATAGTTGTGTTTTGCTGACAAAATCCTGTGGAACTATTCTCATTATTTACACTGAGTTCTAGAAAAGTTAATTATTTTTCCATGGCAGACTGATAGGTTTATCTACCAGTTGGACATCAGATGGAACTTTGCTTCCCAGAGAACGAAGGAGTTATTTGACTAAACCAATTCATTCAAGGCTTCCTGTTTTACAGATAGGAGCAATAAAGCTTAAACTGACTATAATTACCGGGAGTTTTCTTTTTATATATTTCTTGTGATAAAATATCCATAATAGAAAATTTACTGTGTTTACCACAAAAAAAAGATGCTCTTCTGACCCATATCATAAAATTACAAGGGTTTTCGGATCTTTCTGCCAGAGACCAGGAAGGAAGACCAAATACACATGTCTTCTCTTTTTTTTTTAGTTTTTTTTTAAATTTATTTTATTTTTTAATTTTACTTTTCAGTTACAGTTGACATTCAATTTTATTTTACATTGGTCTCAGGTATTCCACACAGTGGTTACACAATCACATACTTTAAAAAACATTCCCTGATATTTCAAGGACCCACGTGACACCATACCTAGTAATTACATCGTCATGATACATTGCCTGTGCTGTATTAACATCCTGGTGACTATTTAGATACAGACACAGAGAACAAACTGACGGTTGCCTTATGGACATGCACTTAACATTCATTTGTACTGTTAAGGAAAATCTCAGACATATCAGACTAACATGTCTTTCATAAGTTTGCGCCAAAATTAGAATTCATTTTAATTTAATTTAACAACTAGCTATTGCCATCGTAATTGGTTAGTCATTAGTAGAAGGAAAGGAGCAAAGGGAAGGCCAGGCCTTATAGGCAATATGAAATTTCACATACCTTCATTTCATATTCAAATTAAAACCTCAACTAAAAAAATCTGGTTTAAAATCTTACACTGTTACCAGTTTAACTTTTGTTACACCTTACTAATAAACTTTAGGTAATGATCAGGTTTAATTCAGCTTAATTCCATTTTAATTCAGTGATATTTCTAAATTGGGTAATTAATATTTGACATCATTCCCGGTGCCTGACACCTGCTTGAATGTCCTTTACCACAAAGAGGGGTTTCCATTGAGCCAACATAAATAAAATCTGGAGCTAGAGAAAATAGCTACCTTGAAATTTGGCACATAAGAACCCAGCAAATACTTGAAATACTTTCCTGTTGTATTTCAAGAGTTCTTATACAGTACACCTTGGAAAATAACACTTTTTCTTTCCTGTTCACCTTACTTACCCTCGGCGCCCGTCTCACAGGCTCAGTCATAATGAGCACTGTGAAACTAGACTGGCCATCCCGGATATCACACTCTAAGCTTTGGTTGCTGATTGGATTTACCAAATTTAAATAATCATTATATATGCATCTAAGTGATATTTTTAACTTTATTGACATATAATTGACACACTACATTATGTAACTTTAAGAGGTACATAGTTATTATTTTTTTAAAATATGACATTTAGAACCAGAAAAGGAATTTAAAATATACAAAGTAAATGAATAACTAAATATGGTTTGCTAGGTGTTAACATAAGCATAATGATATACCCAATAAAATACATTATCTTTCTAATGCATATTTCCAATAGCTCTTTACTAGGAAATTTATGGTTTTCCTTTTTAATATTTTTTCAATTATAGAACAATGTTGCATTAGTTTCAGATGAACTATCCAGTGATTAGACATTTATAGACTTACAAAGTGATTGCCCCAATAAATCTAGTATCCACCTGACACCATCTTAGTTATTATATTATTGACTGTATTCCTTATGCTGTACTGTGCATTCCCATGACTATTCTGTAACTACCAATTCTATTTCTTAATCTCTTCTTCTTTTTCACCCATCCCCCCAAATCCCCTCCCATATGGTAACTGCCAAAATGTTCCCTGTACCTATTTAAGATACCCATTAATTTAGATGTCTACAGATCTGTCCTCAGGTTACTTTTTTTTTTAATTTATTTTACTCGTCTTCTTTGTTCTTGCTAACTGCCATTCAGTCTGCACTGGAATGAATGATTCCTCGAATCATGCCTTCAATCATGCCTGCAAGTACTTAAAACAATTCTAAAAACATTCGCTTTCCTCCCATGTAATTCAGTACAAAGTTCCAACGTAATGCCCAAGAACAGTGTCTCTATGCTACTCACTCTGATCAGCTGCTCCAAATCCGGGATAATTTTATACCCATTGGCTTTCTGAAGCTACGATGCAGCCTCCAACATGGGAACAACCTACAATAGGCTCGATAGGGGACAAAAATATTGAAATCAAATTACTCTCTTAAACTATCAAACATCCTCCATCGATTGGAGGATCTCAGAGATTTGACTTCAGCTAATCCATGCCTACAGTACATGTGAGGAAAAGGCAAGTTTCAAAGTCAACACACAATAATCCTAAACAACTTCCCAGATACGGCTCAAATTGAGTGTGTTGTTTTCCAATCTGGCCCTCCAACACAGCCCAAGCTTGTGCTCATTTTTATTTATCTATTTTTAAATGACATTTTTATTTATTTCAGAGGAAAGGAGAGGGAGAGAGATATAGAAATATCAATGATAAGATAGAATCATTGATTGGCTGCCTCCTGCATGCCCCTCACTGGGGACTGAGCCTCAATCTGGGCACCAAGCCCACAACCTGGGCATGTGCCCTGACCAGGAATCCAACCATGACCCCCTGGTTCACAGATTGGAACCATGCTGGCCAGCCTTGTGCACATTTCTAGATAGACAGCTCATGAAAAGTACAAATTTCCATCAAATCATATTCCCTGTTTTTACATGGTATGCATTCGGGGTATTTGTTGGCATGCAATCAATGTTATTTAATCAGCTGTAGAGACTGTAGAGGACAGGCATGAACAATTTAATTGTATAGATAATAATTAGAAATTTATCCTAAAATTTATCCTAATTAGTTATGTTCCTCTTGACCGAGCTCACTTTGGAAGATCAGGGATACATACATCTATAATCTTTGGCCCTGTGCTTCCCATTTTAGGATTTTCTGATTGCATTTCAGAAGGGTGATGAAATTTTTAAGTCCCTTCACTGCTAATGGAATCTATGCATATAAATGTTAAAATTATACCCCAGTATAAAAGTACAGTAATTTGCTTTTATTTTTCTCTTTCATTATTTTAATGAATTGTGATTTTTCCTATAAACCAAAGATCTGAACTCCCCTAGCTCTTAGGAAAGGATGCAGGAAAATATAATTTCTTCACAAATGTTAGGTTGATTGGAAAACTTCTTCCTCTGACCTACTCAGTCCAGCTAATCAAGAGAAGCTTTCACAGGGGCTCATACTTACACAGTCTACAATCCTTCCCCCTTTATTTGTCTCCAGCCCAGGTTTTTTCAGACACCAGGTTTGGTGTAGCAAAAAGCACACCAGCATGATGGAGAGGGATGGAGCCAAGGCTGGGGTCATTGGAGAGGCACTGAGTTTCACCTTAAGCTCCTTTGAATTCATGAAAGACATCAGCTGCTTGCTTCCTGGTTTAATTATCAGAATTGTTACAGTTTAGTTATCAGTCCAAAGGGGCATGCTGAGGTTGAGTGTGAACATGTGGTCCTGCCTGATACAGGTTACCTGAAGGCAAGATACAGGTCTCTTCAGGGACAGCCTTCATTTAAAGGGGCACTCTCCTGAATATATATATATATTAGAGGATCAGTGCATGAATTTGTGCATGGGTGGGGCCAGCCAACCTGGCCAGGGGAAGGGACATGGGCAGTGGACTGGCCAGCCTGCTGGTCAAACTCCTGGTCGAGGGGGCAATTTACATATTAGACTTTCATTATATAGGATATACACTGAGTGGCCAAGATTATTATGCATTCAGAGATCATAATAATCTGGTGTGTGTGTGTGTGTGTGTGTGTGTGTGTGTATAATCTCCATATATTCCATATCTGTAATATGCAAATATACTGGCTGTGACCAACCAAACAACCAGCCACTATGACACGCACTGACCCCCAGGGGGCATGTGTGAAACATGGTAGGTGTCAGCAGCAAGTGGCAGAGCTCAGAACATGGTGAGCGTCAGCCTTGGTGGGATGGTGGAGCAGGTTGCTCAGCGCCATCAGCGGGTGTGAGCAGTGGTCGCTGGCCCCAATTGCCCCTGAGGGCTTCTCCACCTCCCCTTGCTCCTGAGAGATGATGGGGGGCGGGGGGGGGGGGGCTGGCGCCAGTTTGCTCCATGCCATCAGTGGGTGCAAGTGGGGCTGGCACTGTGGAGACATGGGAGCAGCTGTGGCAGGAGCAGGGCTGCCAGCAGACAGGGGACCAGAGGCTGCAGCAGGAGGTGTAGGGTGGGGGCCAGAGGATGAGCTGAGACCCACCCCTGTGTTCATCCCAGCTTTGTGGCCCACAGTTCCTTTCAGAGTGCATGGATTCGTGCACTGGGCCCCTAGTTTAGAAATATTTATGGGTAGGGCCAAAACCGGTTTGGCTCAATGGATAGAGCATCGGCTTGGGGACTGAAAGGTCTCAGGTTCGATTCTGGTCAAGGGCATGTACCTTGGTTGCGGGCATATCCCCAGTAGGGGGTGTGCAAGAGGCAGCTGATTGATGACTCTCTCTCATCAATGTTTCTAACTATCTCTCTCCCTTCTTCTCTGTACAAAATCAATAAAATATATTAAAAAATAAATAAATAAATAAATAAATAAATAAATAAATAAATAGAAATATTTATGGGTAGGAATTAGATTTTCAACAGAAAAAGAAAGGTTATTTATATGCAAAGCTGTCCGTGGGAAGAAAGATAAACATCAGTTACAATCTCAGTCTGTTAAACACAGGACTTTTGATGATATTAAAAGTTTTTTAAATGTCCATAGTCATTGTGGGATTTTTGTCTTATTTCACTTGTACATTGAAGGCAATTACACTCAAGCCATTTATTCTGTGTTAAACTAACCCATGGCCCCTTCTAGTGTCAGGCCTTATCAGAAATCTTTGTTATAAACCAAATAAAATGTGGTTCTGCTCCTTACTCCTACTTCAGGGAACCTGAGTCATTGATCTAGAAAACCTTTGGTGTCTGAAGACTGGGTACAGTGTTTGTTCTGTGGGTCTAACTGCACGTCTGCTGAAATTCTGTAGCGGCAGCATGGACCCCAGTGACATGCCAGTGCTCTGAGCACTGCCTTCCCGGGATGCTCCGGCTGTCCTGGGGCATCAGGGGTGAATGGAGCTCATTCTTCCCAATCACTGCGCCCTGCCCAGCTCCGTTCTCACAGCCCGGCTGCCTCTGAGCGTGTTTGCCTCCCTCCCCTCTCACAGGCCTCTCCTTTTTGAAGAGCGCTCTCAGTAGGTGGCCACCGCCCTTATGAAACCCGCAGACTTGAAAGGAAGATGGATTGTTGCTGGAACATTAAGGAGGACAGAGAGCAGATGAAATTTAAATACAAACGTGCAGCTGTTCTCAGGCTCAAAAACTTAAATTAGTTCAGCCGGTCCGCTGTGAGAAGCACACGCTACTCCTTCCCTGATGGGAGGGAAACGCATCCACAATATCAATTGAAGCCTTGCCTTCTTGAGAAACGAACATTTATGCTCAGGGACCCCCTCCCCAGGCGGCCCTTTCATCTGATTCCTATAGCGCAGTGGCCGGCAAACTCATTAGCCCACAGAGCCAACTATCAACAGAACAATGATTGAAATTTCTTTGGAGAGCCCAATTTTTTTAACTTAAACTTCTTCTAACGCCACTTCTTCAAAATAGACTCTCCCAGGCCGTGGTGTTTTGTGGAAGAGCCACATTCAAGGGGCCAAAGAGCCGCCTGTGGCTCGCAGGCCCCAGTTTGCCGACCACGGCTATAGCCCTATAGAACAGAGAAGGCCAGTGCAGATGGCCTCCGGGTCCTGAGCACACTCCCTCTCTGCAGCTGCCACACCAGGGCCTGTGCTTCTTCGAAAACTTCTCTGCCTTCCCTTTGCTCTTCTGATGCCTTCTGAGTGTCTCTGTTTCCCTTTTTGCTCATTTTCCGGTTCTCTCATAGACTTCCCAGCACTCCCACTCTCCTCTCTACTTGCCTCACCAGTTCCTCAGATGGCTCAGCTAGCCTTGCCATCCCCACAGCCTCCTGTGGGCTCATTTCTGCTCAGACCTTTATTCTCCATCCACTTCCAGTGTTCACAGACGTAGCCAGTCAGGGGGTCGTGTTTCAAGGTGGAGCTTGAGTGTACGCAAGGATAAGAAATGGATCCGTCATCTAACTTCCCATTCCTCTCCATGGCTGTCATGTCACCTGTCGCCCCAGCTGCAGAGCTGGGAGTCAGCTCTGCCCCGTGTCACTCATTCCACACCCAGGGGTTTGTTTCTTCCTTCTGGTGGCACACGGCACCTGCCCCAACATGGACCACCGCCGCCTCTTTTCTCTTTGGGAATAGCCGAAGAGCTTGTTCTTGAGTGTCACTGCTCTATTAAAGGCAGGTTTTCCGGGTTAGTGATCAGATCACTTTTTCTATCTATTCTCTCTGTGAACAATGGATAGTGACTTCTGTTTTCGCACAGGACAACCTTAAAACCCACCAAACAGCAGTAAGGACCTGTAGGAACTGACTCCATTTCATTCTATTTTATTTTTATTTATTTATTTTTCAAGCCTCACCCGAGGTTATGTTTTCATTTATTTTTAGAGAGATGGAAAATGAGAGAGAGAGAGAGAGAGAGAGAGAGAGAGAGAGAGAGAGAGAGAAGAGAGAAGAGAGAAGAGAGAAGAGAGAAGAATGGATCAGTTGCCTCTCATATGTACCCCAACTTGGGATCAAACCTGCAACCTGGGTATGTGACCTCACCAGGAATCTAACCAATTCCCAATGACCTTTCAGTGTTCAGGGACAAGGCTCTAACCAGCTGGGCAGTCCAGCCAGGGCCTGCTCAGTTTGACACTGTCAGTCCAGCCATGGTCATCCCAGAGCCTTTGACTTCCATCCTCACCCCAAGCTGTGCTCCCTGACATGCTCACAGTTGCCATTGAGCCTGCCTCCTGTGCCCTCTCTCAACTGAGAACAATCCTGCGCATCTTTAACTCTCAGATCTGTCCCCTCCACAGGGCTGGCCTGAACCCACACTGGTACAGTGAGTTTGCTCGGGTTCAAATTGCCTCCGAATGTCACATGCAGGCTGACACTCTCTCTAAATGTTATAGATGGCTTCCAAGCAGTTTTCTAACTTACCATGAATACATACACTTCCTCTCCAATGAGAGTTAACATTCCTGAAGAGGAGGAACTGTGAGTGGTACCATTTTAAACGTGTGAGTTCTGCCATTGAATTTAAAAATAACTATTCCTAGCTTCTGGGATGTTTCCCCAATTCAGTTATTTCGAATCCCTGTGTGAGTATCAGAGAAGTAGGTCTTTAATGGCATAATCAGATTCCATGTCAAATAAATGACATTAAAAGTGTTATTAATATAATTCCGTATTCCCAGAGATATTCTGGAAGGTTTACATGTACTTTCATTTATTATAAATACATTGACGCACACTTAAATGAAAGAAAAAAAAAGACTGAATGAAAAGGAACTTGAAATGATAAAAACGACATTCTATAAATGTAAGAATTAACATCTACATGCTCATGTAACTCTGAGCAAACATATAGAACTCATTACACCACACTCTGAGCTCACTTCATGTTTTTCTGCCTGAAAAAACTACACACACTTACAGCATCACGGAACACTCTTCCACAGTCATCCAGCTAAGGAATGATAGACATCTAGGTCATATTTGGGAAAATATGAAGATAGACATTATTTACAATACATTCCATTCCTCTTAAGACCCGTCAGGTATTTTGTGTGTTCCAAATTAGGTATCAGTGAATGCAAAGATTCTTGCCTCTGTAATTTAGTTTGCATAATTAAATTCATTGACATTTATATCTGTGATTACTAATCCCAACTGAAGTGTATTTGGGAACACAAAAGAAAAATGCTGCTATTAATATTTGTGCCTGTGTGTACATTTCATTTGTGTTAGGCTTGATAAATGCTAAACAGAATAATAAAGCACAGCTGTAGGTTAATATGTTTTAGCAACACAAGACAGTCCCACCCAATACATAACCCTCCTGCTTGTTCGCTGAAGCCTTTGAAGTCGTTTATAATATTTCCACACATTTTTTAAATATGTGGTAGAGTACTCAACTTGGAGCAAAGCATTTTTATTGCTCACGAAAGTACCAACACACAAGTATCAAACATTATGTGTTATGCTTTATATGTAGGAAAAACAGCCCCATCTCTCCCATATACATTGTTGAGCAGTTACAAATATTGGGATCTAGCAGGGCAGAAAAAATTATAGTTTTTAAATAGAAAAACCTGCCATTATATGCCCGCAAATATGAACTTTTAAAAATTGAGGCTAACGAGCTGATTTTAGTGAACTGGATCTAAGGCAGTAATGTTATTACCAATTTCAAAAATCCTAATGATGTCGGCACATTACCCTTTAACCTAAGCTCCTATATGGACTGGCCCTTATTAAGAGGTAGCATTTTATACCCTGAATCTATGAGGGCGGAGGCGCCAGACAGAAGCATTAGGGGAGTTCTAATTCTGTCCCCTGTTCACGCCCCGAGACCCACCTGTCATTCTCAGACTGCACACGAGATGCTCTCATTTATAGGCCTGGCATGACCGACTTCACCAAA
This sequence comes from Pipistrellus hanaki, assembly GCF_964339955.1. NCBI lineage: Eukaryota > Metazoa > Chordata > Mammalia > Chiroptera > Vespertilionidae > Pipistrellus > Pipistrellus hanaki. Next base: position 5,290,861 of record NC_140505.1, read on the forward strand.
ATACTTATCCATTATTTGCTGGCAGCCGATAAGCCCATCAAAAGGTAACCAATAAGTAAGAACTTATTTGAAGAGTGACATTATCTTACTGCTGTCAGGGAGTGCGTGCAAAATAGCCATCGGTTTATCGTGTTTACAAAGAGAAGGGGTGATGGAAGCAGGACTTTATTTCTAAGGTTAGGATCCTTAATCCAAAGCTGTGGAAGAAGATTTGATGTTTTGAAAATGGCTGGTTTTATCTGGAATCTGGTTAGGGGCTTTGCCAAGTCAACAGTCACCAAGTTGGTGGCAGTAAAATGAACAAGAAAAAAACAAGTCAGATAGGAAGCTTAAGATAAGGTTATATGTCATGACTTTGGGTGGTGGGCACATGGTGCAATTTACAGGTGTACAGCCTATGTGTTCAGGTTAACCAATGTCATTCCAATAAATTTAATTTTTTTAAAAAGAATGATATGTCAGAATCCACAGATGCCACAGTAGATACCTGAGCTTGACCAGTTATGGGTGTCTTGTTGCAATGTATGCATATTTATGCAGACCATGTGAAACAGGGCTAATGTCCATAAACATGGAAAAGATTAGAAAATTCATTAATTAGGTCATTTGTAAAATTCCATTGTCAACTTGAATCACTTGTTTCAATTGATATCTCCTTTAGAAAACCAATCGGCAAGTATAATAGTTATTTATTTACTTAGCAAGAATATTGTGTAGGGCTAGCTTCTGCTTGACCTATAATATAATTTCTAATAAGGCATTCCTTTCATTCTAATAAGCAGGAGGTTAGGTTGAACACATTAACATAAACTGGTAAATTAATAAACACTTATGAACTGCATCAGATTTCACTCCTTGTCAGTGGAAATAACGCAGTTGCCTTCTGCAAGCTTGCATCAGCCACTCTGTCTTTTTCATGAGGGCTTAAGCAAAATGAGCATTTTTACCAATTCCAACATTAGAAAGGATTAGGTCATTCCATAGTAACACAGTGAATTTCCTTCTGAATCGAGCTCATTATTCATAAACAGAATCTCAACTCGTGAAGGTATTATTAGCTATTCTGTTTATAAATATTGACTCAGCACTGCTCTATAGCAAAGTGTAAACATTTTCATTTCCTGCATGCTCACCTCCCAGGCACCCAATATCTCTTCCCTTTCTTTCTCTCTCTCTCTCTCTGTGTCTCTATTTCTATCTCTACATCTCTCTCCTCCCCCTCGCCAGCTCTCTGGCCACTTTAAACTTTCACTTATTTTACTTCATCATATCTGCATTCACAGAAGTCTTTCCTTGGCTTGTATAAACGTAGTTGTTTTTCTTCATGTGCTATTCCTTGGCTTTCCCCTTCTGAGTCAGTTTTTCTACTCTCATTGCTACTGGGTTTAAAAGGTAAGCACCACCTTGAAAGAGTATAATCTCCGTGGCTCCCCGCACAGGCAGGTTCTGGATTGAGGAAAGTTGCACATAGGAAGAGAGCAAGCTCTGCCCTCAGGAGATGCAGTGAGTGACTTGTTAGGAAATGGATACACAGAAGGTCTTTTTCACCCAGTCTAAAATCTAGAGAATTGGTCCAAGACTTTATTTTATATAAAAATGATCTAAGCCAAGTCACTTAATCCCTCTAGACTTCCATGTCATTGTCCATCCAATGAAAGTGCTGAATAAGCTCTTGGAGATCGCTTTTAAAATGAAAACGTGCCTTTCTGAGGAATCTCACCAAGGGCCGCAGTTCTACTGGAGAACTGTTTGTCAGGACATCCTGGTATTCCCGAGGACCCACACTGAGCATCTGCCTTTCATCTCGGAAACTGGCAGCGCCAACGTCTTCCCAGATGCATCTCAGAGCCGCATGGGAAAATATGAAGTGTGAACATTCTGGAACATGCTAAGTACACACACGTGAGGCGTGCAGCTTCTGACAGAGGGGCAGAGAGGCGGGGGGAGTCTCTTTCCAAGTGAACAATCCTATTGGCCACTGAGATGGAGGCCCAGAGCTCATGGTTTCCAGCCCTTTGTCTCTGAGCCACGGCAGCTGGGTCGGATTTCTGAAGGAGGGCGCTGTCTAACGGGCACCACGCCCCAGGCCCTTTGCTGGCCTCGACCCGAATGGTCCGTCTATTCTCCATGCAGCTGGGCTTTGATTAATCCCGAAAGGCCCTGCCTGCTTGGAATAATTTGAGGAGTCCCAGACCTCTTACCGGATGAGTTCCAAATGTTGAACACCAATGTGGAAACACCCAAGGTCCGTCTCCACCCCGAGCCGCTCTTCCTGGAAGTAATCTTTCAAAGATGCCGGTTCCTGTGACCCAGCTGGCATGGCTGGTTGTTCTCCTCAGGCCTGAGGAAGATCCCGCTTTCACCCTGAAATCCCCTTTTTGCAAAGTCCCAGTTCCTTCATGGGGGCTCACCCTCAGCTCTCCGCTCCTTCTTTCTTTCAGCCTGCCAACTTCAAAGCTGGCCAGTGACTTGTTACTAGTGGGACCCCCAGATCTGCAACCTGCCATTTCAATGTGCAGAATTCGGCATTTCAAACACATTATCTTGGCCCAAATGAAATGTTTAAGTGGAATAGTTTTGAGGGGCATCTTCCAACAGTCACCCCATTTGTTATCTACAGCTTATTGATTTCGGCTATGACACAGATATGAAGACATACTCAAGAGCATTAAATGTGTTATTAGTCAAAAGAAGAGCTCCCCATCATTCTTCTGGGCCAAGTGTGTCCAGACACTCATAGTTATATGCTTACAGAGACAAAAAAAAATAATAAAATAAAGGGATATTTAAGAAATAGGAATTGAAAAACAGAGAACAACACTTGCAATAATACACACACAAATAAAAGAAAGCCAACAAAAAATTTTAAATAAATCCAATTCTTCATTTTTTAATAAGATTCTAATGGTATCTCATCAACTGTCCAGCAGATTTTATTGTGGATGTAAAACCTAATTTTTTCCCTACTGACTGTTTTAACAATTTAGGACACATTTTCTAATTTTGCATTTTCTATTGGTTGTAGTATTTATCACTGTAATTAATCTAGCAGAGAGATGATCACACACACATAATTTTATAAAAATAATAACTTTCATGCTGAAGTTTTCCACACCTCATTAGAACCCAAATATGAGTTTAACGTCAAAATTTGAAGCCGATCTTAAATCTTCATTCATTTGTAAGAACATTTTAAAGAAGCTTCCATTGCCAATGCCAAAAATATTTTGGCTTTTTAGGTTAATTCAAAATTCAATATAGCTTAAATTAAACTTTAAATGTAGTGGGTTAACTTTTGCCATTAGGAATTTTAATTAACTGAATAATATGCCGTTTTCTAACACTTTATCTGAGTTTCATCTTTAAAACTCATAGAACTTGAAAGGAAAGGAAACAAATTTTGGCTCGAGATATATCCCATAATGTCACAATTAGAAATCAATAGAGCCTTTCCCACAGGCTATATAAGTGGCCCATCAGCAATCCCAATTGTTCAGCACTTCCAATGTGCATGTTGGATATGTGCTTCCCATTCAAGACATCCATCTCCAGTTCCAAGCAGACAAACCTGGAGATGTAAAGTCGCAGTCTCTCTCCCTTGCAATCTGCTCTTGAAGTCTCCCTGTGCCCGGAGTCCTCTTTTCCCTTCGGTGCAATTCAATAAATCCCATTCCACCGGCCTCTGCCCCGTGGAAAGGACTCAGTGTGAAGTACAACAAAGAAGAAGCGTCTGTCTTTCTCCTCTGCCGTGTCAGCGCGGGAGAGGGGAGCTCCTTTCCTTTCCCAGAAAGAGCCAGAGCTATCTGTAGTGTCACCGGGAACAGAAGCACAACGCCTGGGTGTGGCCAGTGTCTTTGTTCTCTCCCAGGCCTCACGTCCCCGTGCTGAGCTTTTGTGCACCTGCCCGAGCATGTGCACACACTCCCCTCCATCGGAGTCTCCAGGGCAGATGGTCATTCAAGTTTCCATTTTCTTTCAACTGGTTTCCTTCTTATAGACCACTCTCTCCTGTCATTTCCACTAATTTGGAAAAGACACCAGCAAACCATCAATAAAGGATGGCCAGTTGGAAGGTAGGAGAAAGAAGGGTAAGCATTAAAGGTATTAGATACCCTCAAAGCAATGCCAGGGTGGACATCTTGGCAGTCTTATCTCTAAGACATTTTCTATCTAATGTTATTTAGTAGAGTGTTATTCAACCAATTTGAATAAAATTTGCAATGCCATGTTTATAGCTACACAGTGCCATCAGAACAGTTTATCTTCCAATTAGTAGAATGCAACCCTGTGGGCATTCCTTCCAAGTACAAGAGCATCTGCCTCGAATAACATTTCCGACGGCAGACCCGTCGCTCAGGATGGGAGCATGGCCCGGTGTGCATTGGCTCAGAGAGAGACAAATCTCATCTGAGTGCACGGTTCCCTCTGGACCCCAGTTGGAAGCACAAAGAGGAGCCCCTGGATGCTGACTTCTATACACCGTCACAATCATGATGAGAGGTAGGAAGAATTTGGCACTGAGCTTCTCCCCCAAAAAATCACAGCCCCTCTCCAACCAGGAAACATGCATTGTTCTGAGGAGTCACATATATTCTCCAGCTGTGCCAAAAAATAGGAGTCTGCCACGCTGAGTCCAAATTATGGGGTGGGAAGGAACCACAGGGCGGAGGTGACCTGGGGAGGCTGTGCACAGAGTGACCCCACCTGCTCACCAGGCTGCCCGTGTACAAAGCTGGGAACAAATCTTAAGATTCTTCTGCTGCCAGGAGAGAAAAAGCACACACAACACTCATCAGCCTCTCCCTGGGGCCACCCAGAATGTGATCCACTTCTGAAGCTAAATTCAATATTTGATCTGCTAACTGAAAGGAAAGGGGATCAGTGTCAGCCAAGGTAGTTCTTTAGAAGAGCCTCTCTCCTGTCTCCAAGAATTAGTTTAGAGCTTTCCCATGGAGTTCACCCAGCGCATGGTGAGAGCCTGCGGGCTCTGTGATCTTTCTCCCATGCCATGTGCTCTGTACGATGTGCAGATATTTACCCAAAGCACTCCCAGCTGAGAGCTCCTTCCACACCGCCCACATCAGCACACACCTGTGCTCTCTCTTTCCAGCCGCCCACTGGATTGAAAGTCATAGGATCTGGCCACTAGGCTTTCCCACGTTGGGGTTTTGCTTAGTGTAAAGTCATGAATTGAAATATAAAAATGCCATCAAGAATACTGGTTACATGAGAGCCATCCCATTATTACATGAAGTGAGTGTTTATGCTTCCACCAAGTTTTCCGATCCTCCATCCCCCAAACAAACTGTGAAAGGAACGAGATCGCAGCTCTTTTTGCCCCTGCTCTAGTGGGAGTTGTCAGACAATATAGGGTGTCCCCAAAAATGTCTGCACACACTTTGAATAATCATAAAGTCTGAGTTTATTAAAATACATTTCATTTTAAAAATTGAGCTATCAGCTATGTGTGTAGACATTTTTTTGAGGGGGAAGTGATAGGGGGATACTATATATATATGTAAAACAAAGAAGCACACCACAGAACTGGATAGTTTTAAACATATTTGAGTTATATAATGCCAGACAGAAATGCAAGGCTTGGCATGGAAATATGTAAGTCCATATGTTCTAGATAAAGGGGTAAGTGGGTGTGCATATGTGAGAGTATATCTGTGTACATGCACATACACACACACACACACAATTTGGATCTGTTGCCGTTTTTTTAAAGTCCCATGTGTTTCATGTCTTCCTTCATTCTGACAGTTCCCATCCACTTGATGTTCAGAGACTAATGGAGATTTTATGGCCACATAGTCAAAGTCATTCTCCAACATGAGAGAGAAAGGTTCCCTGTGCATCATAACTGAAAATTGAATAGACTTTGATGTAAATACCAATTATTGCCAAAAATTAAAAAAGAGAAATCATATTAAAATAGTAAAACGTGATCCTCCAATGCAGTCATACCCAGTCTCTGTCAGTGACCTTGGCGCCAGAGCCCAGCACCCTGCTAAACCATGTAGACATTTAAAGAAAGACAGAGGGCCCAACAGGCATGGCTCAGGGCTTGAATGTCAACCTATGGACCAGGATTCCCAGTCAGGGCACATGCCCAGGTTGCAGGCTTAATCCTGGATAGGAGGCAGCCAATCAATGATTCTCTTTCATCATTGATCTTTCTATCTCTCCCTCTCCCTTCTTCCCTGAAATCAATAAAAACATAGATTTTTTTTTTTAATAAAGGAAGGCAGAGGGGTTTTCAGATGATGTGATATGATTGAATGAAGATTAGTGAAAGTAATCATACTAGAATATTTTGAGTATGTATACATCTCAGCACTGCCTGTGTGAATAGAACTCCTTAATTTGCAATCCTTGGGTAGATCCGTATGTCCTTTCACAGTTTGGTCACTTTATCCCATTGGGGGCATCTTCCTGAGAACCAGCACAGGCACCAACTTACCCAATAAATACTAACTGGATACCAGTGGCCCTGTCCACTACACTCTCCTACGGAAGCATCAATATTGCTTGAAGGACTACTTAATTTCTCGTGTGTGTGTGTGTGTGTGTGTGTGTGTGTGTTTTCAAAACCTACCTTCTGAATTCAATTTAAACATGCAGACTGTTCAACTTTTCCACCGATTAAAAGGGTACAAATATTGGAGGGAAGAACGTTTATACTCTCACTCTGCTGTGTGCCAGATTCTAGAACAGCATCCTACATAGAGAAAGGGCTTTAGAAAAGTTGGTGGTGGATGATCATTGGGAAGGAGCACTCCTAAGGAAAGGGGTCAATATCAGATGAGATTGGGCATGTTCAGGGTGGTATGGCCATAGACTAAAGGGGTCAATAGCAGATGCCTTGACTGTTCCTTATCCCTCCCTCTCCTGCCCAGAGATAGGAGTGGCTGGAAACAATTCCAGCTTCATTGTGGGTACTTGCCCCTTCTATTACCTCTGCAACTGAAAGCTTCATTCCTAATCAACTAAAACTAATTATTACTTTGGGTGATCAATCTCCCCATGTCTCAGTTTCAACTTCTATAGAGTGCGGGACTTGCCACATACTATTGGTAAGGTCCATGCATTCCAAAAATGCTGTTAGAACATTATAACCTTGGAGAACAATCTGGTTTATAAACCCAACAGGCTATGAACTCAGTCTATGGCACAGCTGATGGCCACTCTCCTGGTTTTCTTCTACGGCACCAGCTATTCATTCTCATCTCATTGGATGGACCTTCATTTGAAACTTGAACACTAAGTCTTTGAATAACCCAGGGATCAAGTCTCATGCCTCTTCTTTTTTCATTCTACACTCAAGTTCTTTTTTTAAAATATATTTTATTGATTTTTTACAGAGAGGAGGGAGAGGGATGGAGAGTTAGAAACATCAATGAGAGAGAAGCATCGATCAGCTGCCTCCTGCACACCTCCTACTGGGGATGTGTCCGCAACCAAGGTACATGCCCTTGACTGGAATCGAACCTTGGACCCTTCAGTCTGCAGGCCTATGCTCCATCCACTGGGCCAAAACAGTTAGGTCTACACTCAAGTTCTTGATTTTAGCCAATTCCATGGCTTTAAATGTTGTCTGCATAAGATAATGATTTCCAAACTTACATCTCCAGTCCCAATCTCTCCCTTAAAGCCTGGATTTATAAATAACTGTCTTCTCTTGGGTGTTACACTTTTTGGGCATCTAAACCCCCCATGTGTAAAACTGAACCATTGACATTTGCTCTCACCCTGCCTCCAAACACTGGACCCTCTTCCAGGATTCTACATTTCAATACATCTTACACTATGCATCCAGTTTCTTATGTTGTTAACTTAAAAGACATCATCTGCTCTTTTCTCTTGTGTATGCCCTGCACCCACCAGCAAAGCCTGCTGCTCTAACCATCTGAGTATCTCACACCCTCCGCTGTCACCGCCATAATCCTTGGCGTGGTCTATGGAACACTCTCCCGATGGATCGCAAGCTTCCCCACAGTCTGTGATCCACACAGCAGACTTTAAAGATGAAGCAGATTCTGTAAAGTATGCACCTAAATATTATATTCCAGGGTTTTCTGATCATCACTGAAAGCTCAAGTGTTTACCTAGGGCCTACCGGTCCCAACATGGCATGGCTCCTAGACACATCTCCAGCTCTCCAGCTCTCACTCCCTGGCCTGCTTGTAATTAATTGATCACAATACCCAGCATGACTTGCTTCAGGGTCTCTGCCCCTGCTGCCAGTGATGCTCTCCCCTCATGTGCTTCCATGGCTCCCTCTTTCCCCACTTCCTTCACATCCTTGCTTGATACCAGCTCTTTGGTCTGCCCTTCTGAAATAGAACATGCCCCATTTTTTTTTTCTTGTTCCCGTTGATGTGCCTTACTTTTTATAACATATATTGTGCCTGGCATGATACAATGTATTTATTTTTTGTGTTTATTGTCTCTTCCCTCAGTATGTAAGCCCCATTACAGCAAATAATAGGCCTGCTTTGTATACAATTAAATACCAAACATCAAGACTAGTACAGACACATAGAAGTTGTCTACTGAGTGTGTGTTAAAGGAAGGACTCACGGTATCAGTTTCTGGGTTCCAGCCAGCGGGGCTAATCTACCCTGTGCTGCTGAAGTGATCTTGCATGAGAGCTTGGTTCAAAAGAATCTCTGAACTTTGAACATGGTAAGGACAGTAATAATAGTTTAGCACTTACTGCGTGCCTACTATGTTGCATGTGAAGTGCAGACTATTTATTATTTTCCTTAATCCCCATAAAAAAAAAATCAGTGAGGATTATTTCTACTTTTTTGAGATAAGATACCAGAAGTAGAGGCTTCACAGTTAATACACGAGGAAGCAGATAAGAAGCTGAGGCTGCACAGATGGTGTGCCCTTCCATTTCCTACTTGAACACAAAATCCAAACTCAAATGTGTATGCGGCCAATTCGTGTTGGGAATAAGGCTAAGGTTGGAACGCGGCCTTCTTGCTTGGAGAGCAACCTGTCTTATGAACACCTCAGGCTGTGAGCTCAACCTGTGGCACAGCTGATGGCCACTCTTTTGTCTATGCCGAGATACGGGCAGGGGTAGTTACTCCTCCACCTTTGGAAAGAGTGGTTATGACATCATGGGGAGGCTCTGCTTCACTGGGGAGCAGCGAGGGCAGCCACCTATAGTGGACCCATTCCCATCCTAGAGCCACCACGTGGCCCTTGCCAGCTGATGTCATGGAGGATATGGATCCAGAGTTGCCAGGTGTTCTACTTCCTCAGAAGAAACTAAAAATCAGGCTTTAAAATGAAATTTCTCTGAAATTGAAATGTTAGCTAGCCAATGTCAAGCACGAAAGCCCATACAGAGCATGTCTGTAGCCCACGCTCAGCCCACAGGCATTCTGGTTGTAAATCCGTGCCAGCGCTCTGGGCCAGGTATTCAGTGGAGGGGTAGGAGGGAGGGAGTGATGATAAAGTAGGAGACAACTCAGAGACATGTTGAAAGGAAGGAAAAGCTCATTCAAGGCAGACCCATTGCCATGTGCGATAATCAACCCCAGAGCTTTTCCAGGAAGGGGATTGCTTCCATCTGGGCGGTCAAAGGACTTGGAGCCAGGGAGCCCTGAGCAGACGCTAGCTGCCATGCTGTGGGGAAAGGGACCTGCTGCACTAGGGTAGAGAGGGGCCTGCCTGGGTGTTTCGAGTTGAGATAAAATAATGGATTCCATGCAATGCTCTGAACAGCATGAGGCACTCTACACATTTAAAGTACATTTTCTTAAATACCCACTAGTACTGGCTTATAAAACATTTAAAAAGTATTTGCAATTTTATTCCTGCACAGAATGGTTCTGTTACCATCTCATCTATATATATAAAAGCCTAAGTGGTCGTCACAACCGAAACAACTGAACCAATGACCGAATAGGCTGCGTGGGGTGACCAGACCAGTGGGGGGATTAGTGAAGGACAACCAAATGACTGGAAAGCAGGCTGTGTTGGGCAACCAGGCTGGCAGGGAGAGCAGTAAGGGGCAACCAAATTACCGAACAGCAGGCTTCATGAGGGGGTGGGAGGGTTGGGGGGCAGTGAGGGGTGACCAGGCTGGCAGAGGGGGGCAGTTGTGAGCGACCAGGCCAGCATGGGGGGGTAGTAAGGGGCAATCAGATTAGCAGGGGGGAATTCGGGGGTAACCAGGCCATCAGGAGAAGCAGTTCGGGGTAATCAGGCAGGCAGGCAGGTGAGCAGTTAGAATCCAGTGGTCCTGGATTGTGAGAGAGATGTCGACTGCTGGTTTAGGAACCAAAATGGATCAGGCCTAGACCAGCAGTCGGACATCCCCCAAGGAGTCCCAGGTTGGAGAGGGTGCAGGCTGGGCTGAGGGGACCCTCCCCCATGCATAAATTTTGTGCACAGTGCCTCTAGTTAAAGATAACATGTATTTTCAGGTTCTTGATTTTAACTATAAGTTAGTATGCTTTGCAAGCTCTATTTTTACAGAAAGTCTTTGTTTGTTATTCATATTTTATACCTGGGGTGCAGTTGACAGTTTGCCTTCTTTTTTTCTTCCTTTGATTGTATGCTAATTTTACAGGTTTTATGGTGGGAAAAAAAATCAGTTGTAATTTGTTTTACTTTTGTTTTTTGGAGTCATAAAGGCAGCTTTGAAAATTCAATGTGCCCATAATTTTGAAAGTTGTTTTCAATGATTAAGAACTGATTTGAAATTTTCAGCGTGATGGCTTCTCCTCACTTTTCAATAACCTTCCTGTCCTCGGACAAAAAGCTGAAGGGTGTGGGTTTGTGGCATTTAACATGTCCCAGGGCCCATATTTCTCCCCTGAGCAGATCTGTCCACCCACATGGCCCAACTAATCTGTGCTCTGCAATTATAAATTAAGTAATAATTTAATTGTAAAATATTTAAGTTTAATATTTACATTCCATATTGGACAATATATTTTGAAGACAGCCATTTTCTGATGAATGTTTTTAATTTTAAGGCCTCTAATATAAGGAATAATAAAACTGACATTTCAGACGATTCTGAATTTAGGAGCATAAACAGGAAGTTTTAGGGCCTCGTTTTCAAGAATAGATGCTAACAGGGTAAACAAAATTAAACCTGTCATTATGCAAAACTGTGTTTTCACCCCACGCATATTTTAATATGCATTTTATGAGATTTGCAGAGAGTTTAATTTTCAGTTCAGAAGAGAAGATAGCATTGTGTAGTGTAGATGATAAATTGGGTTATCACAGTTATGTGTATAACCCTTAAAAGGTAAGCAAACGAAACTCACCTCCAAGACAGAGGTATTACCCTTACAGTGGATTATTGACTTGATCAGTGGGAAAACACATGCAGGCCAGGTGTCGTGTTTTTTATTAATATGCCAGCTGTTTGGTTACCAGTATAAGAATATTCAAACAATGTGCATGGGCTAGCTCAAGGCAGTATGTGGGAAAATTTTATTCCATTGGTTTTCCGACTTGACTTTCACCTTTCCTCTTTGAATTAATTTATTTCTATCTTATTACAAAACATTCTTACTACAAGAATGTGTTCGTACAGCCTAAGCCTTCAACTGGCCACTTTCTCTTCATACCTCTTTCATTCCCATTTATCCCATCCTTGCTCATATTCTTTTTTTTTTTCTTTATTGATTAAGGTATTACATATGTATCTTTATCCCCCCATTATCCTGCACCCCCCTACTCATTCCTTTACCCACCCCCCAGGTATATTTGTCCATTGGTTAGGCTTATATACATGCATATAAGTCCTTTGATTGATCTCCCCCCTTTACCACCACCCTCCCCTACCTTCCCTCTGAAGTTTGAGCATCTGATGCTTCTCTGTCTCTGAATCTGTTTTTGTTCATCAGTTTATGTTGTTGATTATATTCCACAAATGAGTGAGATCATGTGATATTTATCTTTCTCTGACTGGCTTATTTCACTTAGCATAATGCTCTCCAATGCCATCCATGCTGTTGCAAATGGTAAGAATTCCTTCTTTTTTACCACAGCATAGTAGTCCATTGTGTAGATATAACACAGTTTTTTAATCCACTCATCTGCTGATGGGCACTTAGGCTGTTTCCAAATCTTAGCTATGGTAAATTGTGCTGCTGTGAACATAGGGTACATATATCCTTTCTGATTGGTGTTTCTGGTTTCTTTGGATATATTCCTAGAAGTGGGATCACTGGGTCAAATGGTAGTTCCATTTTTAGTTTTTGTTCCATTTTTAGTCTCCCTTGTGGCTGCACCAGCCTGCATTTCCACCAGCAGTGCATGAGGGTTCTTTTTTCTCCACATCCTCACCAGCACCTGTCGTTTGTTGATTTGTTGATGATAGCCATTTTGACAGGTGTGAGATGGTACCGCATTGTCATTTTGATTTGAATCTCTCGGATGATTAGTGACTTAGAGCATGTTTTCATATATTTCTTGGCCTTCCTTGTGTCCTCTTTTGCAAAGTATCTATTTAGGTTCATTGCCCATTTCTTGATCTTCCTTTTGGTAAGTTTTATGAGTTCCCTGTAAATGTTGGTGATTAAACCCTTATTGGAGATAACATTGGCAAATATGTTTTCCCATTCAATGGGCTTTCTTATTGTTTTGTTGATGGTTGCTTTTGCTGTGCAGAAGCTTTTTATTTTGGTGTAGTCCCATTTGTTTATTTTCTCTGTAGTTTCCATTGCCCTATGAGTTGTATCGGTGAAGATATTGCTTCAACATATGTTTGAGATTTTGCTGTCTGTGGATTCCTCTAATATTTTTATGGTTTCCTGTCTTATGTTTAAGTCCTTTATCCATCTTGAGTTTATTTTTTGTGGATGGTGTTGGAAAAACCTGACAGATACAAGCAAAAAAAAAAAAAAAAAAAAAAAAGAAACTAGACCACCAACTTGCTCATATTATTGAGATGATAAGTCACAAAGTCAGATATGACTTGAAGTTCCAGTCTCATTATGTATAAAGTATTTCTTTGTGCAATTTCTTATATCTCTGGGTTTCTTTATTTCATGAAATAAAGATGGTTACTGCAGGGACTAAATCAGGTGGGTGGCTCCCCCCAGTGCCAGATACATATTTACATCATATTTCATACATATTTCACATCATAGCTTATTAAGGTGCCACTCATCTTCTTTTATGTTGCAGCTCAAACACCTGTGAGGGACTCAACTTGACTGGGAACATATGGGGCCATGGACAAAGCATGATGATCAGAGGCAGTCCCTACTCAGCCCTCTAGTTCACCTTGGGTAGATTACCAGCATTCCCTAGGCCCAGCCACCAAATCAGGTAACCCAGGGGGAGACCCTGTGGGCTCTTTCTGGTCCCAGCGTCCTGTGGGACTGATTGGCTCTGATCACTCCAGCTCTGGGTGCATGTTCTAGCCCGGCAGGGGTGACGTTCCCATATGATGTTGTATTTATGCAGGCATCACCTAGCAGTTGTTCAGATTTTAAAAAGTAGTATAATGCAATGAAGAATTGGTGCCTTCTAACCCTTTTGTGCCCCAGACTAGGCATTTGAAGGAAATAAATAAATAGATGTTCAATACAAGCTTTGGCATGAGTGTTCTCCCCATGATCACCTTGCCCATCTTATTTTGAGCCCCCTACTGAATGTTCATTTTCTTTCTATGATAAAACAATATTTTATGGTAATCTACCCACAGCAATATTATAAAATTTCTTACAATTACTTTTGGATAATGGGTCTTCATTTCCTTACTAAACATACATAAAAGAAAATCAAAAGGTCCCGTTGAACTATTTCCATAACACTTGCTGCTATCTTACGAAAACAAAATTAAACATAGACAGGGGTAGAAACGTGTCACATGTAGCAGGGCACCTACCTGTCCTCAGGTTTTCTCCTCCAAAGCAGTCATTTGATCAGCTATACATTCAGTGCAGAATGTCACATATAGACCAGCATGTGTGAGCACATCTTGGTTTTCTGTTGATGTTGTGTAACTTACTGCATAGGGCTCTCTCCCTGGCTTTTTACTTTTCCGATTACTTCTTGCAAATGGTTCCTTATCAGCCACACAAAGCCACATGGCTTTAAATAGTGACTTTATGTATTCTGTTATGTTTGTATTCCATCATTACCACCCTGAAGTCTTTCAGAGGTGCCTGAGTTTATTTCCAGTTGTCTGTTATTGTGTGCAATGCATGATGTTTTACTTATATCTGGGCAAACTTCATTGAGTATATCCAAGCTCTCTGGTTAGGAGCAAAAGGCATGTGAATTTGTTGGCAATTTACCTTAAAACATTCTTTATAATTTTTTTTAAGCTCTTGCCCTCTTGAAATCATTGCCCATTGTACAGATGAGAAAAACTGGAGAATTCAGTGAGAACACTTGGCTAGTAACTGTAGAGAAGACATGGTTAGAACTTAGGCCTTCCTCCATTCTGACTGGAGCATCTCTTTCTATCACCTCAAGCCGTATGTTCAGTGAATTCTGAGGGAAAGGTCATTGGGAGACGTGGACATCGCTAACAAATGGAATGCGGTGGTGGCTGACATGCCTTTGAAGAACCACATAGAGAAAGATGCAAAGAAAGGCATGCTGGGATTCTTCCCCCACCAACTGACCTCTTTGGAGTTACAATAAAGCCGAGCTTTTCTCTTGCCTTGTTTACCAGGTTCTGTGAGAGAGAATAAAGAGAAAGATATTCTGTTGATGAAAATGATGACAGATAAAATGTGTTTGAAGGCTAGAAGCGCTCTAACATCTGGAGCAGCTGGCAGCCTGGGATGGGACTCTTGAGGGGAGCTCAGAGATACCTAATTTGAGGGATGGTTAAAAGTGAACTTGGGAACCGCTGATTCAGTGCAGTTATCTCTGGCTCTGGGAAGTGTGTGTGATGTTCAGAGGCTGGCACATAAAAATCCACATGACACAACTTTGCTGAGTCTAATATCCTTATGAAAATGAACAGGGATGATTTACAGGAATATATTAGACACAGCTGCTTTTATAAGCCAGGATATAACATGCTATAGGACATAATGATCCATTAAAATGGGCAGAAAATACTTGCTAATAGTTCAATACTTATGTATATTGAAATACAGAAATAACATATTTAAGTACCAGTGGTATAGAAATCAGTTAAACTAAATAAAGTGCTAGGTATTCAGCAAGTGTATATGGTGTACCACGAATAAAGCATTTTTCTGAAACTCAGAAATAACACAGTCTTTGTACCTCCACTATATTCCAGGATCACACACCAGAGGTACTCTCTACATAATGCAGTAACTTAGTCCTATAATGAGAACAGAGATGGGGTGGGCCAAGGCCAAGCCCCAAGGGCACCGGCCATAAAAGCTGTCTTTTGGAAAGCTGTGACATCTGCGAGGCTGATGTGAGCACCAAAGACATCAGCTCAAGTCCCACATCAGAGCTTCCAGGGATGCACACAAAGAAGCAAAGTCCAGAAAAACGGAACACACAGACCCATACATTCACATGGTAGGATTCTAGCATGACAGGCCTCTAACTAGAAGTTTGCATCCCGGGGCTGACACGTACTTTCCTCATGAAGCTTCAAGTCTAGATGAGGATATGATGTGCACACACACATTTCTCTAAGCACATGTGTCAAACACAAGGCCCGCGGGCCAAATCCAGCCCGCCAGGCCTTGCAATGTGGCCCGCACCGCGCTGTCATCACTGCACTCCGCTGTCAGTTTATGACATTGTCAGTTTATGACTGTTCAGTAAACCATTCGGCCCGCGATTTAGGCTGGATTTTAGATTTTGGCCCCTTCTCTGATTGAGTTCGACACCCCTACGTGAAGCAGCATGTGAGAAACATCATGTGAGTCAATAAACTAAGTACTGCTGGGCATGTAGCAACGGGGGGAGTAGACGTTCCATTAAGGTAGTCATGGGCGATATTATTGAACACACCTTGCAGAGCACTGAAGTTTCTGACAAATAGTAATACGTTTAGAAAGGAAAGATAAAGGAAATAATATGAGCAAAATTATAGAAGTAAAAATGCTCAGGATATATTCAGGAGCCAGGGAGTAGACCAGATGGCTAAAGTGTGAGAACTATAGTAAGAGATCAGACTAAAAAGGGTTTGGAGATAGATGGTTAGGTTAAGGAGTTTACATATTTAGGAAGACAGCAAAAGTCATTCAATATTTTTTTTAATTTCTTTATTGATTAAGGCATCACATATTTGTCCTCAACCCCCCATTCCAACCCCCTACCGCCACCCCCAACACCTAACACACAAGTTGGTTCCAGACTATAGGTTCTGGGGATGATTTTTCTGATGTAAGGACTGGAGGTAGAGAGACATGTATGTTTTTGAAATGTCCAGAAGAAGAGATGTAAAACAAATAAAAATGGAGAGGTATGTTTAAGAGCTGGTTAAGAATGCAAGCCACCGGGCTTAGAGATGTATTAGGTTGATTATTACTAAATAACTTGAGAGATCTCATAGAAGATATTTAACAAGGTCCATTATTTTCCCACCTTCTCTGATTTTGGGGGGAGAAATTCTTCCTCGGGTGCCCTCCAATATCTCCCGCCATTGCAGTTCCTTTTCCCGACATATTCCTTAGAGAACATTCTACGGATAATTACTGAGGACCTGCCCTGTGCGAGGCACTCTTCTGGGGGCATGAGAAACATCAGTGAACAAAGCAAAGGTCTCTACACGAATGCTACCTTCATTATTTTTGCAGAAAATAAAGAGCAAATGGCATATCTAAGTATAGGATATCATATATTTAAAGGTGGTGTATATGGGAAAAGGACAAATAAAACAGGGTAAGGAGGAATCAATGAAAATAGCCCGGGGGTCCTGCACCAGTTATCTGTAGCACATCACAGGTATTCATTTTAAAAGCATCTTTCTTTCTTTGTTTTGCTTTTAATGAAACCCAGAAACTGTCCACTTGTAGGTATTCAATGAAATATAACTGCTCTTTTTCTTATCTGTATCCCAGCAATTAAATCCTCAAGGACAGGGAGGGAACAAGAGGTCATAGAAAGAAAGCTTCCTTGTCAGCCTGGGGGTGGGAGTGGGGTCCTATAGCCAGACCCTGCCTGCCCCTCCCCTGCCAGCCCCTGGCAGGCAGCTCCTCCCTTTGTTCTGCCCCTCCCCTGCCTATCCCTCCCCAGCCTGCCTGCCCCTCCCTTGGCTGCCCCTCCCCTTTTCTGCCCCTCCCCTCCCTGCCCTTCCCTTGGCTGACCCTCCCTTTTTCTGTCCCTCCCCTGCCTGCCCCTCCCCTGTTCATAGTACTGGCGACTCTGGGTACTGAGCTCTCCTCAGCATCCCAGCATCTTCTTTGCACTCTGGGTGATGCCTCCATTTTGCTCTTCTGAAAATATTAAACATTTTCTCAGGCTCCTTTGCTCTGTGTTGCTTTCATCAATTTCTTCTCTTTAAAATCTCTAAGGCTTTATTGAGCCACATAAAAGCACGGAGCAGAGCAATGGCTTTTATTTGTAGGTTAAATTTTTTTTCAAATAACTCGCTTGCTGCATTTACTTTTTCATTCATGAATTATAACTTTTTCATGGCTTTCTGTAGAGCACTAAGGCAATTTGCATATTCATCATAATAGTAAACAACACAATATCAGATGATAAATATTAGCTTTTCCTCAACTTTTAGAGAACAATTGCAACAATTCAAAGTATTCAGATGCTTTTTATCTAGAAGCTGACTTTTTTGAAACAGAGGTAAATATATTTTAATGTTCTTCATAACTTAAAAGTAGGAAAACAATAAGTTAGTCTCTTTATTAGTGCAGCTAAAAAAGTTTGTTAAGTAGACTCCAATTATTTGAATTAAAACTTAACCTCAAGAAGTTTAAAAGTTAAATATTTAATTATTATTTTTATTATTCCCAATAGTGGAGTGGTTTTTTTCATATTAAAATGAAATACACTGATTATTTTGGCTTTGTGCAAGTACTATTTAATGTGTTTATACATGTTCAGTTAATAAATCAATCAGCTCCATAAAATTATATATCCTGGCTTCTCTTAAAAAAGGAAACCCCATACTCCTCATTACCTCCTATGCGAATGCTTCATTCAATTCTGTAATCATGTCACCCTCTGTCCTGAGGGCAACTCCAATTCATTGAGACAATGTCAAAGAAGAAGAAGAAGAAGAAGAAGAAGAAGAAGAAGAAGAAGAAGAAGAAGAGGAGGAGGAGGAGGAGGAGGAGGAGGAGGAGGAGGAGGAGGAGGAGGAGGAGGAGGAGGAAGAAGAAGAAGAAGAAGAAGAAGAAGAGGAAGGAGGAGGAGGAGGGGAACAAAGGAGGAGGAGGAGGAGGAGGAGGAGGAGGAGGAGGAGGAGGAGGGGAGGAGGAGGAGGAGGAGGAGGAGGAAGAAGAAGAAGAAGAAGAAGAAGAAGAGGAGGAGGAGGAGGAGGAGGAGGAGGAGGAGGAGGAGGAGGAGGAGGAGGAGGAGGAGGAGGGGGAAGAAGGATAAGCAGCCCCTACTTTCCAAAAAGTTTGCAATATGGTAACAAATAATAATTTTAAATAAATAAACAAATAAAATAATTTAATGGGGTAATAGATGTGTTTCCTCTGCTTGTATTAAAGTTTTAGATGAGACACTTGCCACCCTCCAAAATCCCAAGCCCCTCAAATATATAAAAGAGAAATTGAAGATTGACCGGATCAGACCGGATCAGAGAGGATAAGGATTCGGGAAATTGATGAGCTTTGGTACCGGCCACCCGGAGAGGGGAGCTTCTCTAACTGAGTCCAATTGAGAGGAACTTACACAGCCACCCAAAGATTTCACATGTGTCTCCTGACGTTTAGGAACCCAGAGGAGGCTGGTTGCTGACTTTTTCCAGAAGAGACATAAAGGCTAATGGCTATTAGGGAGTGAGGGACAGGCCTAGCGACCATGCCATCCCAGCAGAAGGGAGCCAGCTGGGAGCGGGGAGAGATACCCTGAGGAAGGAGGAGCCTTGAAACCCTCCTCCTTTCCCATTTCAAACAGTCCTAGGTGTATGAGTATGTGTGTGTGTGTGTGTGTGTGTGTGTTGGGAGAAATAATTTAATTATACGTGAAGTTTTGATTATATACTCAATTCAACTTTTTTAAAGCCACACCTAGGGGACCATTTCATTTTTAACCTGAGAGTAATCATAAAAGGTATGAGATTGCTTGAGAGTTCACCCCAAGGCCTGGAAATACAGCTTGTTGGAAATAGGTTGAAAGGTGGCAAGAGAGGGAAATAATAAAGCTGTTTTCTCTCGGTGCCCTTTCTACTCCTGCTCACTCAGTGAGGTTACACGACCTGAGATTTGGCATGAGGGACCACCAAGGCTGTATATCACGGGAGTCCAGAAAATTAGTTCAAGGGAGAGAAATGAGTGTGCATTTCAGAAGGAACACAATTTTCATGGCAGAGGAGAAGGGATTGCAAAAGGGTCGGCCACTGATCACAGATGACTTTTGAGCTTGGACCTTATAAAATGTGTGGGCACATCAAAATGAGGCCCCACTGCCTAGATGTTTCAGTGGATCACTCTGCATCACTCACCAAAAGCTGGAGATTGGCTTTCGACTTGAGAGTAAAAATGCATTATGACTTCATATGTTTAGCTTTCTCTTTAAGAAATGTGTATACAATGGCCTATCAAGCCGCATTAGAGCCTCTACACTTGGGTGTACTGAGTAAATCAAGGTGTAAGAGACACGTCAAACTCCCATTTCTGTCAGAGTAGGAATCTTACTGAAGAAGTGAAATGATTCCAGGAACAGAAATGACATGAGTGGAAAATTCTAGAGAAATGACAGACTGAAAAGAGATCATTTGACGAGCACTCCAGAGAAGAGATTTATCAGAGGATAGCTCTCCAGAAGTTTTCTGTGTCATATTGAACACCATTGCTCTAAACATATGGAGGCGTGCATGGCCCTAGGGTCAGAGGTTTGAACTTGAAACCAGTGAATGAGGCTGTCTTTCTTTCTCGTTGTAGATCAAGCTCCTGAACATGTTCATACTGATTCTTGGGAAGGATGGTTCTTCGTAGGCCTTTCGGGCTCCTGCATGTTTTTCTGAGTTTCTCAAGAATGCAAGGCTCTGACTGCTCTTTCCTGGGGCCATTTCTCAGGGTCATGTTCACAGAAAGTAACCTTGATGGGTGATGGCATGTCTGCCTCTGGGACAAAGCAGGTTTGCTTACTGCTTGTTATAAAAAAGATGGATTCCCAACTTCGGTGGTTCTCAGCGGCAGTGCACACCCACAGCATGTGGAGCATCTGTCTGAGACTTTCCACACCCTCTCCATGCCAGGACAAGGAAAACCAACATAAAATGATGATGCTCCCACTGCTGGTTGTACTTTGGGCGACAAAATCCGTTATCTCTGACCCTGGAGTTGTGTGTCTTCTTCCACCTTTCGGGCAGCATTAATAGGTGAACTTACTAGTTGCAAGTGGGTAAAATCTCTGACCTGACAATCATCACTGAGATGCACAGCTGTCACCATGTGCAGGGCTTTCCCTGATTGGGGATATTTTTCCATGGTATTCAAAATACTACATTTGGAAGGCTCATAGGTTAGTGTCAGTCAACATCCCTTAATTTCTGAAAAACAAGCTGTCAATGCCTCAAGATAAATTAGTAACAAGTATGTACCTGGAAAAAATCAGAATCCTCTTCTTACTCTGTCTATTTGTTTAGTACTCATCCTTTGATTTTCATCTTTAAAATAAGCTTCAAGATATTTTAAATTGAAGTCAGCAAGTTCCCATCATCGGAACCTTTCAACTCTTCCCCTTTTCACCAACTTATATTAGTTCTCTTTCCATTCCACACATCTTTTTGCGAACACTTACATAACTACATGATTGGAATAAGGGCAGGAAAGTGATTTGTGGGTCTCTTCTTATTCATCCTGATTGCTCTTGGACACATCAAAGAGCCACCTCAACATTATAACAATATATAACAAAATAAACAGATGTGGGAATAAAACACTGTTGCTGAAATCTTATAAATGGCAGGCTGCAGTGAGATAATTATGAGGATGAATAGCCTTCTTAATGTCAAATACAATAGTATTTTCAATAAACTTGTGACAAAGCATCTTCTATTCCTTTGCAACCAATATTGAAGACTTGGGGAAATATGAACTTTTTTTTTTTCAGATTCATAAAGGCATAAGAAGAGATAGTGACATAATTATAATTATATTAAGAAGCACGGTTGATTGGTTGTCAGCATACTTTACATTTTACAATCCTGGGTGTTTTTACATGATAATGGCATAATGACAGTAATGAACTTGGAAGTTATTCTTAGCAGAGTATCACAGTCTAGTATAATCAATTTCTGCACAAGCTATAAATGCGGTCCCCAACCTTATAGGTTATTGTAAATGCAGAGCACAAATTCTCATTCATAACTACTTAATTAAAGAACATTATTGGTTTACCTGTAATTGCTTTAATTTATCACAGTGTTATAATTTATAAGTAATGTGTGTTATTCTCCAGTAGTTTCATTGTAATTACACATAATTTATAATTCACATTACTGGATTTCTAATTAGCCTCTAAATATTCTTAGTTATAAAAATAAAAATACTATTTTAAGAAGGACAGGATAATTAACAATGTATTCAATCTATTGGCTATCAAGTATTTACCAAACAATAAAGTCAACTAATTCAGGCTATGTAGTTGATGAGTTATAAAATTGTATAAAGTTATGGAGCACAACTTAGCCATGCCCTGAGGCGCTAAAATTAATATGTTTCCATTTCAAATTAATCTTGGCTAGCACCCTGGCTCACATTATATTTAGCCAAGCTACCTCCTCTTGTGTTGGGTGATGGCATTAGAGAGGGCGACCAGGGTACGTGTCCATAGAAATATTCCCAGATGAGCCTTTCTCTTTCTACAGTTTCCAAGATCCTGGCTCATTAGGCTGAACAATGAAAACCCAAGTCAACTGAATCTTCTGTGTGTCAGGGAATTATGTGGTTATTTCCACTATTTTGAATTTTGGTTAGAAGTGCTTTAAAGAAGCCTTGTTTTGCCGGGACCGGTTTGGCTCAGTGGATGGAGCGTCGGCCTGCGGACTGAAAGGTCCCGGGTTTGATTCCGGGCAAGGGCATGTGCCTTGGTTGTGGGCACATCCCCAGTGGGGGGTGTGCAAGAGGCAGCTGATCGATGATTCTCTCTCATCGATGTTTCTAGCTCTCTATCCCTCTCTCTTCCTCTCTGTGAAAAATCAATAAAAAAATATTTAAAAAATAAAAATAAAATAAATAAAATAAAAAAGCCTTGTTTTGGCATGAAGTAGCTAGAAGCCAAGACATATGACCTGGTCCCTTTACTGAAAGATGAAAGGCACATGACCGGCCTAAAGGTTTCATAGAATATGCACCCACATATATAGTGTGTTTTGAAAGGTCTTCAAACTTCAATAACTCCTCTACACCAACCTGAAATGTCCACCATGAGAAACAGCTCCTTGGGTTGGGCATTTATCCAGAAAGTTCCTGTAAATGCTAATAAGTACTATGGGTACAACATTAATCATTGGTCCTTTTTATTAAATTCATACGCATCTATTTTTAAAATAAAATAGCATCAGGCAGAAGAGGCAAAAGGGACAGAGAAAATCCAAATGAGAAAATAAGCAAGGGGAAGGGAGCGCAGGGTGTTGTGATGAGGACAGAAGCCTCAGGAAAGCCACACAAGGGATCTGTGTGGTGGGAGCGGGGACACACCCAGGAGCAGCTATGTATGGAGCAAGACTGGCTAGATCCTTGGTCAGCAAACTGCGGCTCGTGAGCCACATGCGGCTCTTTGGCCCCTTGAGTGTGGCTCTTCCACAAAATACCACAGCCTGGATGAGTCTATTTTGAAGAAGTGGCATTAGAAAAAGTTTAAGTTTAAAAAATCTGGCTCTCCAAAAAATTTTCAGTCATTGTACTGTTGATATTTGGCTCTGTTGACTAATGAGTTTGCCGACCACTGGGCTAGATCATTGAGCAGAATTGGGACTGGCATCAAAGACAAGCCCCCTTGCTCGGTAATTCTGCCTAAGCCAACCGTAAAATCACCCAGCTGAGATGTTTTTGCCCAAGCCCTTGAAGCTCTCACACCTCCATCCCTTTAATGAAAACGGAGCTTTCCATAAGCCAGGATAAAAATAATCGGTGATAACACTGTAAATGGAATCAAAACATAAAGTCCTAAAGTTATAAATGTCACTTCCAGTTCAAGCAATATCACTATAACTGCCCATCATTCTACTAAACCCATCTGCTTTGAAATGTGGTTGTGATTTAAAAAAAAAAGGGGGGGGGTGTCCCCCAGTTTAAAATAGTACTCTAATTATTCTCATGATTATCTGCCGATAACTGTTAGCTGGAAGGGCTGTTCTATGGGTTTTGTTTTCTGATATTGAAAAGGCCCTCGTCTCTTCCCAGGTTCATTTCCTATTGGAAGACTTAATCAAAGATTCCAAAGACTGCAGCCACTTCAAGCACCGGAGGGTTCCTAGGTCTCTCCAGGCTCTGTCATTAGTGGCCTCACCATGATGAAACCTACAAAGTCCTATCTGAGGACTTTGAGCCCCAGTTTGGAAGCATTTTATGATAATGGTGCTCATTGTGACTGGACTTGACCTGTAGTTAACTCCTGGCAGCAACAAAACATGCATGCATTTAACCACACTGTGTATGATCCTAGTCCAAGCCAAGCTTTAAGCCAGCTCACTGATGTCACAAAAACACTGTGGACCTGCTTGGGTGGTTGCATTTAATCACACTCAGTGTAGTATTTGAGCATGATTTTGCAGGAAATGTGTAATTAAGATG
This sequence comes from Pipistrellus hanaki, assembly GCF_964339955.1. Taxonomy (NCBI): domain Eukaryota; kingdom Metazoa; phylum Chordata; class Mammalia; order Chiroptera; family Vespertilionidae; genus Pipistrellus; species Pipistrellus hanaki. Next base: position 5,314,731 of record NC_140505.1, read on the forward strand.
TGTGGGCTGTCTGTGTTTCCTTCCTCTCTAGTCTGTCTGTGTTCCCTATGCTCAAGTCAGCTCTTAGTTTGTATTGTAAATGTGTCTCTGTTATTACCAGAAACAGGTTAAGTTGATATTTTCAACAATAACATTTCCCTTTCTTTCTGAGAATTTGTATGTGTTTTTTTTTTTAATACTTTCATTGATTTCAAAAAGGAATGGAGAGGAAGAGAAAAAGGAAGAGAGAGAGAGAGAGAGAGAGAGAGAGAGAGAGAGAGAGAGAGAGAGAGAGAGAGAAACATCAATGATGACAAAGAGAATCATTGATATTGGCTATCTTCTGTATACCCCACATTGTAGATTGAATCAGCAAATCGGGCATGGGCCCTGACTGGGAATCAAACCAGAACCTCCTGATTCATAGGTCGACACTCAACCACTGAGCCTTGCTGGCCAGGGATTATATATGTGGCTTTAAATCGTGCTCAACGTATATAGGAATATTACATTGGAAATCTATGCTAATTGAAGCCAGGCATTTAATGGGTCTCGCTCAGGGTGAAGGACAAGCCATACCTTAGTGGATTGCTTCTTCACTGGGACGCAGAGTGCAATCCCTTCTTCCATGGGGTCCGGCCTGAGTCTGTACAGCGCAGTACATAAATGATTTTCCATGGCTTTCTAAAAGGCAGTGCATATTAATATTTTAAACTGAAGTAATTGCTTCTTGTTCAGCAATGGCTTCCATTTATGAGTGTTTATCCTCAGCAAATGGAAAGTATGGTTAATCTAAGTTAAAAATGGGTTCTTTAAATAGCTCTAATTACATTCGGTTTATATTTGTATGTATTAGACACTTAAGATTTAATTGGTAGCAGTTCCAACAAACCGTAATGTTTATTAGCTGGTTTTAAATTATTGTTATGGATGGCAGTTGAATGAGAAAGGAAATGATTTTTTTTTTTTTACTATAAAACACAGTAAGTAAAAGATGGAGGAAGGTTAAAAAATTTTTAGTATAACTTCAAATTTTAAAATAATGGATCAGAAAGAGGTTATGGTCAATTCTTCCTTACCTTTCCTTTCCCCTCCTCCCCCACCCCTGTAAAGGAATGAAAGCTCTCAATGTTCAAGTGTCAGAAGGAGAAGGGATGACGTTTTAACATTTTAAATTAACATTTATTTTACTTCAAGGAAAAGTAACCATCAGAAACAAAAGGCTGCTTATTTAAATGTTAAAAAACCAGTTTGATTTAGGTGATGCCATAGTAGCTTATGTCAGTGTCTTTGCTAAGTTGTAGACTCTGAGTCACCAGCAGGGACTCAGACCTGCCTCCTCTCTGAGAAGTCTGGGGAGGGACTTGCGTTATCTTTGGAGTCAGCTTTTGAATTGCACCTGCATGCTACTCGGTGAATGAAGAAACTCAATCATTTTATGGACATTTTACTTCCTGTTCATTTTCCTGGGATTTTCTAAGAAATGCAAAATGAAGTTTAAACCAAAGGCAATTTATTAATAATCACACCTGTATCTCTATGGAATTATGAGAATTTAAAAATTGTTTCCTAAATGCAATAGCATTCCTAGGGAAGACATTTATAGGTTATTGGTGTCGTTTTATAAATAAGAAAGCAGCGACAAAAATATGATGATTTTGCTAACATGGTAGATACATTTAAAAAAAAAAAACAGAACAAGATTTTATATTGCACTTTCTCACTAACAAATGTTTAATTAGAATGCTGTGTGACCTTGGTTAAGTCACTAATCTTTTTGTCCTTGAACTTCCCTACCAGTAAACATAGAGAGAACAGCAATACCTGTTTATAAAGTGCATGAGAGGTGACAGGAGCGTCTATGAAAGCACGCAGAGCAGTGCTTTCGTGTAAATATCGGGTATTAATACTGTGTTCCTTTGATCTCTCCCTGTAGCTCTGAGCTCTGAGCCGAGAGCTGGAAGCCAACATAGTCGGACATTTCTCCCTTTGCAGAACGCTTCTCATTCTTCCTTCCTTTTCCATCCCATTGCTTCTTTCTAGAGTGTGCCCCTGACCCATCACGTCTGCATATCAAGCCTCTCACATGCAGTCAGTCTCTCTCCCCACCCAGCTGCAGGCTCCTCTCCTGTGTTTATCTCTGGAGCACCCACAGGCAGGCCACCTCACTCTCAAGCCTGCAGAGAGCTGCTCTGGGCAATGAAGACAGCCGCAGGCACTCACCCAGGCGTGCAGGGCACCCAGCATCGGTGCCATCCTCTCTTCTCCCTTGTCTCCCCTGTGCTACACAACTGCCCGCATCCTCCCTGCACAGCTCAGCCTCTCCCCCGGCCACTGGTGCTGCCCTTTCCTTGGCATGCCCTCTCAGTGTATCTGCCTTAAAGAGATCTTCCCATCCTCTAAGGCCCAGACAAATGCCATCACAGGACTGCCCTTTTCCGAGTCTGCCCAGCTAGTGGTTCTAGACAGCCTTGTTTGGAATGGCTCTTATGCTGATTATCCTTTATTTGGCTCTTAGCATAAGTATTCATGAACATGTCTCTTTTCCTCTACTGTATTGTATCCTTGTTCCTATCCTAAGCATGTAACGCAGACCTGGCACACGGCCAGTACTCAGTGCATGTGTATACATGGGTAGCAATTTTATGACTACATGAATGTTGCTCAGTGTGAGCGCTGTATCTTGCATGGCTAAGCATCAAGGTGTGAAAGCATCCATCATGGGTACTATTTAAATTAGCTAATCATTCGTTGATCAGTAACTCAGTGAATTCCTTTGTGAAAATGGAAAATCCTTTCTCTCTTTTGCCTATCCCTCCACGCTCCCTCAATGACCATCTCTTCTGTGAGCAATGTCCTGGTTTCTTACTGTGTGCCATGCACTGTGTTGGTGCCAGTGATCAGGGGTCAACAACACAATGATTGTCACTGCCAAGAGCAGCCACAGAATGGCAGGGAGGCCGGGCACAAGCAGCCAAGGCAGTGAGATTGGTTGAGCATTCTAGCAGGGATTGTTAGGGGACTTTAGAAGCAAAAAAAACAAAACAAAACAAAAAAAATAGGGAACTCTGACTTGGTTTGGGAGTCAGAGAGGAGTTCCTGAGGAAGTGAATTTTAAGCCAAGATCCAAAGCAAGTGCAGGTGACTCCAGCAGAAGGGGAAGGGAACAGGCCAGTATACTTACTGTGGTCTGTGCTAGGTCTTAATTGATATTGTTTGCTGCTGCATAAGGTTATGCCTACAGTTCCCAACATACTATGGCTAGAAGAAGCCTTAGATGTCACATTTGCTGATGCCTTCATTATATACAGAGGGAACGGAGATGTAGGAAATGGCCCCAGGCCGGTGGCTCAGTTGGTTGGAGTGTTATCCCATACAACAAATGTGGGACAGTTCCCAGTCAGGGCACGTGCCTCGCTGTAGGTTTGATTCCTAGTAAGGGTGCATATGGGAGGCAGCCCATCAATGTTGCAGGCTCTCTCTCTCTCTCTCTCTCTCTCTCTCTCTCTCTCTCTCATCATTAAATATACCCTCAGTGAGAATTATTTTTTTTTAAAAGATGTAGAAAATGTAAGTGACTAGGCACATTATACTACTCTAGAAAATTATAAACTTTGGAATCAGAGAAATTTGGATTCTAATTGTAACCACATCTTTTATTAGCTGGGCAAATTAATCTCTGTGTCCTCCTTAAGTTTCCTCATTTTAAAACACGGATAATAACCCCTATTATGCAGAATAGTTGAAGATGTTGGAACCAGTGAACATCAAGCACTTATGAATACTCAACAAATGGCCATTATGATCACATGTTTGCTTTCTCTCGTCCATTGCTCAAGTCAGAGGGCCCCTTGGCAGGCAGCACAAGCCTAGAGCCCATGATTGCCAACCTAGGATGCTTCTTTTCCTGTGTCTCGTTCAACCTGACTGAAAGGTAATGACCTTGGATTCTCATCAGGTGTATTTAGGAATAAAACAAACACATCCCCTCTCATGCCCGCTTCAAGGCCTGTGAGCCTTTTCTGTGCCCTGGGAGTCAGGCACCCCATTTGTAATTTTATTCAGCAGTGAATTGCCACCATAGTAGCATCAAAAGCTAATGCCATGTTTCAGCTGAAAGAACCAGGTCTGCCACCCAGAATAAAAGGCTCTTTTAATAGGAAGAATAATCTATCAATTTTGTGAAAAGGCTGTTGCAAAAAGCTCCAAGTCCTACTGCAATATAATACATAAACGCTACATTGTCCTAGTTTTTTTTCTTCTTCTTCTTTTTCTGTTCTTTTTTTTTTTTTTCTGGAAATTGTGTGTGAGCACTAAAGTGGAGAATTCCTTTTCCCTCGGCCTGTAGTTTTAGAATACCCTATACAGACAACTCTATTTTCTAAGGGCTAATAAGAAAAAGAGATGCCGTGAAGAAAATACAGATAAAAATAATAGTTACAATAATGTATGTATTTCTGCGGTTAAAGTATGAAAAATCCGTTTCTGCTCATGAAAGAAAAACCCTCTTATTGTTATTCTTGTTCCGTGCACTTTATTTTTGGAGTTTCACTATACTGCGATGTATAGGAGGGAATGTGCCTCCAGACTAGGGTCCCGCCAGCTCTTTGCTGGTATGAGTCACCCGAGTGTTCTTTAGAGCAGGCATGTCATTTGTCTATTCACCAAAAAATGACAGATTCTTGGAAAAGCCATGGAGGTTTTGAACTGGTGTTTTGTTTTTTTTTATGGGGAACCGGCCATGGAGATGGAAATAAGGATCCTAGAGAAAGAGCCCAGGCCATGGGGAATCATGAAATGTTTGGTAGTTAGGAGGGACTATAAACCAAGGAGAGAGTACACATGGTAAGACTGGAAACATATACTCCTAAAGCAAAGTTGTTTTGTATTTCTTGCATGGTGTGTTTACTTCTCATTCCTCCCCTTAGTTATTAAGAGCAACAGCCTTCTCAGCTGAGCTAAGAGAAAAGGGATGTTGTCTATTCTTTGGTGAGAAATATAAGGGAAGAGAGGGGGAGTGGAGCACATGGCTGGAACCAAGGTGATGGTGAAGAGCTCATCACCATCACGGCTGAGAGGTACACCCTGGCCAGTGTGGCTCAGCTGGTTGAGTTTTGTCCCATGTACCCAGAGATCTCTGGTTCGATTCCTGGTCAGGGCACATACCCAGATTATGGCTAGATCCCCAGTTGGGGCATGCAGGAGGCAGCTAATCCATCTCTCATTGATGTTTCTCTCCCTCTAGTCCTCTCTGTCTCTAAAATCAATAAAGATATATATATATATATATATATGTATGTATATATATATATATATATATATATATATATATATATAGAGAGAGAGAGAGAGAGAGAGAGAGAGAGAGAGAGAGAGAGAGAGAGAATGCTGCTTTCTTCACAGGGAATATTTTAGGGACCTGGTTTTACTTTATTAATTGATTAAAACTAGTGTTCTTTAATGACCAGAAAGTAGTATTACATCTCAAGGCTTTAAGTTATATTTTAAGTGTATCTTTCTTTTGCCCCAACTTCAATAATAAAAACTTTTAAAATATAGTGGCAAGCACTTGACTAAGTGGAACAGAACCAATAACCATAGAAATTTAAGAGGTTGCACGTTTTATTCCGATGTTCTTTATGTTCTCGCGTAGATTTCTTAGAGATTTTGTTGCACTGTTTGCAAGGAAGCCATCAATAAAAAAATAATGATAACAATAATTTTGAAATACATTCAGTCGATATAGAATGTCCTTAAATACACACATTTTTTTTTTTTTTGCTTATGATGTGGTGTATTCAATGTAGGAATATACAATAAAAGTGCTAGTTCTCATTTTACCCAGGATCTGAACATTAAATATTTTTAATTTATGACATTTAAATTAGCTTTACTGAAGTTTGCCAGTCTGTTGGGTGCTTCTCTGTCTCAGACTTCAGAGGGAAGGCAGGGAAGGGGGATTAACCAAAGGACTTGGGTGCATGCATATAAGCATAACCACTGGACACAGACACGAGGGGGGTGAGGGCATGTGCTAAACGGTGGAGGTGGCCAGGAAGCGGTCACTGGGAGGGAAAGGGAGACATATGTAATACTATATGTAATACTTTAAACAATGAAAATTAAAAATACTATTAAAAATTAGCTTTGCCAATGAAATATCTCGAACACAAAGGAAAATACAGATGTCCTCTAAACTGGGTTAGAAGGCATGCATGTGTTTAGCTTCTCAAGAACCATTGATCCCACCAATTATCTATGAAGTGTTTACTATGTGTTGAGCACTGCTCTATTGTAGAACAAATCCCTGCATGTTCTGATAAGGGAAGACAGATTATAAATGATACTCATACTAAATAAACTAGATAGCATTTTAGGAAACGGTAAGTGGCATAGAAAATAAAGCAGGGTATAGGGAGTTGGGAATATCGTGGCGGGACAGGGGCTGGGGCTTCAGTTTTGTACAGAGGGCCTCATTGGAAAAGTGAGCTTGTGCAAAGACTTGAAGGAGGCCAAGGAGTAACCTGTGTGGATGTCGGGGGGAAGAGAGCAAAGGCCCCTTGGCAGCCTCTATGGCCCGTCTGGGTGGTGGGAACAGAGTGAGTGTAGGAATGAGGTGGTCAGAAAGGTGGCAGGCTTACCGGTCAGCGCAGTGCTTTGCACTGAGTCTGAGTGAGCAAGGGAGCTCCTAGAGGGTTTTGAGCAGAGGACTGACAGGGTGTAGCTCATGTTTAAAAATACACTTGGGCTGCTTGTGTTGGAAAATAAGGTACAATGAGAGAAATGCATGAGAGGGGCATTAGGGTAATTGGGTAAGACTTGATGGGGTCTCAAATCAGAGAAGGTAGCTGTGTTGTATTGGGAAGGGTCAGAGAATGGATATATTTTGAAGATAGACTCATCTGAATTTCCACAGGGAGCCTGGATGGCATGGCTCAGTGGCTGAGCATGGACCTATGAACCAGGAGGTCACAGTTCAATTCCAGTCAAGGCACATGCCCAGGTTGTGGGCTCAATGCCTTATGTGGAGCATGCAGAAGGCAGCCAATCAGTGATTCTCTCTCATCACTGGTTTCTATACACCCCTCTCCATTCCTCTCTAAAATCAATAACCACATATTTTTAAAAAAATAATAATAAATAAAAAATAATAAAATTTCCCATGGATTGGATACCAGATGTGAGAAAGAGATGAATCAAGTATAATGCCATAATTATTGACTTGCGTAACTAGAAGGGTGGAGTTATCATTGCCCAAGATCCAGAAGATAGCAAGACTGGGATGGGAGGTACAGTCAGCAATGTAGGCCTTGAAAATACCCTCTCTAAGGAGTTTGAAAAAATGTACACTCCCACCAGGCATGTATGACTCTGAGTTATACTCATCCCTATATCAGAATTAATCCCATAATCTGAGAACTCATATGTTTAAGTTGTAGAATATCCATAACAATTATCACTCGAATATCACCTCTTCCCCATTCTCTGCTCTCTCTTTTCAGAACTTTTATTGAAAGTTTTTATATATATTAAGCTCTATTTTATGTTTTATCACTTTTTTTTATTTCTCTGTGCTGTGTTCTGGATGATTTCCTTAAATATGTCTTCTAAATTATAGTTTTCTCTGCCTGTTACCTGATCTGCTATTAAACTCATCCACTTTTTATTTCAATGACTGTAATTTTCACTTATAAAGGTTTTATTCGGTGTTTTAGGCCCACCCATTATTTTTGTAGATTGCTGTGTTCTTTCTATTATGTGTTTTATTGCCTCAGTTATTTAAACCAAAATCATTTTCTAGTTTCTTTTTCAGCATTCTCTTATCTCAATCACCGGAGATGCAAATTCTCCTCTTCTTACATCTAATCACTCCCCTTCATGGTGAATGACTCCAGTTCATCATTTACAGCTTTCTTGTTGTTGCCAGATTATCAAGAGAGCGATGATCCTTTGTGTCTGGGTAGTGGGAAAGATTCAATTGATTTGATCTCACCTTTGTTTCACCTAACAGCTCCAGTGGCTTCATAGGTCAGAGGTGAGTTTTTCAGTTTATCTCTCATGGATCAGAATTGAAATTCCCATTCCCTGAGGAAATATTTTAAATCTGACCCCCACACACACATGTTAAGGAGGCTCAAAGTTGCAACTTCTCCCAGGATACTTTCCCATCAGAACACCAGAAAGACAACAGACTTCCCTGCCTCTTCTCTGGAGCATGGGCACATTTTTTCTAGGCTCTTTTTCACAAAGGGCCACCCAGTGCCTGCTTTGGACAGTGATCTTGGTTCCCTTCCCCTCCCGGGGTGAGGACACAGGCCACCTGGAAGGCATGTCCTTGAGAGAACAGTCGCATCATAGTCTCTAGGTGCCAATCTGAGTTTGATACTCCCCAGGGAACTGTGGGGTCATATTCTTGTCATGTTTTATTTCTTTTACCTTGAGATGTCCCTTTCTTTGTTGAAAACTATGTAGTTATCGTTTATGTTTTAAATTTTTGGTTGTCTTTTGCCCAAAATTCCTACCTATTTGAAGTTAGAAGTTGCTAACTATGATCTGTGTAGCCAGTGATGATGTTTAGCAGTCTATATGACACATAAGGAGCTTGAGTGCATGAAACATTCTTCAATTTCTGGATTGCATGGAATTCTGGGATCTGGGGGTGAGGGGGACCTTTCAAGGTGATGGCTATTTTCCAACCAATACCCAGGACTTCCAATGCTTTAACCCCCAGTACAACTAAATATCATACAGTAAAGAATGAATTTTCTTATTGTTCTCTCCCTGTAATTCATATTTTAGTTTATTACAATTAGATAAGGAGTTTAAAGAAATAACACTAGCCCAGGGAAAAAAAAGACCTAGGAAATATTTGGTCATTAAGGTATTCAAAACTACATGAAACTATCAAAAAGTCTATCTAGATTGCTTTGTTTCTTCAAGAAAAACAGACTGGGGGGGAAAGTATTTGTAAGCCTGATAGCCAATTTCATGTACTCCCTCTAATACAAAATAAAATACACATTGTAAAGATATTTGGGAAAATAGTTGTTTACATTTTAATTAGTTCCAGGCACTTCAAAAATCTAATCACAATTAAAAAAATCATTAAGTCCATAGGTTAATAAGATTGATATTGAAGTTTTTTTTCTAGAAACTGTAAAACCAATCTTGGCATCTTCCTAGAGTCCAATAGGGCACATCTATATGAACTGCCATTCAGATAGTTTAGACTAAAATATCTTTTGCAAAAATTTTTGTTTGAAGTCAACAAATATAATTTGTAGGCCAAAGTAAGGGTGTTCCTGTGTAGGCTCTTATACATGCCAAAACTGTTATAGTCCTGGGATCCTGAGTAACTTGTAAAACCCTGTGTATTTAAGGTTAGAATATTTGAAGATTGATGTCAAGGTTCTCCATGATACCTAGAGGTCAGCATTGTGTTTGTCTGGCCTTCAAAAGCATTTTAGAAGAACTGTCCTGTACAAATTTTCAGTTTACATTCTAAAAATCTAATTCACAGAATGGTGACTATAGTTAACAACAAGGTATTATTTACTTAGATCTTAAGCATTCACACACACACACACACACACACAAAGTAAATCAGTGAGGGGATGGATGTGTTAATTAACCTGATTGGGGAATCGTTTCACCATGTATATATCAAGTTATCCTGTTGTTCACTTTAAAGAGGTCACAATGTTATTTGTCAATTAGTCTTCAATGGAATGGAGCTAGGGATTAAAAAAGGGATCCGCCCTGGGTTGTTCCTACCTGTCAATTATTTCCAGCCCTTAACCAATCAGATTGCAAGCAAAGACTAGACCAGGGACTGGGATCTTTCAGAGATTTGCAAAATGTTGTCCAAATTGCCTCTGACTCCAAAGATTATTCTTCTAACATTAATCAGTTATGAAAACCCTCAGGAACAAAAAGTTCCTATGAATTCAGTAATTGTGGCAGATGAATTTTCATTTCAGTGCAAAATTCAATATATATTGGAAAAATAGTGGTGCATGCAAGCTATTATTAATTCAATTTATTTATTCAATCGTGTGTGTGTGTGTGTGTGTGTGTGTGTGTGTGTGTCAACAGATTCTGGGGATTCCTGGCAGTAACTCTTTGCCTCCCAGAATCTGGAGTTCTGTGTTGAAAAGGACTGAAGTAACAACCAATCGAATATGTAGAGTCTTTATCATTGGTATTCAGCTGTGGTTCACCTTCATCGCGGCCTAATCAGCTGACACTCTGCAAGTGCCAACACCCCAATTATTCCATTATTTAGTAGGACAAGTGTCTCCAGTGCCCACAGATTGTGGCTCATTCCTCTATCCCATCACACAGAACCTCAACTCCCTAAACATACTCCTCAGATTCTAAGAATCTCAAGCTCTGTCCCTCATATGCTCACTAATAAACTTGATCTCATAGAGCCTCACACAGACCTGTCCACTATGTCCTACTTGTCTCCTGGATTTTTGTTTTCAGTCCTGCCCTGTGACTGGCCAGACGGATGGTTAAGGACATAGGAGAGCCATCATGCTCCTCTGAGGTGGAAACAATGCCCATTTCTCCCTCTCTGGCCTTGGTGCCCCATGGCTCTCGGTGACCCTCCTATTAGCATCCAGCTGACCTAATGACAGAAGCCCACCCTCCTAAGATTTTGTGGACCGAGCTGCGTCTCAGTGCAGATCATTGCTGACACCCCTTCCAGTACCTACATGCAAATGCCGGCTTCTCTTCTTTCTCTTCCAACCAAAGCAGAAGTCTTATTGCAAAACACTTCATAGAACCCTCCATTTAACTCTCTATTTATTCATCAGATGATTTAATGTTTGCATCTCAGGGAAGGTGCATCATTGATTAGATGTAATATATTGTTGTCAAGAGAATTTTCAGATTCATTCTTGCAGGTAACAACCCTAATGTGATTGAATCAAAGAGGCATTACCATGTCACCTTGGCCATTGTGGCTTGGTTGGAGTGTCATCCTATGCACCAAAGGGTCATGGGTTCAATTTCTGGTTGGGCATGTGCTGACTGCCTTTCTCTGTCATGTTTTGCTCCATGGGACATAGCTCCATAGGCCCTTTGTAGGTTCCATCCCAGTACAGCAGGCAACTTATCCAGGTTTCTCTCTCCCATCAATGCCTCTCTCTTTCTCTCTCTCTCTTCCTCTCCCCCCATCATCTCTCTCTCTCTCTCTCTCTCTCTCTCTCTCTCTCTAAAATCAATAAACAAAATAAGAGAGAACTCATGGACATGGACAACAGTGTGGTGATTGTGGCCAGGTGGGCATTAAGGGATAAATGGTGATGAAAAAAAAGTTAAATTAAATTAAATTTTAAAAATTAACTTAATAAATATTTTAAACAGAATCAAAATGCTTAAACACATTTATCAACTACTCTAGGTATATTTTTTGTTTCTAGAGCCTACACCCATGCCAAGATAGTCTAATAGTTGTTTCAGAGATTTGTGATGCATCTCACCCCCCTGGTAATTCTAAGTACAAAGCCCACAAGGTCATCCAAGAGGTCATTCAAGTCTTCATGATGTTCCCCTCGGTTCTCTGCCAACTTGCTTACAGTGGAAATTAGAATTAGATGCAATGGACACGGTCCATTTTTATAAACAAGCATAGGTAAGCACAGACCTCAGAAGAGACTAGGAAACTTCTCTTTATAAAAGCTGTTTTCTCAAGAGAACTAGCCTCTCTGGGGGCTGGGATGCACCCCTCACTCGTCTCACCTCAAAGCAAGTAAAAGTGTGCATGGATGCAGATTTTTCCATTTAATTTCCACCAAGTGAGTGTTTATCCCGCTGCCTAATGAAATAATCAGCCCCTCTGCAGTGGGGGAGTGGCAGTGCAGAGGGGAGGGACTGTGCTCACAGGTCTATTATCCTGTCCGTAAGTGCACCAAACTCTCATTAATGTTAATTAGATTTACTCACCAGTACGAAGGGGAGACTAGACCTTAAACAGCAAGTTTGAAAAAAACCTATCCGGCAGTGCAGAGCGTAGGAAAGACAAATTAGAAATCATTCCTGCCTCCAAGCAACCTTAACTCGTGTAAGAGACGTTTATGTGGCCATTAACCCAAGCAGAAATTGAACTTGTCAGCAGTCCACGCGGAATGTATACAAGGGTAACTGTTCATGAGCAATTTCTCCAATGAATTAAGTACAGACTGGATTTATTTCCAGGCAGTAGATGTACACTGTCCATCATCTTCTTAATAGAACAACCACACGAGAGTGAGGTTTTATAGCCCTCTTATTCATGCTTGCCTTTAAGGTAGAAGGCAGGGGATTAAAACAAAAACTGCTGTGAGAGATTTAGCTTAGGAACAAAGCCAAAATACTAGGGTCATCCTTGCCTTCTCTTTGTCGCTCAGCCATTTCCAATCTATCAGCAAATACTATTATGTTTTTAAAAACCAGCTTAAAAGTAGGCCCTGTGTCTTCACCTGCACCTACATCACTTTGTTTCCAATCAACAGAGGTCAATCTGATGGCGGTAATAGCTATATCTCGGACCCTGAATCACAACACAAAGGCCAGAATACCCCCTTTAATAGGAAGGCCAAAGCCTGTCATTCTCTACCTTTTTCCTTTAGGGATGGCAATCTCATTCAGAGCACATGCCTTGCAGTGACCCTAAAGGTCCTACCCTCACCCATCACCTTTATGAACTCAAATTATTTAATGTTCCTTCTATGTCACTTCTCCCAAACCACATTGCCTCTTTGGGAGTCTGTGGACAGGCAGAGACCTCTCTGGCCTCAAGGCCTTTCTGCCTGCTTATAGGAAATGGCAACCTCCCTCCCCATCTCATGTACTCCCTCTGCCCTTCTCTGTCACATATTGCTCCATAGAACATAGCACCATAACAACTATACATTTAGTGATGTATCAGTCTGCAAATATCTGCCCCCAGTTGAATGTAAGCTCCATGAAGGCCCTTTGTCTAGGTTTGTATTGATGACCCAACCACTGTAGACGGTGCACAAAATATAGGAAACCTCCAACAAAACATGTCTTCAAGGAACAAAGTAAATTATCATGTGGTAATTGAGAAAACACTGTGCTCATGCTCAGTTACTAACAGAGAGTGAACTCATTTTCCCAAACATCTGAGAATTTCTACGTACAACATTAAGAGATTACGTAAGAAGATACAGTGGTGCCTCACACAACGAACTTAATTCGTTCCAGGAGCAAGTTTGTTATGCGAAAAGTTCGTTATGTGAAACGCGTTTTCCCATAGCAATACATGTTAAAAAAAAAATAATTCGTTCTGTAGCATAAAATATGCTAAGATGACATAAAAAAGATAAATTTTTTGTTATTATTTTTATTTAGATACATCTAAAAACATATTTTTTTTTAAAAAAAAAACACACATTTTTTTAATTTTAAGACAGACTAAGTAGAGTCTACCGAATCTTGCACATCTTCATCCATTTTCTGCTTTTTGGCCGATGGTTTCATGAAAAACCTGTCCAAAGTCGTTTGTTTTTCTCTTTTCTCCAACATCTGCCGGAAATAACGGACAAGAGTATCGGAGTAAAGATCGTTGATCCTGTTTGCTTCAGCTGAATCCGGATACAGTGTATTGAGTTTAACTTAAAAGGACGACTGCCGTGATACGTGCGTGATTTAATTCATAATGAAGAACGATTGCCGCGATACGTGCTTAAGTTAAGAGCAGTGACTAACGACTGCCTGCAGTGCCTGCGCGGAAGGATGCAATACATCGGCAGCGATCGTGGAAGCTCGGGCGAAGCAGTCGTGGAAGCTCGGGCAAAGCGGTCGTGGAAGCTCGGGCGACTTCGTTGTGTGAAACGAAGTTCGTTGTATGAATCATGAAATGAAGTCCGTTGTGTGCAGCGTTCGCTGTGCGAGGCGTTCTTTATGCGAGGCACCACTGTATATTCATAGGTCAGCTTTGGATAGCCTAAGTTGGATACCATTAATTTCCATATATTGTTATTTGCTCCCGCACTGGATACTTAAAAATATATTTTGCACTCAATGCCTTTTATACTTAAACTAGAGGTCCGGTTCACGGGTTTGTGCACCAGCGGGATCCCTTGGTATGGCCTGCGGGGATCAGGCTGAAACCGGTAGTCCAACACCTCCTGCAGCTCTTGCCTGCCACTTCTGCTCATCCCAGCCCTGCTGCACCTGCCACTGTGCTGCTCAGTAGGCATGCTGTCACTCTGCTGCGGTCTCTGGGCTCCAGCAGCCAGCCATGAGCCCTGCACCTGGCACCTGTCAGTCAGCTGAGCTGCGCTCCCCCTGTGAGAGCACACTGACCACCAGGGGATAGGTCCTGCTTTGAGGGTCTGCCCCCTGATGGTCAGTATGCATCATAGGGACTAGTCAACTTGTCGTTTGGTTGTTTAGTCATTCAGTCACTTAGGCTTTTATAGAGAGAGATAGCTTCCTTGAAGCTCATATGTATTGTTTTCTCATTCTGAGTTCATTGAACAAAAACTTATATATACACTAGGGTCTCTTTAATTTGTTTAAGATTTTTTTTTTTTAGAGAGAGAAACAATGATGTGTCATTGATCTGCTGCCTCCTGCATGCCCTCTACTAGGGACTGAGCCAGCAACCTAGGCTTGTGCCTTGATCAAACCAGCAACCATTCAGTGCACAGGGTGATGCCAACCAACCAAGGCAAATCTGCCAGGGCAGATGGTCTCCTTTTTATTTTTGCTAACTCTGGACCTGTCTCAATATCAGAGTTACAAAGAGGAAAAGACCAATACAGAACTTCTACAGAATAATCAGAAGTGTTGGAAACAGGAGCCTCAGCATGAGTGTACAGCGCTGAATTATGCACCTACCTGTGTTTGCCTGTGACATGTTGACAGAGGTTGACACTTAGTGGATGAGTCCCGCGTAGTTGTCAACTGGCATTAGGCTCTCGGTTCATTCTGCGGCCAAAATAAAGAAGGAGCGGCAAAGTCCGTATCTGAAATCTAGACTCCAGCCCTATGACCGCCCAGAGCAGTTCTGATTGCCCCTCGGCACCCAGGGCCCATCTGCTTTGCAGGGCACCCGGATGGACACAGCTACCCTTAACCAGGGTACCTGTGAACTGTTCAAACTTAAGTGCTTTCTCCTCATGGTGGCAATAAAAAGTCCATTTTTATCATCAAACTTTTACATGTTTTTCTTAAGTTAATTACAATATCATAGCATAGAAAATAAGCAAGATAGGAAATCAGGGAGAGAAAGTATCTTAGGAGCAGAGATAATGCCTATCAGTCATTTCAGAGTCCCAGAGAGATGTAACAGGATGCTGTAACCTGTGGGGGAAAAGTTCATCAGGTGAGAAATTGTCTTCTATTTTGTAGGGTTTTTAAATATTTGCTGCTTTCCCAGTAGGATAAATTTTTTTTTAATTTAAAAATACTTGAAAGTCTACATTATTACCATATTATATTGCATGGTGTTATAGTCAAGGAATTAGTCTTTATAAGGAGTTATGGTTTATTCCATGCCTATCATGTGTAAAGCAAGCTTCTAAACTCATAAAAGTAATTAGGGGTGCGAGCTATGGAAATACTTTTATATTGTTTGAAGGTATTTGTGCTGCCTTTCTTTTGCGGCTCAATGACTATGTGTTTCTAAATTGGGCTTTTTTCCTCTTCTTCTAAAGCATCGAGGTTGCGCTTTCTTTGTTTGCATGATGAATAAGAGCCTTATCTAGAAGCTGCTGCAAAGCCACACTCCACTTTAGGTGGACTTGAAAATTCAGCTTCTTCTTTCTCATCAACATGAATGAATAGACTGAGAAAGTCTTCCCCCATCTGACTCGGCTAATTGAATTACTGCACAACATATTAAGCAAAGAAAATTCTGAGCAGCAGCAATTAAATTATGTTCTCATGTTCCAGAGAGTAGGCTGTTCACAGAGAATGAGGAGACGAGATGGTGTAAGAAGATGGACACTGATATCAGAAAGGGGGGAGAAAGACTTTTTATTGGCCCTCAAGCTGGGCCTACAAAGGACTAAACAGAAATAATGACTCACACATGGCTTAAGTTGTTTTCACGTTGGATTGCTTCCAACCCAGCCAACAAAAGTGGAAGGAAAAAAAAAAAGTACAAGGACAGTTGAGGTTAAGATATAAAAGTGTGTGGATGAGTCTTCCTAATTTTCCTGGAGAAGGTCTCAGCTTGGCAGGGCTATCCAGAGAAGGGCTCTTATTGTCTTAACTGAGACAGATCAACTGGGGAAGGCATCTCACCAGCATGCTGGTGTCTCCCCACTGCCTGAAAAGGCCCTTTTGTCCTAGCTGCAGTTGTACATTCAACAGTCATACTAGCCATGGGGATCAGAGGACAGAATTTAGATTGTTTGCAAACATTTCTAGTTTCTCTTCTTACTTACGTCCTTGACCTTACCTATCACAGAGCTTGTAGCTAATTGAATGGATGTGAGCCTGATGCCCAGGCCTCTGAACAAGTGACATTTAGGCCAACAGAAGAGAATGATCCAGGGAACTATCTGGAAGACTGCCCCAGGCAGCATAGCCTCTATGAAGATCTGAAGTCCTCTTACCAGCCTGAGAGGGCTTCTGGGTTAGAATCATAGAAGTGGGACCAAACATGGAGGAAGGAGCAGATGATATAAAGGCAAGCCTGACTGTAACACAGAACCCGATGAGGGGCATGGAAACACAGGAGTTTGGAAAGGCCACATGGCTGGACATGATGGAGGGGCTTGCATACTGGATTTAGCAGATTAGCTTAATGGATAGGCAGTAGGGAGCCACTTAACTGAGTTTGCCATGATACAAAGGGTATTTTGAGAAGGTTAATTTAGTCAAAACCAGTTTGGCTCAGTGGATAGAGCTTTGGCCTGTGAACTGAAGGGTCCCAGGTTCGATTCCTGTCAAGGGCACGTATGTTGGTTGTGGGCCCATCCCCAGTGGGGGGAGGGGGGGCGTGTAGGAGGCAGCTGATCAATGTTTCTAACTCTTTATCCCTCTCCCTTCCTCTCTGTAAAAAATCAATAAAAATATATTTTTTAAAAGATTAATTCAGTGTTGTATACAGTCAACATTGAATAGTGAACTCTTGAATTAAATTGATTTTCAAAATGAGTTGAATCAGAAAAGAATTAGGTGGTACGAGGTCAGAAATTTATTACAATAAGGTAGGCTAAGACAATTTCCATGGAGATGGGAATGAAAGGAATCAATCAGTATCACTTAACAACTAAAATGTAGGAATAATTTCTATCCTCATCGTATCGTCAGTGTCTTCAATTTCTGGTGGACACCCATGATAAGAGTTGGATGCCCATCTCCCAGGGTGCACCTACACCTGTGTAATGTATGCTCAAGAGGGCAGGTGATTTTTCTCTTTGGTTCACTACTGCTTTCCAAGTATCTAGAAGACTACGTAGCACATAGTACATATTCAGTAACTGTTAGAAGAACGAAAGTATTCAAATGTCAGAAAAGTCATCTTGAATCTGAAAGGGATACTGAAACATGGAGGGTCATCATCATTGTGCAAGGGAGTTATAGAATTTATTGGGTTCGATTGCACACATGCAAAGAAATGATCACTTGGCATTCCTTGGGTTCCAAAGATTAAACTTTTGGAGGAAGTCTGAATGCCTGGTGGCCGCAGGCATATGCTGTAGGAATAGTCTTGCAGATCTGTCATATTGATCTGAACTACATACATTTCAGGTCACAGGTCCCACATATTTATTAACTTACACCAGTTTTGTAGGGCTTCTCAGAAGGCAGCCAGGTTACATCAGCATAGAGAGCTACTGCTCCGGGGTACATTCTACAACAGCAGAAAGGAATGGTATCTTCTACATCTGAAGAGATAGCATAACTTTGTGGGTTATTTTTACAAAATGATGTTGTTTGGGAAGTGGTCATTTTGCTTACTCAGTTGGCGTTGCTGGCAGGGACTACCTCCTGTGAAATTCGACATGGCAGGACTGCACGCCAATGTACAGGCTGCATTTTGAATGTCTCAGACCGTTTGCTAGAGTGTCAATCCATGTAGACTGTGGAAAGATGCAGTTCTGCAAAGTTTTTGTTATTTCTCGTCCTTGGAGCACTAAGCCCTGGACATTACTGAGCACCATGGGTTTTGAATTCCGTGCCCATGGACCATGGCCAGAGTCTCACACAGAAGTTAGTGGCCGATCGTTATCTCAGCCCATAGCTTGCATTCCTTTTGATAAGACTGTTTCAGCAAGGGGGTGGATCATAAGGTACAGGATTAATTAAGGTCAAATCCCAATGAAACGTGCACTCTATTTTCTCAAGGAAAGAACGTGGGAGAATCACAAGGTGAATTTTATACACCAAAAACCAATTTTTAAAATAATGTGTAATTAAACTTGAAGCTTAATTTCCTTCTTGTTTAAAGAGATAGAAGAGTAATGCAACATAATTTCAATGTGCCAGTAAATCAGCCGACGGGGAGCATTCATCACTACTGTGAGCGACTGTCATACACAGTGGCGATGAACCACCACCCAGCACATCCTAACAATCCAAGCACGTCTAAATCATCCAAGAATGCTGACCCTGGTTTATCAGCATCTGACAGTAATGACTGGGCTTTGAAAAGCCACTGGATTTGGGTTCATGGGTGTATGGTTATTTAAAAATTTTGTTTTTGATGAAGAATGATCAACAAAGTCAGCCTGTGGCTCAGTGCACTCATCATTCCTGTCTTGATGCCTGGCAAACAGGCCCATCCCAACAGGGATTCTAACTCAAGATCAGGTTGTGCTGAACTCCCGAATCTCCTCAAAAATGCGAGTTTCTTCCGGGATGGCAATGCCATCTCCTAATTACCTCCTGAAAATCCTTCCTATCATATTGCGAAGTCCTTTAGAAGAAATTAGCTGTATTTGTTGGAACTTAAACGCAAGCTCCATGAGCCTAAGTTCTTTGAATACTTCAGGCTGTCTCTCGTCGTGTTAGAGAGGAGAAGTTGTTCTCAAAGACTATGCTTAAAATAAGATGTTTAAATGAGAATTGTCTTCATTCCTGAGTGTGGTTCCACAATCTTTCTTGTTCTGATTTTATCTTTCCCAACATGGTAGCCACAGGGATGATTAAGTACCACTGCAGAGAAAGACTGAGTGAAGGAAAACTCAAAGATAAATTAAATCATGGGTTCATGGGTCTTTTTATGTATGTATGTATGTATGTATGTATGTATGTATTTATTTACTTATTTATTTTACTTTTAGGCCTCCATCATCAAACAATAAGAGTTAAACTTTGTAGCTGCCTCATAGTTTATAAAACTATGTAAACTGCAATGGAAATATTACTCTGCATTAAGATGAGATTAACTATAGGAATAATACAGTAATAATCTGAGTAAATAATACTTGTTTTATCCTGCCTCAGATATTATTTTTAAATGATTTTTTTTTTAAATTCCTGAGATACTTGATGTTGGGCTAGACCTCTAATATTTATGGGCTTTAGATTCTGCTCAGGAAGAATAGATGTGCTTGTAAGTGCCTCATGGACGTGTCTCCAGCTCGTTAGGAATGTCCAACCTCCCATGTGCTCCAGGTTATTTACCTGAGAATAATTAGCATACAGTAGATGCATACAATAGTGTGTCTTCTGTGTATGTTATAGAAGCCAGTTGCAGACTCTCATTCAGTATAGTATTCAAGGAATCTAGCAGAATACACGTTATGACACAGAGTAGAAAATCAATATTTATTGAGCAAAAGAATTACCAATTCAGTGCACAGGATTAATGAACGATTGAGAGAATGTATTTGACAGTGTTTTGGAAACCTGTGCTTATAGAGCCAATTCATTAATACAATTATAATATCCATGTGGACAAATAATATCCCTGAGGGTAAGAATCAAAGTTTAGAATGGTTTTCTGTAGTTTGATGTGTATGGGGGTTTCTGGTCTTCATTTTGGTTTTGGTTATCGTTATCCTTTTTAACTTCAGAACCGAGCATAGAGTCATACCCATATAACGCCCTCAAAAAATTATTGTTGTTGTTATTTGGTACACTAATACAGTGAAGTCTTTAAGGGTTTCCTCAAATATTTGCCTACCCTGGGTGTCCTTGGGTACTCAGTCCTGGTACCAGTGACTTTATCCTGGGTCTCATCACCTTGTGTAAAGACAGGAATCTCGGTCTATGGACCATCCATCTCTCTCACTGAATGACCGGTTCCCTGAAGGTGGGGCAGCCTCTGTTGTGATAACCCCATGGCCCCAGCATCTGAGTCAATCCCTGGTACAACAGGAGCTGCTCAATAAAAGAAAGGAGCTGGAAAGAAAGGGGGTGGCACTACCAGGGGAATCACTGCGAGAGAGGAATAAATGATATGCTTACATTTAAATTCTGTTAGTGAAGGCAATAAACCCAGGCTTCCATAAAAGCAACAAAAGATACCCCACTTTGTTCACACATCACCTCCCTATCAAGGTTCCAAACTATGATTTTTCATTGTTTTCTTTATTTACACATGGGGAGGAGGGGACTGCATACCAGCAAAAAGTTGAAATAATTTTTTTTTAAATTTCAGATTACAAATTGTCCATTGTTAGTGATGTATATTCTCATGGAAAGTGGTCCAAGTAGACTTTTTTTAAAGCCTTCAGAAGTAGAACTCTATGGAATGCGGGGAGGTAATAGTTGTGAGCCACATATAACTTAAACTGGCACTTAAATTGTCCACGGAGAATGGACATTAAGAAAATAAATGTCTCCCCCCCTAAAAATGCCAAACAGAAACAAAACCCGACGCTCACATCCTTGCAACTGAAATCTTGGACTTTATGTTGCAAAAGCAAATGCGAAATGTCAAACACAGTTCAAGGGCAAGTCATGCAAATGGAAAATTAATGGCTTTATTTTTCTCTGCGTTAGGCATCATTTCCTAAACATCTGAAGCAAAGTGTATATTTAAGCCACATTTACATTTATCTTTGACATCTTTTTAAAGAAAATAGGAATTAAAATGCAATTTGCGTAGATTCTTGTTCTTCGTATTATTCCTATCTATTTAGCCTTAATGTAGGGAGAGCTATTCTTTTAGGAGATGTCAAAAGAACAAATTACTCAAAATGGTACTGTTGATTGTGCGTAGGCTGCTTGGCCTTATACTAATGTAATGAATTCTCTCAATAAGAAGACATATTTTTCCGATTTTTCTAGATAATTCTAGTGATGCATGAAAAGAAACTGAAGGATAAAGAGAAAGCTATCTCGATGTAAAATATTTCAATCCACTGATATACCAGCTAGCTATTTCTTGAGGGCAAACTTTAAATCTAAGTCAAGTCCCAAATGCATTGAGACTGGTGCGCTCACTCTGTCCTTCAGAAAACTATGTATATCACAGAATCAGTATACATTTTGACACAGTCGGCAGCCTTTGCTTGAAATAGGCTGTGAATCAACTGAGCATGGAAACTCAATTTGCCGGGGGCTATGCTGGCCTTTAAATAAAAAGGGTTGGTATTCTCTGGGAGAGCGATGGTAAAATCTCCCAACATCTATAATGTCGTGCAGACCGTCATTCTAGCAGACAGTCTTGGTCTCAAGTCATCAACTGCTCATCAAATGATGATGTGGACTTTTGAGAACAGAAGTGTAATAAATGAGCTTTTAAGCTCACTCCAACACAGACTTTTTTCCAGTACCGAATTCATTATCTATGTCCTGTTTGTTTTTTTATGTCTCCCAGAAGATCATTGCTGTGCTCTCTCTCTGGCACCCGTGGTCATGCAGAATCCCACCTGCTGATCACAGGGCTGCATGACAGCCACAGCCGGCGGCTAATGGTAACACCACGCCTGTGAATAGATGGCTCTGGTTATCTGCTTCAGCCCAAGGGCGCAGAGGGCCTGCTCAGGGAGGGGATGATGGAACTATGTAGGAACAGGGAGACCCAAATGAGGAACAAGTCAATGTGTAAGCAATTATCCATGGGCGCATCCCTCATGCAAATAATTTGAACCACTGTGTACATTGCTTAAACCTGCCTGATTCTAGCTATCAACTTGCATGCTCTCGTCTGTGCTGGCACTGAGCTACATAAAGGATAAAGGGAAAGCACCATGTGGCAAGCTGGGCTTCCAGGGGACACGCAACTACTTCCAGTTGTTTTATGTGGTGAATTTTATTTGTCCTATGAAGTGACTTCTGACCATTGCGCTCAGAAATGCAGGTGGCAGGAAAAAACTGATTTTCAAGTTATCAAACATGATTTAAAAAACGCATGTCTTTTTAAATGGGTTTCAAGATATTTGAACAGTAAGAGTACATTTTCTCTATAGGACTTTCTATCATAACAATTAGTTGGGGTGCTTCAAAAGGCTTAGCTCATTTCGGTTTTTAGGAAATGGCTTCGGAAGAATAAGAACCTTGCTTTACACCATTCTCGGCCAGCCTCCCTCTACTAAATTCCACTTCCTGCTTATAATGGTCACCTGTTAATGTTGGTCTTAAAGCGACACAATATAAATGTTGGGCCGAATTCTTAATCTGTGTAAGTGAAAATATTAAACTACAGCCCAGAACAAGTTGAGTGAGAGAGAAGGGGAGAGAAAAAAAGAAGGAAGAAATAAAGACACTGGTCTACTGTCAGGGTCCCATTATTTTTTTACAATAACTGTACTATTAGAAAAAGATGGGTTAGAGGCAGGTGAGATGCTATTGAGGTAGTATGCTAATCTATGTGTATATATAACTAATACATATTAGACATAAGCAAGGCATTTAAAATATTCTACTGTATTTTAAGTTATTCTAATTGCTTCTCCCACTCTAATTTTAATGCATCCAAATCATTTTTTTTTCATATAAATGAAGTTTGAAAATGTCAGCCAAAATATAAATTCCAGAATTTTATTAACGCAAATAGTAAAGTCGAGGACTTGCGAGCTGGGCGAGCAGACCTGACCCCTCTGCGTTCCCTGTGGGGACTTGGCCTCGCTCTTATCTGTGTCACACAACCCAGAGCAGTAGGTGTCGAGCGGCGGGTGCCGCAGGTTGGATATTTCCATCCCTGCTCCTATGGTGGACGCCCTGCAGAAACAGCGGCTTCCCAGCTAAATGCATTCGGGAAAGGAATTTGGTTTAGATAAAGCGGGTTGTGTCTGTGCCAAACAATATCCAACTGTAGAGCTTAAGAGCCCATTATCTCACATGTGATAAACAAACGGCCTGCTCTGTGGTGTGATAAACGCCTTTAACATGTGCACACGCACACACATTAGCTTCTGGCTCTCCATCTCCGAGCAAAGCTCCCAGTCACAGCGAACTTGAGTGATGCCTAAATTAAGAGGCACTTTGTTCTTGCCAGGTTGTTAGATCTCCAAACTCAAATGCCAGTACTCAAATACCAATTTCCTTATCAACATGTAGATTAAAGGAAATGAAATAAAGCTAAATAAATGGCACGGAAGGGTTTAGAAAAATGAATCTACATCTATCTGCCGTGTGATCAGTGGTTTCCTCTGACATTGAATCCTTAAGGCCACTCAAGTGAGAACAAGTCTTCCCTTTTATTCCAGCCCTTGATTCTTAATGGATCCCAAGACTTTCCAGACAGAGAAGTTTATTTATTTTTGTTTTTTTTAATATCTTTTATTGATTTTTTTTTACAGAGAGGAAGGAAGGGGGGTAGAAAGCTAGAAACATTGATGAGAGAGAAACATCAACCACCTGCCTCCTGCACACTCCCTACCGGGTGTGTGCCCACAACCAATGTATGTGCCCTTGACCAGAATCGAACCTGGGACCCTTCAGTCCACAGGCTGATGCTCTATCCACTGAGCCAAACTGGTTTGGGCCAGATAAGTTTATTTTATTGAATGTTTTGATAGGGATTGTGAACTGGTCTCTGAATACATTTTAGAATTGATGCCTTTGAAGATGCAGCATATTACTACTGTAGTAAGAGAAATAATTAGATTTGGCCAGACCACTTGTACTGTACAAACAGATGGAGGGCCCAATCACTTCACAGCATTCAGCAAATAAAATTCTAAACAATGCTATATTTCAGGAATTCCAGGCATAGATTTAAATAAATCAATGGCTAGTTGAATATAAAGAAGATTCTAATTACATATTTTTGTTTTCTAAACTTTCCTCTTTCTCATTCCTTCTCTCTCTCTCTCTCTCTCTCTCTCTCTCTCTCTCTCTCTCTCTCTCTCAAGTGTGTCATATAATTCTTTAGAACCAGTGCCCAAACACAGCAAACATACATTTTTAGTTAAAATGAGAAGCTGAATTTACTCAGAGGAACAAAAAAAAAAAAAAAAAAACTCTCTTTAAACTTTGATCTCATCATAAGTTTCCACTCTAGGTGGGATGCAGACACTGCAGGCCAAATTTGGTTCTGATTCCCTAAGAAAATACAGTCATTTGGATTCAGAGAGAATTGAGATGTCTGCATGTCTGAGGAGTGTGTTGGCCTCATAGCTTCAATCAACAAGCTCTGAACCCATACAGCCTAAAGTGAGCCCTTCAATGGACAGTCTATATTAAAGTCAAACCTCCCTCTTCAAAGGCCCCGAGCACTGGATGGAGCACAGAGATGAAAGGCTTGTTGGGGAGAGATAATTAAAACTTAATGGATGCTTGTCGTCTAAGTAGGTGCAAAGAAAAATGATCACTGTAGGTATTCACAAGGAATGTATAAAGAGTCCTCTGTGTTATGAGTAATTACTTTTAGATAGTTAACACTAGGAAGATGACCCCCTAAAAGATGTGGGTCAAAGCTAACTGCCCAACTATCTCTTCTGTTATGTTTTATGGGGTGTTTTATACTCAGTGTAAGAAAAAGACACTAAATCCCAGAAAAATCAGAGAAAAGCTGACCTCTCCTGAAACATTCTATTGAATTGATTCAGATTAAAGCAATGACCTTTTGATTTGATGAGGTCTCTCCTAAAAGGACCTCCAAAGATTAAAGGGTGTGATAGGTAGCTTGGGGAAGAAAGACTGATTAGAGCCTCTGACCAAATGGTTTCAGAAAATAGAAACATCCCTTGCCTTAGGTGGTGGCCACAGAGGCATTTGCTCCAATTGCACCCAACCACAGCCTCTCAGGAAATGGTGGACCCACCAACAAAGCCAGATGTGGACTCAGGGTGTCAGAAAGATGAGGGATAATTGCACAAAGCTTTCAGGACTTCAATCTCCAGTGAGCTCCGATGTCTGCCTGGTGGCAGGTACTTTTGTTTGGGTGTGTCAGATGACTCTAGCTTGAATGAGCTTTTTCACGCACATTTCGTTTGAAGAAAAGTCTTGCTGTGTCCTTTTCTTTTATCATCCAGGTGTCTGTGCAGTACAGTAGCATTGCTTTCTCCCAACCCAACCACCCCTTTTCAGTTCTGTTCTTCCTCCCATTGTCCTCCAACACTCTAGGCTTCCTGATGGAGCAAGAAAAAAATAGTCATTCTGATGACAAATTGTGAATATGCTGATGGAGCTATTTTCTTCTCATCTATGTGATATTATTTGAATACTGTATACATATCTGAATACTGTCAACATGTGACCAGTACTAGCAGGAACTCAGCTACCAACCAGGCATTGGTCACAGGTGAGAGAGTAAACACAGACACTGGGACAAACATTGAGAAAAACAAATATGAATATCCAAAAGGGAAAGGGAATATAGACTAAGCTGCACATTGATTTGTTGAGTTTGAAGATTCTCTATTTGGAAAGCAAGATCCCTTTCAAGAAAAAGAATGTCAACTGTAGAAATGACCTTCATGCATTTTCTTAACAATCTGAAGTCTTCAGAGAAACATATGAAGTGTGCTTCTCAAGGGAGTTATTATCAGAATATAAAAGTCAAAAATAAAATTCGCAAACCTAAAAATCTTATATTTTCATTAAATATTTTAAGTATTTTTCTGATATGTTTGCTATAGTAATAACTTAATTACAAAACTATGAGAAGAAATTCATTTATGTAGGTAAACAGGTCGTAATCATTGGTGGAAGTGGAAGAAAATAGGATTTTGCTGTTTACTAAAAAAAAGCAATCACAGTGAGTCACATTCTCATGGGGCCTGCATCATCCTGCTGCCTTCCAGGGACCTTTGAACAAAATAATAAAGTCCCTGAATGCTTTCACTTTTATAGCGGACATACTCTACAAAAGTATAGAGTATATTTGGCCAATCTTGTTTTATTTATTTATTTATTTATTTATTTATTTATTATGTATTTGTTACTGAAGTACTGTAAAGCAAATCATTTCATCTACAAATACTTCAACAAGTGATAATAAGGGCCATTATTACTTCACTTGCTTTTCTAACAACCACCATGCCATTATCACACCTTACACAAAACAAGGGCCTAGTATCAGCTAACATTCTGTCCATATGGGAAGTTCTCTGATGGTCTCAAACATGTTTTTTACAGTGTAAGCTGGTTCCAAAGGAGAGTCACAAGGTACATTTTTCTCATGTCTTTTGTACTCTATAATAAAATCCTTCCCTATTTAATGTCACTTACTTGTTGATGAGACCCAAAACGTTTTTTTCAAAAAGGCAAGAACTTCCATGCAGGTGGCACTATTTTCCAATGCCTCTCACCCGTTGTCCCACTGGAGGGATGCTAAGATCGACCAGTAGGTCAGATACCGTTACCCTGATCCATCCCGTACAAAGGCCCCTGTCCTTTCCCCTAAAATTCTTAGTGTCCTTGGGTGATTATTGGCTAGATCCATTATTCCACTGGGGTTACAAAACAGTGACTATTTAAACCAACCACTCTTTATCAAGTCATTAAAATGCCTGCATATCAGTTAGCATGTTATCCAGCAGCTGGGTCCTTTTCCCAATGATAACAAACACCGCAGTTATTTTTATGGCCAAGGGAAGTCACCAGCTCTGTGAGGTGCCCTCGCCAGATGCCTGCAAAGGGTGGGACTAGATATCCTGTCAGGAAGAGTGAGGTGCACAGGGAGATTTCTTCAACAAGATGTCAAGGCCACCTCTGGATCATTCCATTTTGACAGCAGGAGTGAAAAGAAATGGTGCCTCGGTCTTCAGCGTGTCCTCAAGATACTTGATATGAAGCTGTATGGTGAAGGTTTTTCTTTACTTCCTATGAGGAAGGTGTTCTCCAAGCTCGCCCGAGATGTTCTCCATTAACTTATCTCAGAAGGCCCTGGCGTCTGTTGGGCCTATTCCTCACTTTATATAGAAGTCAAGCAGGCAGAAGACTGAAAAATCCATTCAAGGCTTTACTTGGTGTCTCTGTCTTCTTCCAATAAAGCCAATCCCGGAGAATACACTGTGAGCTGAAATGAGCTCTCTCCCAGAGGACCCAGGGACAAATGGAAGGCTCAGGCAGAGAGTCAGTAAAGGCTCAGAGAATGAAATAAATGCTTGTTTCAAATGAAATGTGAAACCATAGCAGACTAACACCAACCTGTTCTCTGAGAGAATAAAAGAAGCTCATCTTTTCAAAGAGCACAGCCCTTTTCCACAACAGGGAGCAAATTGACTCCCAACTCTACTGGGCCACCAGACCCAAAAGGAGCAAAACATTCTCTTTATGTGCTGGAGGAAGGCTCATCCTTGACCCATCTATTTGCCTCTTGGAGTGGCTCAGGACAAAACATCATTTCGCTGGTCCCTGAAGAATCCCTATGAAAACTACTGAGTTTTTTTTTGTTGTTGTTTTTTTTATTTCTCTCTCTCTTTCATTGTTTCTCTCTCCTCCCATTTCTCCCCACCCCATCTCTTTCCTTCCCTCTCTCTCTTCCATTTCTTCAATCTCATTTGAGATTCTGAGAGCCATATAATAGATGCACTGGCTTTGGAGATAGGAACAACTGGATTTAAATTTACATCCAGCCAGGTACCTGCCTGTCAGGGTAATCGTACCCAGTTTTCTCTAATAAAATTGAGATTATAATATTTAGTTTCCAGAATTCTTGGGGGTTCTTTAGGTTATTTACACAGAATACCTAGAGCAGTGCCCAGAATACAGAAGATTCTTGATAAATGACCCCCAAAATGGCAGTTACCACTCTGATTTTTAGAGAATGCTCAATTCCTAGAACCAATTTAACACCAATTAAGTTTCCTTTCTCATAGAGCACATCTAGTCTTTATACCAGATCTCCTGCCCTTCCCACACTCTCTTTGCCTGGGGTGGAGAGCATCTGCCTGCATGTCACCACTTCATGGCTGGCTTGGAACTTGCCATGTGCTCATCGTTCCTCCCAGGAGGACTAGAACAGCCAGTTTAAAATCTCTGAAATATTCCCCTGTGACCCAGCACCAACTCAAATCTAAGAGATTTTTTCATTGCTGTTCAGCATACAAGGTGAGGTGAGAGTCTTCCTGCTCAGAGCTGCTGATACACAAGGCTGGAGTTGCTCAGTTCTACCTCCAATCTCACTTCTGGACTAAGGCCAACAATATTTTACCAGTTTGCCCTGGCCGGTTTAGCTCAGTTGGTTGGGCAGAGTCCTGTGCACCAAAAAGTTGCTGGTTCAATTCCCGGTAGGGGGCATGTAGGAGGCAGCCAATTGATGGTGCACTCTCACACTGATGTTTCAACGTTTCTCTCTTCTCCCTTCCTCTCTTCTTGGGACTGCTCAGTGCAAGATGTAACCAGTGTCTCACTTGACAAAGCTGGGCTTTGCCTTCTGATAGGCACAAACTCATCCTCTCCATAGACAGGGATTGGGCTTTATCCTCACCAGTCCCTTCACAAGCACTGCCATTCTCTCCTAAAATCTAGTCCATTGGTTTGTGCCTTGCTACATGTTGACAGATTTCCTTCAGGTCCTAGGATTCTGGGTACCAGATGACCACTTTTGTTCCTCCATCTCTCAATTCATAAGGCTGGATGGAAGGTACCCAACCATTTCACTCCCTTCAGATGTCTATTTGTCTGGACCAAGTCCTCTTGTTGCTATATTTTGTGGAGATCTCTCATGTAGGCCCAGTGCACAATATTTGTAATAGGGTCCCCAGCAGCTGCCAGCTGCTGGCCAGGGCACCTCCCTTTTCCTGGCCACCTGCTGCTGCCTCTGGCAGGGTGTGCTCCCTTCTCCTGGCCACCTGCCGCCGCCGCCAACACTGGCACCACCCTCTGGTCAAATTGCATATTAGGCTTTTATTATATAAGATTATTTGTTATACTTGTTTTATAGAAATTCTGGCAACTATTTGAGTTTTTCAAAAAGCTTATAGTCAACTAATTGGAAAATTCTAGTTTAACCCCTTTTCCTATCATAATTCATGAGTTACTTAAATTTTTTGAGTTTTTGGGCCTTCCTCTTAAAAATTGGAATATTAACAGATACTGACCATAAAACAGGGTGGTGTGTGTTTCATCAGTCTTTCTCAACTTTTTTTTGCCACCATAGCATACATGACCCAGGACATCTTCATGTACAATACATACCTTGAGCACTAACTGGAATACCTGTATTACCTCTGCAACATGAGAAAGACATTAGAATGCAAATGAATGCAGATGAGTTCAGGCCGCTTAAAGGTATAAAATAAGTGACATTTTCTAAATTAAATCTACCAGTGTTTCACAACAAAGATGTTGAATTCCATGGTGTTAAAATCCATAATAAATTGGTAGGCAGCGAACCAAATAAGGTGCTATTATTTCAGTAATTATATTCAAGTGGAAGGTCTGTTTCTCACTTTGCAGAGATTTCACCCAGGTGGGTAAACATTTTGCAAGTTTGAATACCACCTGACAAGAAACAATTAAGAAATGCAGTATTTAATTTGTTAATTTGTTACCTGATGTAAATTAAAGATGAATTAAGCTGTGCTCTTTATTTATTAGCAAGATTCACATAAACAAGGTTTAGAGAAATAAATAGAATTGAGTTTCTTTGTGCCTGATTTTAATTATGAAATAAGTTTCAAAGACAACTCCTCATTTGTTCCACTAAGAATAATTCAGAAAGCAAATCTCTGAGCCATAACTGATGGCTTTCAGAGAGCACCTTCATCTCAAATACTTGCTTGTTGTAAAAACTAAATAATATTCTTGTAGGCATAAATTTGGATTGCCTTTGATTCCTAAAACTGAATTCTTAGTAGTTATTTAAATAAGAATGAGCATCTAGATATGTTAATAAACAAATTCTGTATTTGTACACATATTTCTATACGTATATTCAAATTATACAAATAATTTGCAATATGTGTAAAACCCTATTGTAATTAATGGGAATTCACTCTCAATTCCCCTAGCAAATGAGGTAACTATCATCAAAAGTCTACTCAATGTTATAATTAGGTGTTTTAAACTATCTAACATTATTTTTATCATTGCTGAGGCTAAAATTTTTTGATAGAAACTTTATCCCAACTATCAAGAGAAAAGAAAAAAAAAAATACCCTTTGTCTATCATCTTAAAACTCTCCCTTCCTGCTGTTCAGTGTGAACGCTAGTGCATCTGTTTAACATCAAGCAGCTTTTAGAACTCTCCTTGAGCATTTCCACCATCGGTGATTCATAACCAGCCCCTTCATGTGACCGTGTGATACATCTTTCAAGTCTACATTTTCAAGTTGTCTCAGGAACCCACTTCATCAGAGTTACAGAGGCCCAATGCCTGTCCTTCATCTCCCCCCACACACACACACACAGACACACACACACACACACACACACACACACACACACACACACATCCTGGCATTTCTTCTCAGCATCCACCTCCTCCCACCAACACCCTGTCTGCTGTGGCAGCTCAAGCCATGGTTTGCCAGCATGCCTTGGACCAAAAGGAACATTCTAGGTTTGCTCTATACCATGTGTTTGGAGAATTAAAAATAGAAACAAACACTACTTTAGGTGAGCTCTTCATACAAGTTCAAAAAATTGAAGGAGGATTTAAAGATGTTCTTATACTGCTGTTTCATTGTTGGTGATTTTTAAATGATATCAAAGGGACTTAAAAAAGATTGTCATGGAATTAGCATAGATGACTCGGGACAGCAGGTTATACTTTTGGGTCAGAAATGGAATTGGAAGGAAAAGAACAAGCCCCTCGCGGCCAGGGATGAGATCTGTTCTGTCTGCTGCTTATCTGCACCTAACACAGTGCCTGGATGTAGTGGGCACTCAAAAACTGTGTTTGTTAAAGAACTAAACAAACAAGAATGAGGACGAGCAAGAGAATCAGATAATTGCACCCCATCCCAAACCATGATGTAGCCAGTCTGGGGAAATCGTGATGACTTGCATGCTGCCATGGTCATAGCTATCTGATGGAGTTAGCAAAGGTTAAAAAAACAGCATGTGGGGTTGTTTTTTAAAATAATAACTGCATCATCCCCACATCCACCTGTTGTGTTGTTTACTGTTTCCAGCCTACCTGTCCATGTACCTTCTCCTGTCCACCCCAGGGCAGGGCCAGAGCAGAAACCCTTAAACCAAGAAGAAGTAACTTTCTGAGTGGGACCCAGTTATAAAACTTCACTGTCAAAGGCACAGGGTGTGTCCTAGAGGGACATACTGGGAAGACAGCCACCTGCTGTCCCCCGCCTCACAGGCTCCCTTTAAAACCAGAAATGAAAGTTATTTGGGATTCGGCCCTTGCTTTTACCCCCACACCCACCCAAACACACACACACACACACACACACACACACAAAAGCATTCACCAGAAGAATGAAGGGCTATCAGATATGAAATTACTTAGAGGTAGGACAGATTGTGCTTAAGAGCATGAACAGCGTGGCCTGGCTTCCCAGTCTCATCCCACCCCCTCTCTAGCTCTGCAATGTTGTACAAGGCACTGTGCCTCTTTGTTCCTTGGTTTCCTCAACTGTTCCATGGTGATAGTATGTAACACAAAGGATGATTATAAAGGTCAGATGAATTAAACCTCTAAAAAAAAGAAATAAAATTTTCTTAATCTTTGCACAGTCCTGGCACATAACAAACACAGTGTCATTGCCTGGTAATTTGGCAAACGTGCTAAAAGTCACACTATTCCTAAATTGCAGACATAGGATTTGAACCTAAGATTTTCCACATTAAAGCCCAATCCGCTTCTATCATATCACAATAGATGAGATGTGTTCCTTATCATTAGAATAGAATAATTCCTCTCATTAAGGGAGCTGCTCATTTGGAAAACTGGAGAGACAGTTTTGAAAGGCTGCATTAGAGATGTTTTACTAAATAGGAAATAAAGTTTTGAGAGGGGAAGTTGTCAAGTGAGTGTGAGAGCCATGAAAGAGAACCACGCAGAGCCCTAGGCACCTGGACTGAGGCGGGAAAGGCCAACGTGGAGGCTGAGTGCCAAGGAGGGAGGATGAGGGACCTTCCTCTCCCTCCTCACCTGCAGCTGAGCCCTCTGGGCCTCGCCACCAGGGGTGGAGACCATGCATATCAGTTTCAAGTTCATGCTGCAAGTAGCAACCTGGGCGAATCAGGAGAGGCTGGTGTTCCCAAGACCCAAGTTCAAGAAGATTGGAACTCAGGACAACCACAGTCTAAAGCAACAGTAAGTCAAGGGTAGGCAATAGGAAGTCAAGGTCAGTGACTTGACCAGATTATGAAGAGACCACGTTGTTCCAAGTGAGGTGCAATCACACAAAGAGAACAAAAGGGTTCCAACGAGGTCCGGAACCAGGGATGACAGAAGGAAGGCTGGAAGAGTAACCACAGAGAGGGATGGAAGGCTTCCTGTGAAAGAAGCTGAAAGAGAAACTGAAGCCAATGAAAGAAGAATCAGGACAGGATGTGGAGGGCTCACAGGGAGCATGGCATCACCCATCATCCACTGGGATCAGTTAGTACAGGAAGAAAACCCAGCCACCTGCCCGTGTGCTTGCCCAGGGAGTGGAGGATGGAGAAGGGCTAGGCCATGAGGGAAGGACAACTTGGACAGGCTTTCTTGGAAAGGGAGAAGGGACTTGCTGACAGCTTTTTTCTTTCAAAGGGGAAGAAAGAATTATAAAGGCATGGGGAAGGTCTGCGTGGGAATTAAACAGAAAAGAGGCACTTCACTCTCTGAAACGTGGGGACCTGGGAAATAAAGGCCCAGAAGTGGAGCAGGGACACGTGAATTGTGGTTCCTCTCGGCAGTTTAAAGGAATCTAAGAAGCCCTTTGAGGAGTGACACAATGAGTGAGGGGTTACAAAATTTAATATTTGGGATTAGGGAGGAGGCTTTAAACTCTGCAGAGTACTTTATCAAGTTAAAAATAAACAAAAACACCAATTGGGTAGTTAGCTTATATGTTTAAAAAGTAGTGTAAAGATTTGTATTTTTTAACTTAACTCTACCACATTTTTTGTCGAAGAAGCAAAATATACACTAAATTAAGCCTGATTTTATTTTTTAAAAGTCCTTGGGTGACTACTATGGTAGGGGCTGGGGAATTCAGCCTGAAATTTATAGCACTTATATAGGGTTTTCTGCCCTGTATTTCTTGCGTTTGTATTGGAGTAATGAAGAAATATGGAAGCCGTCGGGTGGCCAAATAATATCTGTAAATTCCCATGGATAAAGCCTCCAC
This sequence comes from Pipistrellus hanaki, assembly GCF_964339955.1. Taxonomy (NCBI): domain Eukaryota; kingdom Metazoa; phylum Chordata; class Mammalia; order Chiroptera; family Vespertilionidae; genus Pipistrellus; species Pipistrellus hanaki. The sequence continues at coordinate 5,348,267 of NC_140505.1, forward strand.
TTTATATTTCAAAGTTATTAAGTTCAAGTCCTGTTATGGTTCCAGTTTTATTAGTTTTTTGCCCATCAATGCAATTATTGATTGATTAATTCTTAGTGGCTTTCTAAAGTAGAAAAAAATTATGGCTGAAGTAAAACACTTCACCAAGAGGAAAACATAAAGTATATATAAAGGGGAAATCTGAAGGATAATAAAGCCTTATTCCGGTCCGGCAGCTCTCCGGTGCAGAGGACCTGAGACAAGGAGAAGATTCGGGTTAGGCATGAGTTGGAAGGGACCAGAACAGGCCCAGCGCTGTTAGTTAGGCTTCAGCCCAATAATGATGCTCAGCACTGGCCCGGCCCCCAACTATGTGCCATGTGCAAGCATCTCACACCCTCCTCTTACTCCGCCCTGCATTCTGGAGACAGACATGTCCAATGGTCTCTTCTGAGAACACTGAGTCTCAGAGAAGTCAAGTGACCTGTTCAGTATCACACAGCTAGACAGGACAAACCCAGAATTCAACTGAGGTCCTTTTCCTCTCTCCCTTCTTCTTTCTACTTCTGACCCAGACCAAAGAGCAAGCTTAATGATTAGAGTTATGACTGGGATTCTAGGGAAATGGCAGGCCCACTGGTTACACCTGTGACCCAGAATGGGTTAAGAAAGCCAGGCAGATTGAAAACTTCTTTTTGAACTTGCCTTGACCAGAAAGCATTTCCCTGGAGGTCCCAGGACCATCTTACCAACGTTCCCTCAAAGATGGCATCTTCTTTGGTGTAAAGAACCAAGCATTGCAAATAAAAATAAGGGAGAACCAGGCCAGTGTGCTCAGTGGTTCAGCATCCACTTATGAACCAGGAAGTCAGTTTGGTGCCTGGGCTGCTGGTTCCATCCCCAGTGTGGGGTGTGCAGAAGGCAGCCCATTGATTATTCTCTCAAATTGGTGTTTTAAGTGGATTTCCTCTCTCTCTGAAATCCACTTAAAATTATTTTTAAAAATAAGAATAAGGGAGAAGGGAGTATCAGTTTTGCAGTGTCAAAGGCAATCCTTTTTGTCCCCGAGATAACTAGGTGTCTGTGTGGGATGGAAAAGTTTCCTCCCAGACAGAGGGTGATCTCTGGGGAGTCACATGCCTCCCGGCAGGCAAAGGCTGTCTTCCAGGTGGCTCTCCTGGCCCACCCGGAGACTTCCTCTTCCAGTCCTGATCTCCGGGGAAGTAGGGGTCTGGTAGGAGACCCAGGCCAGGCTGGAACCAAATCACATCTGCAAATTAAATTTCATAATAAACATGTTTACTTAAATGTGGAAGTTGGGTCGATATAAAATTGCTATGTGGGGAAAGTGAAAAATGGTAGAATTGCCACAAATGCACAGGTTGAGCCTAATGGTTGCAAGGACCATAATCCCACTTGGGATGCTTGTTAAACAATAAAGTTGGACCAAATCGGCTTACTCTCGTTAAGATTTCTTATCTTAAAAGCCACAGCTCTTTTCCATAAATCTAATGTCTAATTCTTAAGTCCAAAACATCCAGGGCCATTTAACAATAGCTAGAATAAAAATGAAAATGTTTACATTAAATTAGTTGCTGCAATTCTTTTATTATTACCTATGGGAGAACTTGGTTTTGGCTGTCATCTTTGTCAAGTCTTAAAACTTACATCTATTTTTTCTTTTCATTCAAAATCATGTCTTCTCAAATTAAATATACTCAAGAGAAAGCTACAGAACTAAGCATTCAATGGTATTTCAAGAAACATGGACTAAGAGGATAAAAACTAATGGAAATTGAGTATGTCTCATGCTATTGTACAAGAAGTGGACCATGGCTGTAATGCCGTGAATGTGCCATGCTAATTTCCCTCCCATGCCTCCCTCCTCTCTCTGCTCCTGTCACCTTTAGTGACCTCTCCCCTTTACTCTGCCTGTTCAGACCTCACCCATCATATCCCCAATCTTTTCATGGAATATTCTTTCATTGCTATAGCTAATGTGCTTCCCTGTCTTCCTCAAAGTCTATACGAACAGTTTAATACCCATTTCTTCATTAGGTGGACTAATTTATGCATTTTATTACTTCTGATACTCTGCACATTTTGATTATCTTATTTTCTTTGGGGCACCTCAAGTGGTATTAAGCTCAGTGGAGGGACTTGAGGATCTATCTAATGAATAACAGTTATTAAAATGTAACAGGTATAATCTCCCTGCTTTGAAAATTTACATAATACAGTTCAACATGAATATTCAAATCTATTGACACCAAAGCATAGAGGTATTACAAACACAGATCACAGATAGATTACATAAATATCATATAAATGTTGTGTATACAATTATGCACAGAGAAACAAGTTTTTCATCAACATGGATAGGAAAGAAATATAAAGTCATTTTCACTTAGCCAGGTAGAAGTTGGACTTGGGTAGGTCTTTTGAAAAGTGGATAGGCAAAATAAGAATTTATCATCGGGCATAAAGTGGGATTCAATAAAAATAGTGCAAAGTGACACTGAATAAAGAGGGGTGGGAAAATTCACAGGAGACTGTCCCAAGGATAGACCAAGAAACTATAGTGAGACAAGGTAGCCAGCCCTTGACGAGCTGGCTTCAGGGGGAAAGGAAAGGTCTAGGATTAAGCTACCTGAGAGAGATGCCCTGTGGCCGGAAAAGATGAGATGTGATGAGTGGATACTGAGATGGTTTCAGGACACACTGTACTGGTGATGAGGCGCCCAATGTAAGATGACCCATAGCCTTGAACTGAACTTGAGGTGGTCTAATGGGGGCAGTGGATGGTTACCTAGAAAAGCCAATTACAGCCACATAAGACCTTGAACTTTGTGGGAGAGGCGAGTAACGCCCTGTGGGTGTAGATACCAGGAGGGAGCCGAGCTGGGTCGATGATAAATGCCAGTGGGAGTAGAAGAGGAAATACTATGAAAGAAAGATGATGGCTGTCACCAAAGTGACAGGAAAAGCAAGCAGTAGGGGGTGATTTCAGAGGAGGGCATCTCAGAGCACCAGTAAGTGCAGTAAAATCAACTGTGCCAAGATGTCCAAAGGACTGTGCGGGCCCAGCTGGGTTAGCTCAGTTGGTTGAGAGTCCTCCCTTGCCCCAAGAGGGCACTGTGCCCTGACACTGGAGAGTTTCTGAGGGTCGCACTGATGTCAGCAGAAGCGGTTTAGCTATTAATTTTAAAATTTTCTTCCCGAATTCTGTGCCCAGTGTCAGGGCACATGCCTGGGCTGTGGGCTCCATCCCTAGTAAAGGGGATCCAGGAGGCAGCCAAGTTGCTATTTCTCCCTCTTCCTCCCTCTGTTCCTCTCTCTCTCTCTCTCTCTCTCTCTCTCTCTCTCTCTCTCTCTCTCTCTCTCTCTCTCAAAATAAATAAATAAATAAATAAATAAATAAATAAATAAATAAATAAATACTATTTTAAAAAAAAGATTAAATTGGTCAAGAGCTAATAGTACTGTGATTTTTTTATAAAGGGGTCAGTGAAAACCTTTAAAAAAAATCCACCTTGTCTCCAGTAGGGGAAAGTCTCTGTAGGCGTACTTTGGGGAGGGCATGTGTGATATTGAAAAAGAAGGTGACTTTATTTTAAAGGCTTTTACAGAACCACTCCTTTTACAAAGAACGGTGAGACAGCGTGTGCCACCCGGGTGGGTGCTCTCCCCCGGAGCACTGTGGGCACTGCTGGGTCGGGTTTATCTCCTTTACGTGTGGGGGTAGGGGGGGGGGGGCGCCTGTTCAGTGTCCCAGGAGCCCAGTTCAGGCCGGGCCACCCTCATTTACCAAATTGCACACTCCGAGCCTGAAAGAGTTAACGCGCCTCCGAACGTGCCTAGGGAGTCATTGAGGCCCGGAGCATCTGGCTGAGTGTGGATCCCATTGTTGCTGTGCCGAGAGTCTCCCAAAGAGGAGCCACATGCTCTCTCTTAGCGGAGAGTTCTGTGGAGCAATTCCTCTCACTGAAGAGACAGGCACCTCCAGCCCCGTTCTCCCTGGGTCCTGTATGTCCCGGAGACTCTGGTCTGCCCAAGCAGACTCCTCTGTTCGCCTTTTCATTTCCTCACCTGCTTGCCCTTTGGGATGCTGAGGGGGTCAGTGTCTGGGATGCTGAGGGGGGTGGTGTCTGGGATGCTGTTGGTGTCAGTGTTTGGGATGCTGAGGGGTACAGTGTTTGGGATGTTGAGGGGGTAGAGTTTGGGATGCTGAGGAGGGTAGTGTCTGGGATGCTGAGGGGGTCAGTGTCTGGGATGCTGAGGGGTGCAGTGTTTGGGATGCTGAGGGGGACAGTGAGACCAAGGAAGGAGTAGATGTGGGAACAGGTTTTATTTCTGCGCTGGGAGAGGCCATTCTGTGGACTTTACAGGTGTGTGTATTCCACCTGTCAGTGGCCAGGCCACGGGCACCCAGCTGTTCATAGAGGGCGCTGGAATAGGCAGATGTCATTTAGGAATCCAAGGACCCTGTCCTCAGCCAGGCGCATCAGTGCGTGCCTCGGAAACACTCCAGTGTCAACAGGAGCAGGAGCAGATTAGGTATTAATTTTTAAATTTTCTTCCCATATTCTATGCCCAGCACCATGGGCAGGATGTTGTAGGAAGAGAGGGAATACCAGCAAACCAACAAGTACATGCAGAATTCCAGATTTTGCAGAATGCCCTTTTAGAGACAGCTTTTGTTTTTTTGTTTTTTTGGTTTTTTTTAAACATATATATTTTATTGATGTTTTGCAGAGAGGAAGGGAAAGGGATAGAGAGGTTAGAAACATCAATGAAAGAGAAACATTGATCAGCTGCCTCCTGCACACTCCCTACTGGGGATGTGCCCGCAACCAAGGTACATGCCCTTAACTGGAATCAAACCTGGGACCTTTCAGTCCACAGGCTGACACTCTATCCACTGAGCCAAACAGGTTAGGGCTGGAGACAGCTTTTAACTGAGAAGATAACCATATCCTTTGCCAGGATGTCTGAAACTCTCGGCTTCATATATAGTTAATTGCTTAGTTATCTCAAGCGGTTGTATTCGCAATCAACATCTCTCTTAGAGACAGAAATGGGTGGTCGTTGTTATTAATGTTGTGCCTATCTGCCTAGAACTTCTACAGTTGCTAAGATTACTTTGGCTCCTTATGTAGGTCAAAGCTTATGTTACCTTTCAACAGACTTATTCATCATGATGAGTATAAGCAGAGGTTGTTACGTTAGAGGATTCCATTTTTAAACCATTGTTGGTTATTTTTTTGACTAATTTCCTACATAATATTGTATTTCCATTTACTTAGTCTATGTTGACCAGGATTGATTTTTTTTCTAGTTAAAATAATGTTTATTCTTTCTAAACATATGTTAGACAAACATACAGAACACAGATGAATTCATTTTAATATAATGAATTCTTCTCAAAATCACAAATCTGTGTGCCCTATATCTGTACAGTCAAAAAAACCCAATGAAGTGGTTTTAAAACATGAGATAAGATGCCCCCTTGACCTCTACTTCTTAAAAAGAAAATTAATTTTTTCATTCTGATTATCCTAGTTTTATGAGTTTATATTCTTATATATATTTGAAGTGTGTCTGTGCCATTCGAGTTCTGGAATAATGCTCCTTGAGGGTACACCCATTCTCTCCCCTCCTCCCCCAACACACACACACACACACACACACACACACACACACACTTCTCTCTCTGTCCCTTTTTTTTTTGTGGGCCTCCCAAAGCCTCCTGGAGTTTCTTTAATTCTCCTCCAGGCCTTTGGTTCTTTGCATTTTCCTCTGATCTCTGGACCCTTACACAACGTCACTGCATTCCCAGCAGCCCTTGGGAGACCATTCTCTCCTCTGACCCATGCCGTTGCTCACATGTTGTGTTTCACACAAGTAAATACATGCATGCACCAGAATGATTGGAGCATACATCACATCTACAAGTTCCTTTAATCATGGAACCCAACTCATAGAAAATGCATGCCTTTCACAGTCCTGTAAAATAAAGAAGGCGGACATGCTATTATTTTCTGTTTTATGAAATTTTAGAAATTGGCATGAAGGAAGAAAATGTGCCTCCTTTTTCCTTGCTGAAATGCTGGAGTTGTTCTGGCTTGCTCTAAATCATGCATTGTGTTCTCTAACTCGCATTATGTGTATATGTGTTTCATCTCATTGTGTATTTGAAGAAACCTTTAGCAAAGGATTATAAGCCGCATAGCATTTGCCCATTAACCTAAAGCCGAAAGGGGCAGAGTGGCATGTTCTAAAGCCAAGTAACCTCCAGTAAATTATGGAGTAACAGTATCTGGGGTAACTGTGATGTTAATGCATTAAGGCGTGGATTTTGAAAGGGAAGCCAAAAATCTCACAGGCTCCTTATGGTTTGCTTTCTGTCTAAAAGGGGGTCATGTGTGTGTGCCTTTAAAAGAAAGAAATGACTTAGACTCTAAATGTGTACACTGCTGTGTGAAAGTAAAAAGAATTTACTAGAGAGACGATGCTGGGGAAGCCTTCTAAACCCAACAGCAGAGGAATAGAACTATGCTGGGGGAAAACAAGATCCCTGTGCTGTTTTTGCCAAGCAAGTGGTAGCAGCTACCAGTGGGAAGACATCAGATACAGCCTTAAAGAGAAAAGGGAAATTCTCATTCACTCTCGGGGGTCCTGGTTCTTCACTCAAATCGCAGCTGATGTCTTTCATAAGTGTAGCAGTATCTTACTACATGAAGTATGTACTCTACTGCTTTTAAATGTTCACAATAGAAAAGCAATGTTACCATTGCATGGTCACATACATAAAAGTAAAGAAAATAAAGAAACACATTTTAGAACCTGTGCTCCCAGAACATCACAAGTCCTCTGGAAACATCCCACGCCTTCATTGGGGCCAATCCGCCAAGGCAGTGGTGGGCAAACTGCAGCTCGCGAGCCACATGCAACTCTTTGGCCCCTTGAGTGTGGCTCTTCCACAAAATATCACAGCCTGGGCAAGTCTATTTTGAGGAGGTTGGGTTAGAAGAAGTTTAAGTTAAAATAATTTGGTTCTCCAAAGAAATGTCAATCGTTGTGCTGTTGATATTTGGCTCTGTGGACCAAGGAGTTTGCTAAGGTTTCCCGGGAGGAAAACAATGAATGAGGAGAGGAATCTCAGGACCTCCCTTTTGGTCTGTGAGTAGCTGAGGCTGCTTTGCTGATACCAGGCCATGGATTGTCACCCGGTGAAATGCTCCTCTTCTCTGAAATAGACGGGGATCGTGCTCTTGGCTTCATGAATGAAGGGCATCGATCACAATGCAAAGGGCTCACCCAACCGCATCTGCAGGACCGCCTAGAAAGGGATGGTCCCCCACGCCCTAAGGCTGTGCACCACCCTGGCTGTATCTCCCGCAGGAGCTGAACAATGCAGCAAACCTTGCTTTGGGTAGTAGATGTGCCCCAGAAAAAAGCTTGCAAATTGAATTTTTGTCAGGCAAATTGTATTTTAAATAAACAATGAGCCATGGAAAGAAACCAAGGGTGGGTTTTTTTTCATAACATAAAGCATCCTTTCATCGCCTGAAGAGTACTTCATCACGTACCTATGTTACAGCTCTTGAGTGTGATGTAATGGTTGTTGTTGCAGCAAGTACAGCCTGTAACTCAATATTTCCCCACCGCTCTGCGGTGAAGCTCTCCTTTTGCCTCTCCTCGCCGCCCCCAATGGCCTGCTTTCCTCTATGTGTTGCTCACATGCCTCATCTAGGACTGACCCCGTTCTGCCTCCATCCAAACACTTGACTAGACCCACCAGCCACGGCCAAAGGGCACTAATTGGTTAGGCGACAAATTCACATGATCCTGCCAGGACTTGAATTGGTTTCCATGTCCGTTGACAACCTAAAGCATTTTTCAAAGCGGTTCCCTCACTCACCTTCCTCTGCCTGCCTCTCTGTCCACTCCCCACTGCTCTGACAGGGTGCAGCCAGCAGACCACTCTCAACTCTTGTCTTCTGCCCTTTGCATACATTCATCGCAGCTCGCTTCCCCTTCCTTTTCCTCAAGAGGAATAAGATGCCCCCACTGCTTTCAGAGTCCACTTCTTTCCATGCCCCGGACCCACTGCATCCTGCCTCCCCCAGCATTTCACTGCCTTGATGCCCCCTTTCTCCGGCCTGTTCGGGTTCTTCCCAGGATTCCAGCTCTGCCCTCTAGCAGCCAACATTGGCAGGAGCTCATTTGTTCTTACCTTGAACCTCAACTGTCTTTGAAGACCATTCTCATCTCCAAATCTAGGGAGAGTTTTCCTTCCTGTTCGCCTCCATGACCTTCTTCAATATTCTCGAAACTCGCGTTGCTCCCAAAGTGGATGTTTGTTCTCCACCTTGCTCCAAGCATGTCTCCTTCCCACCCTCCTTCCCATTTCTCCCGTTACCAATGGTCTCCCTCGGTATTCTTGGGAGTATTACATAAAGCTTCAAAACCTTCACAGGATTAACCAGGAACCTAGGAAGTTATATGCAACCACTAAGCGATGACATAGATACACATCTGCAGACTCAGAAAGATATTACATTCTATTTAGTGGGGGAAATTGAATAAATGCCATAAAGAAATTCACCGCAATATGGACAGCAGTTATGGTGCAATGATGGGAGGATGAGTGTGCTCTATTTTCTCCCAAAGCTTTCACAATGCCCATGACCCCTGAGTCCATATCTCTGATCATAACATATCTTCCTTAAAGTCCCAACAGAATTTCAAAACAATCTCATTCCAAAGCAAAACTCTTTAAATTCTAGATCAAACCTGTCTCCCTTCTGGTGTTTTCTGTTGTGCCCTTGACTTCAGTCTTCTGGCCCTACCACCTCCTATTCTCTTTCCCAGGTGAGAGAGTTAGTAAGTGGTAAAGACTGGACTTGAATCCAGGCTGTCTGACTCCACATGTCCTGCTCTTTCCAATGTCCCAGGCCTTTGGCGACCAAGAAAGAAAACAAAGGTTCCCTCGCAGTCCTGTAAAGAAATTCAATGAGAAGAGAACCAGAGGGGCCTGAGAGGAGGATGAAAGGCTGTTCCCCCTTCAGCCCACACTACACCTGGCCGCAGGGCTCAATCCTTTCTTGGTTTGACACAATTTCAAAGGAACTGTGCTTCCCGGGGAGGCTGCTGGACAATCCTTTACCCAGCTGTGACTGTGGTGCACTTGGTCTGCTTGACCTCAGGCTACCCTGAAAGCTGAAGAGCGAGGGCCTGCCCCCTCTAAGCAGGCACACAGCTCTGCCCCCAGCCTGCCCTTCAGGATGCAGGACTTGCTCGGCAGAGTCGCCTTTTGGTGTAGCTGTATTTCCAAATTTCTGCCAGACAACAGCATACGGAAGATGTCACAGCTGAAGTACACATTTCTCATTTTCTTTGGCTTAACAGTGCAGAATAAGAAAATAAATCTTTTTTTTTTTTTCCACTGGATGAGTGACAGTATTCAAGCAAATGAACTGAGGGCAGAAGGAGAAGCTCATGGGATGAAGCACGAACCAGTATAAACAAACACGGGAGAAACACAAAGGATACATTGGAGAGAAGGAGGTAGGGGATGTCAGAGGCAAGCCAGAAATGGAAACAGGGGTAGGTTTGTAATTTAGTGGGTAGGCAGAGGATTAATCAAGGAAATAGACTTTTTAAAAATTAGAGGCAAAAGAAATTAAAACTCCCAGCCAAATTTCCAGAAGAAATAGGACCTCTCTCTTGCTGCTTGTCTTCATGCCCTGAGCTCCTCTGAATGCCTATTTCATCTCAGCCAACTCCTTCCTTCATTAACATATCTTTTTATTTCTTGAACTTCCTAATGTCCTCTAATTCCTTCCGCTTTATTTTATTTTGCCTGTATCCTGTTTCCTGCTGTGTCATCATTATTACAGCCTACTTCTTGTCACATCAGATCGTATATCATCTTAAATCCTTCCACTTGCAATCATCATCCTCTCCTGGCAACCCCTCACCTATCGCTTTTGCTAATTCTCCACTAGGCTGTGGTTATTCACTCATTTAGGGCTTTCTTTCTTTCTTTTTTTTAAATATAGCAGTTTGATGACTTCATTTTCAAATACATTTATTGGGGTGACATTGGTTACTAAGATTATATAGGTTTCAGGCGTATATTTCTCTGATTCACCACCCAAAGTCAGATCACCTTCTGTCACTATATATTTGGCCCCTTTTACCATTTGCTACGCCTCTTCCCTCTAATAAGTTTGTCTTTGAATTTCAGGTGTATAGCCCACATGTGAGTGAAATCCTATGGTTCTTAGCTTTTTCTAGTTGGCTTATTTCTCGTAGCATAATGTTATTCTCAAGGTCCAAATCAGTAATGTTACTAAAAGGAACAGTTTTTGAAAGGCTGATTCCAATACCCTAGCAATATTTCTGGATCTTGGGATCACAGCATCTCAGTTTACTCAGGCTCTGTTCTAATTTTTCTGAGTTTTACAGGGTTATTGAGGTGAAAAATTAATGTTAATTGGCTTTTTGGGCACAACAGATTGAAAGGACTATGACATCATCACTCAGTTTATGTTAACCATTCCGATCATTAGCAATTACTCGGTACTTGCATGCAAGTATCGGCAGTCACACACAGGAGTGCTCTGAATGAATACATCTGTCCCAATAATGCCTACTTCATGATTCTTGCTTCTGAAAACAACGACATAGAAGTGATGGGAACAACTGAGGAACAGGGCGACCTTAATTAGATGTAGTGTGATACATGAATAAACATTTTTACAACAAATGCACTGTTATTAGTTTCAGATAGAGTCATACACTTGCTAAAACTAGGCAAGCTCTGTCATACATACAAGTAGTATGCTTTATTGTACATATAACATGATTGGTTGCCAATTTAGTTGTATTTTCAGAGTCTAATCAGGGCTAATCTCTGCTTATTACACATGCAAACACCTTATTTAGTATGTGGTGGGTAGTGCTAGACAGTTACAAAAGGTCAGTTCTTTTTTTAAAAATATTTTTGTATTGATTTTTAGAGAGAGAGGGAGAGTGAGAGATAAACATTGATCATCTGCTTCCTGCATATCTCCTACTTGGAATGGAGCCCACAATCAGGGCATGTGACCTGACCGAGAATTTAACTGGCTACAACCCCTCAGTGCTAGAAGCAATGCCCAATTAGCTAGGCCACAAAGGGCAGGGCACAAGGATGGATTCTTTCAAGCTTCTGTATATTTTCTCTATAAAATTACACATTTCATTAAAGACATTTTCAAGTATGCTATTTAAGTTTCATCCAGCCTAATCATGCATTAGCAAAGAGATGTAGGGATTCTTGGATTCATAGCCAAAGAACAACTAAAACAATACAACTATCACTAGAAATGTCTATTCTTCTGAAGTAAGCCAGTTCAGAATGACTGTGATTAGACTACACACATACAACTGAATATCCAATTCTAGAATTTGCATCTCATTCTGAGTTCCCCTCGCTGAAGTTATTTTTTGTAAATCCTTCAATACCAACCCAGTCTTCTTCACCAGATCTCACAGGTGAACACCACACTACAGCCTACAGATTCACAGGAACCAGAATGAATTACTGTCCTCAAGTTAGGGCACTTAATTCTCCAGGAGTGATGTGGGGTCCCTCTGAGGCACAGGGAAGAGTTGACTATAAACTGCCAATTAACTGGCTTTCCCTTTGAATGAACATTGGAGAGTTACAGCAGCAGAAAAGGAGCCTGGGTTGATAGGTTGCAACTGCTAACGAAAGTCCACCCTGAAAATGCCAACTAAAGAAACTTGAAAATTAAACACTGATAATATTAAACATTAATATTGAGCCACGGCACTCTGCCTCCTTGCTGTAGGAAAATCAAACAGACAATTTGACAGAAAGAAAGAGAAAATGGCACCGTCCCTGTGTGTGCGAAGAGCATTGCTGGTAGGAAGCAGGGTCACAGGGCGGTGACAAAGGGACACAGCAGCAGCAGAAGCAGCAGAAAGCACAGTCCATGCCGTACGTGCATACAGATAACAGTCCACCAGGCTAGCTCCTGACGTGTTAACAATAATTTGTTATCTCTGTGGTGGGATTATACATGTTTGGGGGACACTTTCTGTATTTCCTAAAAATGCAGCATTAACCATAAATTGCATTCCTAATGAGGAAATGTTTTTAAGACAAAGTACTAGTACATACAAATCAACTGTACTACGCTACAAAATATTCTAGAGGCCCGACACCAAAGATTCATGCAAGAATAGGCCTTCCTTCTTTCCCCTGGCACAGCCTTCACTCCAGCCTGAGCCGCCTTTCTACTTCTTACCTTGACGCATCAATTTGCATATTCCGTCCATATTGGCTTTGGCGCCACCATCTTTGTCTCGGCATTATCGTTAATTTGCATATTCTGTCTTTATTAGATAGGATACTTCTTGCATAAGAAGCAGAAAAACTCCTCTGCTAATTTCCTCTTAATAATGAATGAGAAGCCACTGGCCCACTTTTCCGTTTCTCCCAGGATGGGGAGCACCCGGCAAAGCTCCTCCACGCTCAGCTGCGATATTGATTCACACTGGCTTTTCCATGTCAGTGATCAGGGCGGACAGAGCCGTGGAAATAAGTTATGGAAAAGGTTCCCGCCTAGTTGTTGTTTTAATTAATCTGGGTCCCTGAATGGCACACGGGCTAAATCGAGTGGCATGGAACCTGTCGCTGTTAAGTAATTAGTTTGAACCCACACGCAGGTTGCGATCAAAAGTTATCACCATCCAATGACTACTCATCGGCCCATGCGAAATGGACCGGTGGCCTCGGTCTGATTGCTCACAGATGAGTGTCAGTCTCGTGAAAAGCATTACGGGAAGTAGCACTAATTGGTTGACATTCTCAGCATGAAAGCAGGAATAAAAAAGATTGAAATCTAAAATAGCCTTCAGCCCGGCCATGTGGCTCAGTGGTTGAGCGTCAACCTATGAACCAGGTGGTCAGGGCATAGGCCGTGGTTGGGGGCTTGATCCTCAGAGTAGGGCATACAAGTGGAAGCAAATCAATCATATCTCTCATCATTGATGTTTCTATCTCTCACCGCCTTTCCCTTCCTCTCTGAAATCAATAAAAATATATTAAAATCAAATAAAATAGCCTTCAAATTTTGGTGCGGGTGAAAATGGCCATGTGGCCTGGGAGGACTCCTGTGGCCCCCTTGATGCTGTATGAGAAGGCAGAAGTCCCTTCCCTTCCTGGGTAGCTTAGTGCAAACCCTATATGCCTAGGCCAGTGGTCGGCAAACTGCGGCTCTCGAGCCACATGCGGCTCTTTGGCCCCTTGAGGGTGGCTCTTCCACAAAATACCACTGCCTGGGTGAGTCTATTTTGAAGAAATGGCATTAGAAGAAGCTTAAGTTAAAAAAAAATTTGGCTCTCCAAAGAAATTTCAATCGTTGTCCTGTTGATATTTGGCTCTGTGGACTCGTGAGTTTGCCGACCACTGTCCACAGTGGCAGCTGAGGGTAAGGAGAAGAAACCTTCTGCAGATTTCCAAAATCCTCAGCCTGATCCACTCCCCAGCCTGCCTCTTACTGGGCTGTCCCCGGGGAAATGGAACAAAGATATTTTACCGAAAGGAAACAGACTGCAACCGATTTTGCTCAACCTTTAAAAAAAAAATTCACACAGGAGATCTGTGCCATTATTCCCAAGCAGTGTGTGCTCATCACTTTAATTACAGGGAACGGCGATAAGGCCTGGACAAAGCCGGTGCATATTTCCCCCACACGCGTGCTTGTCTGCTGTGAAGCTGCCTCTCTGAGCAGAGACAACAGGCGGGGACATACCGAAAGCCTGGGCGGCCCAGGGCAGAGCGGGGCCTCGCCCTCCATTCCTCTTGTGCGTGGTGGCTTTGCCATGCAAACAGCATGCTTGCCGTAAATAAAACTGAAAACAAATTGAAACGGCGATAATGGATGCACTCACTGATCAGTGCGGCTGGGCACATTACTAACTCACAAATATTGGAACTAGCGCTGATGGAGACGAATGCATTCCTCAGAATTTAATGATGCAAATCATACTAAAGCAGAGACTCCAGTAACCACTGGCACTGGAATCTCAACGTGTGCCCACTGCTGGTGGGACGTGGAGGGAGCTGTCTGACTCGCTGCTTTGTGCCAGATCTTTTCTGCCTTTGATAATATATATTCATTATTTACTCTGCATCTCTTTCTCTTTTATTTGTTATAAATGAACTCCTTTCTCCTGAAGGAGATCAAGTGCCTGAAATAATGGCAGCTAAACTTTGCAAGCTAATAATCTATTTTTTTTAATCAGGTACATTTAAATACGTGACACATTGGAGAGCCAGCAGCTGTCTTAAATGTGCATTACTAGAAGAATTTTTTTTTTCCAAACTTTATCTTACAAAAAAAAACACACAAAAACTAGCAGCATCTATTCATTGAAAAAAATATATACAAACCTGTTTTTAAAGGAAAAATGTCCAATGAACTGCCCTCCTTAACACAGAATTTGAGTGGCCCTATCATTCCACACTTCTACCATGAAGCTTCATTAAAGTATATAAATTAGTATACTGTCAGCGATGGCATTAAGTATTCAATAAGAGTAGACTTAATGCAATTAATAGCAATTAAAATTATACTTTTATGATGTCAGCACCCGCATGGTAAAGACATAATTGCCTGTAAGGACTTTCGTACCATATTTATCCTCTAAAACTGTCCAATTTATATGAAAAATGCCAAAAACATGCCCCATATGGGTACCATTATCTGCTCGGGATTTCAGCAGTCATCTGTCTTCTCCAGCTCGCGCGCATTAGGCTAATTTGCTTTAATTAGTTTTTTTCTCATTTTGTTAATAGGCGTGTTGATGGTACGTTTTTATTCCGGGGACACAGATGCTAACTTGGCTCATTATGTTGCTGTTCAGGGGTCAGTGATGAGCCGGACGTACCCACTGAAAAGCATCTCTTTCCAAATATCAGGTGCCAGAGCTTACCAAGCCTCCACGCCCTGCTGCTGGCTGGTGAGAGCGCTTCTCTGGCGCTCCCCAGTCAATTAGCAGTTACCCAGGAGAGAGCAGCCCTGACCTTTGTGCGTTTCTGGGCAGACATTGTCCGTTAGCTGAGCTGAGCCCTGACTTCAGAGACACAGTCAGCGGTGACTCCGCCAGCGGCCCGAGCTCCCGCCTCTCTGTCCAGGTTCCGCGTGTCAGCCCCAGGCATACAAAATAAACTCTGCTTTCCATGTGTGGCCACATCTCCTACTCAGGCTTTCAGGACCGAGAAAGCTGATCCATTAAAAGCATTGTATTCATTAAGATCGTGGGTTTTCTTACTTGTAAACTTTTCTAACAGAGGAATCCGGTCCCATTGATTCTAAAAGTAATTGCAGGTATGCAAAGAGCAAAGCATTTGATTTAAAATGTGGGCTCCTTGAGGAAACTTTTTTTTTTTAGATTTTTTTTAAAGGGTTTAACTTATTTTTTATTAAATGTGTAGAGGGGAATGTTTTATACAATAATTTAGAAGGTTTAGCAGAGCTCCCAGATGCAACTGAGAGAACTCAGGGGAAACAGTGAGTGTGGGTTTGCTTTTTCCATGTGGTAAATATATTCAGTTTGGTCATGTGTCTTCCCAGTATGGAAGATATTTATGATGGTCATACAACCATGTTCTGTCCTTCTGTGATTTTTCTAACATTTAATACATGTATGCTGTCATCATGAAATAAGCTATGTAAAACTAAAAAGCTTATAATGGTAAGATTATAAATGTTATACAATTTACTGTTTTCTAATAAACACTAAAATAATGATCAGGTTAGTTTCTTTCAGTAAATGTTTCTTGTAAAGAGAAGTTGATGATGAGGAGAGTAATCAGGGGTAAAAAAAATCAAATTTCTCAGATGTCTTTGAGTAGGAAGGAAATACAATAAAATGTGGTTAAAATAAATAATAGTGTTAAATATTAATATTATGCAGTGTACATATACTTTCTTATTCTCAGCATAAAGAAATATATTTCTTTGGAACATCTGCCAGTAATACTGTTCCAGAATAGTCTCATAGCTTCTGGAAAAATCTGCTATGGTTGTTTTGATTTTTGCTTTGTTTTCTGTTTTTTGTTGTTGTTTTTTAAACTCCACTGTACTCTATAAGGCTTGAATTGTTTTCTTGAATCAGCCAATAGTTGCATTGATAAGATCTATAAATTGAACATTTTCATGTAACTAAAGAAATAATTTAGAAATCAAAGAAACTGAAAGAAGGTAAACTCAATTGCATGCTTGATCCTGTTTAACTGTTACTCTCCAAGATTAAAAGGGCTTTTCACAGGCAAGAATGTTTAGCGAGAGAAAACAAAGTGAGTAACAGAGAGGAGAATAAATTAGGATGTGATGGTCCCTCACACCCTCTCCCATAAGCCTTTCAGATACAATTTGAACGTAACAAGAATTTCTGTATTCCTTTTGTCTCAGCTGTATTATAAAGCACAGTGATTACTCGTCGCTGGAATTGAATTAGCCTTGTTTATATTTAGTTTCTTGTTTCTAGGAAAAATAGGATGAATTACACATCTATTATACCTTTGTCCCATGTGTATAGTGAACGTACACACTAAACCAATTGTTCAGTAACAATGGGATGAATGCTGAGAAAATAGCACTGTGGGAAAAAAATAGCCCTGAAAAAATGTATATCTCCAAGCAGCTCGGTGACAAAACGTGAGCACCCGTACTTCTCATGAAAAGTAATTCTCAAATTGCAACCGGGTTGTATTCCAAAAGGCATTTACATGGGAGTTGATTACTTGGGTATATAATTTCCCATGGAAACTATTTTAAATGGCAGTCCTAAGGTTAATTAACCCCAAATAGAATTCAATTCTAAAACCAGTAGGCTGTGTTTGGGGGGAGGAGGGCTGTAGAGGGAGTTCTTTGCATCGAGTGCTTGCTCTAGATTCGTCTCTGTGCTTCGTGTCTGGTACCCAGTTGCAATCCTGTGAGACAGACAGCGTGATTATGTTTCCTTGATAGATGGTGAACTAGTCATCTCTTTCAGGATTGAAAACCAGAGCCTTCATCCTTAACTTGGATGTGGCCCAGATTTCCAAACAGTGAGTGGGGTGCATAGGAGAAAGCTGCACCCCACTCACTGTAGACTAAGACTGACAGTGCTTGGCCCCCCCGGTGACACCTCATTAGGCTTTCCTGTCCTCCCTGAAGAATTAGAACATGGGCTCCCTTCTTCTTCGGTCAAACTCGGGACCAGAGTCGCTTTTCGGAGCTGGGTGTTGAGAGGAAAGCCTGAGATGGTAGCTGGCCACTCCTGAGCACCTCCTTAGAGAAACCAGAGACACTTTGGTAAACTCACAACATTCTTGCCTGAAATGTATCTTCTCCTGTAGGAAGGACAAGCATAGAAACAAATATGGAGACAGTGAGTGGTCAGTTATGCAGATAATAAAAGGATGGGGTGACTGATGGCTACAGGGGAAGTAGTAGGAGAGGAGTGAGCTAGTGGAATTATGGAAAGGATGGATTTGGGCTGAGACTGAATGATGGAGAGAGACAGCCATCCCAAGACCTCTAAGGCCTGGGTGGAGGGTGGGGGAGAGGCAGAAGGTGCTCATCAGCTGAAAACAATAAGCACTAATTCTGAGAAGCAGGAGAAAGACCCATCTGTTTTAGAGAAACTAAAGGAAAGCCAGTTTGGCTGAAGCAGAGCATGAGAGGGGGAAGTGGAGGAGACAGACTGGGGAGAGGGCACTGCTTGAAGTAGGAAAGGATTTTGAGAAGTGCTAACTTGATTCGCTTTTTTCCTCCATCACCCTGTCTGCTGAGCAGAGAATGGACTTTAGGGGCACAGGCAGAAGAGGAAGGAAGGGACAACTGAGAGGAAACTGTGATTTAGATCAAGGTTATTACAGTGGCACTAAAGAGAAGTTTGGATGTAGGTTGGAGAACAATAAACAGGGGTCAACAGGACTTGATGATACATTGGATTTGTGATCAAGAACAACCACTAGGTGTGTGGCCTGAAGAATGGGTTTATGGCGGTATTGGCTGAGTGAAGACTTGAGAAGTGGCTGGTCTGGACTGGCTCTTCTGAGGTTCCCAGGACTGGGTTATGACGGGGTAACAACACGCAGCACAGGGATGGCTGATGTTACTGTCATTCTCCTCTGAAACCAGTAAGTTTTGATTCCAACAAATCACTCTTTGATGGAATTTTAGCCATTATGATAATGAAGTAAAAAAAAAAAAAGGTAGGATTGGTTGGATATAAATTTTGGGGAGAAGCTGAAAGGGATGTGAGAGATCAGTCTCTCTTGCACTTTCTATGTGCATCATCTTTACTGTGCTTCTCAAGTTGTTTTCGTTTCTTTCACTTCAAATATCACCACTATTGCCTCCCATCTCCAGGTGATTTCAAAATAGCGGGCCTTGGTTGGCGTCAGGTGGAGCCAAGGTGATCATGGCCATTTTATTTTGAGGGACTATTTTTTAACCCAGTCCTTGGTAAGGAGGCTGCCTGTGCAAACGAGATGCTTGTCAAGTGAGAAGGAAAGCGGGAGCCACCCGAACGGGAGTGGCGTGTGCTGGAAGCTCCTGGAGTAGCATCAAGAGGAAGGTTGACGTCCAAGGTCCCAAGGTTATTCTTGGCCTCGCCTTCTCTCAAGGGGAGAGCAGATGCCTAAGTTGTAAGGCTCTCTGTAGAAGACCTATTCCGTTCCATGAAAGGTCCCATCGAATCACCAGGCAGGGGAGAAATAGGACAGATGCGTGTTTGCCACATTTACTGAGGTCAAGTCAGAGACAAAGCATCTCGCTGAGATAGACAGGACTCCTTGCTGGAAATTTTAGAATAAGCTGCGACGGACATGCTTTATGTATCACAGCTGAAGTCATGAGTTCCACGTGCTTTTGTGTATTTATCTGTAAACAGAGACAGTAAGACTCATAGAAATGAATTAAGAGTAACTAACAAAAGGGGACTAAGGTATTTCAAAGAAGATGAAAGGCAAACCATTGTGAGTGCTTCAAGAATAAGCTTTATAATCTTGTTTAAATAACTGGACTTATTTCAGCTTTGTCTTTTAATTTAAAAGTTCTGCAAGATTTCACAATCTCATCAGGGCAGGGAAAAAAAATCCTTATAGATTCTTATAGCTAAAGGAATTGGTTGCCAAAATAATAGACAACTGGTTTGTACAACAGTTGTTTTAAGCAGTATTGCTGTTTGCCACTAGATCTTTAAATGAGCGAAGAGCTGTATACTATATAATGGGCTTTCTTTTTTCATGAACGGCTGATGAGAGTCATTGTCATTTGAAAAATGCATGGCCCTTTTTAAAATCATGCACAGAAGGCACAAGTTCCCATTACCTGATAATCGCCTACTGCCCGGTGTGTGAACTGGGAGTGATTTGCCCTCTACTGGTGATGACTTTGCTAACCTAAGAGGGATCATGCCTACAGGTAGTATTTAGATGAACATCACCTGCAGAGGCCAGTTGTGAATACATTGAAAGAATATTAGTAGGGCCCTAACTGGTTTGGCTCAGTGGATAAAGAGCATCGGCCTGCTGCCTAAAAGGTCCCAGGTTTGATTTCAGTCAAGGGCATGTACCTTGGTTGCAAGCACATCCCCAGCAGGGGGTGTGCAGGAGGCAGTTGATTGATGTTTCTCTCTCATCCATGTTTCTAACTTTCTATCCCTCTCCCTTCTTCTCTGTAAAAAAAATCAATAAAATATATTTAAAAAAATATTCAAGAAAGAATATTAGTAGGAAGGTCAAAAAGCTGAGCAATTAGGCTTTGCTCTCTTCTGTACCTAAATCCATCCCTGACCCCAAGATACCCTAAAAAAGACCAGTGGTCAGCAAACTTCGGCTCATGAGCCACATGCGGCTCTTTGCCCCCTTGAGTTTTTAGCAAAGGCCAGCTTAGGAGTCCCCTAATTAAATTAATAACAATGTACCTACCTATATAGTTTAAGTTTAAGTTTAAAAAATTTGGCTCTCAAAAGAAATTTCAGTTGTTGCACTGTTGATATTTGGCTCTGTTGACTAATGAGTTTGCCAACCACTGCCCTAGACCCTAGCCAGGCATCCGGACCAAACAGCACCTACATAGCCAACCTGGAGAACCTCTCTCCCTTTAGGATTCGCTGGCTGGTTTCCTACTCAGTGATTTCTCAGTTGCCAAGGCTCTGGGACATTACTTAAGCCAGACCTGCCAATACGGCCCCACCTGAGACATTGAGATCAATGCCCCAGCGTGGAATAGCTCATAACTCACCAGGTAGTCAATCATCATGAACCCACTCTTGTTAGAACTGCCTGCCCTACTTCCAGGGGCTGCACGCTTGACTGTTTCATGGTGAGGAAGCCCTGGGCTCTGCAGAGGTACCTGGAGGCAGCAAAGCCTGCTAGTGAGAGTGGAGACTCTTTATTGGATGGACCTGGTTTGATTCCCCACCCCGCACAATTATTAATTCTGTGAGTCTGGGAAACTTCTACAGCCTCTCTGAACGTCATTGTTTTCCAATGTAGTAAGATGGTCATACGTGAAGATATTTTTATTCTGGAAGAATTAGAAGAATCATATGGAAAGTAGCTAATGGAGCTCTAGGCTCATGGTTAAATGCTAGTTGCTGATCCAGTCCATGTGGACATGGTTTTGATTTCCTGAGTCCTTCCCTTTTACTCCAAGATTTCGAACCCCTGTAACAATTGCGAGATTTCCGTAGTGCCAGCAATCTTGTTTCTCATCCTTCCAGTGCAGAGGGGGCCTGCTATTCCTGCCATAGCTTCTTTGCCACAAGCATTTTTGTCACAGATATTTTCACCACATAATTAATTGTCCCTAAGACAGTTTTGCTGTAACAAGATAAAATCATAAAAAGGGGGGGGGGGGGGAGGGACAATAAAATGAATAACAGAATTTAAAGATCTTCTTGTGTGATGCAAAATATTTGAGTATATCTAAATGTGTGTAGATTTCACAGCAATATTGCACAAATGAGCGATATTAGTTTGTGGATGGTTCCTGAGCTCTCATCTTTGTTCTGTGGGAAATATGGGTTCGCCTGTGCACCCTCAAAAGGGCCCTCTCTTTCTCCTCCCTGTGTCAAATGTTTCCCAAAAAAGAAACTAGCTAACTCTTGGGGCAAAAATCTTTGTCACCTAGAAGAAATGCTGACAATTCTAACACCACCACTATTTAACGATTTTCTCCACCACTTCATCATGGAGCACTGATACCAAACTGACACACGCAAAAAAGAGCTATCAACTAGTAATTTTGTCTTTTTATGCAAAATTGCCTTGCGGCCAATTAGCTATGCATTGTAAACGCTTGGGGCAAAGATGCTTGGCAAAGATGTCTAACCCCAAAGTACCTAGAACCGTTATGAGAAGTGCTTGATTTCATTTTCTTATTTCCTTTCTACTAAAAAGGGACTTTGTGAAGGACAGGGTAAGCATGAAAAGAGAAAGTCAGGACTGATGGACAAGACATGTGCTTCAGGTCATACCACATGTCCTGGAATGTCTAATAAATAGATGGTACAAAGGAACCGGGACAGACGAGCACAGTTCTGAGACTGGTCTACCTGGTACCTGCTCTGACTCATCTATGCCACCTGCTCCTGGGTTGTTGAAGAAGGGCTTGCTTGGCCGTTGACCCCTTCAGTGAGTTGTGGACATTAAAAAGAAGGTCACATGTCACATGCCAAACGTGTCAAACAATGAGAATACAGGGCTTCCGTGGAACAGAGTCAGGGCCATAGCATTCCTGATAGTATGATGTATTAGCGGGTGAAAGTGGCCGTGTGCCATGAGCTACCAAAGGTCTTATAAAACATCAGACGTGGGATGAGGAAAATTCCTCCAGTAGTCTTCAATAGAATAGCCTAAATCCCTCTTCAAAACACAACCCACCCATATGTCAAGGTGACCACAAAGCCTAATAAAGACCTGTGGTTACCACAGAAATGCTGATAGAACAATGCTTTATTCAGGGCAGAACAGAATGAGGAATTCATTTTCAACCTCAAAGTGGGTTCTCCAATTTTAATAAAAATTCATTATGGAAAAGAGCAGCAGTTCATTAACTCCTAGAAACTTTATACTTATTAAGTATTTAATGAGTTTAACCTTTATGTTAAATATAAAATAGAAACCCTGTACTTACCAAACCTGCAAAACTTTTCAATCATAGTTATTTTAATCCACTTGATGGAAAAGATCACCTGTGTAGACTTCAGAGATTTTAATTTGGTGAAAACTTTGTTTTCGTTTTAAGTTTGGCTTGTCCAGCTCACACCGCTGATTTTATTGCTTCTCTTTCACTGCCGTCAATTAGGTGGGATTACTCTGTTTTCAAAGACTTGTTTTTACACGGGCTGCGTAGCTGTTCACTGAAATATAATCCAACTCCGTCCTTTCTGCATCCAATAAAATCGTCATTCGGTGTTGGGGGAGCAATCATTGAAATGATGAAATAGCGGTAGTGATGAAAATAAGCAATGGAAAATTCTGCAAAAGCTCAAATTACACCACCGGGACTTCCTGAATCACCACATCCCTTCTCCGGCCGAAAATCAGTTCTCCCCATGAATTCAGAACCTGTCCTTAAAGGAAAACTGCTCTCTGCAGGAAAATCACCTTCCAGGGGGGCATTCTGCACTCTGGGACCAGCTCTGAGAGTTGCCTCTTTCACATCAGCAAGCAGTTGGTTTTTTTTGAGGGGCTATTGCTGTCAGATAGATTTGGTCCAGTGGGTTATTTACCGTGAACCCACAATAAGTATTGTAACCCGTGTGTTAGCGAGTGCTTGGTCAGTGGCCACCTTTCAAATGTTTAAATGGGCACAAATGTGGCATTAGAATAAGCACCAAAGAAACCAGCAGTTTTAAAAGTCTAAAGTATTTCTCACTGCATTTATGAAAACAAGAGTCTACAGTTGGGTTGGGAAAGGTAGGAAAGTGATCTGCTGGACAGAGGGAAAGCATAAAGGAAAACCAGTGACAAGTTAGGCCGGTTTGAGCGTCCAGGAAGTCTAGGAAGTCCACAGACTACGACCTTGACTTGGTCCAGAAGACATTGAAGGGCGACTGTATAATAACAAGAAGCCTAAAATAATAATGTTGAACATGAACATTGAAAACAATAACAGTGTCAGGAATGCTTAGAAGGATAAATCCCACTGTCCTGAGGAATGACCAAAGCAGAGAAAAATTGATTTCTTCTTTTATTTCTTCCTCTTTATTTTATTTCAATTATTCT
Organism: Pipistrellus hanaki; assembly: GCF_964339955.1. Classification (NCBI taxonomy): domain Eukaryota; kingdom Metazoa; phylum Chordata; class Mammalia; order Chiroptera; family Vespertilionidae; genus Pipistrellus; species Pipistrellus hanaki. Next base: position 5,371,560 of record NC_140505.1, read on the forward strand.
TGCAACCAAACAAACCAAAAAAATCTGGCCCTAACTGGTTTGGCTCAGTGGATAGGGTGTTGGCCTGTGGACTTAGGGGTCCCAGGTTCAATTCCAGTCAAGGGCATGTGCCTTGGTTGTGAGCACATCCCCATGATGGAATGTGCAGGAAGCAGCTGATGGATGTTTCTCTCTCATCCATGTTTCAAACTCTCTATCCCTCTCCCTTCCTCTCTCTAAAAAAAAAAATCAATAAAATAATAATAATAAATATTGTTTGTTCTAAAGCTTCAGAACTACATCACAGCCACCATCCACCAAGGTATTTGTATTTAAACCACATCTAAAAGTTCTCACTTTCATCCTATTAGCTAACCTATTTGTGGTCAACCAGTGTAGCTTTAGGAAGTGCAAATATAAAATATATTTCTTTGCATAAAGGATCTCCGTGTTTTTAAATATATTTTTTTCTAAAACTATTGAATTGGCTACAGGTAGAAGAAACAAAATAACCAATTAATGAATATGGGTGGTCTTATGAAGTTATCATTTGTATTAGCATCAAAAGAAGCAGTCTCTATTGTTTACTCTCTATATATGGGTAGACAATGAATGTGGCTGAACTTCTGTGCTTCACTTTCTACATATTATCCAGACCCTGCCTCGGCTTGAATATAGTGCATATCACACCAGGCTACTGTGCAGGGTCTCGCCAACAAGACAGGAAACTCAAGCTTCCTGTGGGAAGGTCATTTCTTTTAGGATCTATTAGTTCTCCTTCACACCCATAAAGTACCACTTGGCAAATTAAACTCTGTCAACTACTACTTTTGCTACTTCCCTCTGCTATTAAGTTACAATCATCATGAGGAACAACTTACGCACTTAGAGAATTCAGTTGTGTGTCTCTCAAGTGCAGTAAGTTCCTTTAAAAATGTTATAAATTTGTTTATACTCATTATAAATCCTGGGAGATAAGCAGCATATAAAAAGAGGAAAGCATATTTTTTTTCTAAGGCTATGCAGGTGGATTTCATTTTATATGCAAGACCTAGAGGATTTCTGAAGTGAGAGAAAAAAAGAAGCTAGGTTAGATCAAGCTGATTGGCTTCAAGATTGTCACTTTATAAATTCCATAGCTGGTTCAGCGCAGAATCTGAGTTAAGTTTAAAATACTGTAACGTTCACACACAAGCATAGGAACTTTCTGAAAAGGCTTTAAATGTCATTAATGTTTTCCCAGATTCCAACTGAACTTCTTTCTGGGGGAGGAAAAAGTTAATCACATCCTAGGGAAAATACCTAAGTGTCTCAAAAGCTGCATATCCATCATTGATGTTCGCTCTCTGCCAGAAACAAATCCGTTCACAATAGACTGGGGTTTTTCACTGAGAGAGAAAGTTCATTTGCTTCAACTCATTTGCTGGTATTCTACTAATGCTGAGATGTAGCAAGCTGTGTGTGCAGCACACGTGAGCTGGTGAAAGTCAGGGCCTCAGAGAATCACGGGAGGTTGAAGGGAAAAGGCTTCTCACTTCAGCAGAGACTCACCTGACTACCAGGATGGAATCTGAATGGGGCTTTGGGCTCTTTCTACCTATAGGTCATAGCTACTGTCCATGCTGAAAACCTACCTTCACAGCCTGCTCTTCCATGCTTTTCCCTAATGCAACCAAGACTTGGCCTTCCTGTCATCTCCTAACACAGCCTTCTTATCAAAGCATATTGGCCTTGACTATTTTTTTTTATTTGTTTGGTAATCTTCGACTGAGGATATTTATTTTTCCTTTGATTTTTAGAGTGAGTGGAAAGGAGAGGCAGAGACAGAGAGAGAAACATCGACGTGAGAGAGGCGCATTGATGGGATGCCTCCCGCTCTTGACCATCAGGATCAAGTCTGCAATCGTGGTACATGCTCTTGGCCAGAATTGAACCCAGAGCCCTTCAAATCTGCAGGCTTTTGCTTTATCTGCTGAGTCAAACTGGCTAGGGCTGGCCTGGACTCTTGACTTTTCCTTTCTTTGTCATACATAGCCCATTATATTGAGTCTGACACCAATGTCAAAAGACTTCAATTCTTATATAAGCTTTGTCACTGGCTCCATTGACACACATTTCAAGTGAGATACCTTGGTGGTTGTTTTTGAACTGGATTGCCACTAGTGATTTGAATAATGGATATTCCCAGAAATACAAATAGTAGATGCACAGCATGCAGGTAAGTTAAGTACTAACTCTACCTGGGAACCAGCAGGTACTCTTGATGACTAAGTACTCACATTTACTTTCTGATAGTTCGGCATCTTTTTCATTACAATTATATTTCATGTCCATCTTATCAGAGTTCTTGGAAGAGAACACTGTATATAAAAGAGTATAAGTAGATGGGCTACAAACATTGTCCTGTACTTTGGAATATTGTCATCTGAGATGTAACCAGCACTTTCTTTCAATTCCCCTGAAGTTCCATAACTCACTATAAAGGTTTAAAATAAAATTAGATCTAATATATTATGCCAATGGGCCACCACCTTGAAACTAAATTTAAGTACATATTAATCATTTTGACAAAATAACTCATGATTCATTATAGGAATAAATCATAAAGTAAGTAAAATTTGGACAAGATTGTAGGGTTTCCAATAACTTGATTTTTTCTTTTTCTTTGGGAATGGACACATTACTGTCGAATACACAATGGACATAATGGCTTTGTTTTCTTGTTTAGCCACTGGGTGCTTGAGGTTGGCAAGGCGACTGTATCCCACTAATGTTTATCAGTCATCACCTACGCCACTGCTTCAACTTTTCATAAAGCAATAATTGTTTACACTCCTACACCCTTTGATTGCTACGTGAAATCTTCTTGAAACTACTTTTAACCTTATAGGTCTTTGAGTTTGAAAAATATTTCCCAATGTATATTTTTACTTTTTCAATAAACATTTTAGACATAATATGTGGTTTTATTTAGTTAATCCATTCATGAATACTGAACAAAGAAATTAGACCTTTTAAGATTTAACCTGTTTTCTTATTCTCATAATTTTAATGCCAGTGGAAAATAGCATTCATTTTTGTAAGTAAGGAGATATGAAGAATATATTGGATCTGTAGCCATATTGTAGTTGGCTTATGTTAAAAATATTCTAGTCTTGATAAAATACAGCTCTTTATAAAGTTATAATGAAGTATTACTTTGTTCTTCTCTTTAATTTAGGATCATTGGACTTTATTCTGAAAAAGAAAATATTCATATTATGTTTAATAGTCCCTCTGCATACACATAAAAATACAATTGGAAATAGAAATGTGCTTTACCGCAATTATCAGAATACTGTTGAAGAATACTTTAAATGTTTATATATGTTACATACCAGAGCCATTGAGGCAGGAGCCACCAGTCACTCTAAGCTAGCTTAGAAAGTGGAATTGACTTGCTATTTTGGAAATGGAAGTGAGCCATTTTCCCCCAGAAGTAGATTATAAAGTTTGAGATTGTGTGAGGGGAGAAAAGGACCCCTCCACTTTCCTCACAGCACCCCTAGACTACATTAGATTTATTAAACCAGCTGACTGTCAGGTTGGGGACTGAGAGCAAGCTGATCCAGAGATGAGAAACAAAACTAATTGATGCAGCAGTCCAGGTGGGGCACAGAGATGCATTGGCCTCAATAAGCAGCCCATCCAATGAGGAACCCTGGCAATGAGGCCTGGGGCCTCTCTCTCTCTCTCTCTCTCTCTCTCTCTCTCTCTCTCTCTCTCTCTCTCCAGAGATCTCTAACTCTGGGTGCAGGCCTGGGTCAGCCTCTCTAAGGACACAGAGAGATTTGCACCATGTTTAATTATGACTACTGTTCGGCAAGCCCAGCCAGCCAATCGCAGCAGTATTTGCTCTAAGAGCAGAGTCCAGTGTTAGAGGAAGGGTCTTTACAAGTGATCAACATTTGATAAAATCCTTTAATTTCCTTTCATTGTTTGACTTATAATTAATCTGTATTCCCAGCCTAGACAAGATGATCAACATGAGACAGGATTTTAAATTGAGGGACAAAGACATAACCTATTTCGAAAGGGTCTTTAAGGGAATTAAATTCCACTCTGCTCTTCCTTTCTACTTCCTCACTACAACCAGTGTTCCGAGCAACCATGATTGTGTTAGCGGAGGCCAGAGTGGTTAGGGTGCTTGTGCAGAGGGAGGCCTCCCCTGGGACCACCCCCAGGGGCCTCCACCCTCCAGCAAAGGCCCTGTAGTTGTGGCCACTGAGGACTCAGCTCTCCATAATGGCAGCCAGGTGGTCTCACAGTCTTCAAACCCCTTCGCTCTTGCTAGAATGTTAATAGCAGGGAAGAAAGAAAAGTCACACTTAAAAATAGCATCCTGAACATCTTTGTTTTTCTCCATCTTGGACTCCCTACTAGAATTCATAAAATGGCAGCTATCAGCAAATGCAATCATTTCTTGTGCAGGTGTTCAAATCACTTCATTGTTTAACTTGTCATTTTACGAATTTAAGGAACCATTTTAATTGTACTTTCTGGTATGTTAGAGAAATTCTTCATTATCTCAAAAAGACAGAGTTTGTTCTTTAAATATATTGGTATCTTTAGGCTTGTATCAATGAGCAGTTTCATAAATCAGTGATCCTTTATTGATTATTTTGGGAACCTGATATTTTCAGCCACTTAAAATACCTGCATGGTTAAAGATCCCTCTCTGATGACTCCACTTAATGTGGGGTGTGTTTTCCTGTTTTAGAGACATTTATTCTTCAATATGGTCATATACAGGCAACTGAGATAAAGTATAGTATAGAAATGTTAATTATCTTGAAACTCCTTCTTAGTATTCAAATTAGGTTGTTTTTCTGGCATTGATTGGTATCATGTTTAAAAAAAATAAAGTAACCATCATTTTAATGCCAATATATAAATTAACCTACAATTGAAAAGAATTTAGAGTGTAATGCGGCATTTGTAAATTAGGCCATTTCATCTTTTTTTTTCCTGGATTTTATCAAAAATTCATTTACAAAAAGTCATAAAATCCTCTTAATTTCCCTTCATTGTTTGCCTTATAATTAATACATATTCCCAAAGTAGACAAGATGATATGCAAATTTAGGCCATCTGTGGAATTTAGATGTAGGCCACCAGGCAGGTTCTGGATTTAGCTGTCTCTAGCCAATTTCCCGTGTGGCCCGTCCTGCTCCCCCAGCGGCTGGCCCCGTGTTCTCTGTCCCCATCCTCATCCAGTCCCCGACCTTTCAACCATGTCGGTCACTGCTGACCAGCTCTGTTCCACCAAACAGGAGGAGGAAAGCAAGACAGTTCATGGATTACAAATTGTGTAGTTGAGAGGTTTGCTTGTCTTTAATCTTCTACACGCCGTGTGAAAATCATTTTGCTGGGATGTAATAAAATGGACCTTTTGCTGGATTGAGTTTCACACGGCAATGAGAGTGAGGGTGGAGGGAGAGCGGTAGCATTGTGTGCATCGTTGGCAGTATTTACCCTGTTCCGTTTCTGTTTTCCAAGAATCATGTAGTTACTGTAATCTCTGTTTTAGCAAGTCCGGTTTTATCAACATTTTAAAGCCCAGATACACACACACACACACACACACACACACACACACAACTTGTGTAGATGAGAATGTAAGAAACCTGGTCCCAAGGGGGAAAATGATGCCACGGGCTTTTTAGGGAAGAGTTCTGCTGGTTACCACAAGCTTTGCATGGAGAGCATGTGAAGGGAGTGAGAACCCTAGGGACTGCCATTTGTGTAGCAAACTTGGATTAGCACCCCAACGGGAACCTCGGGTGAGTCCCTGAGGTTTTCAGAGCGATGGACTAGGATGGCTGTCTCTTCTCTGACGGAAGGCGCACTGCATGGTTGATCTGTGTGTGCTCCATGGAGAGAGCAATAGCAAAGGTCTTAGAGCTCCGAGCAGGGCACGGAGCTTACACTATACTTCAAGTGACAATGCAAACACAGGAAACTCATGGCGAGACGGGAAAGCAGACGGTGTTTGCCCAGAGCTGGGGACGATGCTGTGAACAACTGGAGGGAGGGAACATCTACTCTGGATGACGTATCACTCAGTCTGTGCGCCCTGAGAAATGGCTGTTTCTAGTACTCTGGTCGGGAATGATTCTTTGGTTTTCAGTATTAACCCACCACGTGCCAGGAGAGCTGGTTGCTCACATTCCCATGGTCATCTTGTCAATGTACCGGAGACCCCAAGCCCCTGCCTCCTGTACAGTAACCCACCTCATTAAGCACAAACATGAAGTACTTCTTGTCTTAACTATCTGCTTACGTCAGGGATATTAGCTGAGTGAAGAGAAAAATAATCATTGGCTGGGTTGTCATCACGTGAGCGTCTGAAGTGACAGGAATAGATGGGGATGTCTGCTCCGAGAATCTTCGCCTCCCCATGCTCATGGGAACTAGGAAAGCCAGCATTCTAATCTCAAACTCTGACGTCCTTTGACAAGTTACTTTACTTCCCTGCCTCACGCTGACCTTTCTATGATGATGATACTAATATAATATTTATCCAGCTGAGATGAAATCTTCAATTGTACGTTGCAGAATACTTCACATTGATAAAGTATTCCCTTTCGGATGCTGCGTGCTTTACAAATAAGATCAACTTAACCATCTGCTGCTTCCTATTGCATCCATGTATAGACCCCAGACCAGAGAAACCACATTCTGTCACAGGCTTTGACATAAAAATAGCTAACATTTGCTTAGAATGTTATGCTATTAAATTCTCCAGCAACCTTGTGAGGATTTTACCTCTATTTTCATTGTGAAAGACTAAGAGAGTTTCCCAGGGCCATCCATTGAGTAAGGGGCAGTGCCTGGACCCTGGTACAAACACCTACAACCTCCCAGGATTACCTCAGGCCCCAGTGGTCGGCAAACTCATTAAATCAACAGAGCCACATATCAGCAGTACAGAGATTGAAATTTCTTTTGAGAGCCAGAGTTTTTAAACTTAACCTTCTTCTAACGCCCTTCTTCAAAATAGACTCGCCCAGGCCATGGTGTTTTGTGGAAGAGCCACACTCAAGGGGCCAAAGAGCTGCCTGTGGCTTAGGCCAACCATGCCAAACTTGAGTCTCAGTGAGGGCTACATGACACAAGCTCATTGGACTGCTGAACACACATGTAGTTGTCCTGTTGCCTGAGCTGGTTACCTGGTCATGACAATGATACCATTTCCCTTGCCACTTCTCCAACTAATCTCCCCATGTAATCTCTTCCCTGGCTGGGTCTTTGGTTCCAATGCCACTGGCCAAAGCTTACCCTTGTCTTGTTTCTCATGTCCCACACCTGGGAAGGAGATGAGAAGCCATGGACTAGCTACCGTTCACCACATGGACGTTTTCCCTTCATTGTATGTATGTACAGTGTCTTCACTAAATCTTATTACCCCAACCCAGCTACTCAGACCAGCAGTTCCCACACTGTTTTTCGCTGAAATGGCCCACTTGTTCTGCTCTGAAAGACTAAAACCAAATAAGACTTAAAAATTAAACGGACTAGCTGGGACCGGTTTGGCTCAATGGATAGAGCGTTGGCTTGGGGACTGAAGGGTCCCGGGTTCGATTCCGGTCAAGGGCATGTACCTTGGTTGCAGGCATGTCCCCAGTAGGGGGTGTGCAAGAGGCAGCTGATCGATGACTCTCTCTCATCGATGTTTCTAACTCTCTATCTCCCTCCCTTCCTCTCTGTATAAAATCAATAAAATATAAAATAAATAAATAAATAAAAATTAAATGGACTAGATACTTCACCTCCAAACCAAAACTGACCTGTAGACTTGACCTCATTTGCTCTTGGAAACATGACAGCAGAAAAGGATGCAGTTGGGTTTTCCTATTTTGTTAAATCAGACTCAGAGGCCTGAAAGGGGCCAATAATTGAACTGTTTTTATTGTCGCAGAGAGCCAGGGGTCTGACAGCTCCTTACGGGAGTGTGCACAGCTTCCCCTCGCCGTGAGACTGGTGTCTCTGAAGCTCTGGGGATATCCTAAATACGTTTAGCGAGGTTTTCAGTCATCACTCAAGGTGACGTTTGATAGGAGTCCTGTCACCTCCCAACTTCAAAGTCCTCCGGTTGCCATCAGTCCAGCTGATTGTGAATGCCGGCAGCCTGCTGGCCCACGGCCTTCCCACAGGACCTTCTTCTTCTCTTTCCAACTCCACCCGAAGACTTCTCTCAGTCATACCTCCTTCAGATGTCCACAGGAAAACTTGAAAATGCACGCAAGATGAGAACAACTCCTCCGTGTGTATACTTTTCCCTGAAAGAGCTTAGCAAAATTTTAATGACAATGTACTTACTCATTGGGTTAGTGGTCTGCTAAACTTCTTGCCCTCTAAGGGTGAGAATGAGGCTTGCCTCTTTATCATTGTGTCCCTCTCACTTAGGAATGTTCTGGAAGATGACAGGTGGGCCATGAATATTTGGTGAGTGAATAAATTTTAGTGGGAAATGTAGTTTCAAAGTGTTAGGAGCGGCCAATCTCTTACTTTCTTTCTTAAATGAGTACTTCTTAAAAAGAACATGTACCCTCTTACTAGAAAAAGCTTTCTGAAAGAAAAGGAAAAGGGCCACTTACTATATTTCTAAAAACTTAACTCTACATAAAAATAAGCATACTCTTAAAAATATGTTTATGCTAACAAATTAATATTTTAGTAAATATAAATAAGTATAAAAATGAATGTAATTCTTACCATGGTCTTCCCAGTTCGTTTTTTCTTTGATATGACAAAGTCTAGCTCATTCACAAAACATGCCAGAAAAGAAAAAACTAAATCCTATTCTAGCCACTTCTTAAATATCAAGTATCATCATGATATGCCAAACTTGAGCTCAATACATGAATCAGGAAATAATTTTGAACATACTTAAACACTTAGACCAGCAATAATAATCCTCACTCAAACCAGTTTATGTTTTTTACAACATTTCTGGCCCAAAGTGGATAGTGGCTAAGAAGGAAAACAAACAAACAAAAAACTCTTCCAGCTTGTTTTTTCCAAATATGAAATGCTTGCCCGCACAGGTGGTTTTTCATGGTGCTTCAGTGGAGGGCCTAATTGCTCTTCATGCGACTTACGAACATGCACCTTTGTTTAAACAGTTATCTGGGGCAGGAGATGGGCGCTTCCTCTGTTTTAGTTTTCATGGAGCTTAGAAATTGCAAGGAAAGCCTGACATAGAAGTTCGTCATCTGGACTTCCATTTATTTAAGTAAGAAAATATTTATTTTAAACTCTTCCCTCCCGGTGTACCGATAGCAGTGACCCACTCTACACATCAGGAAGGCATTTAAAGATGCAGAACAGCTTTGCTATTGAAAAGAAATTGGAAGTTTGGGGTTGCTGCTTTTGATTTTTCCTATTAAATCTTGAATCTGAGAATATGTGTGGAGACCATTTGCTTTAAGTTCATCTTGGTAGAATTATGATAGGTTTTGCCCCCCTCTTGGATACAAATACATTTGGGTATTTTATTTTTATTTTTATTTTTTTGTTAAAAAAAGATTCAGAACCACGCTGATTACCAGCGAAATCCTGAACATAGATTGTGTCACAGGGAGGAATTTCTGACTCACCCTGCCCGGGAAATGGCACCTGTGAGTTTGAGTGCATGCGACCGATCATTGGCCCGCTGAGCACAGAAAATTGTTTCTCAGCAGGTTTTCCCTCAAACCTGGAGAAAAGGCTCATTTATTTGTTTGTGTGTTTGTTTTAAACATTTCAGGACAGAGGCGCATTGTGTGGACAATATGCCACAAAGGAAGCTTAATTTTAAAAAATCAAAGATATAATTTTCTCACTTATATAACTTGCAGTATAGGTAACCTCTGCACCAGCATCCATTGTCACTGAACCCCTTGATTGTCATCCTCTCAGGAAAGTGATGGATTAATGATAGAATAATTGAGAAGCATCTGGCCTGGGAGGTCCTGGAGCTCCATAGTCTGCAGTCCAGGGCCCCTCGGAGCTGCCATGGAACTTGGGGTTTTTATTCCACTGGGAGAACATCATGCCAATACACTGGTGATTGTATGTTTCCTTTTCTGAATGTGTTGTTAATAACAAAAACATTGAATGTAAGCTATAGATTTGGGGTGAAAGCAGCATTCAAGAGATTAACTATTGGTGATTCTAAGAGAAATGTTTAACTTCAAAAGCAAAAATGCTTCTTTACAAAAAGAAGTAAATAACTAGGGAGACATTGTTGTGTTTTGTGTTTGGTTTGTTTACGAGAAAGCTAGTTTTTGTGTGTATGTTTTTGTTAATGTTTCTAAACACCTCTATCTATCAAAAATTGAATAATGGGGATGGAAGAGAAGACAATAAAACATAAGCAATTTAAGTACATTATGAAATCATAAACTATTTACTATATTTTATGGGAATGGGATAGATTTTGATGTTTGTTTATGTATGTATTAGTAACATTTAATTATATTCTACCTTCTTTCAAAAGTGATTTAGTACTCTACCTTCTTTCAAGATGTAGCTACATTGTGACGCAACAAATTTCTAAAATGAGCTATTATTTTTGTTAGTAAGACCATGGGTTACACATAAAACATTTCAGAAGTCCTTGTATTTGTATGAAAAAGAGAGTTGTGAAAAGAAAATATATTGGAAGATAATGTTTAACATTTTAATATTCACAAGAACTAACAGAAGTTTCAAAGATGAGCAGTAGAGACTTCATATTTAGTTGGATCATTCATTATACACAATGACTCACATTCTTTTTTTTTTTTTTCCTCACTGGAGGATATGTTTATTGATTTTTAGAGAGAGGGAGAGAGAGAAACATCAATGTGAGAGAGAAACACTGATTAATTGCTCTTCCATGCACCCCAACCAGAGAACTAACCTGCATGGGTATATGCCCTGACTGGGAATCAAACCCACCACCTCTTGGTGCACAGGACAAGGCTCCACTGGAGCCACCCGGCCAGGGCGGCTCTCTCATTTTTATGTTTCTCTTGCTTCTGCTATGGCTATTGCAATATTTCCAGTGGGCCTTCGAGTTCCAGTTGTAATACGCTCAAAAACACAAATATGACCAGGATGCCTCCTGCTAAATCTCTTTGAAAATCTCCATTGGTCTCGGTATAAAAATTAAGAATCTTTGATGCACAGTCATTTTGGGCTCTTCTGGACACCCTCCACTTCCTGCTGTCTCACCTGAGCCTGAGCCATGGCTCTGAGACTCCACCCTGGTTTCTCTCAGTTCCTCATCTCACCATTCTCCCATCCATCACAGGGCCCTGGGTAAGCTCTTCCCTCTTTCAGGAAGGTTCTTCACCCCCATTCCTCACTCTGGCTTCACTGGGCCCAGACCAACCCTTCTCTGGGTTTTTCAGGTTTTCCCGCTATGTCATCTTACAGCACTTACCATTATTGTATGTACACAGCATTATTTGTGTGATAATTTCATTAATCTATATCTCAGGAAAATGGAGACAAAGGGGGTGCTGTGTCTGCCTTTGCTCATCTTTACATCCCCAAAACCTAAAAGAGTGCCTGATGCACAATATGCACACAGTCGTATTTGCTGAGCAAATGAATATACACACAAGAAGCTGGCATGTCAGTTAGGTAGGTTTCATTTTCCACATGCGAAAGCCACTTGAACGAGCTTTCAAAGTACTTCAAATAGGAGACACCACTCCTCCTTTCTTCATGTGTTTATGATAATAAAGACCTCCAAAATGCTATTAATTTGGCTGATTAAAAAGAAAACACAAATATTTCTCAACCACAACTTTATTGAACTAATTTGTTTATCTTGCTGAGATTGCTTTTAATAACAAACTCAGTTTGCTATTTTTAAAATATATTTTTATTTCTTTCAGAGAGGAAGAGAGAGCAAGAGAGAGAGAGAAACATCAATGATGAGAGAGAATCATTGATTGGCTGCCTCCTGCCCACCCTCCCACTGAGGACCAAGCCCGCAACCCTGGGCATATGCCCTTGAACAGAATCAAACCTGGGACCCTCTTGTCCGCAGTCTGAAGCTCTATCCACTGAGCCAAACTGGCTAGTGTTTCTATCTCTCTCTCTCTCTAAAAAAATCAATTAAAAAATATGTTTTAAAAACTCCTCTTATTTCCTAAAATGTCTCCTTTTCTTCTTTGTTATATATTTTTGTAAAGAATCTTCCTCATATTTATCTGTAATAATCAGACAAAAACAAACAAATAACAACAACAAAAAACCAAGGATAATAGAGTTCTACATATGTAGACTCTCATTCTATTGAATTGTAAATAATTCAAACAATCTTCATCTCCAAACTTCATTATCAAAGATAAGTACAATTTTAGATTCTTCTCTGGACTAGATTGCCAAACTTTTTGTGACTATTTTATTTCCATAGTAGGTAATTGTCTGGTATCAGCAGAAGAGCATTTAATAATTTTCTGCAGGAGTGAGCAGAAAATTAAGAACCTTAAGAGCAAGGCAGCAACTATCTTTGAACAATGTTATTTGTCTATTTTCATTGGCATATTTAAATTTCCTTTGCATACATTTTTTTCCTATGGTGTTAAGCTAATTAATTTACATGGAAAGAATCTGAGTCTTATTGTTTTTCTCACTGTGCTTTGTTTCAAGATAAAATTGAAAATTGGTGGGGAGTATAGGATATATTTATTACATAGAGATTCTGAGGAGCTCAGAGAATTTTAATCACCCTGAACAATGAAATCTAATGACAAAAAATTATTAGAATTTCTCTACTTTACTTGATTTTGCATGAGTGTTTTCAGCACCGGTGTTCCATCCTGTTTTGTTTGTTTCAGGATGGCCTATACTAATTAAGAAGTTAGTTGGTGCTAGGAGGTTATGACTAGTTCTATTTTTGACCCAATCAATCTCAAACATCCCTTGAAAAACATCTACCGTGTTTCCCCGAAAATAAGACATCCTCTGAAAATAAGACCTAGTGCATGGAAAGATAAGACATCCCCTGAAAATAAGACCTAGAGCAACTTTGGGAGAAAAAAATTAATATAAGATACTGTCTTATTTTCAGGAAAACAGGGTATTTAAAAATCCTAATACCTATGAAGAATCTGTTCCTAGTCTCCCAACCAATGATTTCAGCTGACTAGAACAAGCCCATTTTATTTAAAAATATAAATATAAATAATAACCATATCCTAGAATTCAAAAGCATTTTAAAATAGTAGCCAGTATTCAAATGCTTAATAGATATTAACTCATTTTATCTTCACAACAAATCATAGGAAAATGTTATCTTATCCCATTTTAAAGTGGAGTCAGCTTAGAGATTGAATGTCTTTGAAGGTTATACAGGCTGAGCTGTTACATGGCCAACCTAGGTTCATTCACAAGTAGTTCGGGTTCAGAACTCACACTTGTAATATTACAAACATGAGTTGGATCGATGTTTCTCTCTCATATATGTTTCTAACTCTCCATCCTTCTCCATAAAAAAATCAATATATATATTGATTTTATATATATATATATTTTTTTTTAATATATTTTGTTGATTTTGTACAGAGAGGAAGGGAGAGAGATAGAGAGTTAGAAACATCAATGAGAGAGAGTCATCGATCAACTGCCTCTTGCACACCCCCACTGGGGATATGCCTGCAACCAAGGTGCATGCCCTTGACCGGAATCGAACCTGGGACCTTTCAGTCACCAAGTCGACGCTCTATCCATTGAGCCAAACTGGTTTCGGCAAAATATATATATATATTTTTTTTTAAATGAAATAACAGTTGTCCAAAAGCTGTAGATGCTGTGAGAACACTGAGTGTTAGTGCCTTCAGCTAGACCACACTTCTTTTTTCTTCCCATCACCATGGAGCTTTCCTCCTCCTGTCAGCTGGCTTTTGTAACCTCTCTCTAACCAAAATACCTGCCTCAGAAGTCACAAGTTTTTTCCAAAATTAAATCTTATAATCAGACAGTTCTCATTCTTTCAAAGTCACCTACAGCATGTATCATTGTTGACTAACGATGTCTTCTCTAAACACTTTCTCCAGCTTCCAGTGCGACTGCTTGACCCTGAGTCCCTTCCTCTTTCCCCCAGGACCTTTGTCTCTTCTTCATGCCTCAACACCCTTCATGCAGATATTTCCTCAAATGTAGACCAGTTTCTGCCCATCTCTTGAAGAGTGGCATCTATTCCATGACTCAACATGTCTGTCTTCACATATTAACCAGACATTGATCTGGCCTCTCAGTGTCTTAAAAGATGAAGACATCGGCTTCCTGAAAAACAAGTTATTTCTCTTCACTGCTCTTATTTCAATAATTCTATAAATTTTCTCTCAGTCAAAAAGTTCAAAACCTATAAGTAATCTGACTTATCTTTGCCTACCGTACATCAGCCATGTATTTCATGTTTGATTATCTTTATTTTTTTTTAAATGTCCTTTCTTTTTCTGTGTATGTTCCTTTGTCTTGTTTCTCATTGGAGGGTGAGAAGGGGGAAATAAATGGAACAGAGAGCATTGGTTTCATTGTTGAACCTGAAATGATTCCAAGGGCCATAATGCTAAAATGAGAAACTCAAGAAACAGATTCATTTTAGATGTGATTGCTATTTAAAATGACTGAGTGAAATGCAAAAACAAGGGACGTAAGCATGTTTTCCTTGAACAGAACCAGAAACTAATATTTGTAAATTCACAGAGCAGTGTGTAAACATAATCCTGGTCCCTGGGAATACATTTGTGACATAAAATATCTCCTTCCCTTAATCTAATTATCATAATGTGTAACAGGAGCACCAATGAGAGGGACCTTAAACAAGATGGAAAGGTACAGGTCTTACATAGACTCACACTTTTTACTCTTTGTAAAGACAGACGAGCCATATATATTTCTTGCTTTTACTACTAGAAAAAAATAAAAGCTAAAACTACATGCACAGATGAAATCAAGTTTAGCTTAACACACTGCTAGGGTGGCCACAGACTTTTTATGACTACTAACCCCTTTTCTCTGTAGCTGTTATAAATCAGCACTTGTTCTGATAAAATAATTATCATAAAATAATTCCTTGTTCTAGTGCATCTCTTAATTTTTAGAGTTTCAGAACTGACATTAGTAAGATAAAACATTGAATCCACTCTTCTTCCAGTTTACTTATTTCATTTATTTTATTCTAGAGTCCCTGCTCTTCCACTACACAGTGATTAGGACTTCTGCACCAGCAAGAGAACTGAAGACCTACCTGTAGAAGATAAGGTAAGTCCCAGGCACTGAAATGTGCCCAGATCTACCAAACAAGACAGAAAGACTTCTTGAATCATACAACGTGTGTGTCTTGGCAAAATGAGACACTTGTGCTCAGTTGCCGGGTACTTTGAGGCCTATTCCTTATACCTTTGACCTCTGTGAATCAGCTGTAAGTGACTGATTTCAAAAAGTGAGAGAATTCTGATGTTCATGCTCTTTTTGATCCTATGAAAGGAATGGTATTCCTAGTCTTTTGGTTCTGGAAAAATGAGGTGAATGAGGACGTTTTAAAAGTTGATTCTCTGCTTTTTAAGGAGAGAATGTTCTCCTGGATAGAGTGGCCCCAAAACCATGGATGGCAGAGCTGTGCCTGCTTCGCCCACAGGGGGAGCCACATGTGTGCAGTGCTCTTGTTCTCGGAAGTGTTCATCCATTCTGCTCAGCCCTCCCAGGGCGACCTGAGAGAATTAAACTTGTTCCTGGTGATGTTCTCCTCTCCTCCACAGAGCGCAGTGCCCTTTCTCAATGGGCACTGCGATCCCGTGGTTTAAACCTTGTGAAAAGATGCCTTTGAAACCATATTCTGTGGGTTTCCACTAAATGAAAAGTGTCTTCTACCAGGAAACAAGAAAAGAATTTGCAACAGAAATCCCAAGGTGTCCCACTCAGAATGTGTGTACAGTATTTGCCTAGATCGGGTTCCTGGAGGCAGCCATTCAGAAAGTTCTGGTGCTTTTGGCTTGAAGGGCTGAATTCTCTGGGTTTCCCTGCCGTCTGCTGATGGGTGGTTTGTTTCTTCTTTCAGTGCAACAGTCAGTAAACATGTTTCATGGCAAAAGGGTTTTCCAAAGTAAGAAATAATTATGAAATGCACGTCTGTAAGAACGATCAACATTTTTATATCAGAAAAATTGAATTGCTTGGGTATATTTCTCTTGGATGCTTTTTATTCAAAGTTACTATATTGTTCTTTTCCAATATAAAAAAAAAATCATTAGGAGAATTTGGAGGTTTGGAGGTTATGAGTCTATAAGACTATGACAATGGCTCAGGTTTTGTCACTGATGTAATTTTATATCCAGGTTGCTAGATGTGGTTTATTTTCTATCCCAAACAAGTAATCTTTCTTTTTCCCCACATCGAAGGTGACACAAGTTCAGTACTTGCGGAGGAGGTTTTTTCCTCTTACCTTTATAGAGGGCGAGAAGCTAGAAGGACTTTTCTTTGTTGTTGAGAATAAAATGGTGGTTTGCTTGTTAACATAAAATAATAGCAATTACAGCTGTTTCTCTGAATCTCCCCCTCGGGCATTGATGTTTTACTTTTCCCTGGAGGGGCAGGTCTCAGAGAATAGATAGGAGAGTTCCTTTATACAAGCTCTTGTGTGCACAGCCCCCTTCCTACATACTTGCTGAGTAATTAATCAAAACTAACAGGAAGCCCTGGGCTGCGGCTGCAATTGTGCCATTTCGTGCTGGCAAGGCGTCTCTCCCCTCTGGATTTCAGTGTCAGTGTTGGGGATGGCCAGATTCCTCCCTTACCATAACACAGTTCATGCGAAATAGAGTTGTAACTTGACAATGGGGATTTATTTCCTCAGGAACTGTGCTTTGAAGATGCTCTCGGGGAAGGTTAGCATTCTATTTTACATGCAGTCTCTGGAAACAAAGATGCTGGAAGTTTCCATGCACTAGATGTAGCCTAGATAACAAATGATTTATCTGACGTTGCTTTGCTGGTATTTTCCTCCAGTGCTCCTTCTGGCTTTTGTGTTCATTCCGATGTGAATCACAAAAAAGGGCACACACTGTGAAGAGCTCATCTTTGTAGTTTTTGAATAGACTTCAGTAAATTAAAGTTTGGGGATAACTTATCATTGAGGATTTCCAGGAGTTAGGCACACAGTTCCTCTTATTACTAACGGGAGCCACGCATCTAATTCCGGGCGCCCTGAGCTGAAATGTAATCACTCGTGTGCTTTCCTCTGTGGGTGTTTCTCTCTTTTCCATGTCCAGCACAGAAAAGGAGTGGGTCCAGTTTCTGAGTGGAGGCGGCTGGGGATTAAGAAATAAAAGAAAGAAAGAAGCAGGACACAGAGATAGAAAGATAAAGCTGGGAGCCGGGTAGAACCACTGCCTCTCTGATAGAGGGACAGGGACCCAAAGCCCGCTCAGCGTGTTTACTTATATCCCCAAATACCAGGAAGTATCATCAAAAGTTAGGATCCAAAGAGCTTATTTGCATTCCCCCTATTGTTCAGTCACTACTGTGTTTAAATTGTGAATTAAAATTGTATAGCCATTTATATTAGGGAGGTGAAGAATGAGCAAAAGGATTTGCTGAAGCCGCCCCAGGGCTGGAAAGGGACTGGCAGGAAGAACTATGTAAATCAGAGAGGTCATGAGCGAGCTCCCTGGAAGACATGTTGAAAAACACCTTGTGCAGTTTATTATTTCCATCGAATCTGATACCAGACCTAAGAAGTTGAAGGCTGTCGCTATGTCAGGGCTCCTAACAAGCCCTACCATAATTAGTCTTGGACATTGATGGGGTCGGACTGTAAAATGATAGGACAAGTGGTGACCATGTAAGAAAGTATCCTCTACATTGCCATTGACAGAGAATAATAGGCGAGGGCAAAGCAAGATGGTCAAAGGCAGAGGGACGGTCATCGGAACACAGAGAAAATGCTCCTCCTCATGGAGTATATGGACAGTATCGTTTTCCTAAGAGGTGGTTCCTCTTTGCCTCCAGCTTTCCAAACAGAACAAAAAATAAACAGACAAACACACTGGATGAACATGGGCTGCAGTTTGATGGAATGGAGGGAGCAGGAGCCTTGTTTTGAATGGCTTAGCTTTCAATTTTTCTCCTGCCACTTCCTCACTTTGAAAACACGACAGTTTCTGGCTTCTTTGGTATTGTAATCTATAAAATGGGAATATAATCTAACTCTACTATTGTTTTATGAAAACAAATTTGATTAATGTTAAGGTTCCTGTGTGTATCATATTCAATAAAGTGTGCCTATCATTATTATTATTATTACTATTACTATCAGAAGCCCGGTGCACAAATTTGTGCACTAGTGGGGTTCCTGTGGATGGCCTGTGGGGATCGGACCCCATCTTGTGCCCCCAAGCTCACAGCCCTGCAGCCCCACCTGGCACCCCACCGTGGCCTGTCATTTCCCCTAATGCCATGGCCCTGCTCTGGTCAGGTCCCATCGAGGCCAGCAGCACCTCCACTGCCACCCCTGTGTCGCTGATGCCCGCCATGTTCCACGCTGCCTGTTGGTGGTCAGTGAACATCATAGCAAGCAGTCAAAGGACAGCCCCAGGGGACAATTTGCATATTAGGCTTTTATCATATAGGACTTGGAGTAATTGTCTCATAGGAACACCCTATTCTTTACAGTTTCTATTTTGAACCTCCTTTCCTAAGACCAATGGGTTAAGCAGTGGGTGCAGATATTTCCAACATTCTCATACTTCATCATGTTTTATTGACAGAAAAGGGATGCCATTGTGAATTTGAGCAGGAGGAGAAAGAATGGGAACAGGCAAGGCCAAGAATATATTTTTCAGTAGCACAGCCACCATTCTAGCAGACCCCCTTGAATCTCCTGGTCCCCCTCAGTGAGATTTAGGGAGATGCAAGGAGTGTTGGACATTTTAGGGGGAGGAAATGCAGCCCGTTGCTGCTGTTCTCTGGAAGCCGTCTCTCTTGTCAGTTCTGCTTTGTGGCCGATGACCACAGTCAACAAGCCCATTAGTGGGAGGGTGAGGCTGGGCAGCTGGAAGGCTGAGCTCCCACAGTTGGCTGCAGAGGACGCCACTGTTGAAAAGGCAGTGTTCCTCCTGTTTGCCACTCTGTCCCTGGCTCCACTCACAAGTAAGAGTCCAATGGATGAACCAATGGACCATTTTCCTGGGGAATAACCTACAGGGCGGTCTCTGTTTAAGAGCTCTGAGGCAGACTCTACTGGCCAAGACTGCTGTTCTTAACTTTGTGTCGAGGCAGCCACTCCTGACGCCGTGGCCTTGAGCTTTCGGATTCCAAGACTCCATGAGTGCGTCTCCCCCCATCCTCTCACGGTATGAGCCCGGGCTGGACCTGATTAGAACAGAGGTGCTTTTGAGACATGCCATGGACACCCTTTGCACTTAGGACGTTCTTTCCAAGGTGCAGTTTTCCGTAGCTGATTTATGTCCTGCTCTGTGGGCCTAACCACATAAGAAATGTCAGACCAAATGAGCCCAGTGACCCGTGCAGGCAGCAGTGACCCCAAGGAATATTCCTTATGAGACTGCGGCTGCCATCCACATAGTTGCTAAGTAAACTTCTCTGATGTCCCCTGATAGCTCAGTGTTTGCTCCTGTAGGAGTCCATGAACATTGTAAGATAAAAGTCACTTTTTGTGGATCTTCTACTTCAGTTTTCACAAAGTTCCAGAGGGTACAGTGTTAAATAGTCCAGAGTTGAAATGAGGATGGATGCTGACCTCTGATCAACTATGATTTCCAGAAAGGAATTGTTACCTTATACCAAAGCATTTTCATCACTATTACAAGTATAGGCAAATATCAAGGTTAAAATATTGGTTTCTGGTATTTCTACCTACTTCTGTTTCTTTTTTCTGTTGGCTCGTTTCTCTAAAAGCGATATTTCCTTAGTTCACAGAGTTGGTGATGGTTGCTTTATCAGATACGCAGATGTCACCAGATGATCACCTGCTTGTTGACTTGTCACATTTAGAGAAGATTATTAGAGTCTGGCCGGAGTGGCTCAGTGGCTGAGCATTGACCTATGAACCAGGAGATCATGGTTAGATTCCAGGTCAGGGCACAAGCCTGGGTTGCGGGCTTGATCCCCAGGAGGGGGTGTACAGGAGGCAGATGATTGATGATGCTTTCTCATCATCGATGCTTCTATGTCCCCCTCTCTCTCTCCCTGCTCTCTGAAATCAGTAGAGAAGACTGCCGGTGATAAGTTGTCTGTCTGTGGCACATTTTTAGAAGAGCCTGAGGTAAAAAAAATAAAAATAAAAAATTCAACTTGCAAACAAAATAAAACTCAGTTGACAACAGTGACTTTGACTGAATAGCATGTTCAGGGTAAAAGGTATTTTGGGAGCCTCCATAAAGGGAACTTTTTTTCTTTTCACACCAAAAAAGCCACCCACCCCCTCAGACATGGTTATTGAAAGTATTTCATGAGCAGCTTAGCAACTGCCTTCTAAGAGGAGGCAGGCGAGGCTTTTGAAAACTCTGCCCTCGTGTTGCAATGCATTTATTTAAAAGCACCGCTGCTGCTCTTCTGAGCACGCAGAGTGGAGCTCCTGGCCAAGGCTGGCATCCGGGCTGGGCAGGCCGCTTTCCTGCGGGAAGGTCAGGCCTCCCCGTGTGCTCAATTAGGGGACTTCTATCCGCACTTGGGAGCGTGGGGGCTGCGTGTCGCTGTGATTTTTTTATTCCTGGGTCTCCTATCCCCCTGACCTGCCCGGCATTGGGGAGGGGTGGGGGGGTCAGCGTCCCCATCGTGTTCCTCAGAGCTGCGCGAGGAGGTCCCTCAGCGGGACTGGCAGTTTGTGCGGCCTCTGTGTGTGTCCAGCTCTCCGCCCCGCTAGAGGTCTGCCCGTCGTCGCCCTTTCTGTCTGCTCAATTACTCGCCGTCCACACACTCCATGAGCACAGGGTCTTTGGTGTGAGTGTGATGTTAGAGCGGATTCATACAAAGGGCAGTAGGCCTTTATCCAAAGGATGAGGTGTGCACAGAGCACCTGGCTCAGCACGCCCTCTTCTGGATCAGAGTTTGACCTCAGACCTGCCTCAGTTCGGTTTGCAGACAGTCTGAATAGCTCCTTTCCTCTGCTCTGGAAAGGGGCCATGGGAGGTGGGCTGGAGGCCCTTCAGCTCTTCCCTTTGGAGGAGTCCGCAGCCTGTGTCCCTGGGAATCCCGGCCAGTGGCCTCCCTCTCCTTCCAACTCCACCCGTTAGATCCAGGAAGTTAGGCGGGCGGAGTCTGTCCTCCATGCCTCTCCTTATGTGACCCCAACTTCAGCTCTTTCTTTTTTAATCCTCACCTGAGGCATGAGGATATTTTTTCCATTGAATTTTAGAGAGAGTGGAAGGGAGAGGAGAGGGATGAGGGGAGAGGGGAGAACAAGAAAGAGAGAGAGAGAAATCCATATGAGAGACACACATCGATTGGTTGCCTCCCACACATGCCCCAGAGGGAGTGGGAATGAGACCTGCCACCCAGGTACTGCCCTTGGCCAGGAATCAAACCTGACCTCCAATGTGCAGGCTGATGCTCTAATTAATGAGCAACACCGGCCAGGGCCCCGGCTTCAGCTCTTGATGGATTTTAGGATCACAATGTATATTAAATGCCAGATTTCAAAATCAAGATGAGGTGGCGTTCAACAAGAGATCTGATTATTACGTAAAAAGAAAAGGAAAACCTAAGAGGAACTGAGTGTCAGTCAAGGACGGCCCACCTCTTAGTTTAAATGCTGCTCATTGTTCTTTCCCGTGTGTGAGGTCTGTGAGTCCACACACATACCTCTTGGGGAGGATCACGTGTAGATCAAGAAACAATAAAGAATTTGCTGACGATCCTTTTAGACTAAAACTGTTGACACTCAGACATTGGAAAGTGCAGGTTATGGCTGGCCTGCACTGGAGAAAACTGGCTGAGAGGAGAAACTGAGATCTTCAAGGCAAAGGCACACCCTTAACTATGTGTTGATGGGCTTTTGTGTGGCATTGTGTGAGGTCTGGAGGGATACAAAAATGAATCAAACATGTTCCGCAGAGAGCTCTCAGTGTGCTAAGGGAAATAAATCCTAAGGGGAATACGTCATAAGGGAACTAAGTCCTAAGGGGAATAACTCATAAGAGGGATAAGTCATGAGCACAACATGCCAAATACAGTGGTTCACGATGCAGCAGAGGTCTAGGTCACATGTCCTGGAAATCAGGAAAAAGCAGAGATCAGCCCCTTCCACTCCTGCAGAGACCAGTGGCAGGGAAGACGTCAAAGGACCATGTTCTGTCGAATTCTCGGTTCACGTCTGCTCTTGGCATGCAATTAACACAATGAAAGGGGTATTTTGGAAGACTCACTGGACCAAACTTAAAAGCAAGTGAAGCATTGTTCCTGTTCTTAAATAGCGTCATTTATCCACTTAGCAAATATTTCCTAAGTGCCCACTTCTGAGGGACAAAGGCGGTGTTGTCTGGACCGATAATTTATAGTTATAGGAAAGGTCACCCCGTATAACACAGGAAGACAGTTTGAGATTTTAAAGCTTCTACACTTTGAGTACTAACACCATTGGGATCTTTCAGTTCCCTCAACAGAGAGTCATGTCAGAGACAAAGCCCTAAGCGTGACCCTAAAGTGTTGTTCCCATTTATTTGCTTAGGCCAGCGTTCTCAGCTGCACACCATTTGCCCAGCAGGGCACCTTTCTGCTTGTCACCCCCTAGGGAGGGAGTACAGCTGGCATCTAGTGGTGGGTAGAGGCCAAGGACGCTCTAAACATCCTACAATGCACAGGACAGCCCCACATCAAAGAATTGCCCAACCCAAAATGCCAATACTCCGGAGGGTGAGAAACCCTGGCATCGGTTTATGTTCCTCCTCAAGTCGCTGATTGTGGCCCCAACGCAATGAAGGTCTAATCAGTGGTTCCCAACCTGTTTTTGGCCACACCCCATCTAAGCATCTCTAAAATCCTGATGTCCCCATGGGATATATAAGTCTTATTATTCAAAAAGAGAGCTCATGTGGAGGAAGCCTAAAAGACCATGAACTTGGTCTAAACAAGCTTCCAAAGAACATGGCATCCATGAATGAGGAAAATGAGAGAACGAAAGGACAGTTGAAGTACTAAGGAAGAAATCACTAAGACATTGTTTAAAAAAAACAATAATATGAAGTGATATGAAAAATCACCAATAAAGTTTCAAAAGATGTAATAGAGAACCGAATTGCATCAATATATCACAATATATATTTATACACTGTGTATGAGGCCCCTAGAACCATAAGAAATGCAAAAAAAAATTGCTGTTTATAACTCATTCTCAAATCGCCCCCTTTAAAGTCAAATTGCCCCCCTGTGGGGCGTCTGCCCCACATTGGGAACCACTGGTCTATGTGGAGAGGCCTGACATTCACACACCCCTTTATGAAGACCAGGCACCTCAGCAGACAGTCAGAGGACCCAGCTTGATATCATCATGTCATCAGATGTAAGAGCAACTCACAGGAAAGAGGACAGGAGGAGGCGCCCCAAGAACTCCCACTGCCTGGCTGCAGAAGGGGCCGCCTGGGGTCCCAGTCAAGGGGCTGAAAGTGGGCTTCTGGGTGATGGTGGCCAGCATCGCAGCTACATGGGAGGTACCACCTCTCAAGGGCCAGCTGAGGGCAGAAGGCTCGCCACCCATTGCTGCCTGCTTATGGCGCCAGAGATTTACTTTTTTGTGTGTTTTCATTGCTGCCAACGTGCTTCTTTGTCCTTCATGGCTTTCATTCATATGCCTCTGAGCTCCTGTTCTGCAGTCCGCCCCATTCACTCTTACCCCAGAACCCCATGGCACGTGTTCCCCACACCGCCCAGCCTCCCCCTGCTGGTTCTCTCCCCTGGGCCACCGACTCACTGTATGGTCATGGCAGACAGGAATGGGGACAGAGGGCCCTGCTCTTCTTGCTGGGGGTACACTGGGAACAACGTACTCCTTAAACCAAGGATGGGAATATGAATGTATGTCCCCAAATAAATATGTGTGTTCGTGGTGATCAGACACTGGTTCCATCAGGACATTAGAATACAAGGACATTTTTGTAAAGTGTTCTGAAAGCCTACTGAAGTTTGTTTTTGATATATTTCATTACATTTTAGGTCTCAACGTTGTGATGTAAAGATGGTGTGTTAGTAATTTTCTCTGCCTCATGATACATGGCACCCAGGCTGCCTCGGGCACCTTCGGAGGCTCCCCTGTCAACCGCGAATGTCTCACAGATGCAAGTTTTACAGCTGAAGGACACATTTCCCACCCGTATCTCACTCTTTCCTCATGAGCTCCGCAAAACCTGGGCTCCTTCAGCACAGTGCTTGCCATTGAGTGGACGCATGATAAAGCTTTGATAAATTCACAAATGCCCCATGTTTTGAACCGACACAACAGTCTGACAGTCAAAATGACTTGCACGATGAGCCATGGTTTCCTAGTGACAGATCTGAAGCCCTGGGCAGCTGGCTCCTCACTCAGGGCTCTTCCATGCTGCTTCCCTGGGTTTGTCTGGACCAGGACAGACACACAGCGGTGGAGTCTATAGTGGGACCAGACTATATAGTGGATCCCAGAGGGCCCGGGTTATTTCATGGGAAGGGCTCTTTAGAAGAGGTCCTGTGTACCTGAGCTTTGCCTGATTCCTCTGCACACCTTCCAGCAGGAAGGTCACTGAGACAGCTCTCCTGCCCATCAGAGACAGCTCTCCTGCCCTTCAAAGCAGGGGAACCCTGCTTTTGATTTATTTTTTGTTTCACCACAGGGCTGAGCACACCCTAGAGGCGTTTAATCTGTTCACTTGAATTGATCCGAGATGTTGGGCTTGGCCTGAGGTGAACCTTCACACTGTAGGACACAACAGGTCAGCAGAACTCATTTCAGTGGAAATCCAAGGCCCCTGACAGTTCCTACCAACTTTCTCTAAGGTCCATGGGTCTGGTCAAAAGATCATAGCTTTGACACGAGAGGCAGTTAAAGCAAAGCATGCTCTTCCTTCAAAGTCTGCAGATTGAAGATGGCAGATGACTGAGGGGCAATAATTTCAGTCTCCTGCTCCAACACCATCAGTTACCTAAGAGCAAAGTGCAAAGCCCATAGACCAACATGCTGATCCTAATTTACCTGAATCTTCAAATAGCTTCTCGTTACTCCTTCCCATCTTTGATGTGCTTCCTCCAAGCCGAACCATTTCCTTAACTCCATGGGAGAAACCACTTCTCTCCTCCTGCCCCTGCCTCCACCCATCTCCATATAACTCAGTCCTTCTTATTGCATGTCTACAACATGTCAGCTGGTAGGCTGAATGCTGGCAATAGAGGTGCCAAGAGAGTCAAGGTCAACTGTGGAGTTTGACTTCTTCAGCAACAGCTAATATAAAACAAATAATTTAATCAAATATTAATAGGTCCGTGACAGAAAGTAACAGGAGAAGCTTGGAAAGAAGTCACGGGCAAACTCCTTGGGAAGAAGCCAGCTGAGAACTGAGCCTGTGAGAAAGTTGGAGGAAGGGCCTTGCGGGCAAAGGCAGCCCACACAGCTGATGCAGCAGAACTCTACCTCCATGCTTTGTCTCACCACCAACCTGCCCACTCTGTCCCCTGGAGGCAAGAACACATACCCCTTGAATCCCATGCACCGTATCTGTTGCTCTTGTGATGTGTCTCACGTTCTGCCTCAGCATAAGATCCATTAACTCACCCACCCCCCAATGGCATCATGCATGTCAAATTCAGGTTTGAAGTCCCACAGCAGAGCAGCGATGACCTGCACCCATCAACATTCTGAAAGGTGGTCCAGTAGAGAGAGCTCTCAGCACCCGGTAGATAAGGGGCTTTTCCTAATGGGGTGGCAGGTGAGATGCTCCATACGCCATCCCTCCCACAGTCAGTCCTGCTGATTGCAAGTGGCATGACGCGGGGATGCTATAGAACTGGAAGTGGCAAGCTATTTGACACTGCTTAACACAAGGACACGGTTCTGGGGGAGCATGAGCAGGAGCTATAGATCAATATGACTGAAGGCAGACTGCTGATTTGGGACATATGTTACACTTAAAATTGAAAATAATATATAAGTATATACAGAATATATAGAATATGATGGACTATAACGGTGTTGGAGAAGACAAATAGGATCGTTATATAAAAAATGCACGCAGAGGATATGAATGCAGTCTGTGGGAAGCAAATTGAAATCACTGGCAAATAAAAGAGTTAAAAAATCATAGCAGGGAAAATGGTCTCATCAAAGAACAGTGTTGCGCCATCGCCTTGTTGCGGTATCGAATTCCACTTGAGTAAATGAGGAGTGGTGTCCTTTGCTTAGCTGTCATTAAAGAACCCAGTGGTGAGTGTCAGTGTCCCCACCAAGATCCCACTGAGCTTTGTGAAACTCCAAAAACGTCTCCAACAGGAGAATTTATAAGCTCTGTGTGTGCGACCATCTTAATGTGGGAACTGGCTGAGAGAGCCAAGACTCGCGCTACACAGCTCGATTCTAATTTGCTTGTTTTTGACAATGTCTGCTACACCTTCCCTATGTCATGTTCCAATTTGGTGGAAAATGACTTCCCGTGTCCAACAAGAAATAGATGTTTAAAAGCATACCAACTACGCTGTCGTCGTGGTGCTGCTCTCAATAGCAGGTACTCAGCCACATCTTTCTCTGGGTCCTTTATGGGCGGCAGAGTTGGCTCCTGGTGATACAGGCTGGCTTAGTCCTTCCCACCTGAGTGCACCTGAAGCACTCACCATCTGTGCCATATAGCAACCTTTTTAAAAATACATATTCCTTTTAATTATTTCAGAGAGGAAAGGAGGAGGGAAAGATAGAAACATCCATGATGCGAGAGAATCATTGATCGGCTGCCCCCTGCAGAACCCCTACTAGGGATCAAGCCTGCAGCGCAGGCATGTGCGGAGACCCAGAAATTGAAGCCAGGCTTAACCTTTAAAAGCACTCCACAGCCCTAACCGGTTTGGCTCAGTGGATGAAGCATCAACCTGCAGAGTGAAAGGTCCCAGGTTCAATTCTGGTCAGGGGCATGTACCCTTGGTTATGGGCACATCCCCAGTAGGGGGGTGTGCAGGAAGCAGCTGATCAATGTTTCTCTCTCGTCGATGTTTCTAACTAATCCCTCTCCCTTCCTCTCTGTAAAAATTCAATAAAATATATTTTTATAAAAAAAAAAAAAAAAAAAACCTCCACAACATGAGTTCCAGGAACACGACCGGAAAGTATTATTTTGTAGAAAAGAAAATTACCTTTTTCTGGACTAAATTCCAGTGCCTGCATGCCGCACCCTCTAACAGCAGCAAATGCCCCCACATTGCATTTATCTGTGGCCTGTTTTGGTGTGTCCTCTGCAGGTCATTCTTAGCAGCAGAGCCAGATCTTAGGGGAGCAAAGAAACATGTATTCAGGCCAATCGGGGAACCCACAGAGAGGGGAGGGGCAGGGGAGAGGGCTGGGGAGGAAGAACAGAAATTCTTACAAAAGTTTGGTAATATCTGAAAGTGAGTGAGGGGTCCTCGTGGGATTCTTCCCCTTTTAACCACAAAGCGCAGCCTGAAA
Source organism: Pipistrellus hanaki (assembly GCF_964339955.1). Taxonomy (NCBI): domain Eukaryota; kingdom Metazoa; phylum Chordata; class Mammalia; order Chiroptera; family Vespertilionidae; genus Pipistrellus; species Pipistrellus hanaki. The sequence continues at coordinate 5,399,194 of NC_140505.1, forward strand.
GGGCCCGCACCGCGCACTTTGTTTTCCTGCTCCCTTTGATCTGGAAGAACAATCAGATACGGCTGATTTCTGAGGCCGCGCAGAATAGAGAGACTGGAAGGCTCCCGGTTACAGCCAGCCTTGTCAACAGGAGGCATCGCAGGTGCTGACACCAGCCCCTGACAACGCGCAGAGGCTCCTCGCTTCACCTTTCATTTCGAGATCCACTGCTGGGAACTCTCTCCGCACAATGCGTCGGATGATGAGTGTTTAGAGGAGAAATGGATCCCGGAGGAGAAGAAGGCATGAATCTCAGAGGTTGGGAATGGACACTGAGGAATCAAACAGCTTAAGGTTAGCGTGGAGGAATTTCAGGGGGAGGGTAAGGTTGAGAGAAGCTGCGGGAGAAAGAAAATAGAGGTCGTGTCTACCTGCACCCCAAGCCTCTCATGTGAGCTCCGGTTGGTCATGGGGTTCTCTCCCCACCTGCCCACCAACGGACCTCACCAGGTAACCAGATGGTTTGGAACAAAGTGCCACCCAAGGTGACCAAAACAAGCCGAAATCCCCTGGGCGGGTCTCTGCCAAGACACTGAGCTCCTTAGCACCCCAGATAAAGGCCTCCACTTATTTTTTAATATATATATTTTATTGATTTTTCACAGAGAGGAAGAGAGAGGGACAGAGAGTTAGAAACATTGATGAGAGAGAAACATCGATCAGCTGCCTCCTGCACACCCCCTATTGGGGATGTGCCCGCAACCAAGGTACATGCCCTTCACCGGAATTGAAGCCGGGACCTTTCAGTCCGTAGGCCGATGCTCTATCCACTGAGCCAAATCGGTTTCGGCAAGGCCTCCACTTTTAAGGGATAGTGCAGGTTCATCGTTCTAATTTGTTAAAAATCCGTTTTTAAAGAATGTGTGTCACTATGTTGAATATTTAAAAGGGCATCTTCACTAAAGCTCGGGATCGGGTTGCATGCAGAATAAAGGCACAAAAGTCTTGGCTAATTCTTAATCCGGTGGGAAGGAAAGCCTCCCAACGGTAGCCTCCATGGGTCCTTTGACATCCTGTCCTGGGATGGGTGTACTTGTTGGCTTTGGTTGCATTCCTATGTAAGAACACAATTCTGCTGGAGTGCGTTAACTCTATCTCACATTGGGAAGGTTCTAACGTTATACATAGTGGTATGGCTACTGATGAACTGCATGAGAAAGTCAAGAGGTGAGGTGTGTGTGTCCCCCGCGGGCCTCCCTGCTGTCTGGTGCCATACAGACACACTCTACTGGTATGAGAGGCAACACTCAGAAAAGGGTGAAAAGCTCACAAGATGTTAGGTTCTCTCCTGCCTCTACTTTGTTTAACTCAGTTTAGCCACTGATTGAATATATTTATTCACATTCAGTTTGGTTTCAGATTCTTGCTGGGATACCATAAAATTAGCATCAGATAAAGGGGGGCGGGGGAGGGAAGGTCATTTATCTTGAAGATCAAAGTAAATTAGTCACCAGCAAATGTGTTCTTGCATCGTTTTTATAAAGAAAAAAGAATTCTAGTAAAAAGTAGTAACCATACTTCTAACATCTTCATATCTGTGATTCAAGTCCTCAGTCATATCTAAATCACTAAGAAATACGTTAATCTTTACCACACTGATTTTCAGTTTTTTATTCTTTAAGACACTACGTAAAGTTCCTAATCTGTGATTGTTAAAATTGTTCTTTCCGTTTATGAAGTACAACATTTTAATCTTTGAAGAAATAGAATAATTGTTACAATGCCCTGGAGTATAATAAATGTAGGTGATAGAAATTTGAAATAGGTTCTTCTCTAATTTTGAAGGAGCTGAAACAAAAATTTTGAGGAAGAAATCGTAGCTCTTCCATCCTTTGTTCTGAGAAGCTAGAGTTGGCTAAGTGAAAAGAGGTCAGAAGAAACATCTAGAAGGAGACACTGAGGGTCCGGGGCAGGACTCAGGTGACAAGGGCGTGGAGAGACAGGTAGTGATGCTGGGATGTGCATAAGGAGCAGCAACATGGCAAAAGGAAGAAACTGAAAATGGCTCCATTTCATAAGCAACTACATGCATTCTTTATGCTATAGATATAACTTTAGCCTGCGTTTGTTCAATGACCTGGAATATTATGGGTCACATTTCTCTAGAAATTAAGAAACCCCTTAATTTTAAAGAATAATAACCATTAATATACTTATTAGAGTATTGGATTTCTTAAGCTTTGCCTTGCCCTTATCAAAAAGATTTGAATTGTGCCCTAAACGGTTTGGCTCAGGTTCGATTCCGGTCAAGATATGTACCTTGGTTGTGTGCACATCCCCAGTAGGAGGTGTGCAGGTGGCAACTGATTGATGTTTCTCTCTCATCAATGTTTCTAATTCTCTCTACATCTTCCTTTCTCTCTGTAAAAAATCAATAAAATAAAAAGAAAAGATTTGGATTGTTATAGTATTAGAAAGAATCATATCACTTAATGGAAACCAATGTCAAAATATTAACCAGTTTTGCCAAAAATGCACAAGCAAAATCACATTTTTGTTTTCCTAATAATGCTTCTGAACTTTCAGTAACATATCTAAGACAAGCATTAAGGTAATTTTATACAAGGTAGGAACAAATGTTTTGGTTCTCTATTGGGAGGGAAGCTCAACTAAATGTATAAGGAGCTGCATACAAATGCACCCATTTGTTTGGAGGAAGATGTTCCCAATACAGTTAAGATGGTATTTCCTTAGGAATGAGTAGTCTACTGGTTACCTAGAACCACCACCTAAACACATTTTCTATAGCAAATCCCTAGTTTAAAAGTTCCAACCTGATGCACACACACATGCTCGCACGCGCACGCACACAAGCACACACACACACACACACACACAAAGCATATACATATAGAAGGTGAATTTTAAGATATCATGAAGCTAAGAGTGATAATGATGTAATTTCTAGATGATATTTCTGGTGCTTATCCCTCGAGAATTAAAATCTCTAAACAATGACCTGAAATATTATAGGTCACATTTCTCTAGAAATTAAGAAGCACATACGTAACCAAGGTTACCCCAATAAATTTAAATTTTAAAAAAAAGAAGCACATGTTGCCTATACAGACACATGCATTACCTCAGATATGTGGCACTTGCAATATGACATGGACATATATTCGTCAGCTCCCTCTTTGAGGCTCAAAGCAATGTTACATATCTCAATGCATCACCTGTCTTTGAAAGGTCAGGATGGAGTTCAGACTTTCGTCTGCTGGGTGAAACTCACCAAGCCATATTTCACTTGGATGTTTCAATAAAATTGTCTTTTTCAATGAAATGCCTGCAGTTGGCTTGCCTGGAGTTGGATTGATCTAAGATGCTGACCAGAACTCTTGCAAGAAAAAAAAGCAGGAAAGCAATTTGAGATGGTGTTAGAGCGGATTTTTCCCTTTGGGTTATCCTCCCCACATTGAATTCCTCTACAGCCTTCAAATTGCTCCTGGTGGGAAGTTGGCTCCCAGAGAAAACAGGCCCTGGGGCCAGAGGCAGTCATTGCTGCTGGTGTGCGGGACTTGAGGGCACACGGCCTCCGGTTGGGTGGCTCTCGCTTCATCCAGCTGCTTGCTTTTCCAACTTGGTGCGCTTCTGCCTTCAATCTTTTCCTTTTAAAAAAAATGCAGTTATTTAAGACTTCTACTTCTTTTTCTGGGCAGACACTTCGGTTCTTCAGTGGGTTTCACACATCCGTTTGGATTGCCCTCAGTGCTGTGTAAATAGGTCCTATTGCAGTACAGGATGAGAGTCTAATGTGATTGTCGGTCCTCCGGTACTTTATGAAATGCTGCCCTAGGTATCCACGTGTGTATTTATTTAGTAATCGGCACAGGACTTTGCAGAATCGGTGGCAGCTGGCTCACTTCTTACTTCCATCAATGTATGCTTTTAAACATCTTTTCTTTATTTTTTCCCATCACTATTTATCCCCAGTCCCTTTCCTCCCCTACCTCCCCCTCTCCCCTTGCAAGCACCACACTGCTGTCCACGTCCATGAGTTATTTCTCTTTTTCCTTTTTTGCTCAATCCCTCCACTCCCACCAACACCCATCCTGCCCCCCCCCATAGCTGTCTGCCTGCTCTCTCTGAGTCTGTCTCTATTTTGCGCTTTTAAAGTAAAATTAAAGATTAAATATTTGATTATGACTATAATCAACAATACTGCATTCTACACTTATAATTTTTTTTTAGAAAGTAGACGTCATGGTGAGTGTTCTTACTACCATAGAATAAAAAGTTAACAAACAGATATTTTCCTTGTTAGAGCTTTCAATGTTTTTAGCCAATTTCTGAAAACTCTACATATTCCTGGGTGCACATGTCAGGGGTCACCTTTTCGATCCACTTCACTGGGACTACCAGTCTGCATCTGATCGCATGCCCTAATAGTTGCCTGACTAGCAGGCTAACTTGCATTTTGCAAAACACACACCACACACTCAGACACTGAATCACACATAGGGGAGCTGAGCACCTGGGGAGAGAACACTCCCAGCTTTTGTGAACATGACGCCTTCACAATTTGGCATTTGTGTCTATGGGCCGAAGGTACAGCCAAAAGCACCCATGTCAAAACTGAGCAGTCAAATTTGCATATATCTTCTTCTTTCGTTGGTGCCTATCATATATTTAATATATGGTGCTACATATATTTTCTATTTTAGCTAAAAGATGAGTCAATATGTGTCCATGCTGATTCCTTGGGAATGACAATGATTTAATGTCTTGTTTATTTTTCACATGATGGCTGAAATATCGATGCATACTGTTACTTTTGTATGTAAAGTGATACTGTGTTGATGGATTTTGCAGTCCCTTTATGACAAATATATTTAAAAAAAAAAACACACACCTTTCTTTCCATGATTACCCAAGAAAGCACTGGGTTTAGATGGCAGTGCTCCCCAGCGATCTGTCTGTCACAGAGATGGGAAATCACAGCCTGTCTCAAGGTCAGTGTTTTAGACCCATTTTTGAGATCCATGAGTATGCATGGACACCTTGGACTCCAATGTTTTTGAGATGAGCTCCATCAAGAACATGCTTGGGTATGCACGAAGCAGAAGTGCTTTTTGACGTTGAGTGCTGGGAGCTCTATGTAAATGACATCTTCTTGGTAAGCACACTACACCGACACTGAAAATTAGATGGCTTCCCTTGTATCCTCAAAAACAAGGAAAGATCTTCCAGCCTCAATGACTGGCCCCATTCAAAGGTCTTGCCAGAGCAGTCGGTGACTTCTCTGCTGGACATTTCCAAAGAGCCTGTGCTTTGTTCTGGAAGAAGCAGGTGTCTCAGGAAATGTTTGATGAGATAAATGAACAATCACAAAGAAAAAGTTACTCAAGTAGCATGAGTCACATGAGAAAACCATTCAACGAACAATGTGCTGATTCACATTGTTAGGGATTCACAAACTGATTCCCTAACAGTTTGTTTTTGTGCTGCTCCGTGATCTTCTAAGTCTTCCTACAGCTGGTGAATCCCAGCACCTTAAAGGGGAGGAACCGAACATGGAAATATGCAGAAGTCACACAAAAGTGCATAGTAGTTTACGCTTGCATTTTTGAGCAGTTATGCTGACTACTTCTGTAAATTAATTTCTCTATCTGGACCCATCATGAAACTCATGAGAATAAGAGCTTCAACGTAACAGATTTACAAAGAGCAGTTTCTTCTCCCTTTAGTCTCAAGGTTGGGCAGGTAAGCACTTGGATAAGAATATGTTTTAATGCTTTGTATTTTAAGCACTTTGAATTAAAATTCAGACTATTTTTACTAAAATTCAGCCTATTTAATTCTCTCCAAATACAAAAAAAATTGCACTTACTAAAAGACTGAAGGGCTAACATCCATTTCTATGAAGAAATTGTAACAAAAGTTCTATGGTGAAACAATATTTCCTGGCAGGTAATCTAGGAGAATTTTTGAAAAATAATTATTGAGCAGCTGTTATGAACAAGCTACGGTTCTAGGCAGGGCTGAGGTACAAAGATTAGACATGCTTTCCGCCCTCCTCACTGCTACCATCGGATCCGCAGTGTGATGATTGGAACTACGAAAGGCTAAGCGCCAGCAGCAGGTGGAAAAAATGCGCTCTCCTAGGGAAGGCCAAGTGGAGGAAAGACCCGGAGACTAGAGGGCCAGGCAGTTAGAGAAAACAGAGGCGAGTAAGGGAGCCCTTTTTGGACGTGGCATTGGGAATAGAAATCACGAAAACAGGAAAGTCAAAGCCAAAATCGGGACCAGCACCCGCCACCAGGCGGTTTGAAAACCAAACTGCCTGGATTCAAATCCTTGTCCCGACCTTCACCGGTTTTATATCTCCTTTCTCTCTTTATTCTGTTTCCTCCCTTGGTTTGTTGGGCATTGTGAGATTTCATGAAACAGTTTATGTAAAGTGTTTAGCGCTGGGGCTAGCCTATATTGAGCCTTGTGTTTTCTATTCGTTAATAATGTTATTTTTAAAAGAAAAGGTAAAAAAGGTCCAATTTAGTTTCCATCTTGGGAAATGAGTCAGAAAAATGGTGGACAACCCTAAAAGCTAGACTAAGACATTTTGACCTTCCTGAGTGGTTATGAAAATAGTGCTTTGTCAATTTTCTAAGAACTAACTCCCTATTAAAAAAAAAATCTTCTACTCACCGGATGCTTTCTATAATAATAAAAGTGTATGCTAATTAGACCGGACATCCTACCGGGACAAGCCAGGGCTGCACCTGAGGCTGCCAGGGAGGGATCCAGGCAGCTGAGGCTGCGAAGGCCTACTCTTGAGTGAATTTCATTCATCAGACCTCCAGTCATTTATGTACTAGTCACTAATGTTTCCTGTCTCTATTCTGACAATTTCATAGAAATGGAATCAACATTATGTGACCTTTGTGTCTCTTTTCTTTCACTGAGTTTTTGAACTTCATCCCACTGTAGCATGCATCTGCATTTCATCCTTTTCCTGCTAAGTCATAGCCCTTTGGATGTAGAAGCCCCATTGTGTATCTGCTCACCTGTGAATGAGCCTCAGGTTAGGCCTACCTGTTAGCTCCTGTGAATAGTGCTGCTGTGAATACTCAAGTACATGGATCTGTTTGAGGATCTGTTTTCAGTTTGGGGGTATGTAATTAGGAGTGGAATAGCTGGGTCCCCTGGTAATTCTATGTTTAAGTTTTTGAGGAACTGCCAAACAGTTTCCAGAGAGGCTTATACCATTTTATACTCTGACTCATCCTCATCCTTGCCAACACTTTTTCTCTTTCCTCATTTCTTATAGTATGATCATTCCGGTGAGTTGTGACCTGTCAATGTGTTTTGCGTTTTCATTTCCCTAACAACTAATGATGTTGAGCATATTTGCATATATTCATTGGTCACTTATCTGTCTTCTTTGGAGAAATGGCCATTTAAGTCAACTCAGATGTTTTTATGTATGTAAAGCTAACTGCAAAGAAAACAATAAGCAATAGCAAGATCAATAACAGTAACAACAACAGTCATCATGAGATTTGGGTTCTGGTCTGAGTTCCACCACAGCCAAGATTTGTGTCTTTAGCCAAGTCCCTTAGGAAATACATCTAAGAATGGAGACTGAGAAAGTCTTGCCTCTTATCTATGTGTGATTTGCTTATGTGTTTTGCACACGTTAAAATAAGGATCATAGTGAAAATAGAAGCGTGAATACAAGGGACACATCAGAAGAGCCAGCCACATTTCCCAGCGGCACTTTGACATCTCTCCCTGGCCGGGGCTCTGCAGGATCCAACCTGGGGATCTCTGCCCCCTGAGGCTCCTTATCTCCAATCCGACCTAGTGTCCTTTCTGTGTCTCTGCCTCCCCTCCGCCCCCCTCACCCGTGCAGCCCTTCAGAGCTGAGGGGAGAGTAAGATTTCAGCGATGAGGGTCAGGCAGCATTCGGTGTGGGGAAGTGCGGAGATACACCCTTATCTGTCCGTTGCTGAGTGATGCTGAAATAGCACTGCGGAGGCCAGATAGGACATCTGGCCCAGGGACTCATCTTACATGAATGCAGTGTTCATTAAAGGGCCTCCTGAGGCTAGGCTGCCTCCCTCTGCAGCAGCTTATCCGGGGCCATACACGAGCCCCCCTCCCCACCCCCACTTGGGGTCCAGTGCGTCTCAGGGAAAGCCACAGTGGCGTTACTGCATGCATTCTCTGTGAGTTTGGAGGCAAACCGAAAAGCCCCTACAGCATTGCCATCCACTTACTACGCTCCTGACCAACGCGTTGGAAGATACGACCCAAAGCGATAATTAACAGAGCCTTCCCTGTGTGTTCAATCCCAGGAGCTCTGCAGGAGCTCCCTGTTACCTGGAGGGGCCCAGGCCTGCCTCCCGGGGCGGCCGCGCTCCGAGGCTGGAGTCTCGGTGATTCTCCGAGGCCCTTCGGAGGCGCTGAGATTCCCCCCTCGCAGCCGAGGGACCAGCCGTCCTGGTCTCTGCAGTGCAGCGCGATTTCAATCTACTTATTTTTCAGCCTGTCTTAATTACGCTGTAAAAGTTTGTGCTTCCATTAGCTGACAGTCTGATTGCTCTATCTAGGACTGCTTTCCAGGGTCATTTTTTTCCTGTTTAGTTCCATCACTATGATATTTGCTGCTATTATTATCATTGCCTTAGTGCACTGAGCTATCTGCCAGGACCGGGCCTAGAAGTTCCTCTGCCTGTGTCAAGTGCAAGGTGTGTCATTCCTGAGACAGTTCCTTGAGATTGGCGGTGGGGTTCTTTCCTCGGTACCCAGAAGCCAAGGCCTGGCGGATCCACGAAGTCCTGTGGTCAGCGGTAGAGGGGTGATTTCCAGGTGCCTCTCTGCAAACCTGCAGCCTGTGTTCCTTAGTTCCACTAGACTCCACCAGGAGAACAAAACACCTTTCTTTTTAAAATATATTTTTATTGGTTTCAGAGAGGAAGGGAGAGGGAGAGAGAGAGAGAGAAAACAAAAACAAAAAACACATCAATGTTGCAAGGGAATCCTGCAGGCCCCCTACTGGGGATCGAACCTGCAACCCAGACATGTGCCCTGACCACAATCTTACCATATCCTCCTGGTTCATACTTAGGTCAACGCCCAACCACTGAGACACACCAGCTGGGCCAAAACCACCTCTCAACAGGGTTGGGAGCTTGAGCATGAGCTGGGTGAAGATATTCATATTTTTTTTTCACCGAAAGGCCCCATGTGTACAATGGCTGCAAAATGAAGGTGTGAGAATGGCAGTGGGACTTCGGAAAAGCTCCTCATTCTTGAGACTCGGGAGACAGAGAATCTCTCTCTTTTAAAGTTAGAAAACAAATACCACCTCCATGTGGAGTTTCATTAGGCATCCCTGTTTTCCAAACCTAAATTGTTTCTACTCGCAATAAATGTATTTTGGTCCCTAGGATGAGAATTAAAGAAAGTTTTCATTATAGCAATTAAACTGTCTAAATGCAACTGATAAATGAAAACTAAATGAAGAAATGCATTATTTTCCCTGCTTGATGAAAACAGCTTCCAGTGTTATATTCTCCAAAGGATATTTAATTAACTGTTGAATAAGCTTCTAAACCTTACTTCCCTTTGCATTCTAAGTTCTCCTGCAATATTTTGGTAATAGCTCTCTTCTACCCACACACATGCACAAAGGTGTCATAAATAAAAACACATCTCTGGCAATGCTTTCTAGTGAATCCCCAAAATATTTGAGTGATAATCTAGAAACATGAGTAACTTTGGTAGTTAAAGATGAAAAAAAAAAAAGTCCCTAATAATGTAGGTCAAAACTTGATGATATACCTTGCCTATCAGTACAAACAATAAAAAATGAACATTTTACAGTATACCAAAATAAAAGTTCTAAATTGATAACAAATTAATGTGTTAGATTTTATATAAGCCTCCCCATGACAAATGGATTTAACAAGGAGAAGAATATGGCAGGAAAAAAATCACAAAATGAAATACAGCATGGAATTAGAAAATCTCAACTCTGATTCCGTGCCAGAGGAGGAAAAACTAAGCTTTGTGGGCAGGTAACAGTGACAGAGCAAAGTTACTAATTCCACATTCGTGGCAGACCCAGGGCTAGCAAAGGGAAAAATTAAAGAATTCAGAGGGAACTTTGAAAAGAGAGACAGGAGCTAATATTCCAGTTTAATTTATTGCATTAGAACTCCAGCATTCCACTGTACAGCACATATGACACTGCTTTGTATCTTACCATCGTAGGTGACTTCCACCATGTTCAGTCCACTCTGCCGGGCCTTTATCTTGTTCGCTCTAGTTGGAGGAGACCGGCAGGAAGAGCATGTTTCAAACCCAATTTCCAGAACCTCCTCCCAGGCCCTCAGCCGTTTCTCACTGCTTCTTTCTTTCGGGGCCTCAGCTTGAGGACGCTTCCTGCGTGTGTTTACCTGCCCATCCCTTATCAGACTCAGTCCAGCGCACACACCCTTTCTAATCCATGTGTGCCGGTGTCTTAGACACCAGGTGAGTGATAGCTGTTTCTTCCTATTTGCGAATCCTGGGCATCACAGCATGCATACATATCTGTATACTGTGCACAAGTGCACATGCACACACATACACATACACACACATACACACACACACCGTATTTTCCGGCGTATAAGACGACCCCCTAATTTTATAGTTAAAACATAGGTTTATGCCTATATTCGCTGTATAATACTACCCCCCCACTTCAAAGAAAAGACTTACTTTGCCGTCAAGATCTGCAGGTAATTATTGTGCAATTTTGGTCTTTTGCCCCCCTATTTTCGGTTGACTTTTTTTCATTTCAAAAGTCGTCTTATACACCGGAAAAAACGGTGTACACACACACACACACACACAATTGCCCGCATAAGTCAGAGAATGGGTCATGGCCGCCTTCCTTCAGCTCAGAAATCTTGAGAGGTCTCCTAACCCTCCACACAGCAGACACTAGGACTCCCCACAAAAGAGGAGCTTCTGCCCCTTCGTTATGGGGAAGCAGGCAGTTACCCGACCATTGAGCTTCCAGGCGTTCTCATAGGACAGCATGATTTTTAGGTCACTGACATGGAACTGATGTCAGAGCAGGCGCCCCTGGGCCACACTGAAGGTACGTGTTAAATGGGAGTTTAAGGCAGGAAGGAAGTTAAACATGTTTCTTCAGACTGCATGTAGGTGCAGAGGTGTGACATGTGTCATGATGTAGGACTTCCATGTGCCTGACATGCAGAGCACAACGGTGGTGGAAGCAGAGACTGCATTTGTGACTGGGTGGTATCCACCCCGGACACTGCATGCTTTATACACAGCATGTACATATGTGCATAGCTCCACAGTCTCCGATAATGCCTTACAAATAGAAAGTATTGAACTGAAGGTGAAGAAGACACATATATGCAGAATAAAAATATTGAAGGAGAAAAGTACTTCGGAGCAGAGAAAGAAGAGTCAGTCAGACAAAAATAAAAATCTAAGATCCGAAGTTGGAGCGGCTTCCAGCTGGTAACATGCAGCTGGTATTGGGTTTTTTTTTCTGAGAAAGGATGCTTATGTCTCTTCACCCCAATAATTGTGGGATGTACTGTCTGACATATCAACTCTGGCTGCACACTCAGGTACAGGAATCACACATGTAGCCCCATTCATGACTTGGGAGACCTTTCCACTCTTTCTATTCACCACCCCATGAATCTGCTCATGGTTCCTTCTAGACATTCTCAGTTCCTGGTCCCTTGCTTTTGTTGAAACGCTTTGCTCTCTGTTTCTCCCAAGGACTTGAACCTCAGACTTTCAGTCTAACCAGTGCCCTAGCTTTCCCCTTGATCAGGAACCCAGAAACCTCAGGATGCTGAAACTTCAATCGGGCAAAGCATTGTCCCTTTTTCCCCAGAGGAAAAAATACTGTACAGATATAAATCCAGCTGGAAAGCTCTATTCAAAGAACATTGACATCTTCATGTCGATGGCTGTTTTACTTTTGAAATGTGTTCTCATGTTACCTAGTGCCTGAAACATTGATTAGTACCCATAAATCTACACTGTAGATTGGCATTTCTGTCACATGGAAAAGACGAAGGCATCTCTGCATGAAAACCATTGTAATTATTCTAATACCGGCTCACATAGCTCCTGGAGCATGCATATTAATCGCAGGTTCGACGGGTGCCTGCACCTTCTCTCCATCCATTCCCTTTGTTCCTGAATTCAATAGTGAGCACCTTGATATTTCTCCTACATCATTTATCTTCTTTGGTCAAACATTCTACTTCCAGGTTTTTAAAATGTGGCCTTATGGCTATGAAAAGCTAAAATCACATTCAAAAGAGGTTTTTTTTTATTATTATTATTATTTAGAAACCAAAAGTATACTAAAGTTTAAGACGGTGTCAACACATTGCAAAAAACAAAAGTTCTTATTCATTAGGAGCTCATTTCAGTGAAAATGATGAATAATGCCATTAGTGTCTGATTATACATACGCAGCTGGGAACATCGCTGGCTGCCCGCTTGTCTGGTCTGGATGCTCGTTTTTTTAGCAAAGTATCCTTACCCCTTACATGCCTTCCGGTTCCTGGCAGCTCTCATGTCCCTGAAGGGCTCCCCTCCTCTGGATCCCTGTCTCTGTCTGTTTTTGCTTTATTTTTTAAATATATTTTTATTGATTTCAGAGAGGAAGGGGGAGAGAAAGAGAAACTTCAGTGATGAAACCATATCATCCATCAGCCTCCTCTTGCAACCTGGGTGTGTGTCCTGACTGGGAATCGAACTGTGACCTCCTGGTTCATAAGTCAATGCTCAATCACTGAGCCACACCAGCTGGGCTGTCTTTCTTTATACAGAGATGGATAAATGCTTGTACGCTCTACCCATACACATACACAGATGCACACACGCATACGCACACCCAGGGCTCACGCTGTGGTACTCTGCCTTGGGAGCCCACGCTGACTGATATAACAGGTATTATCCTCTTTTGCAGAACAGGAAACCAAAGGCAGAGGAATGGAGTAAATGAGGTTAGAGAACCTGAATGCGGACCTCAGTCTGTCTGAAATCAAAGCCATACTTTTTTCACTTCATCACACAGACTTTCCGTCTAACACAGTCCTGCCCCACCTCCCCTTGACCCCTGGGGGACATTGGGGCTTTCAGCAGCTCCTTGGCCGGGGCAACGTGGCCCAGTCATCAGGAAAACCTAGATTCCCCGTGGACAGGCGCGGCTCCACCATCCATCTCTGAACGCCCAGGCTCGGCAAGAAAGCACCTGAGCATCATCCATTTCAACCCCCTCACTGGGCAGACCAGGCAGGGCAAAGTCAAGGTCACCACATCGGGTTTGTGGCTAGCCTTTTCCAACAAGGATGCGGCCTTACCCTTGGTCCTCAGTAGCACAGAAATGCTATACTATGCAATTTTATAAAGCCCTAAAGATTACCGTAGTTCCCGGGTCTCTGGCAGGGCCCCAGCTCTGTTAGCTGCATTTGACCCAGAACTCTGACCTAAACTGCTTTTCAAGGGCCACATCATTTTTCTCAAAACACAAAACACATGTAACCAGATCACAACCAGGCTTTACACCTGGTCCTGTGTGTGTAGCACTGGATCAGCAGAATCCATCGTTGGGCCCGCTCCCCGCATGGCTCAGCGTTGCAACAGGAAGCTCCGTGTTCATAGAGGGGACCGGGAGCACCCCAGCTCCGCCCGAGTGCATCTCCACTGAGAGCATCCTCTTCGCTGGCAATCACACGCCGCCCAGTCATACCGAAGTGGATTTCAGCCTATTTTTAACAGCCAGGAACAGGGAGAGACACATTGTATGGAGGAATTTAAAGAATCCTCTTGGAAACAAAACACAAGCTACACTCTTAAGAGACTTTCTTGGGAGAAACAGTTTTTGTTTGAGGAAGAATTAAAAATGAAACGCTACTGAAAAGCATAAACAAAATCTGTCGTGGTCCTTTAAGCAAGAAGGAGCAGATGGAACCTGCGATCTTAGCAAAAGGGGAGTGGGTTGGAATGGGCGGTTCGCAGGTAAAACTTGTGGTTCTCAGGTGAGACGTGTTCTGAGAGACATTAATGAGGAAGAAAAGAGAAGGATATTCTGCAATGGAATTATATCATTGGCCTTAACCTCAAGGCAAATGCTCACCCTCAAGATCTATCATAATCCAATTAAAAGTCTGAGACACACACACACACACACACACACACACACACACATCCTCAGTGTTTAAAAATGAAGGAAGTGCAGCATGGAAGGACCTGGAGAGTATTATGCTGAGTGAGATAAGCAGGTCAGAGAAAGACAAGTATCAACGTGATCTCACTCATGTATTGAGTTTAATGAAGAAAATAAACTGATGAACAAAGTGGATCCAGACATGGAAGCCTGCAATAGGCTGAGCAATCTCAGAGGGAAGGAGGAGTGGGCCCAGGAAGAGATTAACCAGAGAATTCATATGTGTATCTGCATGACCCAGGGACAAAAACAATAGTGGGGTGAAGATCCAAGGGGGGGGGGGGAAGAAAAGCAAGGGAAGGGGTCAATGAGCAAAGTAGAAGGGACATCTATAATACTTTCAACAATAAAGATAATTTTTTTAAAAAACACAAAAATTCATCTACTTGCTGTATGGGGGGAAATCAACTGATCTAATTAACATTGGGGGGCGGGACAGAGAAGGAAACTTTGCTTCTGGGGAAAAAATGAAAGGTGAATCTTCTTCAGGCTTCAAAAAGAACAGTCGGTAGGTAAGAGTTCAGGGCAGGATAGAAAGGCGAATGTGTTGGCTCCATTCTAATTAAAGACTTTTCAAACTTCATGTCCAGATTATGGTCTAATGGGCCACCAACTCCAATGCCCACAGGGGTTATGTTACCCGAATAAATGAGCTTGCTCTGGCCAACACCTCACAGGCAGCTCCTCTGCCATCCGTCCTCCTCTAAGAATGCAGGCCCCGTGTTAGCAGGTACACTGCTTTTAAAAAAATTTTTTTAATTAATTTCAGAGGGAAAGGAAAGAGAGAGAGAGGGAAATGTCAGTGATGAGAGAGAACCATTGATCAGCTATCTCCTCCCTTCCTCTTATTTGGGCCCGACCCTTGACCAGGAGTCTAATCCTGACTTTCTAATTCATAGTTCGGTGCTCTATGAACCACTGAGCCTGCTGGCTGGGTGGATATTCTGCTTTTTAAAGAAACTGTTGAGAAAAGTTAGGCCTACTTTTAGGTTTTAGAGGGTTCTCTAACACAGGGCATGATTTGTTCTCTCAAGCAGGACATAGTCTGCTATCTAATGAGAGCAGAGTAAGACAATGTCTCCTTTTTCTAAGAACTGAAATACTTACTAGAATGCTGTTGCCATAAACTGTTGAAATCTAGATTTTTAGTGTAAAATATGCTTTCTTAAATGTAGCCAGCTAATTTTTTTAAATGTTCATACACCACATGGACAAAGAACCCTCTCTGGGCTAAATTTGCTCTCCAGTCTCTTCCATGCTCTACACATCCTGCTCTCCCAGGTGCTCTCCCATTCCACGTCATAGGAACCAGAGCCTGAAAGTCTATTCCTTTTTCTCGTGTCATTGCTCTGGACAAAAGCCCCCTTGACCTCTCTGTGAATGCTGAACATCCGGGGCTCTCTGTGTCATTCCTCTGGCCACATTCAATGAAGTTTTCACCTTGGGCATCCCACTGGGAACCCATGGTCCCAGCTGGACATTCTATGTATTCCCCCATGGTAGGATGTGTTCATTCCTGCAGTCTCACCTTATTTTTTCATGAGTCTGTTTTTCCTTCTTTCTTTCTTTGTAACCAAATTCCTGCTGATTATCTGATCCTTCAAGACATCACTCACACACTTCTGGGCACCCTTTCCTGACTAAGTTCTCCTATCCTTGTCAACTCCTCCATGAAGCTCCTGACATATCTCTTCTCAGCCCAGATCTCTCGCCATTGTAGGCATTCTACAGCTGTCTCCCCGACTCAACCCTGAGAATCTAACTTGGCAGCTACCAAACCTTCTCTGTATAGGGCCAGATAGCAATAGTCTCCATATAATCTCTGTTGCAATTACTCAGTTCTCATGTTATGTTGTGAAAACCAACAAGATGTAAACAGGAGGCCAGCTTTGCCAACCCCTAATCTACACGGGCAAGGACTGGGTCTTGTTGTATAAACATACTTAAGAAGCGCTTGTGAGAGAATGAATTTTTCAAAACTGAATTCAAGTTTCACTTCTTTACTTCTTTACTTGACACTCAGGGACACAGCAGGGCTTTTCACTTTTGAACTTGTACAACTACTTGCTATGCAGACACCTCATGTGATTGTCACGATCACTATCACTGTGATCGTCACTTAATGCGGCTCTGAGAAGTTAGGGTTGATCTATATAATTTCTGGGGCCTTGAGTCAATTATCATCTTGCAGTGCCACCTACTTGTGTATTTCTGTCTTTTCTCTCCCTCGACTACATTATAAGCTTCTAGAGAATAAGACAATATCTCATTTTTCTAAGATCTGCTAAAATACCTACTAGAATAATGCTCATTCATTTATTCATTCAACATGTGCTTTTAAATTAGTGTGGGACAGGATACACACAGGAAAGTAGGCCCAATAGAAAGGAGCCTTGATCCCACTGAAGTCCATGTCTACTGAAATAAGGATTGTGTGGCCACAAACTGAGGTGCATGTTCTGAAAGGAAGTGCATGGTCTTATAACATTTCATACAGAGATCCAACAAATCATGGGGGAGAAGGAAAGACAGGGAGGTTTTCCTTTGAGAAAGTAGCCTGAGATTCACTTATTCAGCCACTATTTACTCAGTGCCTATTATGTGTCAGGCACTATTTAATGCAGTTGAGATCAACACAGAAAGGAGTTCCTGCCTTTAGTTTTCTGGTAGGATCAGAAGAATGAGGAGAAATTAGAAGGGAACTAGGATTTGAAAAGCATTCCTGAAAGAGGGAACAGCATGAACCATGGGTGGAAGAGAATGTGGTCTATCCAGAATGTAGCTCTAACTCAGAAAGATACAGCAACAGAAGTGGGCAGAGGCCAGTGAGGCCAGGCCTCAAAGGCAATATGACCATATAATGTGTTTTCTAAAGCAGAACAGTCTTGAGAGTGATAAATCCCTAATAATTATTACAAGCAAAAACTGTTACAATTTCTGCAAATTGGGATGTATGACTGTCCTTCTCTTAGGTCACATAAAGATTTCAACATGACCTCATTTACATTTAAAAAAAAAAAAAAAAGATCACTCCCTTCCATGCTTCTATGTTTCTGGATCTTTTTTGTTCATTAGTTTGTTTTGCTCATTGAGGGAAGGAGGGATTAGGGGTTAGGAAGAAATTAATCAAAGAACTTATATGCATATATTCATAACCCATGGACACAGACAATAGTGTGGTGAAGGCCTGGGAGGGAAGTGATGGGTGGAGGAGATCAATGGGGGAAAAAGGGAGCTTATCTAATACTTTCAACAATAAAGATACATTTTTATAAAAAAAAAGATCACTCTGATTATCATGGGTAACTGTGTTAAGGAATGCTGTCAGCGTGCAGACAAGTTGCGATGTGATTGCAGGTGTCCAAGTAATAGATGCGTGTGGCCTGAGCTCTGCGGTGAGTAGCAGTAGAAATGGAGAGAGAGAAATCGACTTTGTCAGTATTTAGGAGGCAGCTTTAAAGGACTTGGTTGATCTTACTGGTTATAGAAATGAATGGAACAAAGGGTGGGGGCTGGGAGAAATGGAACCTTGAGCTGCAGGAAGGGTGAGCTTTAAAAGATATTTAGGTACCAAGACCTCCTCTTGGCACTGGCAGCTACAATAAGTCCCAGGGAGTGTTGTGGACCACAGCCTTGATGAATCTGAAGAGTGCAGTGATGATTAGTGAGACTGTAGCTGGGCCTCCCATACTGGAGGGGGGTTGACAGGGCCAACTGTTCCCCACTGGACACCGTGTACCAATTTGGAATTTCATCAAACTTTGCAGACAGAGTTCATGTGCTCTGAAGAAAATGGGAGACCTTGGCGGCTTATGTGGCTCCAGACAAAGAATGAAGAGCCAGGGGTGGAGGAGGGATTCGGCGTGAAGGGTCAGCCTTGGGTGCCGGCATGGCCATCGTCCAGTGTGAGACCTAATAGGAAGGGACAAGCAGACCAGCAAATGAGAGAGGGAGAGCGGCGGATTGTGCACATGGATGTTGCAGAGACACTTCGCTGAAATGCTCCACCAAAGCTATATTTGGAAGCTCCTCCATTTAATACATAATTCACAACCCACCTTAACTCTCTGCACTTTTAAATGAGATGTTGAGACGGTTGTCTGGTAATGGTGTAGCATTGACTCCTCATCAGTCATGTCTCTGGCCAGCGTGCGCTGCCCACGTAGGGGACTGCTGTTCGGTTCTCTGAGAGCTTTCAGTCAACCTGATTGCATCTGACCAGGGAGGCCTCAGTAAAGATGTCACTTCCACCCTCTCCCCTCGGGCACAGTCAGGGAGGAAGGCAACGGAGTGGCCGAGGCTCTCTAGAAAAGGTCAGGAATCTGTTAGCCCTGTCCCAAGGCTCCACACTACTCCAGGGTTAGCAATTATTTTCTCCTTTTACCTGGGAGTACTCAGTTACAAAACCTTACGTGTAAAATGTTGGCTTGTCCCTCCAGTGCAGAGATACTGATGGTGAAAAGCATATGTGGCTGAACAGTGAGTCTCTGGGCATGAGCGTGCTGCACGGGTTCTTATAATAATACCCTGGACCCCTCTCCCCTCTGCAGAACCCCGCTTTAAAATCCCAAAAACAGAGAGACTTCCAGCTGAGACCACATGTGAGGTTCAGGTGGAGGCTCGGTGCTGTCAAATGTTGCCCCCTGACTTCTCTCAAAATCAAAATAGTCAAGCACATACTATAAGAGATGTCAGGGCAATGTATTTCAAGACATTGGAAGATGTTCCTGATAGATCATTCAATCAAAAGTCATAAAAAACGCGCTCAGTCTAATTACATTCTTATTTCTAAGACAGGTATTAAAGACTACTTGAATATAAAGGAAAATCCTAAAAGCAGTTATCTCTAGGTAGTGAAATCAGTAACAATTTTTATTTTCTTCATTTGGATTATCTACGTTGTCTAACTTGTTTTACAATAGTGCACTACTCATGTCACAAGGAAACATTTACCTTAAGATATAGCATTCGATGTTCAGACATATGAATATCCATTGAACATTCATAAATATGTATGAGAGTCTCACTATACTGCCCTCCAGTAGGGGAAATACAGCTGCAATGAGGCCATTTTAAATGGCCTGGCTAAGAACATCGACTCTAAAAATCAGGCTTCTTGCTTGCCGCCTTTGGTAAGTTAATTCACCTCACCGTGCCTCAGGTATCCCATGTATAAAACAGGGGGCCTCGTGGTTGCTACCTCCAGAGTCCTTGCATGAATAAATTAAAAGCATGCTGATAAATTGCTTAGCATACAGTAAATGCCCAGTAAACTGCAGTTAATTTTACTACTACTTAGAGTAGCATTCCTCTTGAATAGGTGCCAGGAAGGTTCTACAGCGGAGGGTTGCGTTGTAACATAGAAAGTGCTTTAAAAAGGCCATTGCTGGAGAAGACTCTTGCCAAACACACTGCAGAAGCAGTCATTTATGGGAAACCGTTAGCCAGAGGGGCTGACATTCCTTGGCCCTTGCCTACAATCACTCCCAGCCTTCCTGATACTTCCAAGTAGTTCTGGCTGCCCCGCAGTCTCTCATCCATCCGGGACAGAACGTCCAGCACTCACCCTGGAAACCAGTTCTGTTTCCATTCCTGCCTTTTTCAGGTCACTCCAGACACGAAAGTGAGGCCTCTATTTTTGGAATGTCCAGATAACATCAGGGACAGTAATGGGCGATAACAAAACCTTATTGACTGAGTCACTTAGTTGGAATTAAAGAGAGTTTGGGGGTAAATATATCTCTGTGAAAACATAATTAGACTTTTTCAAAATTTGGGTTCAAAATAAATAGATTCCTTGAAAAGTTTCAGAGCACAGTGACATAATTTGTTATTTACTTTAGTTTACCTGAGCTGAGATAGTGTGGTTACCCATTTGGCTTACTCTTGTCATTGACCTCAACTGAGTGAATTTCCCGTCTTACTGCCTTGGGTTCCTGAATGCTGACAAACTCACCAGGTACCAGGTGGATGTTGAGAGCCACCCAATTCACAATTAGATGGGAATATGATATCATGTGCGTTTTCAAATACCAAGAGTACATTTAAAAAAAAAATCTATGAATATGTAGTATTCAACCCACTTCATTCTGACTAATCTTAATGGCCTTTATTAAGGTACATTTTATGTGGATTTTGTATGATAGAGAAAAAATAGTTCCACTTCTTGACAACGAAATATACTGGACCAGTTCTTTTTTTTTTTTTTTTTTTTTTGAGATGTCAAATATCTACTTTATTATAGTGAGAAAGTGACAGTCAATTTAAATCAAAATTTATGGAGAACATTAGGAGCTGGAAGGACTTTGGCTAATCACCGTAATGTCCCCACCAAATGGTAAATGAAAGCATAAGGAAATTGAGTTAACACAAGTTAAAAGTTCACATACTTATGCAATTATATTAGAAGACCTACAACTTAATTGAATTATCTGGAACTGCTCATTTAGCTCCTATTGTACTAGTGAACATTTATGCAATGTTACTGTTAGATGTATATTAAGTAATAGGTTTGGATCACATTGGATTGGATCACATTGGGAGAACCCTAATGAGGCAGAACAGGGGAGAGTTTAATCCATCAGAAAGCATCATTCTGAATCTTTATATCGAATATTATTAGGCAGAGAGTTCCCTCGTTAGTTGGTTACCCTCTCATATCTATCATTCTGACATTTGGAATAACTGAAAAATCAAACAGGAATTTTGTACAGGGAAGAAATAATCTGATGAAGAAGAAATGTGTTATTGATTACCTAATCTTTGTGTATATATATATATATTATTATAGTGAGAAAGTGACAGTATTATAGTGAGAAATTATAGAACTATATATATATATATTTATATATATATATATATATATATATATATATATATATATATAGTCTTGTAGTTGCTTTGTCAACTGCAGAAGCTCAAGAAGTAGTAAATGTGCAGAATTTTAAAAACGAGAGGCATCATTGACAGATTTGACACAAAGGGTAATTTTGTGAGATGCAGAACATGGACATTTACACAATTCATATTCCTTTTTTCCACTTGCAATTCATGTAAAGTTAGTGAGTTCTTCAATCCAAGGGACTAGGCTGTAGAACGCTTATTTTCAAAATACGTGTCATGCAAGGTGGAGAGGTTTTGATAGTTGAGCATATATTGCACTTCTTTCTTGTACAGCACGAGCTTGACTTCGTTGGGGAGAGCAGAAACTCTTTGTGACCAGGGTTTGCCACCCATCCCCTGTGCATGGCCCTTCCTGGGGAGCACCCAGCACACCCCTCCCGGAGCAGCGGGAGACGGTGTGCACCTGCAGAAAGGTGACCTTGTATTCTCCATAAACAGTGTAGATGCGGAATTGTAATGTTTTAAGTCATAGAGCCTTCGGGGAAAGCCGGGCCTGTCTCTCTTTTCTGGCGGGACTCTGTGGGAAGAGTAAAGCATCACCATGGTGCTCGGTAGCAGGCATGCACACCCCGGGAGACGGAGAAGAAAGCACGGCCTCCCGCAGGCCCGTGTCTGGCCGCCGGCTGCGGGGAGAGGGAGCGGCGCTGGGCGCGGAGGCTGGAGGATTACCTCTCGGAGGGAATGAAAGGGCCCGTCTGATCCCATTTCACGGCGGCTTTGCGTGCCTGACGCTACAAAGCAAAGGGCACCCCGTGATTGCTCGCTGCTGACATCGCTTTGCACCAGGAGGTGGCAATTGTTTTCCTAAGCACGCTACCAAACCCACTCTGCCTCCAGATCAGACTTTGGGAGAGGATGAGGGTGTGCCTTAGGCTCCGTCAGGCAGGCGCCGGTGGACATGGGCATCGCATGTAGACTGACTCCTCATTTCCCTCCCAGCAACGGGCTAACGCATGACGCCTCTTTCAGGAGAATAAAAGCTGCGGAATGTCTGTGTTTCTCCTTATTAAGCCTTGTGTTTTGCACCTGAAATCCAATTAATGCCCTTGAAGGTGACAAGTCCAGTGAAGCGATGCCATGAGGAGTGTGCGGTCTCGTTAGCAAGGGGAGGACCGTGTTTGATTTCTCGCAAGGAAAATGGGAAGCGTGTCTCCTCTGGCCGTGAGAGCTGCAGAGGGCAGCGGGCCGGTCAGATTCATGTGGACCACAGTGAAAAGTCATCCCCGGATAAATCACCGGCGTGGGTGTCTGACTTACCTCACAAGGTGGCAACACCGCATCCATCCCTTGGTTAATGCTGAGCAGGAGAGACAGCTGGGAGCTGAGAAGTCACAGAGAGCCTGCCGCCCCGTGCCTATCGGACCAAAGGCCCAGACACGTCCCACCCGCCAGCACTCGGGGGCTGCTGAGGGCGCCTCTCCCAAGACAGTGGTCGGCAAACTGCGGCTCGGGAGCCACATGCAGCCCTTTGGCTTTTTGACCCCTTGAGTTTTTAGCAAAAGTCAACTTAAGAGCACCCTAATTAAGTTAACAACAATGTACCTACCTTTATAGCTTAAGTTTAAAAAATGTGGCTCTCCAAAGAAATGTCAATCGTTGTCCTGTTGCTATTTGGCTCTGTGGACTGATGAGTTTGCCGACCACAGGCCTAAGGCAATCGCCCCATCTTGTCCCCCCCAAGGCCATGCCAGCCCGGGGAGAGGAAGAGGAGGGAGCCCTTCCCCCTGGGCAGCAGCACCCCTTCCAGATGGCCTCTCTCCCCAGCGCAGGCACCCACCTGACAAGGGGCCCGGGCCGGGGACAGCGCTCGCTTTGTAAATGTGAGAACTCCAGACATTTGTCATCCAGCAAAAATGCCTGCAGCTCAGCGGGATGGGGTTTGCTTACATTTTTCTCAGGGCCTCTCTCTAATTGGGCCCCCTCGGCTTTTCACACATCCTCCTTCCCCCAAGTCCCAAAACCAAAGCGCTCCCAGGCCAGTGGCCAAGGGCGGGCCCGTAAATCACAGGCGATCCCAAGAACTTTCCTCCACCTTCTGCAAGGAAGCCGTGATGGAGCAGCAGGGAGCCAGGAAGGAGCATGTCAGATCCCTCATCAGTAAGTTCTAATAACGGCTCCCATAAAATTGTTCCTCCCGATTAGTATTTTCCCTTCCATTCACATTCACAAGAAAAATATCAGCCTGAGCGCAGCCCTCGTGGGGATTTATGGCAGCGCGGTGAGGTGGCGAGCCTCGCCGAGCGTGAGCGATATGAAAGTTTAAAGACAGTGGAGTGCCCGTCCTTTAATTTCACTAAAATAATGAAAAGCATACATTACCGGAGCTTCCAAAGCATGTAAATACTAATGCGCACGAAGCATCTAGTTTGCACATATCTATTGCATCTTCCTCCTCAGTATTAAAAGCCGTCTCTCTTGCTGTGCTTCGCTTGCTTGTATCACCGCGGTAAGGAGAAATGTGCGCGTTGAAAATCATCCACCGGCCCTTTTAACCTCTGTCACATCCAGCCGGCTTCTCTCTGTAACTGGGAGGGATTACTGGGCTCGGAAATGTGGGGCCTAAAAAATGGCCTGTGCATCCTAACAGCAGCGGTAGAACGGCAGCATCGCTCTTCCCTCCAAGCAGGTTGGCGTGAACAGTTAGGGGTTTTGTTTATTCTGCAAGAGACACGCAGAGGTGAGAGTTCAGCTGTCAAAGCGGGACTTAGAGCAAGGAATGCCGTTTGTCTCCCGCGACTGGCCCCACCCTGGGTCAGGCCTCCCAGCAAAGCTGGAGTCCCATGCGGACTGAGAGACCCAGACCAGCATCTCTCAGACACCTGCACACATCAATACCGCCCCCCCCCAGCACACCCACCACACACACACACACACACACACACACACACACACACATACACACACACTCACATACACACACACACACACTCACAGCCCCCACCCTGCAGGGAGCCGGGAAAACACCCTGACCAAGAACCACACATTCTAAAAACCGCTTCATGTTAAAGAGAGAAAAGGAAAAGGAAAATGCGCTAGCTTCCCCGTGTCTTCTTAACACACGTGTGTACCTGCCATCGGCACATGCCCTTTAGCACTGCAGGAGGAAACGGGAGAGCAAGCCATGGCTGAGGAGGAGGAGAGAGATCTGAAATATGCTATTTGTTTTCTTTCCAATTCATTTTATGGGCTTTTTATAGGAAGGTCTTTTCTCTTAGTTTTGCCCTTCCTTCCTTCCTTCTTTCCTTCCTTCCTTCCTTCCTTTCCCCCTCTCTCTCTTTCTCTCTCTCTTTCTCTCTTTCTTTCTTTCTCTCTTTCTTTCTTTCTCTCTTTCTTTCTTTCTCTCTCTCTTTCTTTCTCTCTTTCTTTCTTTCTTTCTTTCTTTCTTTCTTTCTTTCTTTCGTTCTTGTTATCCTGGCATTGACTGTTTGTGTTTGCTTTGGAGCAAGGACGATTGGAGGGAAATGTGTAGTAAATGGCACTAGAATGAGGTGGCAGTTGCTAAAGCCTTCCTACTGTTTGGTGTGTTTTTGGTTTTGGTTTGAGCAGTCACAGAGGTAAAATGGATCTCTAAGTCACAGCTTATTTCTCTGGGGAATTTCTTAAAAATCTTTTGAATAATGAAGAATACCACAGTGGGAAGCAGAGGCCTGGAAGGTACCAGCTTTGCCCATGAATATCTTTGGATAAGTCCTAGGACCTGTGAGGGCCTTGATTCTTTACTTCTAAGATTATTCTAGTATTGCAAGTACATAGTTTGAATTCTCAAAGTGTGGGACTTAGAGCAAGTTCCACACTAAGTGTGGGACTTAGTCCAGGGAAGAAATATATCCCCTTTTCCTCCCTTTTAGCCTGTGTTTCTCAAAATAATCCCGAACAGAATTGCAAACTGGTTGCAGATATAGTCGCAGACCCTCCCAGCTGATCACCGTCTACACGTCTCGTGTCCAAGGCTCCCCAGTGTCCTGGGCCGCAGGACTGTGGTCCCATGATTACATTCCAGGGTCCAAATGAAAGTGCACTGATGAAAAGAAATGCTTATTTTATGCTTACTTACAAAATAAGTTAATTCCTATAAGCTACATCTGTTTTCATTCAGGGTCATTGTGGTTTAATAAATGGTCAAGTTTTCTGGAAATTAAAATACACCTTGTGCCATGCCTGGGTGGCTCATTTGGTTGGAGTGTTGTTTGTATCCCAAAAGCTGATGGGGAAATTCCTGGTCAGGGCGCATACCTAGATTGCTGGTTCGATCCCAGTCTGGGCCTGTGTGGGAAGCAACAGATCAGTGTTTCTCTCTCACATTGATATTCTTCTCTCTCTCTCTCTCTCTCTCTCTCTCTCTCTCTCTCTCTCTCTCTCCCTATCTCTCTCTAAAATTCAATTTAAAAAGAAAATACACCTCTTGGGGGAACACACAAAGTCATGACTGGGACTTTGAGAGAAGGGAAATTCCTCTTCAGTGAATAAAACTTAAGGCACGTGATGGAATGTGAGCCCGTTGGGGGCTTGTTGACAATGAACAAAGGGGCAGCAGAACCATTTCGTGTGTACTCAGCTTTCAGGCTGTGCTGTGCCAGTGTGCTCTGGCTGAAGACAGCATTAATATTCATGAAGGGTGGAAGTCTGAGATTGAGTGATTCCCCTTCCTGACCCCCACTTACTTTCTTTCTTGCTAAACCCATTAGTATAGATGGGTCAACGCTAATAAACAAGAGAACAAAACAGCTCTCCACTCAGGGCCAGTGCTGCCTGACCCTTGGGCCCCATTTCCCATACGTGGCCACAAGATGCTTGACCTATTCAATGGCATTTATCTTTTTGATTTATGTATTCTATGTGCTTCGGGCCAACTTTTCCCGAGGTACCTTACACTTTTTAAGACTTCAAATGTATTAAAAAGTTAAAATCTCAGACAAGGAAGGCTTTAAAAATAAACTGAGAAAAGAGTCTGTCATTCATCTCGGTAACCCGTGGGAGCCTTGTGAGTCTCGCACAGCGGCGTCTGCACAGTGGGTGCCCCACAGATGCTCAGTGAATGGAACCGGATTGAATGGCATTGTCAGATTCGAACTGTTCCGTATGATCTTGTTAGCACCCTCCATGCCCCCTGTAGGTATAGACACATACCCCAAGGCATATGTGGACATACACATTGCTACAAATAATGTTACTCTGGGGAATCCAGACAAAAACATATGGTGAACTTTCCTGGTATGGGTTAATATTGAATACTTTAAACCTCACATTTATAGATGATTCCTGTTATGGCTATGAAAATAAGCATAGGGTTTTCTAAATCATAGCTATTGGGGTGAACATTGTGTATTTTGTTGTTGTTGTTAATCCTCACCTGTGGATATTTTTTCTCGTTGATTTTTTAGAGAGAGTGGAAGGGAAGTAGAGAGAGAGAAACACTGATGTAAGAGAGACACATCAATTGGTTGCCTCCTACATGTGCCCCGATCTGGGTTGGGGATCAAAGCTACAACCCAGATACATGCCCTTGACTGGAAATCAAACCCATGACCCCTCAGTCCCTGGGCTGGCTCTCTAACCACTGAGATAAACTAGCCAGGACAAAACTGTGTCTTATGGTTGGAAGGGAACATGTAGCTCATATGGCTTAATGGTCTTCAAAGGAGTTGTTTGTTTTGTTTTGTTTTGTTTTGTTTTGTTTTGTTTTGTTTTGTTTTTCAGGTTCCCCAAGGGCTACCAAGGGGAGGAAGACAGGGTCAGGGAGATGGTGTGTTTAGGAACTTTAGCTACCCCCACCCCCTACCCCCACCCCCACATCTTCTAACAGAGAAAATCCACTTCTGTGTGTTTGATGTAGTTACACAGGGGACTTCTCGGCAGGAACACGTTTGAATATGTGTTTACTGATTGAAGAAAAAGCCATTAGAGCCACCAACTTTTAATATAGAAAGAGAGAGCGAGAAGTACGTTCACAAACTGGTCAGCTAAGGCACAGAGACATTAGTTAACTTGGTGAAGGTTATGTGACATGGCTATAGAGCACACGAGTCCTGACTCCCAGTCCAGTCACAGTGTACCTCGGTAGCAGGAAAGAGTCAGAAAAACAGACTTCCACAGATGAATCTGGGTGACCTCAACATGAATCTGCAGAGCGAGAGCCCCAGGAACTCAAAAGGGACTGTAACGCAACTAACAGTCAACTAGTACACTGACATTGACCTATGCCCCCTGCTAGCCACAATAATTTGCAAGAGACTAACTAATGCCTATTGAGGCTTTATTGACTGTTTTAAAACTACTAGACTCTCTCACACTACAGAAGACAAAATGCTTCCGATTCTTACTTCTGTGGCGACTAAAAAATATATGTCCTCGCTCAGTCTCCTGGGGATGCTGGGGTCCTGGTTTTAGTTTATTCTATGATGTTTAATTCACCGTTGTACCCTTCAGTTTGATAGTACTCTATGTGAGATTTCATTTGCATTGATCAGTATTGCGTTTATCTATTTATTTAGTGTCACACTAATTTTTTTTTAATTTTTGCCAGTGCTACCAACTATAAATCAATACTATGTAGTATTAGCTATACCTATTTTGAGAAAAAGAGCATATTACTTCATAGTAGTAAAGTTTAATACTTTTAATCTGCTGTCATATTTGTAAAGGTAATTTTGACTCAGTAAATGTGATTCTGCTATAAAACAAAAAAAAAGCATTTTTATTATTAACCAATTGAAGTCTCATTAGACTTCAAAATGTTCATTATCTGAAAAATTATGTATTTGACCATCAGGCTCATGCTTTTAAACTCTTAGAACTGTTCAATGGTTAAAAAAAAAAAAGATAACTTTTTCATTAATAGCGAATGTTAATAACCCTTTACCTAATGAGTGCCCACGGTGACGTCATTGTAAAGACGGTGAAGAAACATGTTTAAAGAGCAGGCCCTGGCCTTTGGGAGGAGGGAGGGCATGCTTTGCAGCACATAGCAGAGCAATAACGGGCAGCAGCAGACCACCCCACAGTGGGAACTGCTTTTCAGCCTGGATTTTGTCAGACCAACAGCTGTTCCATCAGTCAATTAGTGACCGGGGACAAAATGTATTTTTTAAATCAATTAGCAGCCTCTCCAACTAAAAAAAAAGATCCCTGGGCAGGCTTTTCACCAGAGAGAGAGAGAGAGAGAGAGAGAGAGAAAGAGAGAGAGAGAGAGGTGAATAAAGTAAAGGGATCATAAATCCTAGGACAGACAGCTCTAAAACCTGAGAAAGCCATCCAGAGGTTAGCAGGTCACACCATACCCTTGGCAGGACTGCATTAACTCATCCCAGGCAGACAAGAAAAAATATATATTATGTGGTTTTTTTTCTCATTATATATATTTTCAGTATATGTATTCAGTATGTTTATGCAGTATCTCTGAACACATAATAATCTGGCCACTCAGATTATATATATATATATTAGAGGCCTGGTGCATAAATTCATACATAGGTGGGGCTAGTCAGCCTGCCCAGAGGGAGGGGACATGGGCAGTTGGCCTGCCTGCCTGCTGGTTGAACTCCTGGTCAAGTGGACACTTTGCATATTAGCCTTTTATTATATAGGATATATGCTGAGTGGCCAGATTATTATGCATTCAGAGATCATAATAATCTGGCCATTCAGTGTGTGTGTACATATATGTATATACACATACATATTTATACATAAATTATGTATAAAATGAGGGTATATATGTATAAATATTTTGCGTGTGTGTATCCAGAGAATAAGATTCTCCATTACTTCTTATTAGTTGATTTTACTAACAACCTTCCCAATAAGGAATCTGTTGTTATAAAGCTCTATTCCACATTCAATGGTGGAAATGAAGTATGGGTCATCACAATATGGATATATATAATAGCTATTTGTTATCTGCCATAAAATCACTCATAATTGTACTGTTAAGTACCCTTTCTGTGTTGTGTAGAGAAAGAGTAATAATTCCTTGAAACTCCCTTCTTAGCTATCTATTTTCGAATCCCTCTGTCCGACTTCTAAAATAACATTCTTATCCTAAATCTAATTTTCTTGCCATAAGGTTGGAGTATACTAGATGCTTTGACAATATTGGGCTATAAAGTTGTAATTTCCCTGTGTAATAACAAATTTAGTATTCAGACATATGCACTTAAAGCTCTCATTAAGTGTCTGCCAGTTGTCCAGGTTTCTGAAGAACGTCATTCCCACTCCATAAAAGGAAAGGTCTGAGCCAACATGAAAAGTGCAGCTCACCGATTTGAGAACAGCAGCTGGAAACCCAGCAGATCTTGCAGAACAAGTAAATAACCAGTCAGGAAAGAAAGAAAAAGAGAGAGAGAGAGAGAGAGAGAGAGAGAGAGAGAGAGAGAGAGAGACTACAGTAAGTACAGACAACCCCTGGAGACATTACAGGTTTGGTTCCAGACCGCTGCAATAAAACAAGTATCACAATAAAGCCATTCATAATCTCTTCGCTGGTGGAGGGTCCTAGGAGCCTTCAGTGTGTAAGAAACACCGCCTCTGTGAAGCACCATGAAGCGAGGTGCACCTGTGCTTCGTCGTAAAGAAATGCCACCCTTGCAGTTTGCTGAAAGAGAAAAGATCCAGCTGAGTGGTGCTGAGATGACCTACATGTCAGTCATCACTAGGAAGAAAGCAAGCCCTAGAGCTGAGGTCGCCAGGTCACAGAAGCTGCAGTAAGGAGCGTGCAATCCCAGGCCGGGGCCTGAAGCAAGGAGCTGAGGTTCCTGCACCCTCAGAGCTAAAAGGAGGGAGGGACTTGCGTACCTGGGGCTCAGGCCTCTGCAGTCAGCCAGTGCAGTGCGGTTTGGCCAGCTAAGGGCAGGGTGGCACCTCCCGGGGGCAGGTGTAGCTGGTGCTGGCAGCACCAGGGGAAGCTGCAGGCTGGAGCCGTGACTTTCTCTTCTCCTGGTGGTTCATTGAAAGGAGCTTAGAGATGGGAGAAGCCACTTTATGAAAAGGGGGATCCATGGAAAAGGAATGCATGCGTGATGGGCAAAGATAGCACCAGGCTGCCATATTTTTACAAGATAAGGCCAGAAGAAGAGGGGGCACCGGGTGAGCTTTGAAACTTTGAAACTGATCCCATGCAGGGAAAAGAGGGAAAGTGGCCAATTAGGAAAACAGGGGGACCTACAATGAGGAAGGATCCGATTAGAAAGTAACATACAAGACAAAGAAGTGGCCAGCATTTATAAACCCATAGACAAAGACTCACTGGACTAAGTTTTTTCCCATTTCAGGGGGGGGGGGGGCTCTCCCATTTTGGGGGGCTCCCCCCCAGGGGGAGTTTGTATACACTTCTAACTTTTGCTTAAAATCTTTGGGTCCACGAATTTTATTCTTCAAACTGCATAGGACAAGAACCCGCAATGAGAGTCCGAGCTTACCATTCGGGTATCAACATGATCTGGGAACAGAAAGGTTGCTTTTCTTCCTCCTGCCTTCTGATTGTCTACCATTGGCAGAACTTTAGAGGAAGCCAAGTGCAGAGGAGTGTGGGAAGTGTAGTTTTTTTAGGCTTCCAGACTTAGCATCACAGAGAAGAGCATGAAAAATGAACTTGAGGCCTGGAGACAGTAGGTAAATCATCAACATACATTTGTGCCTGAAAGAATCTGACCGGGCTCGATCTTGTTCTTGAAAGACAGGCTGTAGCTGGTTTAGAGTTCCGCATCAACCATGTGGCCTGGCAGTTGGTAGAATACAATAGGTGGCTGCATTTTTGAGGAGGCACGAGAACATGAGGAATAAGCTGGCCTCTGCGACTATGATATTTTTCTGCCTGCTGGGTGCTTTAGGCAACCCCCAGCGTGGAAGTGCAAACCAGTCAGTACAAAACATCTATAATAATAGAAGTGTAATATGCTAATTAGACTGGACAGCTGAACTACCTTCCGGTCATCCTTCCAGATGACCTTCCAGACGAAGCCAGGGCTGCGAGGGCCGAGGCAAGCCACCACTGCTGTGAGGGCTGAGCCCCTGTGTGAATTTTGTACATTGGGCCTCTAGTTTACTAATAATTCACAACAGCTCAAGGTCAAAGTAGAAACATTCCAGGCCCCTACAGAGTAGGAAGAGTGGGGTCACCAGAGAGCCGGATACGGACCATAGCCATGAGGCCAGGGAAGGTCCAGAGCTAAGGTAGGAGGGGCAGAGAGCTGGGGGGCCTCAGAAGCAAGCCCCCCTGCGGGGGAGCACTACAGAGACGCTGCGGGGCAGGGCGCTCTGGGATATCAGAAGCCCTCCCCTGAAGCCAGCCTCATTCTTCAAGTTCAAGGAAACGCACTTCATGTAGAAATGAACAACAGAAAAGTCTCCGGGTCAAATCCCATACAACAGCACGGTGAGAGAAAGGAGAGACCAAACAGCGGTGTAGCATCCCAACTGACAATGAGGGCACCCCGGGAAGATGTGTCCTCAAAAAGATCAGACGGCAGCGCCCGTGGCAAAACACGCTGCGAGGCGTGAGGAGCCTCATGCCGACCACGAAAGTGCAGCGCGGGGCAGAACAGGGGGGCTCAGAACTGGGGAGGGGGGGCGGGCAGGCTTCAGGGAAGAATCTGAAAACCAGGTAACTATCCTTTTAGAAATGACTACACCAGAAGGAACAACAAGGCTTATAAACACAACACATGGTGTCTCAAGAGAGAGAGAGTTTTTAAACATCAAAAATGAAAAAAGAATATATAGGTAAACGAGATCCAAGAAGAAATGATCAATATTGAAGGAAAGAAAAGGAAATCGAACAAATGGAGTCTCTGAAGAAGAAAACCCAAACAAGGAAACAGAATAAATGCTGAAAGTGGCAAGGCTTCCCTAGAATGGTGGTTTCAAACCGCAGATTGACGTGCACATGCATTCCTGAGAACCCAGTGGCCACCGCCAAGGCAGAGTTCGGGAAAAGGACTGGATGGCCAGGAGAAAGAAAAAAATCCTTGGAGCATCTTAGCAAAACACAAACAGAAAGAAACTGGCGATGTAAGAGGGAAAGAAGATTAGATTATCATCAGACATTTCAATAGCAATGCTTCTGCCAGAAGAGGAGAGAGGAACATGTTTAAAATATTCACAGGAAGAAAGTGCGAGCCAAGGATTTGATATCTAGCAAGACTGGCTCTCAAGTGTAAAGGGAACGGTTAAACTGTTATCAACACGCGAGAACTCCAGGAGCACCGCTCCCAGGAGCCCTTCCTGGAGAATCTGGGAGAGAGAATGAGCTTATGCCTGGAGACACATTAACTGACGGGCTGGGGTGAGCATTAAATATATATTTACCTGGAAACGTAAAAGGAAATGGGGGCTAAAAGGCAGAGAGCACAGTAGGCAATGTTATACGTGCTGACAGTGAAGATAAAATATGCCTGTTAAAAAATGAGGCAAGGACAGATCCCAAAATCTTAAGTTTTTCAGTAATCATATGGGTGGTGATATTTGGGTTCCTATTTTTAGACTTTTGTGTGGGTTGAGATTAAAAACAGATGTGAAATGACGGGATTTTTCTAATTCTATTATTTCCTAGGTTCTTAAGAATTAAGATCCAAGCAATGAAGAAAGAGGAATACAGTATAATAGAAAGGCAGCTATGAAAGAAGGAAGAGATAGTGATGTAATCAAGGCTTTAGGTGGAAGTTTGAATTAAATTATAAATAGAGGTTTATAAAACATTTTATGATAGCTTTGTGAAGGGGGCTAGGGAGAGATTAACTGAAGAACTTGTAAGCATAACCCAGGGACACCGACAATAGTGAGGTGAAGGCCTGGGGAGGGGAAGGACATGGGAAGGAAAGGGTTAATGAGAGGAGGGGAGAAGAGAGACATTTGTAAAACTTTCAACAATAAAATGGTTTTTGTTTTTTTAAGTATATGGTCAACTATAGTTTAATTTTTAAAAAAAATAAAGAATATAGATAATATTATGGAAGTGAGAAAAATAAAAGAACTAGAAACAATGATCAACTTAATAGCAATGAATACCACTTAGCAGCTTATGGCCTTGAAAATGGTTTCTCACATGAAAGGAACTAGGAATTGGAGGAGAAATTTCTAGACTGGAGCAAGAAATATAGGTGGTGAACCTTATGTGACAATAGAAGGCAGCAAAGTGGCTGTTAAAGACCAATACGATCATGTCAAAAGGACTTAAGACCAACACTAGCCAAAGACTGGACAAATGGAACTTGGTAATTATACCATTACAAAAGATTGAAACCCATACAATTTGTTTAAACTCATGAGTTCCTTTTAAGTAGCATAACCATGTTTTCTTAAAGCAAGTATTGGGTATCAGCAGAAGGGATTAATTCAATAACTTGAAAAATAGTGAGGGGAAGGAATCTACTGGGGAGCCAAATAGTAGATGAAGAGAAGTGTCTAATTTATAAGTATTCCAACTAATAAGTGAAGAGGAAATAGTAGGATGAAGATACCACTCTTTTTTGCAGCCTTCATGAATGAGCATACATGGGCATTTAGTATCAATGGCTGCTAAGATCACCAAAATGAGAGAACCAGACATTGTGTGCCTCCCACAGTCTTGCCAAAAACCATTATGGAAATGATGACTAAACTAGAAGGAACACTGAAGTATATAAAGACACCTTTAGTCTTGCCAAAAGGATCGAACCTGGGTCTGATCCAGTCTCCAAACTCAGCTGCCAATTCACAGGGAATTCAAAAACCAGAGGAACATGCTGAACTGCACCAAGAGTCTCACATCAGCAAAACGCAGACTCCGGGATACTCCACGGCTTAAAGGGCCCCAGTTCTTTAACAAAATGTGAGAAAATGAAAGGGATCTAGGTGAAACCTGTACATTAAAGGAGTCTTAAAAGACATCAAATTTTCAAATGGCAAAACCAAGCTGCAATGTGTAGAAATGCACATTAGGGCGATAAAACTATAAAAGTTAAGGGAAGAGATTGTTAAAGTCAGGTTGATAGTTATTTACGGCTGGAGGGAGGGATTATGACTTGAACAGGTCACATGGAAGGGGCTTCTATGAGGTTGACAGGGCTCTGCTTTTTGACCCGGGTGGAGTTCACCATATGATAATATTATTGAGCCATGCATTTGATTTCTAACTTTTCTGTGTCTCTGTTTTACTTTACAAGGAGAATATTTTAAAGCTACAGAACCCTTTGAGCAGCTTTCTGTTTTACTGTTAGGTCTCCTCTTCCAAAAACAACTTTTTTATCTCATTGTAAACAACTCTGCCTCTTCTATGCCTGCCTGGGTTCCATCCTCTGAGGTGTTTCCTCTTTCTTCCTTCTTATGTTAGACTAGAGGCCGGTGCACAGATTTGTGCACCAGTGGGGTCCCTCAGCATAGCCTTTGGGGATCAGGCCAAAACCTGCTCTCCGACATCCCCCGAGGGGTCCCAGATTGCAAGAGGGCACAGGCCAGAACAAGGGGCCCCACTGGTGCACAATTGGGGCCAGGGCCAGAGAGGGACAGGTGCGAAGGTTTCAGGGTGTGCCTGGCCCACCTTGCCCAGTCCCCATCAGCCATACCCCAGCAGCAAGCTAACCTACTGGTCGGAGTGTCTGCCCCCTGGTGGTCAGTGTGTGTCAGCAATTGGTCAAATGGTCAGAACAAATGGTCAGATACTGAGCATATTAGGGTTTTATTTTATAGGATTAAGGAATGAATATTAGTCACGGTCATAGACCAACACATTGTGGTTTGAGTACTTGCCCCCCCCCCCCCCAGGCCTCTTCTGAGAGAGCGATAACCTGGAATTCCTCCTGTCTAGGTCATTATCCTTTGTTGCATGGGTCTCAGCTATCCTGCCCACAGTTGATAGAACTAAGGATCTTCAGTTCATTCAACATATGATAGCAATGAACAGAATAGACGAAGATCCTTCTCTCCTCTACACAAGTTGCCCTGCTGTAGAGCTCAGGTCATCACCATTGTTGCAGCTAACATTACAATGTTTACCATGGGCCAAGTACTGAGCTAGTGCTTTCACACCATTGTATCTTGTCTGATTTAGGCACCAACCCTCAGAATTAGGTAATAATCCTATCTTTATTTTACATTAAAATGATGAAGCCCAGGAAATTTGAATAACTTGCTTTAGTTTATTCAGCAACCAATAAGTGCTAGAATGTGGAATCCAAATTCAAGTAATTCAACTTCCTAGCCCAAGACCCTAAACATGATTACTGGTTAAACCAAGAAATATCCTCTTTGTAGGAAAATATGAACATTAATTAGAGAAGGATCTAAACCAAGGATAGACCAAACTACGATTCTCAGGCCATCTATTTTTATATGGCCCACAAGCTAAAAATAACTTTTGCATTTTGAATGATTACAAAATATATAAGAAGGATAACATGTTGTGATGCCTTAAACTTACATGAAATACATATTTCAGCATTCCTAAATAAGTTTTATTGGGACACAGCCAACACATCTGCTTACATGCTGTCAGTCTATGGCTGCCTTTGAGCTATTGATACAATGGCGGAGGTGAATATTTGCAACAGAGACCTTATGGCTCACAGAGCTTAACATAGATCACGTCTATCCTTTAAGAGCAAATCCGGGGCTAGAGGCTAGGTGGGGAAGAGAGGAAGGAGGGAAAGACAGCAATCGGAAGCACTGGGCAGTGGAATCCTTACGCAAACAGTAGGTATGAGTTAGAGAGAGCAGAGGCAGGTGCATGGGAACCCCATAGGCCATGGTGGAGAGGGCAAGAGCAGCTGAGCTACTAGAGTTTTAGAGAAGCCCTAACAGTGGATAACAGTGACAGGATGCAATGACAGCCTTACTTCTTCATGTTTCTATGTAATAAACTCCACATCTACAGGAGATGAGTTAAATACAATTGTTTCTGGTCACCTGGCAAACTCTGACACACAACTCAGCTTCCATTCTCTTCTCTGACCCCAACCCCCCTGAATGGGCCGCAGTGACCAGCCATGATCACTTCTGATTGGAGTTCACGGTCGCAGAGCCTGGTGAAATGTGAGGGT
The DNA here is from genome assembly GCF_964339955.1 of Pipistrellus hanaki. Taxonomy (NCBI): domain Eukaryota; kingdom Metazoa; phylum Chordata; class Mammalia; order Chiroptera; family Vespertilionidae; genus Pipistrellus; species Pipistrellus hanaki. The sequence goes on from NC_140505.1 coordinate 5,435,368, forward strand.
CAGAAGCCATCTCTTTCCTCCATTCCAATCTGCCCACCACGATGAGATCTTTTCATTTCAACTGCAATTATCAAACACCCATTTCCTTATGTGTCTCCGCTGCTCAGCATCTTCAATGGCTACCCCTGCTGCTCGTAGAGCTAACCCAGGCTCCAAGCCCTTTTCCAGAGCATCTTGCCCTCTCCCTTCTGCCCTGAGCTCAGCCCCCCAGGCCTTTCTTCTGAGAACCAGATGTCAGAATAGCTGAGACTGTCATAGGTCAAATCTAGTGCTTGGAGTTCACAGATCTTTCTTTCTAAACGGGGGCCTGAGCATTCCTGGGGGAGAGCTGGGCAGCTACAAGTCTCTGAGGGTCCCGCCACCTGGTGTCACACTGAACACTCAGGGGCAGTGTCCCACACAGACCAGGGGCAGATGGACTGAAGGGACTGTGGCTCAGGGCCACAGAGGGCGGCCTGCTCACGTGTCCCGGCCCTTGGGGAGCACACGGGGTGGGCTGCAGCGGAGGCTCCAGCGGTTTATTAAAGAGGAAGAGCTCCACAGCCTATGGCACTGATTTTCCGCCTTCTCCATCTCATGGCACATCACCTGATCACAGAAGCTCTGTGGCACACCCAAAAAGATATTTCTTGCCGATGGAGCTAACAAAAATAAATAGATGCAATCTGGACTCACTTACCCCAGATGGCTATAGTGTTAGCTGCTGTCATGGTTTTTTATTTGAGAATCTAAGGGAAAAGAGGTCAGTGCTCCTGACTACATAGTCAGGTGTTGCATGTTTTATTTATTTTTTTAAATATATTTTATTGATTTTTTTACAGAGAGGAAGGGAGAGGGATAGAGAGTTAGAAACATCTATCAGCTGCCTCCTGCACACACCCCTCTGGGGATGAGCCCACAACCAAGGTACATGCCCTTGACCGGAATCAAACCCGGGACCCTTCGGTCAGCAGGCAGACGCTCTATCCACTAAGCAAAACTGGTTTCAGCAAGTGTTGCATGTTTTAAATCCCTTGTGGCACACCAGTGTGTCTGCCACTGCACACCGGTGGAGAATCACTGGCCCGTGGTGCCCTGAGCGGCAAAACCACTCGTGGTCCTGGCAACCCAACTGCCCTGCTTTGAGAGTTATCCTCCCATGTGTCCTCACAAGCTTGGGAACTCCAGAAGAATCCCACAGCTGCCCTGTGATCAATCACTAGCAGTGACATGGAGACAAAGCTTGAGGTTTCCAGATTGGGGCTGTCCCATCTCATATGTTGGCTGCAGCTCAAAATGCTCTTTTTAGGATTTTCATCCTAAATGACCCAGAGAACTCTTTCCCAAGAAGTCCTCACGTTATACTAACATTGTCTCAGAATCACGTGTGTGGGGGTAAACTCTGGGGTCTTCACTCACTGTCCTGGTTGGAGTATGAGACCAAAGAGGAAGAGCGCTCAGCACAGCCTTTGGGGGCAGACTGGCTAGCCAGGCCCTGCTTCTGTCTCTCAGGATCTCACTTGAACCAGTTTCTTAGCTGCACAGTTTCCTTATCTACACACTGGGATCAGGATTGGGCTTATCTCCTCCAGTTAGTGGGAGGATTAAGTGAGATAAAGTACATCAAGTGCTTAGGGGAGCATCTGGAGCTCAGTAAGTGCTCCCTGTCCTTGCACTGCACTGTCTTTTACACCAGGAAACCCTACCAGGAAAGGCAGTTTAAGGAGACAGCATGAAAGAGAATGAGCTTTATGCGCTATTGTGACCATTTCTGTTCTTTCCATTCAAAATAAGGACTTTTCAGAATAAATGTTCTTTTTACAAAAACATTTATTTCTTCTAAAAAAAAAAAAAAGACAGTTTCATGAAAGACAAGATGCTAACATATAAATGTACTCAACTGATGTTTGCCTCTCTATAAAAATATCCATGAACCAGTACAGTTTGTAAGAAGCATGCTCGCCCCCTAACCAGTGCCTGGCCCTGTAAGTATGCCTTGTGAGTTTATCCTGGAAAAGTAAAATGCAAGTGCAATGAAGACACACTTTTAACATTGCCCACGGCATTGGATAAATATTTTAAATACTAAAATCTAGCCAGAATAAAGGCAGATGTCAATTTCTCTTTTAGTTCACCTATAAGTCTTAATAATTAAGTGCAAAAAAGGTGTTTTTTTTTAATGTTTACCTGACAGGAGTCTTTTTGAGTTCAATCAATTGGCCAGATAATGAAGTTTCTTGACTCAGACTTTGAAATGCAAAGGGAAGATAAAGGAGAGGGGAGTCGGTGGCCCACTAATACGTTCACCAGCACACAGCACACAGTTCTCAAAGGCCTGCCTCCGTAGCTACTCATCACCTACCACATTCCTACACTCATCCCTTTTTGCCTCTGACAGCAAAGCCAAGGGGAAGTAGTCGCCTTCAATCAACTTGAGAAAAACCCCTCTTTTGAAATCAAAGACCGACTGTTAAGGCTCTTTGTAAACCATTACGGCTGTACCATTACAACAGTGCTTATAGGACTACTGAGTGACAAATAATATTTGATATCCGAATGGCCCCTTTCAAGTCTTCTGTACTGTCACTCATAATATTAAGATGAGTCCCGTCTTTCACAGATTAACATAGCCGTGCAAACGAACTTTATTGTATCAGGTGTCCTTTCTGTTTGCAGAGACTGCTCTCTGCATTCCTCCCCAGTCCATGCAGGTGGATGAAGGTAAATCCCAGCTCTTATTCAAGGCAGGTGAAAGGAGGGGTGAATGTCAGCGCCTCCCTCTGGCTCCTGCCTGGACTTGCACTAGTTACTTGCTGGGGAATATTTAAAACCAGTGGGGGTCAATGTGTACAGTCTGCCAATTCCTCTGGTGTAAATACTCCCACTATGACCATTGTCACCCTACCCCGTGATGCCACTGAACTTGGGAAGAGAGAAATCTGGCCGTGAAGTCATTAAAGTTATAGCCTTTTCAAGAAGGGCTGGCACTTTTAAAGATGTGCCTTTTTTTTATTTCCTGTTAATGACATTTCTGTGTGAGATGAAGAAAATCTGATAGGAAGTTTCTTGATTTATTGAGTAGTCTTAGCGTTTTTTCTTAGGATGCTTAACTTCAAGAGACAGGTTCAGTCAGAGGCACTGTATAATTAAAGGGCTTATTTCCAAATGTTTCACAGCCCTTAGAATGTTGAAGTTGTTACTTTACCCATTTTTTTGATAGGTAAGTGCAGTGCGATAAAATGCTTAGCATTTTCAAGGAGCATAAATCAAGGTTCTTAAAGTCACTTTACATTTGTGTTGACATGTTCTGCACTTTATCATAATCAGAGAAGCACCTCATATAGTCCCGGGGAAACAAATGACAAGTTTTATGCCTTTGTTAACCCCTAAAATGGTTTAAATCTCCATTTAGACTCACCAGCTTAGGGCCTAGTTTGCAGCATCTGCAATGGGCCAGCCTGCAGGGGTCCCCTGCCTCTGCCCCGGGCCCTCAGCCCTCACATAGTGCTCTGACCCCCAGGCTCACAGCAGAAAACCTGTGATCTGCTGCTGAACTCCTTAAGGTGGCAATCCATATCTGGAGCTGTAAAACATCTGTATTATAATGTTTCAATGCTAAGGCTTCAATAAGAGAACTTCCAATATATGGGAGTTCTTGTTTCATGGAAGCTCTTAGACTAAGGCAATTAAATCTACATATATATATATACATATATATACATATGTGTGTGTGTGTGTGTGTGTGTGTATATATATATATATATATATATATATATATATATATATATATATATATATATATGGTAGAACAGGGAAATATGAGATGGTTCTCTTGCAATTAATCCAAACAACTTGATTCACAAGATGATGCAGTCCATTCATTCTACAAAAATGCATGAAGTGTTTACACTCCGCTGGGCGTTTGCTCAGTCCTGGGAGTAGGCAATGAATAAGACACATACCCTCCCTTACAAGAGCTTGTGGACTGATATGGGGAAGGTTGGGTAGATCATGGAAGTAAATCACTTGAAATATATTGGAAACTTCTGTACAAGACCGTTTTTGAGCAAGGGAGCATGCACTGGCAACTACCCACAGACTCAAAAGGTGGTCTCTGCGGGTTCCTGTGTATTTAGTCTGTTCCCTTTATGAAGCCACTTGGACACTTGCATTATGGATTGTTTTAACAAAAAACTATTCTTTTTTTATATTATGTTTTTATATTAGCATGATAACTAGAAAATATATTAACAATAAAAGCGTACTAATGATCACGTGAACTCAATGGCTTACACCTAAAACAATATATTACCTACTAACAGTTACAAATCATCAGCATGCCAATTATACTGGCTTCAGAATCTGAAGTTAAGAAACTTGTATGCATGCATGCATAGCCCAGGTACACAGATCGCAGTGTGATGCAGGCCTGGGAGGCAGCACCAACGTTTTGGTAAAGAAGTATTTTGCATGAGTTTGATGCAGGTGCTGAGATTGTGCCATAATTTACACAGAATCAATGAGATTTGGATAATGTAGACGAATACTTTCAGACACTCGTGCCTTCTCACCATGATGGAAATAAATATAACACTTAACCTCACACACCAGGAAAGCAACCCGGTTAATGAAGATGTTGGGGGAAAGAACTGATAAGAGGATCAATGCATTTCAGCAAAAAGACAAGGTGAGGACAGAGACGCTGTTGCTTCTCAGGTGTGCAACACAACGCAGAGCAGGCCCACATCTGCACCTCCATTGCCTTGGTTGTGAGACTGAAGCTGCGACAAATACTGAGGTCTGATTTCCACTCTCCAGCTGGTCCGCCAGCCCTTATTGCACAAAGGGTTGTATGCCTTATCTTGGTTTTTTTACAGAGGAGAGTGGATTATAATTAATGACCTTCTCCCTTAAAACAAAATGCGTGGGTAAGGCTTAAAAGTCATTGAAATCTCATCTTGGAGAACGGGGTTTGGGAAACTCTGGCCTGGAAAACAAATCAATCTGCCACCAGTTTTCTGTACAGCCCACGAGATCATGGATTTTACATCTTTAAATAGAGGGGAGGGGAAAAAGAATATTTTGTGACATGTAAAATTTATATCAAATTCAAATATCATTGATCATTAATAAAATGTTGTTAGATCCCAACTTATTTATATCTTCCATAAGAGCATTCATGCTACTACAATAGCGTTGGACAGTTACCATGGAGACCCTGTGGCCTGCCAAGCCAAAAATATTTACTATATAGCCCTTTAGAGAAAAAGTGTGTTGATCCATTTTCAAGAAAACAGGTATTTGAGCAACTATATTTAGGATCTTGAGAGCCTCATCCAGTATTAAAAAATGGGATTTTCCATCTTTGTTTTGGGGTTGACAGTGGTAAGAAAACTCTGCCCATGTAGGGTGATGCCTGATGTGCTTTCGAACTAGTGGGGTTCTTTCAAGATGAGAAAATATTGAAAAGCCATCCAGAAATTTGGTATCATTTCGACTTGGGATTGCCTGAGGAAATGGGGATAAATCAAGGACCATCCAAACGAGAGGGACTCCAAGACCAAGCTACCTTATTTAGAGTAGGTAACTTTTATGAGATCTTGCGGAAAATGTACAATTTTCAGGTCTTTTAACCAGCAAAGGAGCAAAAGCAATACTGTTAACATGCTGAAAGCTTCCGTGTCTTTTTTTGTAAGCATTCTTACTTTATTGCACTCTAAACTAAACCATGTCAACCAACAATGGAATGTAAATGGTAATGTACAACTTTCCTCATCGTTTCCTATAAAATTTATATAGATATCTGGAATAAAAGGAGCCGATGTCTGTATTTACAAGTTTTCCTTTTTTAATTAGCATTCTTTCAGAGCCAATTGAGTCTGACAGGTGAATCGGCATGTAGGGACTTTTACTGTTCAGACACTCATGCCAGCTTCCCTTCACACACTCAGTAGTACTTGGCTCCCAGAAGCAATAAACCGTAATGGCCTCACTGCCGAGGCCTTTTAATTCATGGATCACAGACATGATAAATCACAGGAACTCCTCTGGTACCTTTCTGTCTACAATGGCCAGATTCTTGAAAGCCAAACGTAGAACACCTTCTTAAAAGGTATCTACTCAATTGAATAAGGATGCTCACATTCAGGAACAGAGAGAGCGTGTTTATGACAGCATGTGTAATAGGAAGATAATGTACTTGGTGACAAATGTTGACTCCTAAATATCTCTGCTTCCTTGAGTACATGGCAAAGGAGCTTTCCCCAGCATACCTTTGGGATTCCACTCCCGCCTGCTAAAACTACATTCCCCAGTTCAAGGAGGCAGTTGCAAGGGATCTGTTTTCTTGTTTTAATGGAAAATGTCTTCCCACCCACCCCCAGCTTTATTGAGAGATAGCTGACATATAACATTGTGTATAATTTTATGATGTATAGCATGATGATTTGGTATATTATATATTGCAAAATGATGACCACAATAAATTTAGTTAACATATCCATCTTCTAACATAGTTATCGTGTGTGGTGTGTGTGTGTGAGTATGTGTGTGTGTGGGGGGGGTGTATGCTGAGAACTTTTCAGATCAACTCTCAGTAAATTTCAAGTATACAGTATATAGTACTGTCATTTATAATCACTACCCATGTGTTATATACCCAGAACTTATCACCTTACAAGTAGAAGTTTGTATCTATAAATTACCATCACATTAACCCCCACCCTGCCCCTGGCTGACACCAATCAACTCTCTCTTTCTTCGAGTTAAAGTTTTATGGTGTGTTATTTCCACATATGAGTGAGATCCTATAGTATTTGTCTTTCTTGTCTGATACATATTTTTACTTAGCATAATGCCCTCAAAATCCATTCATATTTTTCCAAACGGCAAGATTTTCTTTTTTCATTGTGGCTGAATAATAGTCTATTTTAAATATGTACATGTTTGTTTATCCATTCAGCCACTGACAGGCAGCTAGGTTGCTTCATATCTTGGCTATTGTAAATGGTACAATGAGCATGGGAGTGCAGATGGATTTTGAGTTCATGTTTTAGTTTCCTTCAGCTAAATACCTAGAACCTGCATGATTGGATTATATGGTAGTTGTACTGTGAATTATCTGAGGCTGTAGCACATTCCCATCAGCAGTGCACAAAGGTTTCCCTTTCTCCACATCACTTCTTCACTTCTTTCTTTCCACATCACTTCTTTCTTTCTTCCTTTCTTTCTTTTTTCCTTCCTTCCTTCCTTCCTTCCTTCCTTCCTTCCTTTTTTTCTTCCTTCCTTTTTCCTTTCTTCCTTTCTTTCTTTCTTTTTATGATAGTCATTCTACCAGGTGTGAGATTATATCTCATTGTGGTTTGATTTGCATTTTCTGGATGATTAGTGATGTTGAGTACCTTTTGTTGGCCATTGGTATGTCATCTTTAGAAATATATGTATTCAGGTTCTTTGTCCACTTTTTAATCAGACTATTATTTTTACTATTGAATTTTATGAGTTCTTTGTATTTTATGTATTTTGGAACTCATAAAATATTTTTTCTATTGGTAGGTTACCCTTTCACTTTGTTGACTATTTTTCTGTGCAAAGCTTTGTGTTTGATGCAGTCTCATTTATTTTTGCTCTTGCTGCTAATCCCAATGTCAAGAAACATTTTCCTGTGCTTGACAGCTTCAGGTCTTAAATTTAAGTCTATTGGGATTGAGATTGTTTTCTTATTTTTTTTCCAGGTAATTTGTTGGCAGTATATAGAAATGCTTTGTATGTTGATTTTTGTATCCTGAAAATTAACTGAGTTGGTTTATTAATTCTAACATTTAAGGTATTCTTTATACACGATCATATCATCTTTACATAAAAATAGCTTTACTTCTTCCTTTCTGATCTGGAGGCCTTTTCTTTCTTTTGATTGGCTGGTTTCTTTGGCTACAACTCCCTGTACTGTGTTGAATAAGAACGGTAAGCGTGGGTACCTTTGTTCTGTTCCTGATCTTAGAGGTAAAGCTTTCAGCATTTCACCATTCAGTGGGATGCTAACTGCCAGCTTGTCATATCTGGCCTTCACCATATTGAGGTACATTGTTGTTATATTCAAATTGTTGAGATTTTTTTTTTTTAAATCATGAATAGTTATTGAATTTTTTCAAATTAATTTTCTGCATCCATTGAGATGATTATATAATTTTAATTTTTCATTCTATTGATATGATGTAAGTGACTTGTGTATGCTGAACCATCCTTGCATCCCGGATGTATCATCATGATGTATGATCCTTTTAACGTGCAGTTGAATCTGGTTTGCTAGTATTTTGTTGAGGCTTTTTGTGTCCATATTCATCAGGGATATTGGCCTGTAGTCTTCTTTTTCTTGTACTACCCTTATCTGCTTTGGTAGAAGGATAATGCTAGTCTTGTAAAATGAGTTTGGAAGTGATCCCAGTGGAAGATGCCTTGGGATAACTCCTGACAGGTCAGAAGATTTAAGTTCTTTTTGCTGTAACGGACAGCCTGAGAATTGTGGAATAAAAAGGAAGGAGCAGTTAACAGTCTGTTGTAAATAGAATTAACATTTAATTCAGCTTATCTCCCAGAGCATACAGACCCCTAGCTGTGCCACAAATAACACATTTACTCAGGTCTAAAATTTGTGTCTATAAAGCTAGAAAACTTCTATTCATGATGTACTAGTATATGCGTACATTTTCATTTTTTCTATTTTTACACCCATGAAATTTCTACATTTTTCTTTTCTTCCGAATATTGGACGACCTATTAAGTTGATCACCTGTAGAGTTTGAATCCCCTCCCCCATAAGCATTCTTGCCCTGTCCTTAGGAATAGTTCCTCAGCAACACCTTCACTGACTGGCTCCTCTTCCCTCCCCTCTCTTCTTTCGGGGAACACAGATTTTTGTGCACAGTTCTCATCAGACTAGAGTCTGCAGATTAATAAGAAAAAAAAAAGACAGCAGAACAGTGCTTTAAAATATTCTGACCCTTTGTAGCATCAAAGTTAATACTAGTTTATAGGATTTCATTGGGCCTTCACAAAGCAAGAGATCAATGGCTATTGACTTCCCACATCACAATGGGTGTTAAATTATAGTGTACTTTTCGAGGTTTCTGAAAGGATTTTATTTTACTCTTTATTTAATGCAGCTTTTCTAGCGAGTAAAACGCAGTCTCCAAGTTCTGGTTCCCATCTTCCCCGGTGTTCAATAGATATTAAAACTGTCAACAGATTCGAGCACCTCCATTTACAGGATCTTCTTATTTTTGCATTTATGCTAATCACCATCCCAGAATCTCCACTGAGTGATGTTCTTTAGGATTATCTGTTAAGACCTTGGAGTTTCAGCTCAATATTGATTTCTCTTGGATAAACGCTGTTCACACTTAGTTGGGGGGGAAGGGGAGGAAAGGTCAATATTATTGCTAGTTAAGGAAGCCTGTTCTAATACTGATGGTCTGGATGGCATGTTTGGAAGACTTAGTTAATTCTGTATTTAATGGTGTTATGAAATGAAGACTTCCTTGACCTCATCTGCAGATTATAAAACGTATAATGATATCATTCACATTTTAAGAGCTAACTGCTATTTTGAAGGTTAAGCCACATTTATGCTTATCTTATAAGGAGCTGGCTTTTACAATGATTAAATGGTTTGCAAAATAGTTGGCGCAGTTTAATAAAGGGCAATCAACTGTTTTATCTGGGAGTGACCCAGGGTTCCAGAGGCAATATTTGAAAAATCAGCCCAGTTTGTTTTCTTTGATGTTGTTAAAGATTTCATTTGTTATCTTAATTTTAGGAGAGGATTTAATACCATCCGTGCTTTGCTGCTTTTTCTCTCCTGGGTTGTTTTTTTAAAGGTCACTCCACAATTGAAATGAGCCTACCAAGATGGGAAGGAAACATCGCTGTCTTGTAAGGAACTCAGAGAGGAGATTGAAAGTTGTGTTTGGGGACTAGGAATACATTTCATCCGTTCATTCTGTCCTTACTTTCAATTACCAGAGATAATTGAGAGGCCACTGGACTTAAATGAATGAGGAATATGCACCAATGCATCTTTTAATAAATAAATGCAAATTTTAGGTTACTTTCAAGTAGCCAATATCTTATTTTATCTGTATTTTCTTAAAATATAAGCTCACCATGTTAGCAAAGATAGTCTAAAGCAAATCAAACACTAAGTAAGTATTTGAAATAAAATCGCACGTGCACATGCGCGCGCGCGTGTGTGTGTGTGTGTGTGTGTGTGTATGTGTGTGTATGTGTGTGTGTGTGTGTGTGTGTGTGTGTGTGTGTGTGTGTGAAAGAAGGGCGGGAGGAAGGGGAAGAGAATGAATGAAAGGTAAATTTTTGTTCTCTGAAAATATCAGAGAGTAATTCACTCTTGCTAATTTTAGCCATTTCAGTGCCTTTATCTAAATGAACTATTTCCAAATTTCTTTTCTTTTAAAAAAGTATATTTTATTGATTTTTTTTTTTTTTTTTTTTTTTACAGAGAGGAAGGGAGAGGGATAGAGAGTTAAAAACATTGATGAGAGAGAAATATCAATCAGCTGCCTCCTGCACACCTCCTACTGGGGATGTGCCCACAACCAAGGTCCATCCCCTTGACTGGAATTGAACCTGGGACCTTTCAGTGTGCAGGCCAACGCTCTATTCACTGAGCCAAACTGGTTAGGGCAGTTTCCAAATTTCTAAACCAGAACATCCTGAGATATAAGATTTAACCTTTTCTTTATGATTCAGGACCATTAGTATAAATGTTGCACAATTATTTACTTGGATGACACTGAAGAATGCCCAATAATTTCCCCGTTACATTCCCTGAAATCAGACAGCCCTGCTTATCTGAGTACTTCAGTCTACTTTTAAGTTTGTTTATTGGTTAGGGTTCTTCTTTTCAGTGCCTATAGGTAGACTCTAATTTTCTGTATCTAAACCTCTACACATTTCAAAGACATATAATCAAATTTGTTAGAATTACATACAAAGCAGTGGCTGAGAATTTTAGAAGTCTCTCTGAGTGAAATGTGCAGAATTTAGCCTGAGAACAGTTCACATCTATTCAAACCACTCTTTAATTCCTCCTCCTTTTTGTCTTCCTCCTTCCTTCCTTTTCTTCTTGATCACAGCCCAGATTGCCATAACACTGAATTCCATAGGTAAAGGTATTAATTTGGGATTGGGGAAGGGAAAAGTCTAACGATTTGACACTAAAGATGGCTTATATAATGTATGCATATATTAAATAATTTTTCCTGGAAAAGCAATATATTTCTATATATGCATATAAATATACATAGTATATAATTAATGTGTAAATAATATGCATTTTCTCTTAATTGAAACTTACATGAACATGTGTTCAGTAGGTTCAGAGCTAGATGGGCACTTAGAGAGCTAAATCCTTATTTTAGAGATAATCACTAGGTTTATGAAAAATAAATTATACTTACATGTAATAGGTGTTTACGTGAAAGATATGCAAATGTATATGAATGAAATTATGCTTAGTGTGTGGGTATGTATACACTCTTTACTTTTAAGCGGATAATATATGAACAGAATCCTCAAGTCTGCCACCTTCTCTCAAAGGTAGCCCTTGTTACCAGTCTCCTCTATACTTATATTTTGATCCTTTAAGAAGTAACCATTAAGTGCTTGTTATTTAAAGTGCTGTCCTGGGTTCTGGAAATAGAAAAATCTTAAGACTTGGGGTTCCCTGCACTTGAAATCTACTAGTACAGTCGTTGGCAAACCGTGCTCGCGAGCCACATGCGGCTCTTTGGCCCTTTGAGTGTGGCTCTTTCATAAAATACCACAGCCTGGGCAAGTCTATTTTGAAGAAGTGGCATTAGAAGAAGTTTCAATTTAAAATATTGGCTCTCAAAAGAAATATCAATTGTTGAACTGTTGATATTTGGCTCTGTTGACTAATGAGTTTGCTGACCACTAGTAGAAAGATCAATGTCTAAAATAATTACAGTTCAGTCATTCATCTGAATGACTGTAAGTGTCCTTTAAGTCAGTGTTTTTCAACCTTTTTTGGGCAAAGGCACACTTGTTTCATGAAAAAAATCACGAGGCACACCACCATTAAAAAATGTTAAAAAATTTAACTCTGTGCCTATATTGACTATATATAAAGTAATTCTCTTGAATAGGAATCAAATAAACACAAAGAAAGTATTTTATAATTACTTTATTATGAAATATTAAGTAAACAAAATAGTGAAAAATTATAAAATTCTTGTCTTGTCTGCACCTACGGCACACCAGGCAACATCTTGTGGCACACTAGTGTGCCGCGGAACAGCGGTTGAAAAACGCTGCTTTAAGTACTTGTCTCATAAGACAAGTGTAACAGTTGAGATATTAGCTAAGTGCTGTACGGGTACCTTGATCTTTGACTCTGAAAAGTAGGCGTTAGCAATCAGAGAAATGAGAAAGAAAGTTCTAGGTTCAGAAATAGACACTGGATAGACTTGGATAGCTCAATAGAATCACATTAGATTTGCTGTATTGTATGGTGAAGGGTATGTTTAGTTTTTCAAGAAACCACTAACCTGTATTCCAAAGTGGATGATCCATTCTGTGTCCCACACCCTCAACACTTGTTCAGTCTTCTGAATTTTGGCCATTCTAATAGCATCTCACTTACGTTTGCAGTTCCTTAATGATATGTGATGTGGAACATCTTTTCATATTTACTTGCCATCTGTATATCTTGTTTGGTGAGGTATCTATTCAGGTTTTGCCCATTATTTACTCTAATTATTGATTTGTTGGGTCTTGTTTTTTTCTGTCAACACTTTGCGTATTTCACTCTGGTTCCATGGTACCTAAGGAGAAGCTGGGTGTAATTCTTATGTTTGCTCCTCTATAAATGTCCCCACCCCCCATGGCTTTGTTCAATACTTTTTTCTTTATCTCTAATTTCCTAAAGTTTGAATATGATATGCTTAGGTATTGGCAGAGGGTCTTTCTTTCTTTCTTATTTATTTCTTCCTTTCTTTTGTTCTTTTTATCCATCTTGGTGGTCTCTGAGCTTCCTGGATCTGTGATGATGTATCTGACATTAATTTCAGGAAATTCTGTCGTTAGTACTTCAAATAATGCTCCTGCGCCTGTCTTTCTCCTCCATCTGGAATTCCCAATTACTCATCACACTGTTTGTACAGTCATCCCACAGGTCTGGGGTATTATTGAGGGGGGGGCGGGGGGCGAGTTTTTTTTTTTTTAATCTCATTTATTTTTAGCAATTTTGAAGTTCCTATTGTCATGTTCTCAAACACAAAGATTCTCTCCTTGCCCATGTTCAGTCTGCCAACTAATTTATACTTTATTTCACTAGTGTTTCTGATCCCACCATTCCTTTTTGGTTCGAAGAATTTCCATTTCTCTGTTAACATTATCCATTTGTTCCTGCATATTGCCTATTTTCTTCCACTAAAGACCTTAGCATATTGATCATAGGTTTTGTTGTTGTTATTGGTGTGTGTTTGTTTTAATTCCTGGCCTGATAATTCCTATATCCCTGCCGTTCTGGCTCTGATTCTGATGCTTGTCAGTATCTTCATTTTTGCCTCTTAGTATGTTTTGTAACTTCTGTGGAAAGATGGGCATGACGTACTGGGTAAGCATTCTTTTTTTTTTATTTATTGAGGTGGTATTGGTTAATAAGACCATATAGGTTTCAAGTGTACATTTCTATGACACGTGATCTGTATATGGCATTTGTGTGCCCACCCATTTGACTGTGGGTGGAGGTTAAGCATGCTACAGCCCTATGAGTGGGCCTCAGTGTTTTGGTGAGATCTTTGGCTACCTGAAGGGACTTGGTTTCTGTGGAATGGCAGGGATGGAAGTTTGAATGGATTTAGGAAGATGGGAATAGACCATGTGGAGTCATCCCATTTAGGCAATCACAAATGGGAAAAAAAAAAAAAAAGTTAGTTAAATTAAATCAAAAGGAATCAGCAGCTATTAGGGAAATCAAGATATGGCTTTTTTTTAAATGATGAAAAAAATCACATGTTTGGGATGATGGCCAAAAATAAATGGTACACTAGTATGGATGAGAGGGTAAACTTGCTGGAAGCAAGTTATAGGACTTGAGAGAGTATGTCTGAGATATATATATATATATATATATATATATATATATATGCTTAAATTAATAAATACAAAGGTAATGTCCGCTCTGCAAATGTACCTCTTTGCATCCCTTTCAGAATCTGACCCACTTAGGAATAACACCAGTTAAGCATCGATCTCTTATCTGATTAAAATAACTTGTGCTGAAGGGCGTATTAAGCTTAACATCCTATCTAAGGTCAATTATGTTTTTAAACTGGCAATAAGGTCAATCTTTAGTTTACTCTTCAGAGAGTAAACTAAGTTGAATTAGCCTTGTTTTCTGGTCCAAGTGCCCCAACCTCAGCCCCAGATCCAGAAGGACAAAGCCATCTAAAGTGGAAATGGGGTGACACAGGCCACACACCATGGAAACCATCCCCACCAGGACTGGCTCAGGGCAGCTTCTCTCCAGCCAGCACCTCCCTCCCGAGCAGCACTGTCGGTAACACTGAGGAGAGACACTGGGAATGGGTCAGGGGGGTTCACATGGAGAGCTCATTGGCTTGGGAGCAAGCTTGGACAGGTGGATTCCGGGGCCTTCTCACTTCCAGGAAGCAAAACCTCTTCAACTCAACAGTTTGCTCGTCCTCAGAAAAATCTTGCCCTTGGTTTGTCCATGAAAGCCTGCTGGATGCTGAACTGATTGGACTGAGCCTGTACCCTATGCACAGGCTGAAAACGGCAGCCTTTTCCCCCTCTTATCTGAAATCACATCATTTTTGCCCTAACCGGTTTGGTTCAGTGGATAGAGCGTCGGTCTGTGGACTGAAAGGTCCCAGGTTCAATTCCGGTCAAGGGCATGGACCTTGGTTGCGGGCATATCCCCAGTGGGGGGTGTGCAGGAGGCAGCTGATGGATGTTTCTCTCTCGTCAATGTTTCTCACTCTCTATCCCTCTCCCTTCCTCTCTGTGAAAAAAATCAATAATATATATATATATATATATATATATATATATTTTTTTTTTTTTTAAATCACATCGTTTTCATGCCGGTTGACTAAAGGAACTGAATCAGTGCTGAATCTGAGAAGAGCCTAAACATCATTCTGCCTGGCAGGCCAGGCCTATGAGCTGTGGGTCCCACAGGGTCTCATCTAAAACTCCACCTGTGAGCCCCTGGCTGCAGGCAGCCCAAGAGCTACACCCTCCCAGGCCATGCTCAGCACTGACACTGAGAAGGAGGGGTTTCCTGGCCGAGGTGGAGGTCTCAGGGCACACTGCATTTCAGAAGCCTGATCCCCAGTCTACCTTTAAAGGTGGCTTTCTTAAAGTGCCGTAACCCAGCCGGCGTGGCTCGGTGGTGTGTCTGCCTATGAACCAGGCAGTCAGGGCACATGCCTGGGTTGTAGGCCTGATCCCCAGTGGGGAGGTGTGTAGGAGGCTGCTGGTCAAGGATTCTCTCTGATCATGGATGTTTCTATCCCTCTTCCTCTCTGAAATCAATAAAAATATATTTAATAAAAAACAGGGGACAGGCAAAACCGATTTGGCTCAGTGGATAGAGCGTCAGCCTGCGGACTGAAGGGTCCCAGGTTCGATTCCGGTCAAGGGCATGTACCTTGACTGTCGGCACATCTCCGGCAGGGGGCGTGCAGGAGACAGCTGGTCAATGTTTCTCTCTCATCGATGTTTCTAACTCTCTATCCCTCTCCCTTCCTCTCTGTAAAAAATCAATAAAATAAAAAATAAAAAAACAGGGTACAGTATACTTATGTTTAAATATATAGGTGGTGTTTCCTGCAAATCAAGGGGATCCATCCATTACTTGTAGGATCCCATATACTCCGAGTATGCATAAGGTTGTATACAGAATCAGGGCCTCTCTATGTAAGGGATTCCATAAAAGTGATTTTTAAAATACATGCCCCCACGAACTGCCTGTTTGTCTCTGATGCGTGTGCACCTAGGTGCATTCTACGGAAGGTGGACGTGCAGCGGACACATCTGAAAGCAGCCAGGCACACGGCGCCCTGCCTCTGACTTTCATATTGTGCCTTCCCCCGGAGATCACCGTGTCATTATAAAACCTAGGAAACATGGCAAGGTTAGGATTGTTTGTTATGGCCTCGCTTATATTAACATACACATTAATATTTATAAATATTGGATGCCATGTTAATTTTTCATATGCGATGATTTATGTAACGCGGCCGTGCCCTGTTAGAGGGCACCTGCCATCTGCCTCAAAAGCGGCGGAGCTGACGCGTGTTCTGTAAGGGGCCCTGCCTGTTCATCTCCGTCCTCACCACGCATCACCCCCAACGAAACTGTCTCAGATTGAACGAGTGAGCTGTGGATTTACTCCATTAACGCGTTAAATAAAACAGAAAGGAAGAGACCAGGCTCACGCTGCCGGCTGCGCTTTTAAAAGGAGCCCTGTTCTCCGGAAGCAGCACCAAGTTTGCAGAAATACTCTTGTTCCGAAACGAAGTCATCCGGCGAGCCATGCGTTGGCAACGTGGTTCTGAATAGAACGTGGTTCTACACGGCATGCAGATGCGGATGCTCTGCCACGGATGGTAACGTGGGGGAGAAAGCATCTGCGTCGTTCTTGTTTTCCTTGGTCACCTCTCGCCTGCTACATTTGAATATTAAGGAAATTGAATATAAATGAGGCAGGCTATGTATAGCACATAAATCAGCTATGAATTATGAAATGGCTGTTTGCTTTAGGTGAAAAAATTAATTTGTTTTTAGAAAGTTTAAGTGGCTGTAAGCATGAAGTTAGTTTGCATATATACTATGGGGACCTGCAGCCAATGATATAGAGTTTGAAGAATCACAGGTTTCTTTAGTATTATAATAATATTTTATAACACGGTCCATCAGTCCACATTACCAAATAGTACTACTGATTAAATGCTTTACTTATTTTTTCATTTTGGTAAAGAGAGCCATTGAGGAAATTATCTACAGAAACTCTAACATAGCCTATTGTGTATGACTAGAGGTCAGTGCAAGAAATTCATGCACAAGTAGGGTCCCTAAGCCTGGCCGGTGATGAGGGCCAATCCAGGCTTCTGGCTGCTGGCTGGGCCTCCCTTCCCTGACTGCTGGCTGCTGGCTGCTGGCCAGGGCCTTCCTTCATTCCACGCCACCCCCTGGTGGTCAGTGCATGTCATAGCAAGCAATCAATCTCCCAATTGAACTCCTGCGGTGACAATTTGCAGATGAGGCTTTTATATATATAGATGATTCATTTCCTTATTATAATGGATGTTACCTTTATATCATTTTATCTCTATATAGACAATTTTAATATTGTCTATGATTATACTATAAGCAAGTCTATTAATAAAACTTGAGCCTGGTGTATTTTTCTTTTATAAAATTTTTCAATATCCTTTTAAGTGTTCCTTTATCTCAATGAGATTCACGTTTTCTTTACAGAGAACAAACTCAATATTAACTTATTTTTCCTTCTGTATACCCAAAATAAGACCTCACCCTGTGGTATAATAATAAGAATCTATTTAGAATTTTGGAAATTCTAATTTAAAGTAAATATATTTTAAATAAAGTTATATATGCCTTGAATTAAATATTTTATTATTTAAAATTTATCAAAAATAATAATTGTGACTTTTTAATTCATCCCTTGCACTATATTATACTCTTAAAAACTTTAAAAATAAACTCAAAAAATTAGATACAATTTGACTTTTGTAAAGTTTGGTTTGCTTTCAATATCCAGTTTTGCAAAATTAACAATTAATTTGAGTTGAATGTAGTGACTTCCCCTCCCTCCCCCCACATATTTTCATACTCATCTGAATTCTGTCACCAGAATTAAACACATTACAAAAAATCACTACAGGTCCTGAGGAAGGAAAGGGCTCTAAGTTAAGGTTGCTCAGAGAGACCTGTGCACAAGGCATGTGAGGACAAAGGAGGGTCCGGTTACCCTCCCAGGGGACAGACAGCTGGCGCCCTCAGAATACATTATTCTCAAGTCATTTTGAATTCACATAAAAAATAAATGTAAAATAAAATGTCTCAAGGCAAATAGTCAGAAAAAAAAAAAAGGCAGCAAGCAGTGGATAAATTGGGTTAAGCATAGATAATTTTTAAATATACTTTTACTAATTTCAGAGAGGAAGGGAGAGATAGAAACATCAAAGATGAGAGAGAATCGTTGATCAGCTGCCTCCTGCATGACCTGGCCGTGTACCCTGACTGAAACTGAACTGTGACCTCTTGATTCCTAGGTCGAGGCTCAACCACTGAGCCATGCCAGCTGGGCTAAGCATAAATCATTTGAGTTAGGCATTATGTTACAGATGTGGAAATTTACTAACATCCCTAATACAAAGAAAATGAAAATATGGCTACATGTATTGTTATAGTACCGCAAATCTGATTTGTCAAATATTAACCAGAATGCTTTCTTAAAAAAAAAAAAAAAAAAAAAAGAGGAATAAAAAGTTTTAAGAGTGCGATATTGTATGTGATCAAAAAGTTACTAAACAAAGTAACTGAAATGATCGGATTCATTGGCAGAATTACCTGTTAGAAAGAGACTGACACATCCCCAAGCAGGAGAAACCCAGAAATTAGGAGCTCGGGGTATAAAAGGAGACTTAACGGGGAAAGGTAACCAAAGAGTGAACTCACATGAAGGCTAGCATGGCACTTTACATTCTTAAACAAGTCCTTTGACAACTGAGATTTATTAAAAAGTCAGATTGAAACTTTCTGATGTTGCGCTGATTCCTTTATAGGTATAAATATGCATTAGGGAAATAGCAGATGAAGGAAGAGAATGTGGATTCCTAACTGTAGCATTGTGAAAGCACCCAAGAGGCTGTAATACTTTAGTTTACTGAAACAAAGGCAAACTATGAAACCATGGTAGGAAATACAGATGTTAATAGATATAGGCACATATGTCTATCCGTCTATCCATCCACCCATCTGTCCATCCACACGTACAAATTTGGGTATCTCCACATAAACAAATCTATATTGTTAGCTAATTATTTACAACTTTCTGTCGTAAAGTTTCTCATCTAATCATAATATTACAAAGAAATAAAGCCAACATAAGAATAGTTCATAACTCCAAACTAAATTGAGTTATTTTTCTAAATTTAGGGAAAACAAACTTATTTCTTAAATACATTTGAGAAAGGGAAGGAGGGAGGGAGGGAGGGGGAGAGAGAGAGAGAGAGAGAGAGAGAGAGAGAGAGAGAGAGAGAGAGAGATTGGTCTGAGAAATCATAATTACAAAAATAATGTACAATTTCATTGAAATCTAGAATTTATATTTGAAGATAATTTAGTTATAAAAATTAAATAAATGTTAGACCTTCCAGATAAGGGTTTAACTGAATTAAAATACTAAACAGTTTTTCTAGCTAAACATGAAACAATTCTTACTGTTGGATTCTCACAAAAACTTGATGGCAATAAAATTAGTCTAAGGCAGATTAGCACTAGTAAGATTAATGGATCAAACTCACACACTTACAATCACATTTATTTTTATCACTGATTAATGCTCCGTCATAGTGTTAGTAGTCACCAAAATGTTGTGCCATGTTCTTGCATAGCCATGTAATAAGTGAAGGCGTCATATGAAAAACCTTGTAGGCCCATTTCTGAGAAGTCTGCTTCCCTGGTCAGGAACACTGAAAAGGCTGCTTACTTGAAGAAGTAGTTGTTGAATGAGCATGGATGCTCACCATGATATACCCCCTCAAGAAGAGAGGACCAGTTGATCAATCTCATGTGCCCTTTTATTTTTGCATCTTTGGATCTAAGCAGATGATTTTAATAAGTGTTTAGAATTAAGATAAAACTGAAAGGGTGTGGCATTACTTCACACAAATGATGACATCAAGCCTATGACTCAATCACTATTTTGGTTTTTACTTCATATGATGAACTGAAAGATGGTTGGTTAGATAAAGAAAAGATATCCATGATAAATTCTCTCTAACCCTTTATAACGTAAGATGCTCTCATTTGATTCTCATGACTTCTCTGGGCATAAACAGATGGTGAGAGGACTTCCTATTATCTCTTCTGTGGTAGACTTGACCCCGGGATGAAGTGAAATGGTTATTTGACAAACAGTTTAGTTCATTAGTGATGATACTGATCTTTGGTGTATCAAGTGGATTTTTGGCCACAGTTGTCTTCATAAACAAATGAAATCCTTTTAATCACTTTCTATGACATACACTGTGTTGAAATATATAGAAAATCTAAACGTGGTTGGTGTTGGGCGAGTGGGGAGCAGACAGAGGAATTATTTTCTCCAGCTTAACCCTGAACATACGGCATGTCCGTATATGTAAAATGAACGTGCCCAGCCATTCAGATAGCAGTGTATCCGTCTTTACGGAGCATGACAAAGTATGTTTTTCTGCACTAACATGCATCCGTTATGAAGATAACCTACATCAATAAAGTGAGATCGGGCCACAGCCCCCTTCTCCTCCAATGTGTGGATACGTCTGTTTATTCACTGAGTCCTTTCTAGAAAAACTCTCCCATCATCATGCATTCATAAGGAAGCAAGATAACGGATTCCTTCTTTGCCCCAGTTGCAATGATTTATATTAAATTCCGCCTTTAGGAAGAGTGATGGGTACTAATTTTCGGGTTCATCTGTCACGGCATGACTAAGCATAAAGGGAGGCGTTCAGAAGTCACGGGGATGGGAAGGAGCAGCGGGGGCCAGGGGTCAGCGGGGATGTGTGTTTTTCCTTCCACTGTGATCCACTGCCGCTGAGAACAATTGATTGGACAGGTTCATTATTGTTTTGCAACCACACGTAAACTGTCATTAGTCACGTCTTCTCCCTAAGGGTTTCTCCCGGGCAGTTTGACAATGATGTGTCATTTCAAGGAGCAGCAGGCTTATCATTCTCGCAGGTTCCCTCTCCTGGTCCTTCAAGGAGGATTACCAATCCCACCATCTAGAGGCCCCGAGCAGTCAGAGCCTTCCCTGTCATTTTTGTCAGAGTCAGAGAGCTTATCACCCCCAAAACGATCTAGTCCTTACAACGGTGACGGGACTCGATCCCGGATGCATTCGTCGTTGAAGAGAGAGCCATCATTCTGAAGAAATGATCACGTTCAAGTTCAGCCTTAAGCCATCCTTTTAAAACACTTGCAGTTGGTGCAGTCACTCTGTGTAAAGAGACAGATGAGGAAATTTTAAAATATGTTATATTGGGGGCAATTCCATGGTAAATCTCTACAGCACAGACACTAAAGGAAGATGAATGATGCTGCTGAGGGGCGGGCCCAAGGTGTTGCCATGGTCAGTGTTTGCATGGTCAGTGTAAGATAGCTAACTTTCCTCAAAAACAGACTCAAGCCACAAAAAGATGTTTTCTTTGTGTATTTCTCATTAGGGGTGTGTGTGTGTGTGTGTGTGTGTGTGTGTGTGTGTGTGCGCGCGCGCGCGCACACGCGCGCACGTGTGCTTAAGAGGCATTTCTCTCATTGAGCTTGAATTATATTTCTGTGTGTGCATGATTTGATACATGTGTATGAAATATAAACAAACTTGTTATAATCAGAACTGGTGCTGTTCCTCCGGTTTCTGACAAAGAGGAAGCGTGTCCTTGTGAAGTGTTTGGTTGTGGAATCAGAGGATTTGCAGGACAAGTAGCTATGATGGCAGGATAGAGAATACGCCCTGAGAGAAAAACGGAAGGGCTTTCCGCCTAAGCAATACCTTAGGAAATCCATCCTAGGAGCAGGATGCTGACCTGCAAATGCATTGTTTTCCAAGACCGCTCTTCACTTCTTGGGTGTGTGTAATTTTGTCAAAAACCATTACATGTGAGTTAGTTTTTATCCCATATCACAGAAGGAATTTTTTAATTTCTGATCACAAATGGAACTAATACATACTTGAAGATTTATTTTAAATATATATAATATTAGAATCATACCTATAATATTGAACAATGTCATCGGCAAAAGTTTGTTCCCACGAATCCAACTATTAAGATACACAGAAAATGCTATTCGATTTGTAACATTGATTTTACTACTCTCGGAGAGAATGACACCAAATCTAATTATGAAGTGTCACTGAATTTTCAGTGGAATTTATCCAGACAAGTACTTTCACCCTCTTCATTTTGTAAAATTTTGATTTTTCTCAAATGGGAATGTGTCACTTTTTTTTTTTTTTTTAACATAATTCAGCTGTGCTTCTTTGAAACCACTTTCCTTTAACAGGCTAATGATAAACACTGAAACATCAATTTACTTTATGCAAAATATTTAGCCCAGGGCAATACGTCTTCAACTCCCTAGTGCACGGGAATGCTCTGAAGGCTTATTAAAAATGCTGATATATTGGTGCCATCCTTGGACATTCTGATTCCACAGAGCTGGTTGGGCCCAGGAAGGTATGTCTCATTAAGAACACCCAGGTGGATCTGATACAGGGGGTCTAAGGGTCTAAATTAGACAAACAGGAACAGCACAGATTCCGTCAGCTTGTTTATTATCAAGATAATTTCAGATTTTAATTTAGAAGCTCTGTATTATCAAAATCTTCTTCAGGGTACAGCAAATGTCTTCTTTTAATAAACTGCATGTATCAATTTGAGAGAGAGAGAAAGAGAGAGAGAGAGAGAGGGAGACATTGATTTGTTGTTCCCGATATCTATGCATGCATTGGTTGCTTCTTCTATGGGTCCTGACTGGAGACCAAACCAGCAACCTTGGCCGATGGGGAGGATTCCCTAACCCTGTGTGTGGTCGGCAAACTGTGGCTCTCGAGCCACAGGTGGCTCTTTGGCCCCTTGAGTGTGGCTCTTCCACAAAATACCACGGCCTGGGTGAGTCTATTTTGAAGAAATGACGTTACAAGAAGTTTAAGTTTAAAAAATGTGACTCTCCAAAGAAATGTCCATCGTTGTCCTGTTGATATTTGGCTCTGTGGACTGAGAAGTTTGCCGACCACTGCTCTGGCCAACTGAGCTCCTTGGCCAGAGCAAGGCTGACCTCTAATGAGGTTGAAAGTTGATATCACTGGTGCCACAGCCTGGTGTGCACCTAGTGTGTGAGTGACACTGTGAAGGCTTTGAGGCAGGATCCTGGTCCTCGCTGGTGAGTGTGACTGGAGGCTGGAGTCCACATAGACTCCATCAGGCAGGGCATTAGCCCAGGGCCGACCCCGCCCCTCACCTGGGCTCTTCCCGCCCACACCCCTCCTTTATCTCCGCTTCCAGCCCGTCCCCCCTCCTCTTCCCAGGACTCGGATTCACTGCCAATTTCCTCTGTCTTTATAGTCGCTTAGCTCATAATCTTCTCGTGGCCTACTTTTTCCCCCTCCTAGATATCTTATCCAAGGATAAAAGAGAGGAAGGTGCATCCTGGGTTTTCATAGATGCTGTGGATTAACAGCGCTGGATTGGGGCCGGGAGAGACGTGTTAGATACACACAGAGAAATTCGGACACTAACTGCCCAGCCCAGACTCTGCGCTCCCACAGTCTGCCTGAGAAAGGTCTTGCTTCTTACATTTTTTCCCCTAAACCAAACAAAACCCAGAGAGGCTAGGAATCAGGACCGCACGGCTTGTCCGAACGTGCTTTATTCCACTCATGGCCTTCACTCACGGCTCTCCTCTCTGGAGAATTCACCACTCTGCCCAGCACACCAGGCCCTGCTGCCTCCAGGCCCTGCTAGCCAAAGGCGCCAGTTTTGGTCCAGAGAACACCAAGGTGTTGCAAGGAATACCTCGCCCGGCCCACCGGGGACGCTTTGACTCCGAGAGGAGGGCTGTGTCAGGTGCCATTTTAAAAATGTTCTTATTGATGTCAGAGAGGAAGGAAAAGGGAGAGAGAGGTTAAACATCAAGGACAAGAGAGAATCATGGATCTGCTGCCTCCTGCACACCCCGCAGGGGGACCGATTCCATAACCCAAACTGGGAATCGAACTGATACCTCCTGGTTCCTAGGTCGATGCTCAACCACTGAGCCACACTGGCCGGGCTCTCGTTCCATGGTGAAAACAGTTCCAAGCCCCAGGAAGATGATCGCTCACATGTCCAGACACAAGCTCCTGTGGCTGGGAGCTCACTGAGGCCTGGCATCCGGATTCACAAATGGCCCAGTGTCCGTCTCTTCGAGGGATCGGTTCTGAGCCAAACCCAGGCCTGCCCTGGAAGTGAAGAAGAATTCGATAGTGAAATACCGTGCTGGATTCTCATTTTCTACAGTCTTAAGAAAGCGGACTGTCTCGCTGTCTCCATTCCACATGAGCACAATATGCTCTCCTGAGGAAATGGCGCCTAAGCATGGACTGCATCCTACATGCGCGTGTGGACAGGAGCAGCGGAGCTGATGATGTCAACGGCTTTTCTCTCCGGGCATTTCCAGGCGGAAAGGGGACTTCTTCTAACATCAGCCACACGCCTTCTTTGAACACGCATGCATACGTGCATAACCCATGGACACAGACAGAGGGTGGCGAAGGCCTGGGGTGAGGGGCAGGGCCGTGGGCCACAGGAGTCAGGTGAGGGGCGGGGCAGGGGTGAACGTATGTAATACTTTGAACAATAAAGATTTAAAGAATAAAATAAAATCAGTCACACAAACACATGGGGCAGCAACACCTGAAACTCAGCTCCCTGCTCACACATCTGGAATTGCCAGTTCACCGACAAGGAGTTTTGGGGAGACTGGACCCTCCCTGGTCAGTGAATGACTTGGGGTTTTCAAAGGTTCGCTCTGGAGCAGGCTCTCGCTGTCCAGCGTGACATGGGAATAGTCCTGTCGTTAAACTCAAGGAAGTCCCATCGTTTATGCCTCCTCACACTGACCTTAAGATCCGGTGTGTCACGAAGCTGTGTTTTGGAAATATGCGTTTGAGCCTGACACCTGAGCGGGACGTATTTCTATCTAGACTCGGAGCCTCTGAGCAATGACAGCATTGAGATGTGGTTTCGGGAAGATGGCCTGAGAAAAAAATAGCTGTCTATCCTATACTCAAATGCTTTGGGAAATGCATACATGTGATTACACACCACTGACGGCAAATCATACTGCCGTGCTTCATTTCTTGTGGAAGCCGTGTCTTTCATTCGGGGGAAATCTCACCCTCCCGCCTGTATGCGGGTTCCCAGGCCTGTGCCCAGCCTCCCGTGTGAAGCGTGCTGACGTTCTCTTCCCCAGCACGTCTGATTGTCTGCCGCAGGTTTCCGTGCATGGACACTGTCTGGGTGATGGAAGGGCAGGGGCTAGGCTGGATGTGGAATGGGGTCAGTTTACAGAGAACATTCTGGAAGGACTGAGAGGATGGTTTCCATTTGTAAGCTCAATCATTAAAACTGTGGGGAGAAATACATATTCTAAGGCATTAACATATACCTAATAGGTCCTCCCGACACACTCCCAGGGGAGTGTTAGTTACTCGGAATTCAGTTTACTCCACTCAGATGGTTTTGTCTGATGGCTCTAGCTAGCTTTGAAGAAGTGGCGTTACAAGAAGTTTAAGTTTAAAAAATGTGGCTCTCCAAAGAAATTTCAGTCGTTGTACTGCTGATATTTGGCTCTGTGGACTGATGAATTTGCCGACCATTGGTCTTAGGCCACCCTGCTAGTGGTTCTCAACCAATGGGTCGCCCAAGACCATAGGCAAACGCAGATATTTACTTTATGATTCATAACAGTAACAAAATCACAGTCACGAATTAGCAACAAAAATAATTTTATGATTGAGGGGGTCACCACCACATGAGGAACTGTATTAAAGGGCCGCTGCATTAGGAAGGTTGAGAACCACTGCTTCAAAGAGAAGCCCATTGTCATATGCAATGCAACCCACAGTGCAATGAGAGCACTGTTTAAACATAAAGTGGAGCCGAAACCGGTTTGGCTCAGTGGTAGAGTGTCGGTCTGCGGACTGAAAGGTCCCAGGTTTGATTCCGGTCAAGGGCATGTACATTGGTTGTGGGCACATCCCCGGTAGGGGGTGTGCAGGAGGCAGCTGGTCAATGTTTCTCTCTCATTGACATTTCTAGCTCTCTATCCCTCTCTCCTCCTCTCTGTAAAAAATCAATAAAATATATATTTTTAAAAAAAAAACATAAAGTGGAAAGCATGTGAAGGAGGCTACAGTATTCTCTAAATAACAGTTTAATTCACTCCTCAGATTCCTGAAATGGTCTTCGAAGTATCGCCCAACATTGTGGCATCATAGTCTTTGTCTCCCCAACCTGAGGGTCCCCCCAGCACTGTGTTGTGTTAAACTTCACCCAGTTGTTCAGCCAGTTCTTCTGCTTCTCCGGTTCCGATGGCTGTGATGTTTTTATTGGGGTTCCAGGAAGCGTGGCTAATGACATCAGCGGGCTTTGTGATTCCTCACTGCCGGTCTTTCTCCACAACTCACACTTTTGTCACTCAAATGGCACCGTATTGCCTCAACAATGAATCTCAAAGCGCCGGCATGGGGGGAGAGAGGGGGCGTTAAATGGACCCCTTCTTGGGATTTTGTGCAAAAAACAGGAAAGTTCCCATGAGGGAAGGGGGCACCTCAGCTTCTCCAGCCTCCGCCTCACTCTCCTCTCCACCCCCCCCTCCCACCCGCCCCCCAAAAGGAATGAATTACATTTCTCTCCTTGTCCTTTAAATGAATAGCGTCGTTTGGGTGAAATTATCGGGCAATTGCACGCCTTTTATGCAGATAATGCTGTGCGATGAAAGCGGTGTTTTGATCTGGGAGGATAATGCGGACCCAGGGCTGGCTCCATTGGCGAGAGGAAAGCTGTCTTCTGTGATAACTTCATCTCAGCATGAGGTCAGGCGGGGAAGCCGGGCTGGGGGATTAAAAATGACACAGTCGGGAGCAGCATTCAGTTCCCCGCTGCGCCCCTCGCTGCACACCATCGCCTATGTTTCTGATCTGTTATGGTATTGTCTGCCTGCCCCTCTCGGAGCAGAGAGAGGCTGCTTCAAACTTTTCTCTTTGCAGCCGGAGGGATTAGTTCTGTGCAGCTTTTTAATTAAAGCGACTGTATCTTTTTCCAGGGCCATTGAAAGCTGCGAGGGAAGGGCCACCGGCAGCCATCACGCGGCACTATTATCCTTAACAAAGTGTAAACTCCGCACTCCATAGTCAGAGGCGCGGGAGAGAGGGGCTGGAGGGTCCCGTTGTATGTTTAACCTCCCCGATCGCTCGGGTCTCTCCGTGAAGTCTTGAGGATGCATCCAGGAGGGGTGACTTCAGCCGTGGCCTCCTAGCTCAGCTGGGCTCGCTTAATTACATCTTCATGGTGATCACAGCCAGCGTGCGCTCCCAAGTAGCGTGAGAGAGGAAATAGATGTGACGCTGCCGCCTTTCCTGTACCCAGAGACGGCGTTGGAACATCTCCATCCACTGAACGTGCTCACAGTAGACGAGGCCCACTTCATAAGGGCGATTTGCATGTAAACAGTGCGAAGTGCAGCAGGATGGTGCTTTGCCGTCAGCATCCTTGTCGTGGAGATCGGCGGGCCTCACCTGTGTTCACCTGAGGGGAGCACGCGCTGGGGCTTTCCAAAGGGAGGTGCGTTTGTGGGGACGGATGCGTCTGAGCTGAATTTATAGCTCAATTTAGCTCGGGTTCGGGTGGAAAAACCCTCCTCCAATGTCTCTAGTAAGGGCCCTATGGTTATCCCTTTACAAAGCACCCGGCTCTGCGCTTGGGTTGCTACTGTACACCTCTCAGGCAAAGTCCCGTGCCAGATGGATTAGACAGTCCGGAGCACACAGCGGCCAGCAGGGCCTGTCCCCCCACCTCACCAAGCCCTCGTCTTGAAGAAAAGCGGTCGTCTAAGGCACTACGCATCTTCCCGTTTAAAAATCCAAGGGAAATTGGGAAAATTGTAAGGGTTTCATAAATAACATCACATCTAATAGAAAATGTTCAAGGTTACCTGCATTGGACAGGTGCTTACTACAGTTTTTTCCCCATATTTCCCTATGTCTGGCTGAAAGAAAGAAAAAAAAAAAAAAAAGAGGAAAACAAAATTTGATGTCTTTGCCTTTCCCCCTGGTATTTGTCTTGACGTCAACCTATGTTTCTGAGAAAAGTCAACCAAGTCCAGAAGGGACTTGATGTGGCTTCATATCATGACCAGAATTTTTTAAACTGCATGCCATGACAACTCAGATGGGGCAGGAAAGTCAAAAAGTATAGTTGCAAATATATTTTCACAGTCAACGTATTTGTGATATATTTTTTTGTTTAAATAGGAAGAATGGCAGAATTCAATGAAGACACTGTATTCATGATTCACTTTAGTTTAGCATGTATTTATTGAGCATCTTTCATACAGGTTGTCCACCCCAGATTCACCATGTGAACTGGAAAGCCTGTATCAGAGCTCTGCATGCCAGACCCAGTGGGTCCGAGGGAGACCAGGGGAAGCCATGGAGCCCACAGCTATGGGGAAAGGTCCATGCAAACCAACCAACCACCCATCAGGGCCATGGTGTGTCATGTGAAGAAAACAAGGAGGAAGCACTTCTGAGGGAGAGGGTACCATTCACAGGCATTCTAATGAGCGGTGTTCCGGAGGCGGAGAGTACACCCCAGACAAAGGGAGGAGAGACGAGGGCCCTTCTGGAGAAGGAGAACATGTTCCGGGGTCTGATATTAATGACGTCACTGAAGGAAGGGCTACTTTGTTAACCCATATACAGATGGGATCCTGAAATAACTAAAGGGCATTGTGTTATTATTAACAAACTTGTCCCATGTCATTAATTTAGGATAAATATTGCCTTACCTAGTACCTACATTAAATATACTATATATTTACATCCGGAATACAGTATATATTGTGTACCTTACATACATTCCAATATAATAAAGAGCTAATACGCTAATTATATTGAACAGCAGAACAACCGTCCAGAAGACCAGGGCTGAGAGGGCTGGCCGAGGCAGCTGGGGCTGCAAGGGCCAAGCCCCTCGCATGAATTTCATGCACCAGGCCTCTAGGCCCGATGCACAAAGATTTGTGCAAGGATCGCCCTTCCTTCCCCTGGTTGCTGACACCACCTTAGCTGAGGGAGCTGCTTTTCCCCCTTTGCTCCGGCCTGGAGCCTTCTGCCTCTTGCCTTGTCACATAAATTTGCATATTCTCTCCTTATTGGCTGTGAGCACTGCCATCTTTGTCATGAAGTTATGGTTAATTTGCATATTCTGTCTTTATTAGCTAGGAGATATATATTGCTAACTAAAAAGTTGTGTATAGAAAATAGGAGCCCTGGCTGGTTAGTTAAAACATCAGTTGGTTAAAATATCATCCTGATACTCCAGGGTTTCAGGTTCCATCCCTGGTGAGGGCACATATAGCAATCAATCAATGAATGCATCAGTAAGTGGAACAATACATTGATGTTTCTCTCTCTCCCTTTCTCTTCTAAAACCAAAAAAAAAAAAAAAACCTCTATAAAAAAGAAAAAATGACATTTTAGCCCTCGCCAGTGTGGCTCAGTTGGCTGGGCATCACCCTGTGCCCCAAAAGGTCACAGGTTCGATTCCCAGTCAGGCACATACCTAGACTGGGTGGGTTCAATTCCCAGTCTGGGTGCATTTAAGAGGCAACAGATCCAAGTTTCTCTCTCACATCAATGCTTCTCTCTCCCTCTCCCTCTAAAGTCAATTTAAACATGTCTATGGGTTTTAAAAGGGACTCCCTCAGTACTATCATGAAGGTTGCATCTTTCAGTGTGAATCACGTGGCGGGTTTGAAGGATACACACGGAGTGCAACCAGAACTGAAAATGCCCCCTGTGAAACGATGCCCGTGTTCCAGTCCCATCAGGGAAGCGGGTCTTTTCTGAGGTTCAAGCCAAACCAAGGCAGCAGCTGGCTGTGGCCCCTGGCTGCCTTCCCACCCAAAGCAGAGCGGGTGGAGGCTGGTTCCCGCAGCGGGACACGCACCAGGGCCCCGAAAGGCAAGAGCGCGGGCACGGACCCACTGAGAGGCTGGTCTGTCTCCTCCCCAGGTCACCGGGTGGCTCCCAAATGCCCGGGCGTTGACAGAGGCCTGTCTTCCTTAATGAAAGCCATGACAGCATACTTTCCACTCCAAGCAGTCATTTCGTTTTATGACTTAGTCAGTGATAAAATTAGGATATTTGCTTTACAGTTCCCATCAATCTGGCAGCCAAGGGGAATGAGTTACTTATTTTTGCAAAGAGAGAAAAACGCCAAATACCTGAAGATCGCTGTGGACTCCTTGGTTCTGAGGCTGCCACCTGTTAATCACGGGCTACATGCGCAGAGGCGCCTGGAACCAACCACTGCAGGGGCCCAGGCTCCAGCCAGCCTGCGTTTGGAGCAGCCCATCCCCGGTCCTCAGCTGAGGCAGAGCCTCCTGGTGGAGGCACAGAGTGGGCTGGCTTCCCTGTCCTTTCCCAGGGCCAGCTGGAGGCCATTTCTCCCTCCTGGTCAGCACCCAGAGCCCCGAGTGGGAAAGCTTGCAGTGCTTTTTTTTTTTTTTCCTTCAGGATGCTAATGCCATTCTTTTCATTTCCTCATACCACAAACTTTTTTCCCTTTGCCACCTTGAAACTGCTTTTTTGGGGGGGATATTAATTTTAAACTGATTTTAAAAAAATATATTTTTATTGCCGAAATTGGTTTGGCTCAGAGGATAGAGTGTCCGCCTGCGGACTGAAAGGTCCTGGGTTCGATTCCAGTCAAGGGCATGTACCTTGGTTGCGGGCATATCCCCAGTGGGGGGTGTGCAGGAGGCAGCTGTTCGATGTTTCTCTCATAGATGTTTCTAACTCTCTATCTCTCTCTCTTCCTCTCTGAAAAAAAATCAATAATATATATATATATATATATATATATATATATATATATATATATATATATATTATTGATTTCAGAGAGGAAGGGAGAGAGGGACAGACTGGGGATGGAGCCGGTGCTCTGATCAGGAATGGAATGGTGACCTCCTGGTTCCTAGGCCCATGCTCAGCCCCTGAGCCACATGGGCCGGGCTGCAGTCTTGATTTGGGTCCCCTGCAGTCAGGCCTCTCTTTCCTGATGCTGGAGTGGGTGTCACAGTCCCTAGGATTCCCAGGGGGGCCTGTGGAGTCCAGGAGGCTCCCCGCTGGGAAACCCGGGACTTCCCTTCTGCAGGGTGGAGCCTGTGCTAGGAGAGGAAGCAGCTGCCCCCATAGGAGGCGAGGGACAGCTGCCACTCTGCCCCTGCAGCTCAGCGCTGGGCCCTCAGGCCTGGAGGGGCGCGCTGACACCCCCAGAGCGGCAGCGGCCAGGGCTGGCCCTGGGAGGCACCTGTAATGAACTAAGACTAGCACTCCTAGAGGAGAGCAATGGAGGAAACAAAATGAGGAACATTTGTAATAATATGAACAATAAAGATTTATTTTTAAAAAAAAAAAAAAGAAAGAAAGAAAGAACTAGCACTCCTTAGGAGGGAGGACACTGACTGGGGTTACATGGAGGTTAATGTGGCTCCACCTCAGCAGCCAGAGCAGAGCCAGCCCTCCCGCACCCACTGCAGCCCAGAGGGCCTGGGCTCCCTCAGTCCCTCCAGGCCCCAGTGCAGGCCCCCAGCCCCCTCTCCTCTTCCCAGGGGCTGGCAGGGGCCAAAGGCATGCCTTTCCAGGGCGGGTGGGCTGCACGGAGCTGGGCGACAGGTTTTTTTTCTTTTTGGAGAAATAACCTGTCCATGTGACTGCGGAGAGGAGTTGGGAGGGGGGACCCAGGAGGGCGATGCTGACAGCTCTGTCCAGGAGCCCCTTTATACCTGTCCCTGCTTCCCATGATGCTCTGCTCTCACAAGGCAAAGGCAACAGCCAAGCTGGGCAGAGTTCGCAGTGAGCACCTGAGGTTTGGGAAACAGAGAGGACTTTAGCATTTCTTCTCCTCCTCTGATGGTTTTTGTTTTGTTTTGTTTTTCCAGTGGAGAGCACTGAGGGAGCTCTCCTCCACCCGCATTCTCACCCCCCCCCCACCCCCTACCCCCTGACAACAGCTCCCTGAGGCTAAACACCCTGTGGCCACACTGCAAGCCACCTCCCTGCCCCAGGGTGCACTGGGAGGAGGAAGGGGGTGCTGGGGTCTGGCCTTGCACAGCACCAGCTTCTCCTGAGGCCTCCTAGGGAGGGCGGGCTTCTTTGTGAGGGAGGGAAACCAGGAGGCCACATTTAACCCTTCCACTGCTGGACCTGGACCTGGCCCAGGCTGCACCTCCCTCCTGCCCAGCCCATAGGTACCTGCACACTTTGCTGCTAACCAGGAGGGGCATGGGGCACCCAGGGCCCCGCTCTGGAGTTGGCCCGCATTCTGTATCCAGTTAGGGCGAGTGTTCAGAATCTCTTAGGGAAACACTTTGACTATCATGTAACAGGGAGCTGGGCTACAGACAGGCTGCAAGACTGGTTACCATTTCTGAAAGGCAGCAGTCCCCTATTGTTCTTCTCTCTCCCCCCCCCCCTCCCCCAGTCAGCCTTCATGGGGCCCAGGAAAAAGCCAGAGAGAGGGAGCAGCCACCTGCCTGGGCCCATCTCCCACCTGTGCCGCCAGCAATCTCATTTTCCTGTGGCCTCCTTAGGACGAGGCTGAGAGTCGGGTGCTTTGGGGTTTGTTTGCTCTGTTTTGTTTTTCATGTATTTTTAGATAGCAAGGTTCCAAGGAGCGAGGGAGACTTGCAAAAATTTTAAACACTTAATTTGTGTGTGGGGGGGGGGAGGGGGGGGACACTGCGCCACAGAGTGACCTATGAACCCCCTGCCAGTTCCCTGGGGGCATGGCAGGGGTGCTCATGTTGAGTAGCCCCTGTGATTGCCCGAAAGAGGGGCATTCCCGCATCATTGACGCATTTTCTTTAAAAACTGGGAATGGATGGCTAGAATGAGGGGGTGGTGACCTGCTCCTGCAGCCCTGTCTTTTCTCCCATCATGGCGGCATGCACTGGGCAGCGGAGAGATGGACCCACCCAGCCTCCTGGGGGAGGTGCCAGGGGCGGTGTTGGCACTGGCTCTGGGCGCCGTCCTGCTGCAGGTATGGCCTGGCGGAGTGCAGGGTCCCTGAAGCGGCTTTAGGAGCTCAGGTCACGGCACTGGGCACACTGGTTCAAGTGCAGGGGTTCTGCTTGTAGGTTCTGCCCCAACTCCGGAGAAACTCTAAGATAAAGGCCGGGGACTTCCCAGAGAGGGGCATGGTTGTTTTTCCAGCACTTAGTCTTCGTCTTTACAAATGCAAGTGTGTTTCCTTCCAGCCCTCCTTACCTCTGGGCCCTGGGTGGTGGGTGCCCTGCTCTGAAGGTGGGGGTGGGAGGTGGGAGAAGGAGGCTCAGATGTACTAGTCTCTCTGCCATACTCCGAGGACAGCCCTGGGACCCTGGTCTCTGCTCAGTGTCCCAACAGGACCCACCCAGGCCAGTCCACCCAGAGCCCGTGAGACCCGCCCCCTGGGCCGCAGGGTCCTGGCACAGAAAGCTGCCCGCAGGTTCTAGGGACTGGAGGCCCAGCCAAGCCCACAGCTGTTCTGGGCAAGCTGCAGGCGGCAATCCTCAGTTCCGGAGCCCGGATTCTGACTCCGGGCGGGCCTGCTCCCAGCCTGGGCACCTGGAGAGAGGATGGGAGCCAGGAGCCAGCCTTTTGGAGGAAGCCTGAGTGGGTGGCCAGTGACAGTGTTTAGTGACTTGAAGAGAGCAGCAAACTTTTATTTCCTCCCCCAGCAAAGCCAAGGTAAGGGTAATAATGATCAGAAGAGAGAGAGAGAGAGAGAGAGAGAGAGAGAGAGAGAGAGAGAGAGAGAGAGAGAGAGAGGATGGCGTTCTTAGCGGACTGTAGATTTCTAGGTTTCATCCCAGGCAGGTGCGCACCGGTTGGAGGTCCAAGGGCGGACCCTGTGGGGTTGGGGCTTGTAAGGCAGTCGGAGTGTCCAGTCCCTCCCAGGTCCGAAGGTCCCTGGAGCTTTTGGGTCTGGGAGGAGAGGACGAGGACATACTGGTGGGAAGGCAGGCAAGGGCACTTTCGCAGGCTGTGGGCAGGATGGGGGGGGGGCCCTCATCACCCCCTCCAGCCTCCTATCACCCCCTCCTGCCCCCTATCACCCTCTCCTGCCCCCTATCACCCCCTCCTGCCCCCTATCACCCCCTCCTGCCCCCTATCACCCCCTCCTGCCCCCTATCACCCCTCCTGCCTCCTATCACCCCCTCCAGCCTCCTATCACCCCTCCTGCCTCCTAGTCCATCTCTCAGCATCTCCGCTCCCTCCGCCGAGCTGACTCAGCTGCCCAGGCGCCCACCCTGAGGAAGGCCAGGGAAAGTAGTTTTCTAAGAAGGGGAGAGGCCTGGATGACACAGATCGGTGTTTCCACTGAGGTCTCCCTCCCTCCCCGCCCCGGCGCCGCCTCCGCCCGGGGTGAGGGGACAGACCCCGCACAGCGCGCTCTGGGGGTGCGTGTGCATCAGACGCGCGGCTGCAAGTTGGGGTGCGTGTGCATCAGCGGCCAGACCCCGGCAGCCGGAGCGGAGCCGGAGCGGAGCGCCGTCCCCAGCCGGGCTGTGCAGGGCTGGCCGGGGGCGCGGGGCACTGATTGGCCGCGGAGCCTCCAGCCTCCGGCCCCCGCGCTGCCAGGGGAGGGGAGGGAGGGGCAGGGACGTGGCTCAGCCCGCAAACCCCGTGTGACGGAGCAGGCGGCGAGCGGAGCCTCTTTCTGAATAAAGAGAAGAGGAGATGGAGTACCTGTCACCCTGACCGCTGGCGGCGGGAGTCCCGGATGGTACATGGTCGCGGCGGGATCCGGCTCCGGGCGACCGGCTCTCCCGCCATCCGCGCCGGAGCGCAGGGTAGGTCCCCTCCTCCCGGCCCAGCCTCCTCTCCTCCCGGCTCAGCCTCCTCTCCCCGCCGGACCAGCCGCACTCGCCGCCCCGCACTCGCCGCCCCGCACTTGCGGACACGTGGGCGCGCCGCCCGCACCCTCCGCCCGCGGTCCCCCCGCCGCCCGCCCGGGCCCCGCCGCCGGCTGCTCCCCTTCCCCCGCCTCCCTCCCCATCCCGGCCTCCCGCCGCTCCTCCGCACCCAGATCCAAACACTCCCTCCGGCTGGCGGCAGGGGAGGCTGGGGGCCGCGGAGGGGAAGGAGGGGGAGCTGGGGAGCTGGGGGGCAGGGGGACCGGGGGGAGCAGGGGGGGAGCAGGGGGGGCAGGGGGACCCGGGGGAGCAGGGGGGGAGCAGGGGGGGCAGGGGGACCCGGGGGAGCAGGGGGGAGCAGGGGGGGCAGGGGGACCCGGGGAGCAGGGGGGGAGCAGGGGGGGCAGGGGGACCCGGGGGAGCAGGGGGGAGCAGGGGGGGCAGGGGGACCCGGGGAGCAGGGGGGGAGCAGGGGGGGCAGGGGGGGAGCAGGGGGGGCAGGGGGACCCGGGGAGCAGGGGGGGAGCAGGGGCAGGAGGGCCGCGGGGAGGCAGCGGAGAAAAAGAAAGTGAACTCCTGGGCGCCGCCGCCCCCCCTCCCAGGCTGGGGCGGTGGGCACGGAGGAAGTTGTACCACTTGCTGTCCGCCCCCTCCCCTCCCTCCTCCCTCCTCCCCCCTCCCTCCGCGGCCCTCCCGGGGGCGCCGGAGCCTCAGTCCGGCCGCTGCCCGCGCGGCTCGGAGGACGGAGCGGGGAGGACGGAGCGGCCGGAGCGGGGCCAGCGGCCGCGGTGAGTGGCGCCGCCAGCGTCCTCCTTCCCTTCGGGGGTCCTAGCGCCGGCCTGGCGCCGGGAGGGAGGAGGGAGGGAGCGGGGAGGAGGGACGCTGAGCTTTCCCGCTGCCGGGAGCAGGGCCAGGGGGGCAGCCCCGTGGCCTCCAGCATCCCGCCCGCTCCGGCCTCCGGGCCCGCGTGTCCCTGCGCCCCCCTGCCTCCCTCCCGCCTCTGACACCTCGGCGGCTGCTCCGGGAACTTCGGGGGCCGCTGGCCGGGGGGCTGGGGGGCCCTGGCCGGGGGGCTGGGGGGCCCTGGCCGGGGGACTGGGGGGCCCGGGCCGGGGGGCTGGGGGGCCCTGGCCGGGGGGCTGGGGGGCCCTGGCCGGGGGAGCCGGTCCCCCGTCACTCCGGTCCGGGAAGGCAGCTCGGAGGCCGCGGCCGCGCGTGGGGGCAGGGCGCCCGTTGCTCTGGCTCCGCTCTGAGCGGGATCCCCAGGTTTGCGTGGGGAGCCGCGTGCTCCTCTCCCAGAGGAGGTGTCTGACCGGTCCTGCGAGCGGGGAGCCCTGGGACCCCCACTTTCCGAGGAGGATCGGGGCGCGGAGTGGGAAGGGGCGGAGGGAGAGCCGGCGGCCGGGGCTGCGCGGGTCTCCGCGGCCAGTGGGTCTGGGAACCGGGGTCGGGGCTGGAGACACACCGCAGGCAGCCGGATCCGAACTGGCAGATAGCCTGGTGGGGCGCTTAAAGATGACAGATGTGTGAGTCCGCAGCTCCCCAAAGCCTGCCTGGGTGTTACCGATGGAAGGGGCTGGAGCGCTCCGAGGGCGCCGGGCAGGGCTGTCCCAGCGCCCACCTGGCCGTGCGCGCTGCGTCCCTCCCGCCTGCCTTCTGGGCGGCTGTGGAGGGAACCGGCTGCTAACTCCTACCCGCCGATTATGAGGAAGGAGAAACTCTGCTGTCTGACCCGCACAGGCGTCTGCTTTCTGGGTCCTCGGGGTTTAAAGCAGGCACTTTGGGGGCAGCGGTGGAAGTTAGAGAGGGAGACTGTCCCCGCACTTTGCGCGGGGCCGGACAGCGGGAGGCACCAGAGGCGCTGGTCTCTGCCTCCTGCTCTCTCACCTGCTGATAACAAACCAGCCAAACAGTTGTAGGCTGGGGCAGATGCCGCTGGGTGGTCCTTTCTCTAGAAATAAAAGCAAGTTCAGGTGCTTCCCTTTGGTTGGCATAAGGGAAAGGAAAAGACAGAAGCTGGCATCTTTGCAAGAGTGCCCACCCCTGATGGTATTGCAACGGAGCAGAAGGCGTGATTTTATCCATTCAGTGAAGGTGTTTAAAAATGAAGCGGGTCTCCCCCCCCCCCCCGCCCCCCCACGCACACACCCCTCCCTCCCATTGCCTGCCTGGAGAAGTGTCTGTAGTCTCGGGCATGTTCACAACAGTTTGGAAATTCAGTCACTGGACCGTTCATTATGGATTTTGATGTGTTAGTCAACACGAAAGCTTTCATAGACACACCATCGGTCTTGCTTTGTGTATGCCTTCGTCCATTTTTGATTACCTAAAACTTTTTGCTTATATTTCTTAATATGTGACATTCTTACAGGAGCCTTGAAACTTTCTATCGGTGATTTTTAAATGCAGAGCAAATATTGAATTTTTGCTCTAAGAGAGAGGTTAGTTCGGTAATAAGACTTGCTAATCCCACGTTAAAATGTCATGGCATTCACAAATTATTCCTAAATTCTTCAAAGACGGGTTTATAATGAGTTTGCTTGTTCTATTGTGTGTTTTAGGATTGCCTGTCTCATTTTGTTTCTCCTAACAATCTTGCCTTTTTTTTTTTAAATGAATTTGAATATTCCTCTTACTCAAAGTACTATTTTTTTCCTAGCAGAAAATATACTTTATTTTAGATTATTTTAAAAAAGAATTATGTAGTTCCTTTGAGTAAAACAAATACATTTTTACAATTACTACACAATTTATATGAAAAAAGTATCTATATACTAATGACTATGCCAGTGCTTATATATTTGGAAAATATAAAACATATTATGCCAGTGCTTATAAATTTGGAAAATATATATAATACTGTGCCAACAGTATTCATGCTCACCACCCAAAGACAGAATATGGACCCTAATGAGGATTGCTTGATGACTTAACATAAAGCAGAGAAGTTTGTGGTAGCATTGTGACTATTTTTCCATAGCGAATCACCCTGGATGGCTGTGTTTATTTTCCAGGAAGAAATGTTTTAGGTAAATCACCGGGGCTTTTCCTGCTCTAATCTAGCAGGCGTGTCAGGAGTCTTTGGTTGGAAAAGGGGAACTTGCTTGATTAGGGTGAAGACAAAGGAACCAAAGGATGCTTATCTCTGAATAGGAGAAAGCTCCTAAAGAGACAGAAAAGTCCTAACTTTATTCATGAGGAAAACCTAGCTAGGCAGTAATAATAATCCAGTTACCAACTTCCAGCTAGCACTGCTTGGTTTGCTTCTGCGGGCCACCAGTAATTCTCCTCTTTGTAAAGACTCCAGCAAGCCGGAGACCAGGCGAGAGCTTCTGGCTGTCACTGGGAGCAGAATGGCCTGTCAGAAGTACTTGGCCAACTTTGGGCTTGATGCACAAAAAGGGACTTTGTGGCCCTGGCTGTGGACATTCAATTGGAAATGCTGAAGTGCGTTCTCCCTGGGAAGGCACTGGGAAATGAGTCCAGAAGGCGGTCACAGTCCCACCTAAAAGCACCCCAAAAACAACTTCATTAGCTTATGAATATTTTAATAAATGCATTACCTCCTTTCCACTCAACTCTATTCCCCCGTTAGCAATGCCGTGTCCGGTGGCTGAGGGATGCCACGAGGGAGGGCACTTGTGCTTCGGAGAGTCTGTGTGCTTGGCAGCATCAGTGAGTTGCCTGCCTCTCTCCTGCGGGTTGCTGTGGGAACCCGGTAAGCCCCATCCGCTGCATGGTGCTCATCCACCCAGCGTTTCATGTGACAGTCAAATGTCCACTTTGACTTTGAGAACATACTTTGG
Organism: Pipistrellus hanaki; assembly: GCF_964339955.1. Classification (NCBI taxonomy): domain Eukaryota; kingdom Metazoa; phylum Chordata; class Mammalia; order Chiroptera; family Vespertilionidae; genus Pipistrellus; species Pipistrellus hanaki. The sequence goes on from NC_140505.1 coordinate 5,474,181, forward strand.
CTGTCAGACTTCTACCCTTACCCACGTTCCATGACACATCCCCTCGGATTGTCCGGGAAAGACTGTGTTTGCATTTGTTGTGTAGAGTGGAGGGATAGCGCCGGAGAAGAGTGTCATGTGCAGTGAGAATAAAGACGCAGACTGGAAAGCCAGTACAACGAAGCAGTGCATCCCTCGAAGTTCCCACATCATGTCCCAGAAGCGTCTGTTAGGACACAGTGACAACCTGATTTTGGAGATGTCAGCTGCTTGAGAAGTCCTGATAGAAATCTGGTGCTAAAAATAACAACAAGAAAACCTCTAGTTTTAAGACTGATTAATCGCCGTGTCTTATGAAAACTGATTTATTTCATACTTTTTTATATACCAAGCATTACCATTACGGAGCTCGCTCCCTAACTGAGATTAATGCTTCTGAGCACAGGAGTGGTTCAGAGGGCTGCATTCATTCTAAGTGCCGTTGTAATCAATTTTAGATACAGCATTCCACAATGGATCAGTTTGCATCCAAACCTGCCTTATTACGGAGAATTAACTTGTTGGTGATGGATTGTAATACTTCTGCATCCTGAGGAGTCATTTGTTTCCAAACAAAGTGTGATGGCTTGTGAGAGTCTCAAAATATTGCCTTTCATAATTAAAACATCCTTGTTGGGGACTTAATTTGAACTTCCTGTAAGAATTATCTGCAGCACGAAGAATCCGCTCATTAATATGTTTGCAACTAAAATAGCCCCTTTTCTCCCTAAGACCTGTGTGCCTCCAGGTTTGTTTTCTTGCTCTTCTAAGAGTTTTAAGGCCCTTTGAGTCATAAGTGGTAAACATATACCTAGGTGTTGGCCTGTTTTCTTTATATCAGTGGTCTAGTTGAGTTTTTCAAGGATTTCTTAGACTTACAGCTCGATGTCTTGTGTATGTGTTACAACTTTATTTCACAAGGGTTGTAGGTCTAACCCTGACAATGAAAAATAATGCATGTGGAAGCAGTTCTTTATCCTCTTTGGAAATCTGCAAAGTGGTGAATGCACTGGTCCCTCCTGTGATGCCTGCATGCATTGCTTAGCTGTTTCCAGTGGGCCTCAGCCTTGTCAGCTCCGGACCCTCCACCGAGAGGCCACGCATGTTAGAATTTCCACGGCTTTGGTCCATATTGCATTGCTTTCTGAGATGCATGCGTAGAGTCTAAACAAAATGAAATATTAAAAGTGTAGCATATATGGGTAATATAGGTAATACTATCCTGCGGTAGCTATAGTGTAGGGGGTTTTTTAAATAAAAAATGTGACTGTATTATAGAGCACATAAAGTCCCACATGATGCTGTTCTTTGCTTTCAGGATAGCAAAACGTGATAGGATATATGCTTGTTATATTCTAATTTTCTTCTCTGTAATGACAGATTGCTTACCTGGACCTAGTGTGTCTCTGGTTAAAGACATTCATTTAAAACAGTTTTAAAGGCTAGAATAATGCAACTTAAACTGCCCTTTTCAAAGCATTATTTTAGCCAACCTTTAGAGTATAAACTACCAAACCACAAACATGCTCTATGACACCTATAGATGTTTCATACACCAGAACTACAGCAGGACATATTCATTTGGAAGAATTTTGATAATTTTGAAATGGTTTTGATTAAATAACTCAGGTCACTGAGTAGTCATAGTGGCTTCAGGGAATTCTCATAAAAGACAGTGATCTATGCAAAGCTGTTTCTTTCTCCTTTAAATAATCACTGTGCAGATTAAGTCAGGATCAGAGAAGATGCTCATAAATACTATGACTAAAAGATTGAAACCACATCATATAATGTATCAAATAATAATAATAATAACAATAAAACTTGCTGCCCTGTTGATACTCTTGCAGTCTTGGATGAACTCGGACTGGGGTGGCACTGACTTTCCAAGCAAGTTTGTGATAGGCGCCAGCCTTAACTGCGAGATGGCCGCCGGTTCTGACAAGTTCAGGAGCCCTGTGGACTGAGTGTCACATGACCAAATTCTGGGGATAGTCTTTTCTGTAAGTTGAGGAATCTGTAATCACTTTTGGACATATGACCATTTTAAAAATCATTTCCTCCATATTGACAGTCTGGACTTTGCAAAAAAAAAAAAAAAAAAAAAAAAAAAAAAAAGAGAGAGAGAGAGAGAGAGAGAGAGAGAGAGAGAGAGAGATTATTATCCCTTTGAAAATGAAGTGAGTGTTTTGAGAGTCCCTAGTGTGTGTGTGTGTGTGTGTGTGTGTGTGTGTGTGTGTGTGTTGTATATTCAAAATGCCCTATTCAGTTTTATGGAAGTTGCGGTGGGGTGCTGTTTGTTGATAAAGTGTTTTCAAACATTGCGGAACGCTCTCACTTCCATTGGAGAATTTGGGGACAGGGCAGAGGATGTGATTGAGTCTGCCCTGGGTGGGGCGGGTCCTCGTATTTCATACTGATCAGCTGCTGTGACTGGGTCTCTGTGTCTCTGCTTCCACACTGAAGGCAAAGGCAGCGGAGGGAGGAAGGAGGAGGAAGAGTGGGAGTTATGTTTAAGGGCGATGGTGCTTTGAGCCTCTTTTCTGCGTAGCTGCGTGTCTTGTAGCAAAAGCAGCCTAGAAAGGCAGAATTGGCCATTTAAGTTAATTGGGTAAGTACAGGAGAAAATTGACTTCTCATTTTCTTTCACTTTTAAGTGTATGCATTTTAGATCCCTGCATGCGAGTAACAGCATAATCAGGTTTTTGGGGTTTTTTTTTATGTGTGCTGTTTTTTTTTGTTTTTAATCAGAAAGTCCAAATATTTGACTTGGTTCTTCATATTTTGGGGGAAGAGATAATGTAGTTCTAACTCGATCTTAATAGGTATCCTTTATTTGCACATGGGACTGATCACCTTATCGCTTATCATTTTATAATCCTAGATTTTATAAAGAGACTTAAAAAAAAAAAAAAAACTACCCGATTATTTTGAAAGATCATTAGAAGTAACTTGCAAGGTTACTTATCTTTGAAGATAAGGCTCTTAATCCATAGATTTTAGTCATGCTGCCGTTTCTTCTATTATTAGCGCAGTAGCCAGAATTCTTGTGATAACTCCTCTTCGGTTTGCTGTCGTTTAGAAAGAAGTGATGGTTATTCCTTCAGTCAGATTCAGAAGCACTTCTGAATAGTAGGATTATGGGAGTTTGTGGTCCCTGCTTGCCCCAGGGGGGGGGGGGGGGGAGACAAAAAAGAGAAAAAGGAAAATGTATTCCTGTATTGGAATGGATTATTTCATCTTGAGTTAAATTAAGCTCAAGTAATATTTACGATTAGAATGGTGGGCGCCCTGTCAGGAGGAGGAGGTAGGGCTTCCCTTTGAGGACAGGGACGGTCTGTAAGAAAGACCCTCCCTCGCTCCAGAGCACCCAGCACCCTCCTGTGCCCGCATTTGGCTTCTGTGCAGGGCGCCTCAGGATGGCTGCTGTGCCTGGACTGCTCCTTGAACCGAACGGTATGTTATACAGAGACACACACACAGGATTGCAATGGCTTTGCTGTCATTTATCACGAGAAATGCATGAAGTGCTTTAATGGGTTTGCATGGGGCACATGCCAGTATGTTCACACTTAGATATGTTTCTTTTGCTCATGATAAAAGTCAACCAAAGCCCATGGGAAAGTATATTTCTTATTTTCTCTGCCTTTTTTTTTTTTTTTTTTTTTTGTGGTGCAACTTCTATGCTAATACTGTTATTGGAGCATTTGGAATTTGTCAACATGGAGGTGGGAACATTAGGAAGGGACGATCCTTTTCAGGAGCTCTAAACAGAGAACTGGCACAGGCTTGTCATGTAAGATATTTCTCTCGGAACTGATGATAACCTCCAGCTAAGGAAAGCTGCCAGTCCTACGGGTCAGACCCAGGGCTTGCTCCTCAGAAGGACAAAAGCAGCATCTTCCAGCACATCTTCCTGTGCTTTTAAGGAAAAAGGAAACTAAGATTTAAAAATGTAAACCTTGTCCACTTGCATTTTGTGTAATGATGAGAGTAATACATATAGGCAAAAATCACAAATCTAGTTATTGAAATAAATGCAGAAAGGAGGCTCACTCTGATCAGGGAATAAGTGCTAGAGTATAAATAAGCACTTTCTGTCTCTTCATTGCCATAGGACAGGGACATTCTTCTGGAAGTGATATTGCTGAATTTGATGATGACACCAATAATGGTTGGGGAATAACTTGATATAATGGAAATAACTGAAATATCAATCCTCTTCATGTTTGCTAATACTGTAGGAAACATTCCAGAAGGATGAGAAAGCTTTTGAAAGTACTCAGACCTTCCCAGAGAAAGAGAATATGTTTGTCTCCCTCCAAAGCTGTTGGTGAATTGGGGTTCAGAAAGGGGTGAAGGCTGAGGGGAACTTCTGCCAGGTTGTTTTTCTCCGAATTAAAATAGGACATGTGGTTTCCAGCTCTGCCGTGTCTCCAAGTTGATATTTCTGCTCTGAGTTAATTTATTTTTCTGAGTTAATTTTTAACTTGTCTTTCTCTCATGAAGGTGCTGGCACATGTAGCATTTAAAATAAATTCCAGTTTAAACAGAAATTAGCGGTGTGTCTTAGAGGTAAATAGTGCCTGTCACACCAGAATGGAATCCTCACTTGGGCATCCGAACAGGATAGCTTTTTCTCGCCTGCATGAATACACTGTGGAGTCTGTTTCCTGTGGTTGAGAAATTAAGTAAAACGTTCCCTTTGTGTTACTTTTGTCCTGGAATACACTACCCCTGAATGATAAGACTGTGACGTTACAACAAAACTTAGAAGCAATGTTGGCATGTTCGGTTAATTTGCCAGTAAGATTTTTTTTTCTTAAATTATTACTAATTTTAAAAGTCACATGTGTGTCAGGGACTTTGAATCAATACTTTACCAAAGATATAATACTTCTCTCATGCTCTCTCTGCTGTGTTTCCATTGTGACATAATTTTCTATATTGCTTCAATCCATATTATATTAGCTGGCAGAGTATATGTACAGTGTGATAACTTTAAGTGAACAATCATTGCAATGATATTATTTTAAAATTAAATGGGTTTTTAAATTCTGCACAGAAGGATCTAAAGCACATATTGTAGCTAAAGGTACTGTCTCAAACAGAAAAGTTCTCATCTTTTCATATGAATAAATGTTCATCATTAAATTATGTACATATAACTTTTGCCTTTTATATATTTCCACTAATGAGAACTTCAGATTTTTTTTTCATATGGATAATGTGCTCTATAGTCCATAATTAAGGAATTTAAAAATATTAGTAATCAAAGTTTACACTAACATCCATTTTATATATTTTAAAGAATCCCAAAGGCAATGAAGATGGTTGGGCAAATCTAGAGAGCATACAAAAATTTAACAAATAGCCCACCTTACATAACTTTGACACTTGCAAAAGTATATATTAATATTCACATAGCTAACCAAAATGTTATTTATTACAAAAATAAAAGATGGGTGGTATATTTATATTCTTATCCTTAAGTCAGTTCATGTTAATGCACTTGTAAAACATACGTGACATTTTACACATTACTTATCGATGTCCTGGTCTGAAGTAATCTCAGTAAAATTCATATGATCTTGCATTTCATTTCAATCTGGTCTTAGCCAGGGAGGTCCCCCCTCAGGATAGCCCTGACAGAAGTCTGACCTCTTTCCCGTCAAGTTTCCTATGACTCCTGCGCCTTCCAGGAACACAGCTCACTCTGCTGTGCAGGTGTGCGATGCGTTTGACCCGGGAGCGACCGGAGGAGAGGGCTGGTTCTGTAAGACGCGCTCCTGAGCTCTCACATCCTCTGCTGAGAGCGGCTTTAAAAGCATGGGGCACTGCAGTGCAGATGGGAGTCTTTGCATATCAGCTTTAGTGAATTTTACGTTGGCCTCTCAGCAAAGCCTCCTGTGAGGGACTTAAAACAAATCATTGATGTATCACGTCCTTCATTTAAATGTCATAGAAGGGATAGGAGTTGGCTGCATAATTACCACTTGTGCTTCCAAAGGCTTGATCATCTTGAACGTTGAAGAAAGCAAAGTATTTGTACGTAGTTCTCAGCCTCAGAAATTGGTATGTATGTAGACCTCTTAGGAACTGGTTTGTTTTTTATTATTTTGTTTTTACCTTTAAAAAATACCTCCGAGGGTAATTTTTATCATTTAATCTTAAAACTGGAGCATAACGGTTTGATTTAGGGACAGATGTAAATTATCAGGGCACAGTCTATATTTTTCTCTCAGAGGAAAGTGTCATGAGGTTTTTTGGGGGAGATTCTGGATCCTTCAGGGTTAAGAATCATTGGTCTAAGTGGTTAATTTTGGAGGAAGGGTGTTATATAGGTTGTAAGTCCTCGTTATGACTTTTAAAAGAATATCCCCTGCGGACTGAGAAGCTCTGTGGATAAGCTGCCACTCTTTGATGGGGGATTATAGATTTCCCCCTCAAACTCTGACCCGGGAATCTATCGCACAATGGTTTTATCAAGTAGCACTAGACTGGTGTGGCCATCATTTCCTTCCCTTTAAAACGTTAATTGATTCCTTTGTTGGGTCTAATATTTATGTAGAATTTTAGTCTAAATAGATATTTTAGGAATGATTAGATTCAACTCCTAAAATGCAAAGGTTAATAACTAAGGCAAGTAAGGCCAGAGAAGTTTGAAGTATGCTTTCACACACAGTTAGGCCACGTGACCAGTGGGTTGATTATGCTCGGTCCCCGGCCATTTACATGGCTTTGCCTAGTCCCCCAAGTCTGAAGGGGCCCGAGTTAGTTCTTTGTAAGCCTTTCTTGTGTGAGTGATATTGAAAGCAACTTGAGAAAGAGGTAACAGCATGTGAAAATGAAGCCATCACTACTTATGAAGGTTAGTCAATTTTCTCTGACCATGTATGTAAAAGAGGGAGGCTAGGGGAGCTGCTGTGGTCATGGATTAACGAGAAAAAGGCAGGCTGTTCTGCTGTGTGGAATGAACAATTTCTTGTACGGCATTTCGAGTTTCACAAAAGAGTTGTCATGTCTAAGGAGACTTTTTTTTGGTAAAGGGGTCAGAATGGACAATTAATTGCACTTATATTTCTATCACTTTTCATTTAGTCAATGAAATGTCAATCAAATAAGATATAATGTATCCTATTAAATATCAAGTATTGACTAAGTAAGGCTATTTTGCTTATAAACACAAGTGATGCCACATAAAAATATAGTGTATTATAGACAATCATTTGCCTTATGAATGGGCTCTTATTTCTGGGGATACTAGCTTCTTCAAGTTCAAAAAGAGTAGCAGCATTTACTGTAGAAATTGCCAAGTGAAGAAGTACATTTCTTACAAGTTCAATAATTCAGGTTTTTCTATGCTCATTCATTGAAGTGTACCATAAACCTCAAAGGATGGCTCTTTATAATGTTCATATTCCTGTTCTGAATTATGACCCTTTGAAGGTTTTGTATTTACATATGCATCTCTTGTGAAAGATATACAAATCTAAATTTTTTTTTCTATTCTTAGACATTAGATTGAAATTATTTATAATAAGGAAACTATTTCAAAAGACTTGTTTTATGGTCGCTTTAATATCACAGTTGAATACTCAGGCCTTCTAAAGGATTCTAGTCTTTTATAATTGGTATACATGTGAGACTAACACCTAAATAATAGTACCTACATGCTAGCTGAATAGAATCAAGTTTCAATTACTTTCTAAGATTTTTAGCACCAGGAGAATGTAAATAAGACCGTAACGTATTTTATGTAGGTATCGTCCCATTTCCACGTTATTGCTAGTAAAACACAAGGCGACCACATTGTAAACTAACGGTCTGGTTAGAAGGCACCCTTCATCCTGTTTGCTGTTTCTGACTCTCGGGCTCTCTGCATTCTCATGCTGGGTGTGAGGTCACACAGGCTGAGGCTGCAGCCCAGCTGGTTTCTTGTCTTCATCAGCTCGCAGAGCCCTCACCCCTTTCCTCTTCTTTCTCAGCGGATTCCGATCTTGGCTGTCTCCACAGCTGTTTGAAGATTTTTTCTTTTCTATTTTGCAAGTGTGCTGGGTGTAGGTCCGTGGACAAATCAAACGCCATGTCAGTGGTTCTTAAGAAGAAGTTCAAAGGCTAAAACACAGCCATGGCTTCCCTGATGCTGGGCAGTAAACACCACTAGAAGGCCATTGCTTTCTCCGCTATAAGGACATTTATATGGAGTCTGGCTCCATTCAGCCAAGTGATCACTCATGCCTATGGGATGTTTTCTAAGGTGATGACCCTGCCGGAACCAGTTTGGCTCAGTGGATAGAGCGTTGGCCTGCAGACTGAAAGGTCCCAGGTTCAATTCCGGTCAAGGGCATGTACCTTGGTTGCGGGCACATCCCCAATGGGGGGTGTGCAGGAGGCAGCTGGTCGATGATTCTCTCTCATTGATGTTTTTAATTTCTATCCCTCTCTCTTCCTCTCTGTAAGAATATCAATAAAATATATTAAAAAAAATAAAGTGATGACCCTAACTTAAACTCTAAATATGTCCATACTTACATATGTTTCTTCTCTGCAAGAACAGATTACTTACAGAACATATGATGGTTTCCTTCACTTTTTAAAAACCCATTAGAATATGACATTGTAGGGAGAAAGGTATTCATCCCTCCAATTTCTCTTCATGTACCAACCTGGAGAAGGCTCAGTGTCACCTGGGCAGCCAGCAAATGTACAGTGACCTCACCCCATAGAAATTAGAGTCCTTATGGATAAAACTCAACATATTTACTCCCATTAATATTGTTAATGCAACAAAATTGGAAACCCTCGCTTTATATAAACCTTAAGAAATGTTAAATTTGTCCACTTTTAAGGACAGCCTGTCTTCTTCATTTGTAGTATTCCCCAAAAATTTGGAGAATATTTCGGGAAAATGTTCTACTTACATTCAATTAAAACGTGACATTTTCCTCTTTTATGTTTAAAACTAGAGACCCAGTGCATGAGATTCGTGCCAAGGGCTTGGCCCTCACAGCCCCAGCTTTGTCCGGAAGGACGTCATTGGGTTGTCAGGCCTAATTAGCATATTATGCTTTTATTATCATAATATTAGAAATTAATAATGAACCACTGCCCCTGAACCTATAGAAATGAAGAGGTTGTATACATGTAGTGAAGCTTTGCCCTGATTTGATGTCCATATTTATATTTAATGCGTGCCTTACTTACAACCAACATTTTCCCTCTCCCAATCCCTTAAAATCAAGCTCCACACGTTCTGTCAGTGTTCTGTGTCCTGGGGAAGATTGAAAGAAATAAGACACGATCTTACGCCCTTAAGAAGTTTCTGCATTCGGCCGAGACCGGTTTGGCTCAACGGATAGAGCGTCGGCTTGGGGACTGAAGGGTCCCGGGTTCGATTCTGGTCAGGGGCATGTACCTTGGTTGCGGGCATATCCCCAGTAGCAGGTGTGCAAGAAGCAGCTGATTGATGACTCTGTCATCGATGTTTCTATCTCTCTCCTTTCCTCTCTGTACAAAATCAATAAAATATATTTAAAAAAGAAACAAAAAAAAAAAAAAAACAAGAAGTTTCTGCATTAGGGTGAGAGATGTGGTAAGAGCTAACTGAGAGGAATGACGGTGATGAAGGAAGACAAAGAGGTCCTGGGAGAATGACTGCTTTGGTCAAGTTGTATTCCAATAGCCTATAGACCTAAGGTATGCCAGATATGCCAGAGAGCTGAAGGGAGTACAAAAACCGAACCTTCCTACAGCCTACAGACCTTAGCAGTGCCTTGAAACTCTCCAAAATCTGGGAAAGGTCCGGGATAGTAACTACTCACAAATAACAAAGGTCCCTGGGGCTCACACACATTTAAGAGCACAGCTAGCTGAGTAAGGCAAACCTATTCCTCACCCTTTTCCACGCCACACCTGCACGGCCATGGCAACCCAAGGGGCTGGGGCGCTGGGAGCAGGGACCTGGGGAAACAGAGGTTGAGCAGTTGCCTCCTTCCCCGTGGAATAGCTGGACAGAGTGTCCGTGGCATCCTTGCCCACAAAGCGCTGTGAAGGCGGGCCCTCCCTCCTGTCCTCAGTGGAGCCTCCACAGCGCCTGGCCCTGAGCAGCCAGCAGGGAGTCACTGGTGCAGGACCAACGCATCACTCACTCTGCATCAGCGTCAATCACCTCACTAGAGAACAGCTCCATCCCACAAAGGGTGCGTGACCTGCAGACGGAGGTCTCATCTAGAGAGAGTCAGACTCCATAAGATGGTTCTGTTGTATGAAGAAGCCTGTGGCTCATGTTAAACTCACAGCACCTCAGCGGTCTGCCAGCGTTCGGGTGAGAACAGAAGATACGGCTGTGGACCGTAGATCTCGGAGAAGGACAGGCATAGCCCTGGGGAGGCAAGGAGGCTCCAGGAGAGGGATCAGCACCAGCAAACTGACGAGCGGGGAGCAGCAATGTCGGCAGGTAACGGAGACGTATGAAAGGGACCGGGTTATTCGCATATAAAAATGTCACTTCTACACAGATGGATGTCCTCATATTTCTTTTTTAAAATCTATTTTTGTTGATTTCAGAGAGGAAGGGAGAGGGAGGGGGAGATAGAAACATCCATGGTGGGAGAGAATCCTGGATCGTCTGCCTTCCAAAACCCGGGATTGTACCCTGACTGGGAATTGAGCCGTGACCTCTTGGTTAATAGGTCAACCCTCAACACTGAGGCCCATTGGCGGGGCGGCTCTCATACTTAAGATGTGTCCTTCTCTCTGCCTTTCGTTTCCTCCTTTCCCAGGAGACGGACAGAGGAGTGTGTTCCCTCAGCGGAACAAGGTTAGCAGTAAGTGGTGTGGACGTGGGCTCAGTGATGGACAGCAGGAACCCACTTCCCGGGCAGGGAGTCACCTCCTTGCACCTCCACACCCACCTCCCCATATTGGGGGCAGCACCCTCACCCAGGGGAGGGGAGCAGAGCTGCCAGATGCCAGCTTGCTACATTTTTCCAGAAAGGCCAGGATATGAATGGTGTGAAATCTCTAGATTTTTAAATGTTGGCTCATTCAAACACACACACACACACACACACAACGCCACCCGTGCGGACAGTCCCGCAGTGGCGCCTGCAGCCTGTGGTATAGAGGCAGGGGGGGTGCATCATGAGTTGCGGGGGTGAGGGAGAGGCCATGGGAGCGAGCAGAGCACCCCCTGGAGAAGCCTGCGCTGAGTTTGGAGAGAGAGCTCGGATCCAGATCGCAGGTGCTCTTGAATGTCCCCCGCTTTTCCCCGTTCAGGAGGATACGTGTTTTCAGTGTGCTGGACACTCCCTCCTGCGTTCACACGGAGCCCAGGCCGCCAGGCAGCCTCTGGGGGCCCTGACCCCACCCAGGCAACGAGGGGCTGAGTGGCAGGAGTGGGGAGATGTGGGCCTGCCCTTGCCCTCGGTCCCTCTGCTTCCTTCCGCTCCTCTCTCCTGCTCTCTCCGCCCACCCCACCCTCCCTGGCTCTGGGAGCCTCACTCTATCCATCACTCTGAGTGGGGGTGCTCTGCCAGCAAGCTGTGGCTAATAGAGACTTTTGCCAGCACTGGGCTGTTCCCTGAGTCCAGGTCCCAGATTCTGTAAGAAAGGAGGATGCAGTCAGCCTGGCGTGCTGCCCTCGGTCACATCCACCACCTCCATCGCATAAGGACCTGGGCAGGGGCATGTCCATGGCTGTGGTGGCTGCTTTGGGCTCCAGGGGAGGGAGGTCTGTCTGCCTGAGTCCCATTTCTGTCTCTTGCCCTCTGTGACCTTGGCAGAGCCCCTCTGTCTCTGAGCTCCACGCTCTCGTCTGGGGACACTGTGGGGACATGGGAGGGGTCAGGGGCCTGGCCCGCACCCCAATCCCTAAGCCACCACCGGCTGCAGTTGTCCTGGGCGTCCTGCGCACTAGGGTGCCTTCTGCAGAGGCTGGAGGTGGATTTGTTGACCAGAATTCGAGTTCCATGTGCCATTCCGGTCACCTTTCACGAAACAGAGGTGCTCAGGTGCCCACTGTGGGCTGATGGTGAGGCTGGAACAGGCTGAGGCCTGGAGAGGACGCGTTCCGTGGAAATTTTGTGTTCGAACTTACAATAGACGGTTGACGACCCTGCACAGTTGAGAATCCTCACAGAACTTTGGACTCTGGAAACGTGACTACCCTCGTTCCTCAGGCTCCATGGGGGGTCGGTGCCCGGAACGAACTCCCAGACACAAACACCTGCAGGTGCCCAAGTTCGCTGTTATAACTGTGTAAATCGGTGCACACAGTCGGTCTTCTGTGTCTGCGGGCTCTCCACCACCCAAGGATGTGCTGTTTCTGTCCGTGGTCGGTTGAATCTGGATGGAAGGCCAACAGCATCCTTACTGAAAAAAATCCATGTATACAGCGTGGGGCAAAAGTAGGTTTCCAGTTGTGAGTATACAAAACAGAGTTTATTCTTATATATTATTGTTTATGAACTAGAGGCCTGTGCACAAAATAAGTACCCAAGTCCCTAGGCCAGCTGGCGATCGAGGCCAATCAGGGCCTTCTGGCCGCGGGCTGGGGCCTCTCTTTGTTTTGTGCTGCCCCCTGGTTGTCAGCACACGTCATAGCGAGCTCCAGGTGTACCGGCCGAACTCTCGAGGGGACATTTTGCATATTAGCCTTTTATATATATAGATTGTATCCTTTTCCACAGGAACCATTGTAAACCTTTTGCCCCATCTGTAAATACACCTGCACAGTTCAAACCCTTGAAGTTTAGGGCTCAACTTTATATTTAAAACATTTTGAACTATTAAATAGAAAAAAAATCCAAAATGCTTGAATATAGTAAAGTAAAATTGTTTCCTTAATAAAATTACCTAGCGTTTTGCCATATTTCATTTGTTTCTTAAAAAGAAAAATATGTAGGCTACAAAACATGCCCACTAGCATATTCGTTAGCCCACTGGGTCTCTGAAAGTTTTGCTGAAAAGCACATTTTGAACATTCGTCTGTGAAATGTGAGTTGGCTCCAACGTGAGACAGCCCCCTGTGTTCTTATTCAGCGCTAATGCCTTCATTAAGTTATCATTTATTAAGCATCTGTTTGGAGTCCGGCACGGGTTCCGGGGCCATGAGGAAGAGGTGCACACATAAAGAAGATGGATCTTCCAGAAGCTCCCGAGAAGCATGCAGTAATTAGACAGAGGCACCAGCACCGTGGCGCTGGTTTACACTGGAACGTGCAGCACACGCTCTCCTGCGGGGAAGCCAGGAAGAGGGATGATTCCATTCCACCTCCACCCGTCATGTCCACGGCACTCTCGCCACGGCCTCTCTGCCCCTTCTGATGGACACCGGGGAGGAGGTGTGAGAGTCCTCCCCATGTCCCTGAGGTCTCATCGCCCATCACATCCTGCAGCTCCTCTCTCGGTCAAGTTTCCGTACCCACCTTCAGTGTCCGGTCCCTCAGCTACCTCTCGTGGGCTCCCGCATGCCTCATCCTGAGCACTGCACGTGTCTTCCAGGCCTGCCCCCAACCCCACCTCTCCCACCTGGCCTCCCCTCCCCAGGGTTTCTTCCTCTGCATGAGCAGAGCAGGTCTCCATCCTCAGGAACCCACAGTGGCTCCCTCCTCTGCAGGGTGACGCCCACACCCCTGTGTGGTAGTTAGGGTGTATTCTTCAGAGCCTGGTCAGGCCTCTGCTGACCCACCTCTCTGGGCCACTTGCACAGCCTACTCCACAGGTGGCTTCCGTGCTGTTCCCCTAAACACAGGGCAGGTCTCTCCCTGTGCAGGTCACATTCTCTGGGAAGTGCCTCTTCATTCTTTCAATAGGATTAATTGTCTATCTATCTATCTATCATCTATCTATTATCTATCTATCTATCACCCATCTATCATCTATCTATTATCTATCTATTTATCATCTATCTATCATCTATTATCTATCTATCATCTATCTATTATCTATCTATCTACCTACCTATATATCATCTATCTATCATTCTATCTATATATCACCTATCTATATATTATCTATCATCTATCTACCTATTATCTATCTACCTATCTATCTATCATCTATCTACCTGCCATCTATCTATTGCTCTCCCCCGTACTATGGCATTTGTAGACGTATCATTTCCTCCTTCTGCCCTCCCTCTTCGTTTATTCAATCAGATTTCCAGGACTAGGAAGGACTCTGAAGACCCCGTAGGTGAAGCACCTTATTTTGAAATGGGGTGAAACTAGGCTAACCCTGTGGCTGTTCATCTCCACAGCCTCCCCTTGCCCTGGGCCGCCGTCACTGTCCCCTGCATCTCGCAGCTCCGTGTTCCCACCGTGGCTCCTGCTCCTCCACATCTTGGCTTCCTCGGAAGCCAGCTCAGCCCTTCTCCCTCCGCCTGTGTCCACTCTCCCAGCCCCACAGCCTCAGTCATCCCGTGGCCTCCATGCTTGCCAAAGGCAGACAGATCTCAAATTCCACCCAGGACGTCCCCTCTTAGCTGATGGTCTGCTATCTAGGGGCCACACAATCTATCATGCAAGCAGGTCTCTGGAGATGGGAGTGGGCAAAGGGCAGAGGGCTGGCATAGCCAGCATATACTGGGGTGTTCCAGGCACCAATGTCTGTGGCCGTCACAGGCATGTGGAGCCGCTGGGCATATGCCCTTGGATGTCTCTAACACTATCATGTGATCTGAACGTGGGATCTTTCCCTGAAAACCTGTATCCAGTTCCTCACAATGCCTAGTTCCTTTCCCCCCCCCCCCCCCGCCCCTTTTCTTATTTTCAAAGTATGTTTGTATGAGTTTCAGAGAAAAAGGGGGAGGGAAAGAGGGATAGGAACATCAGTGATGAGAGAGAATCATGGATCGGCTGCCTCCTGCATGCCCCACACTGGGGATGGAGCCTGCAACCCAGGCATGTGCCCTTGATGGGGAATTGAACTCGACACTCTTAGATGTGGGCTGACACTCCAACCACTGAGCCAACAAGCCCAGGTAATCCCCATTTTTTCTCAGGGCTGGGTAGAGTATAGTAGAGCAGTTGTATAGGCAAGACTTACTGTATTATTTAAGGATTTCTAATCCTACATGATTAGATCCATTAGGGCTGAGGTGGTGCATTGTATCTAGAAAGCTGCTGACACCTGAAAAGTTGCTTTGTAATTTCCTTTCTTTTAACCAGGGATCCGCTTGCCACCTGACACAGACTTAGGGTTCATAAGCAAGATCTGTCTTTACAACTGACTTCTGGTTTGTGGCTGCCTCTAGGGTTGGAGATACCACCCAATGTTTCTCATCTACCCCATCTTATTCCTGATCCTTTAGTGCAGTGGTCGGCAAACTCATGAGTCCACAGAGCCAAATATCAACAGTACAATGATCGATTGAAATTCCTTTGGAGAGCCAAATTTTTTAAACTTCTTCTAACTTCACTTCTTCAAAATAGACTCGCCAAGCTGTGGTATTTTGTGGAAGAACCACACTCAAGAGGCCAAAGAGCCGCATGTGGCTTGTGAGCTGCAGTTTGCCGACCACGGCTTTAGTGAGATCCTTTAGGGAACTGTCCTGAGTTACGTGGCCACCTGAGGTCCTGGGACTCAGGCTTCGGCTAGGAGGGAGGCAGACTCCACAGGCGTTTCCTCCAGCCGCTCGGACAACCAACTTTGCATCAGGACCTCGGACTTTCAGACAATATTTCCACAGCACCTACGCAGTCCCCTGTTACCGCTCCGTGTCTGCAGCATGGAGCAAACTGGACAGAAGCCTACTGCACACTGGGTAGTGGACACCTCTCTCATTCGTTCTCCGGGGGCGGCAGCGGGTGTAACAGCGATGTCCTCAGTGTGTGCACATGTTCATCGACCTGGTCGCCCCACCGTCTCATTAGTGAGACTGGCTGGTCTCAGGGCTGGTGTTGGGAAAAGGGTATTCTCCCACGGGCACAGTAAACTCGCGGGTTTTAAACCATGGTCTCTGTAGGCATGGCTGCAACTTTCCCCGGGAAACCGTACAGGCAGTTCACTTCACAGGACCCTCTGCAGTCACGCACATGGGCTCAGCCCAGATAAGATGAGTGAGGGGGGAGGGATGGGGACCTCCCTGTCCCCGGCTTCTGCCATGAGATCAAAGGGAGATGGCACCTCAGGGTCATAGCTATTCCGCACACAGGAATTCTGAAATATCCTTTCAATGGCGTCACTGATCTGAGATTTCTCCATCATGTTGTAGCTGGCAGGGGAGTCTTCATGACATTTCACCCCAAGCCACAAAGCATTCAGCAAAAATGGCCGGAGTATGGAAGTCATGTTTCTAATAGTTTTATATGAACTTCACTTATAATTTATTTCTAACCAAATTCCTGTGATCTTCTTAGAAAATTCAGATGTTGGCTCATGTGTAATTACTATATATATAAAAGCCTAAGTGACCATCTGACCGTTTGACCAGTAGCTATAATGTGCACTGACCA
Source organism: Pipistrellus hanaki (assembly GCF_964339955.1). NCBI lineage: Eukaryota > Metazoa > Chordata > Mammalia > Chiroptera > Vespertilionidae > Pipistrellus > Pipistrellus hanaki. The sequence continues at coordinate 5,490,659 of NC_140505.1, forward strand.
CCTCGGGGCAGACACTCAACTCAGGAGCTGCTGAGCTGTGCTGACTTGGCAGCGGCGGTTCTCAGGTGATGCACCCAGAACCAGAGAGGAGGGAGCCCGATTCTGGGGTACGTCACCCAAAAACTGCCCCCTCACAATCTGGGACCCCTCAGGGGATGTCAGAGAGCAGGTTCCAGCCCAACCCTGCAGGCCAGGCCGAGGGACCCCCACCGACACCCCTGGTGCACGAATCCGTGCACCGGTCCTCTGGTTTATTATAATGGCTACGTTTGAGTTTCATTAAGACTTAGAGCATCATGCAGATAGAAAGCAACAGAAAGCCCTGTTTGGAACTGTAGCCAAGTGTGTTGGTGGACGTCAGGCTGGCTGGATTAAAAGTGGGGTTGTTAAAGTGAGCTGCCTATAAGAAGGAAGTAATCAAAGGTGGGTTTGGGGGACTGTGGTTAACTGGATCCCAAGAAGCTAAATGTACCTCAAGTTCCGTATTTACATAAAGACCACCAAGGCAAATCTCAGGATCCCATCTCTGCTGGGCTCGAGCCCACTGACTACAATGGCTGGCATTTTCCCTGTTCTCACACTTACAAAAATAAAATCAGAAAGCGTGAGAGGATCAGAAAGACATCTGGTAGTACAAAATGTAGACATTTATCTGAAAGGATGCCTTTTAAAAAATAAAAGTACAAAAAAGCTTGTTCGAGCCAATTATGCTCAAAAATATAAATTTCACATAATGCGTAGAAAGGTGAGTGAATGGCAGCAGGTGGGAACAAACATTTTCCCATCTATTACATCATGGCTGAACCTCACTTCTCTGTGAAACTCCTTGCCTCCATACTCTGATTATGCCAATTTGCCATCGAAGTGTCCCCATGAGGGTCAGGAAGGATATGACAGTGGGAGAATGGGTGTGGCACATGGAGGAAAGAGAGTTCCCGTGTTTACCTTGATCACTCAAAGAAATTACTTTATTACAACCATTGCTAAGCCACACTTGTTTCACACTAGGGTATTAGTAGCTGCTTTACATTTGGATATTATTTTAATAGTATTTGATATAAAGGACAAGCCTGACTTTCCATTCAGTCCGTTCGCCTCTCCGGTAGAGCTAGGTGAGTTACATATAATTATAAATGAAAGAGACTAGATTCAGAAGTCCCCAGGGCATTAACCACATCTCACAGTTCCCTTTCAGTGTCTGTAAATATCTCCTTTGTTAGTGTGACTACCAAAAACACACAAAAAAGTGGGGGTCACCTCCATGAAGTCATGATGCTCTGTGTAAACGTTCGCAATCTAACTTGCAGTGTCACATGATGACTTGTATGGGTCAGGGCTTGCTGAAACTTTGGTGCTTCGCAGTGAATTTCCTTTTCAAGGTTGGGACCTTTTAGTGCCATTCGTCAGCTCATGTCATCTTTTCCTTTATGGGGGCCATTCTTCATTTGTTATAGGGTGCCAAACAGAACACACTGTGTGTAATGATTTCTTGTGTTTGCTCTATGTGCCCAATTTTTCAGAACATTTGTTTATATGTACATTTACAGATTTAAAAAGCATTCACATAGTCCATAGCAATTAGCATTTAAAAATGAGAATTATATGAGGGGCAAAAAGTGTGTGTCTGGATGTCTGACTGCCATCCACCAATGCTTCTTTAAAATTAGTTCAGTTAGATTAATCCATAAGTCCAAAGGCTTTGGAGCCGGCAGTCCAGCGTGTTCAGGGGCTTATCCTGTTCTCTTAGCCCAGTGGTCGGCAAACTCACTGGTCAACAGAGCCAAATAGCAACAGCACAACGATTGAAATTTGTTTTGAGAGCCACACTTTTTTAAACTGAAACTATATAAGTAGGCGCATTGTTATTAAGCTGGCCTTTGCTAAAAACTCAAGGGGCCAAATAGCTGCATGTGACTTGCAAGCCTCGGTTTGCCGACCACTGTCCTAGACACAAGGAGCACAAAGTTCCCAGCAGAGCGTGGCTGAGGATGCTGCACATCCATCAGCTGCCTCCTGCACACCCCCTACTAGGGATGTGCCCGCAACCAAGGTACATGCCCTTGACAGGAATCGAACCTGGGACCTTTCAGTCCGCAGGCCTATGCTCTATCCATTGAGCCAAACCGGTTAGGGCGATTTATAGTTGTTCTTTAAAAATTCTGTGCATTTCAAACTTTCCTTTGCCCCAACTGGAATTCCCAGCCGTCATGAAGAACCTCGGATTCCTGACCACGAGTGGGAGCCCTCTCCCTGGCATGCTGCCTTCCGGTGGCATTTCCAGGAGCTTGATGCCAGCCAAAGGCCCCGCTGCCGGGGTGCGGGGTGCTCAGGGCCTGAAAGCTGAGGCCCACAGCTCGGGGAATGCCAGCTGCGGCTGCTCCGCCCGCAGGGAGGAAACCCCAGGCCGGCTCCGAAGCTGCTGCGGTGGGAAGGCGGGCATCGGAGGACTCCACCTGCTGACAGCGTTGATGTCCTTTAATCTCCCCACCTGGGGGAAAGGAAACATTTTTGATAAAATTAAAGTTTGTAAAGGGAACCTCTTAGACTTTCCAGTTGTTGCCCAGGACCACCTGAAACGCAGTGTGATGAGCACTGAACAGCCAACAGTCCCGGGTCCCCTCTCTGGAGGGGGATATCGGTCTCCCTGGGGGTCACAGCTGGATCTGCAGTGGCTCCTGGCAACTACACCAGAGGGTACCTCCACCTCCACTGAAGCTTCTGCATCTGTGCTTCCAGCATTCCGCTGAGAACAGGCGTGTTTGCATTTTCCCTTTCCGCAGAAGGAAGCACGGCTCAGCAGAGCTGTGTGTCCGGGTCTCAGAGCGGAGCCGCCGCTGCACATGCATGTCTGGACTGAACAGGAGTGATTTCCTCTTCGCTGTCACCGCTTCTCAGAGCGCAGTCCTCCTGGGCTACAGGCCCCTGGCTGCTGTGAGGTCCTGGACACACCCCCATCCTCTCTGTGCAGGCAGCTCCCTCCCTCCCCTCAGAAGCGGGCAAATTAGCAGATTTGTGAAACTGACAAATTAGTCTCCGAACCCTGCCAAGTTCAAACTTTATAAATCTGACCTAGACGTTTTCCTTGAAATAAATACACAGGCTGATAGACTCCCGTGCTTATAGCCGCCCCTCTGTTAAATTGAAAGTCTGTGCTCTGTGTTGATGTAATAAAATTTAATTAGTTGTAAGTCAGGTTTGGGTTTCGTGGTAATTAGTTTAGTGTATAATTATTACATCTAATAGCGATCTGAAATCTGCAAGCATTTTGATCTTTTTCCAAGTCTAAAAAAAACACAAACCCAAACCTCTGTAAGATTTACAACAGAAATGGCAATCGTAAAATCACATTAGCTAATTTCATTACAGAAATTATGGAAAATGTTAAGCGGCGAGACAGAGTTTCAGCGGTGATGTGCGTGTGTCTTGCTGAGCTCGTACGTACAATACTTCCAAGTGGCTTTTTTCCTGACTGACTTCAAAGTCATCAGATGGGACTTTTAAGGCTCCTCACACATTACAATGTCTTACCTGTGATTCTGCATCATGGAATTTAATGTTATTTATAAAATGCTGTATAGTAGGATGGTCATCTGGGTGAAAACACAAATGAAGGCAATTTTATTAATACATTTGAAAATGACCTTCGGTTCGTTGAATTCTGGCAAGTGTTAAAAATTTCATGTAGAAATATGGCCAGCTTCCAACATCATATAAAAAATACACTCTGTGAATAAATCTAAACATTCTTTTTAAATCAGTAAGTTTAATAAATTTTAAACCCCCTGAGTGACATGCTATTCTGTGATGGGGCTGTCAGCCTTGAAGACCATATGAGGCCGGTGATATTTCCTTTTGGCGTTTTCCTATATCTTTCCATCCCTTTCTCTGATAAGAAGCATTTTTAATTTTTTTTTTTTGTCCCAAATGCTGTCTCCTTTGTATTGTTAAACTTACGGTTAGTAGCGTTTTTATTTTCAGCAAATGTATTGCTATTTTTAGCTTAAAAATAACAGGTAGCTCTGTCCTGTTCCCCAAAACAATCCCAGAACAAGTGTGTTTTCCACATTAAAGATCAGGCTTCTCGTCCCCTTTCTTTAGAATACTGAGATTGCAAATTGAGAAGTTCAGGAAATGGAGTGGTAAATAGCGCCGTCTTAGTAAAAGTGGGTGAGTTGGCATCGCAGGGTTGTTAAATAGATTAAAATGAATTTCCATAGCTTACTAACGGATTTGTATAAGCTGAAATCAGGTTCACTGCAAATGTATAGAAGATATTTAAAATGCCTATTTCTTCTATAACAGTTTTCCTTCTTCATTTTACCTTATTAGTAAAGGGTCTATTTCGACTTCAAAAGAGGTCTCAGGATCATTTGCAGTTGGCAAGGAGAAAGAAGTGATTTGAAATAAAATATTCATGAGCTGACATAATTAAAAATATTATCCGAGACATCTAAATTGCCTTTTATGGTATAGCGTTATAAATATTTATTTAGGTCTTTGTGAGTGTCTGGTACGATGCTTTACCTGGGATATCATTTTGGTTTTTATAGATTTGAATGTGTACTTATTTATGATGCGTTTATATTAACGTGCATTGGTCGGGCGTTAATGCTGAGTGTTCACTTAAGAAGTGTTTTGTCCAGTCCTCACAGGGACATGTGCAGAACTGAGGGCTGTGGAAAGACTGCTAGAAGGCAAACCCTCAGTCAGTGGACGGCCAGACTGTGGCATGAGATGTACCCAGTAAAGTTAGCAATCCAACGTGCTGTACAGTGAGGTGCAAACGAGAGACTTAGTAAACGATGAGGTTGGAGGATGCTTTAGGCTGAGTAGAGTCACCATCCGTTCCTATGTTCAGTAATCAACCTCAGAGGAATTGGATTTCCTTGGTTCCCTGTCTGTGGAGCCAAATGCCCAAGATACTGTTTCACAAATCAGTGATCAGTTTACTAATTTACATGGGCGAATCACCCTGTGTTAAAAATATTTTTTATTGATTGATTTGGGTAGTGGAAAGGAAGGCACCCAAACAGCTGAAGAACTATAATCATAAAGTGATTGGGTAAATTTACTTATAAATTCAGAAAGTTACTGATTGAGTCCTACTGTGAGCAAAGAGCCATGTTTAGAACAATAATATAAAGATCATTTTGGTGGTGGATACTGCCAAGAAACACAGAGTGATAAAGATCTTGTGTTAAAATATAGACGCAGAGTTCAGAATCAAAATTAATAATCATAGTGTTAGCCGAAACCGATTTGGCTCAGTGGATAGAGCGTCGGCCTGCGGACTGGAAGGTCCCGGGTTCGAGTCTGGTCAAGGGCATGTACCTTGGTTGCAGACATGTCCCCAGTAGGCGTGTGTAGTAGCAGCTGATCGATGATTTTCTTTCATCGATGTTTCTTACTTTCTATCCCTCTCTCTTCCTCTCTGTGAAAAATCAATAAAATATATTTTAAAAAAAATAACCATAGCATTTTGGTGACTATTTTACCCAAATCAAACTAGACCCTGGGGAATGCTGACTGCATTATGATGATGTGGGTATGCCTGAGGTGGGATAGATTTAAAAATCCTGTCCTGCACACCAGCGTGAATAAACGTGAAGGGTGGACCATGTGAGTATGAACAAAAAGGAAGGACCCAAAGAAAATTCTGATAGTTTTGCCCTGAGCCATGAGAGTAAATGTTTTTGGCTGTGGGAGATGTCTACCCTGCCAGCATGGTCAATGGTTGAGCATTGACCTATGAACCAGGAGGTTGAGGTTCAATTCCCGGTCAGGGCGTACAGGAGGCAGCCAGTCAATGATTCTCTCTCATCATTAATGTTTCTATCTCTCTATCCCTCTTCTTGCCACTATGAAAATATATTTAAAAAAATAAAAGCTATTTCTATTTCTTATCCGACTCTCACGGCTCTGTGCAGTGAGAGTGGAGGACAGCAGCGTTACAAATCCATTCAGCAATGTCTGTGAGGTCCCACGCCCATTGGGACTCGGCACTTAGGAGACAGCTGTGGACACACATAGGCCACGCAGACCTGGTTGCAGGTGACAGCCAGCAGGACAGCAGAGGAAAACTCAGGCAGGATTGGCGGATTCATGGCAAGAATTTGGGGAAAACACATCGGAGATTTGGGGCATTGTAAGTAGTCCCTAGTAAACCCAGGCAGTGAATGAATGGATCCCTGGAAAGAGATAAATGAGGGATGGCCGAGGGGTTATAGTTTGAGAGCAGCCCTGCCTGAGGGAGCTGTTTGGAGGAGAAAAGCCAGCACGGGAAGGGCAGTCCTGTAGATGGAGTTTGGGGAAGAGACAAGGCCATGCGCGCAGACCTGGGCGGATGTGACCAGAGGCTTCAATAGGAAACGGACAGGTAGTGGTGAGAGGCTCGGAAGAATGCGGCTTGGATGAGAGCCTGTGTGCATGAGCAGGAGGAAGTGGGCATCAGGGGCCTGTGGACTCCAGGACACAGTGGGGAGAAATGGGGCGTGGAATATGGGGGGACATGGGAAAATCAAATGCACCTTATACACAGACCCAACAGGGAAAAGAGGTGACAACCAGTGGGAGAGATACAGGTTTAGAAATGACTGTGGGTAAATATTTGGACCAATTCCTGTTTTGTAGGTTTTGTTTTGTTTTGTTTAAATGTTAACAACGTTGACTTTGGAATGCTTCTTTGGTGGTACAAAATAGGTGAAAATTGTTATTTTTTATTAAGAATACTAGAGGCCCAATGCACTATTCATGCATGGATAGGGTCCAGCCGGCCCGGCCCCAACCAGGGCCAGTTAGGGCCAGGCCTGTTGGGAGGAAAAGACAGCAGGAGGTTGGCCAGCTGGCCTGCCATGATCTGGGCCCAACCAGGGCCAGGCAGCCTGGAGGGAGGGGCCATGGGTGATTGACCAGTGGGCCCCACCCCCATTGGGGTGAGGGGGGATGACTAGGAGTGGGGCTGGCTGGGTGAAGGGGCTGTCGGCAGTGGGCTGGTTGTGGGGGCCAAACAGGAGAAGCCGTGGGAGGTTGGCCAGCTGGCCACACCCCCGATCGGGCCAGTTTGCTGGCTGCAGTGGGCATCATTTCAACTGGTCATTCTGGTCATTATGGCATTCCGGTCGCTGGCTTCATATATATATATATATATATATATATATATATATATATATATATATATATATACTTTATATATATATATATATTTAGATGTTACAGTTACTTTTTTTGGTAAATTCTAAGGCATCATGTGAAAAATAGAATTTATGTAAACTGATAACTAAAAAATTGTTTTTCCCAGAAATTAAGATTGATTTACTGAAAGGCTGTGGTCTCTGTATATAGCTTATCTTGATGAGAAAATTCTCTTGTCTCAAAAATTTCTCCTTATCCATTAACTAAATAAATTTGACCCTAGGAGTACTCTCTATGAGAGTCAGACATGCTTCCTAGGTTAACAGCTCCATGAATATAAAGGTGCATGTATAAGTCTTCTATCAGAAATTTTATACACAGTATAAAATCAGACCCAATTCCTTATTTTTCCTCCTTATTCCTTTGGGATCCTTGAAACATATGCTAATGTGAGTGTTTCTGGCTACAGAGCAAAACCTCAGGGTTCACCCACTTTCACAGCTGGCATTCTTTTTGTGTTAATTTTCCCTTCTTCTGATTGTATCTAAAGAAAGCCTCCTTGACTACTATTCCCTCTCTCTCTCTCTCTCTCTCTCTCTCTCTCTCTCTCTCTCTCTTTCTCACACACACACACACACACACACACACACACTTTAACAGGACTGTGTGGCTTCCAGCTCTGATGGCCTGAGTGACCCACAGTTGTGGGAAGGGTTAGTTCAGTGGTTTGGGCACTAGGAGACAGAGTGAGCCCCGTCAGGGAGAGGGCTGAGGGGAACTGATATTAGGACAATAGAGAAAATAATTGAAACTGGAGAACTCCAGCCCATTAATTTGGAGGTTCCCTGTATAGCCAATGAGCTTTAATATCCAATTTAATGAAAGATGCTTATTTTACTTTCCAGAGCAGAAAAATTAATTGGTAGCTATAATTTAAGGTTGGTCTCCTTTCTAATTGAAAGAATGTCTAAAGGGAGAAAAAGAAAAGGGGGGGGGAAAAAAAGCCCACATTTTTATTCCACTCATTTTCCTTTTTCTGAAAAGTTTTATGACAAGTGTTGACATTTTCATTATGTCGGCTGGATAGCTAGTGTGCTATACACAGCCTGGAAGGAGGGAAGGGACGCTTTAGAGAGAGCAGGCAGCTTGGTGAACGTGCGGTCCATTCTCTGTGTCTGAAAAGTGCGAGGGTTACATTTGTCCAGTGACAACCTGGCCCAGCGCAACGCCCACAAAAATGCACTTGAAGGAGAGAACATGATCATAAACATACTACTCTTTTTGTCACCATGTTAGAAATTAATTTTATTAGTGATTCCTCACAACCTCCTGTGGCATTTTTCTTTAAGAACTAGAGGCCTGGAGCATGACATTCGTGCACTTGGGGACCAACGGGGGTCCCTCAGCCTGGCCTGTGCCCATTCACAGTCTGGGAACCCTCATGGGATGTTTGATTGACAGCTGGAGCAGCCCTAAGCCGGCAGTGACATCCCTACTGCTGCTGTGGAGGAGGCAGAGGCTCCTGCCACTGCTGCTGCACTCACCAGCCACAAGCTATCAGCCCAACTTCTGGCTGAGCGCTGCTCCCCCTGTGGGAGGCACTGACCACCAGGAGGCAGCGCCTGCATTGAGGGTCTGCCCTCTGGTGGTCAGTGATGATTATAGCAGCTGGTCTTTGCACTGTTCAGTGTATTTGCATATTACCCTTTCATTATATAGGATGTCATTGGCAGCGGGCCAAGCCCCGATGCGCTGCTTTAGCATGTTTCATTTTCAGCTTTATCACCTCATGCCTCTGGTCTGCCTAATTTAAATATATAATATCACTGAATGAATAGGAAGATTTATAATTATATACCTAGAGAACACAGAAATATGTGCTTTGCCTAATTTAAATATATAAATAGTAGGTAATGCTTAACTATATGTTATTATATATAAATGCATATAATTAATCAACATTGATTATATATGTGGTGGGCAAAAGTAGCTGTAGAGCTGTTCCTATGGAAAATAATGCAATAATTAATAAACAGTATAAGAATGAACTGTTTTGCATACTCACAACTGTAGACCTACTTTTGCCCTCCCCGTACATATATTTGCCAACCACAACATGCCAGTGTGCACGCAGAAATGTTTCGGGCCGTGGTTTTTTCGAATACCATTCTTTCCTTAACTCCACTGCATAATCTGAAATCAAGACAAGTCCCTCGGAGCGCAGGCACAGATGTGCCACGGAGTACAGAGGCCCACAGGAGCGTGGCCTACTTACAACATCTGAAAATAACTTGAGAGAAGACCCTCCTACTCTTCCCTCTGCCAAAGAGCCGTTGACAGCAGGGGAGGGCGTCTAGCTATTATCCTGTCAGTGTTTCTCCTGGACCAGGGACAGATGGTCCCGGTGAGGTGTCCATCGCCACCAGTGCAGGCTGAGCCCGTGCCTCCTGAGGGCCGTGGAGGGAGGGCCAGGCCGGGGTCTGCAGAGCCCCTGCATCTGAAAAGTGGGTTCATCTTCCACATACAGCCAGGGGGCCCTCATGTCTTAGGCACATGGGTGCACGTGGGTTCTCGTGGGTGCTCACGGAGCCCCAGCACAGTGCCTCAGCGGCTCTGGGAGTAGAGCTTGCCTACACAGTTGACGTGGTAATGCCCCCTCCAACAGCTAATAAGATAGCCTCACCTATTTTGTGTTGCTTGGTGAATGACTTAATCCATCAAAATTAACCAGAGTCCATGTTGTTGATGAGTGAGGGCTTGTGAAATGGACAGCATGAATGCCATTCTCTAAGAATGTGAGACCAGCATCCTCATACACACAAGGCCCAATGGGTAGCACAGGGCTTGGTCTCCAGTACGCATGTCATAGATGATGTCACCGCAATGAATGATTATCCAAATTAAACTTTTCAGAGGCCGTGTAGCACCGTGATTAAGATTGTGGACGCTGGTGTGGCTCATTGGTTAAGCATCGAATTATGAACCAGGAGGCCACAGTTCAGTTCTGGGTCAGGGCATATGACAGGGTTGCAGGCTCCATCCCCAGTGTGGGAGTGTGCATGAGGTAGCTGGTCAATGATGCTCTTTGATCATTGATGTTTTTCTCTCTCTCCCTTTCCCTTTCTCTCTGAAATCAATAAAAAAAAATATATATTAGAAACAAAAGATTGTGGACTCCAGAACGAAGCTCCTGTGTTTGACTTACAGCGTCAGCATCACTGCCTGCATGACCTTGGACAACTCACATAGTCTCATCTCCTATGTGGAGATAGTAACAGTACTTGCCTCGTCGGTTTGCAGTGAGGCTTAAATGCTTCCACTTACAAAGACATCAGAATCATGCATAATTAACACTCAGTGAGTGTGATGTATGATGAATGTTGTACACGTGAACACATATACTATTCTTTGGCTTAAAGGTAACTATTCTTTCAGAATCACACGTTCTGAAGTGAACTGTAATAATCATGTGTTAGAATAACCACTGACATTTAAGTCGTGTTGTATAGTTGGCAGAATATATATTCTTTACATATATATGTTTAAAGTGGATATGTGACTGAGTGTAAGCCTTACAAGAGGGCAGGAGAGATGTTGGAATGTGGAGATGGTTGAGATGATTCGTGCCAATGCAGCCTAGGAGAGTCAATCACAAGTGAGATGAGGCCTGTGGGAAGGGCTTGGGTCCAACAGGGAGCAGAGGGCTCTCTCCGGTGTGGCTGGTGGTGGTGGTCAGGTGTTTAATAAAGTCTCATTGTTCCCCTCAGCTTGTATGAGGTGCTACCATCTCATCATCAGATTAAGATACTGAGACCTGCCCTAGCCAGTTTGGCTCAGTGGATAGAGCATTGGTCTGTGGACTAAAGGGTCCCAGGTTCGATTCCGGTCAAGGGCACATGCCTGGGTTGCAGGCTCGGCCGGGCAGTCAATCAGTGATTCTCTCTCATCATTGATGTTTCCATTTCTCTCTCCCTCTCCTTCTTTCCTCTCTGAAATCAATTAAAATATCTATTTTTTGAAAAGATACTGAGATCCAATGATAAGTTTTATTCTTTTTAATGTCCATGTAGATGATTGAGCCAGATGAAGGAGCCCCAAACCCTTCCGTTCTCTCAATCTACAACTTGTCTTACAAATTCTGCCCGCTGTGTCTGGAGTTCCCGCTCAGCATGGCACACGGAGCCACACCAGGAACCAGATCTCCAGTCCCTGTCCCACCCTACCCCATCACCCATCCAGGCACCCCTGTATTTGGCAGAAATTTCTGCTCTGAAACCACCCTGAAAATTCTCAAATTAGGTGATTGTAAAATTATCTTGAAATCATGATGGAAATGAAAAAGGAATTTTACTTTATTTAAAATTTAAAAAAATATCTGTTATAGGTGTTCTTTTACTCTCTCAACACTACGTAAATTGATGTTGCTTGTGACAAGCTTTGAGGTTCAGGTGAGTCAATAAGTAAATCATAGGACTTAATCTCTGGGTAAAAGACTCCTATACAATATTGTATACATTCTGCTATTAGTTTTTCTTTGATAAGAGTCAATGCCTGTTAAAGCACCATATTTTGAGTGTTTCGCGCAGGCGGGTGGTATATATCTTTCTAACAGGCTGTAAGCAGCCCACGGACAAGTGTGGAATTTTCTCATTATGATCCATCCTCCAAAACAGAGCCCCAGTTTATATCAACTAGTTCACCAATAAGCGATCGAATCAGACATGCCAACAAACTTCAAAACTTCTCTGCCTTCTCAGAAACCCGCATGCCTTCAAGATTTGTGGTGGCTGGGAACATTCAGATCACAGAATTGCCCACTTTGATTCTTCGAGATAGATGGCATCAATTTCTACTGCCTCGCTAAAAAATTATGTAGGCCCGGGACGGCACTTTCCTTATAAATTTCCCCTCCAGCTCCTGGGAGGCCCGAGAAAGATCATTTTCTTCACGACACTGTGGCTCTTCCCTGTGGCTCCTGCAGTGATTCAAGCCCCGTGACAGTAGCCAGCCCCGAGGAAGAGTTTCATAGGATTAAAGAAATATGGACCCACAACTACATACAGCAGCTTGGCATAAAACTTGTGACTTTCTTGTTGAGGAATTCTCTCTTTTTAAAAAATTTATCTTTATTGATGTAAGTAGTACAGATTGCCCCCCTCCCCCCCCCTCGGTCCCCCCCTCATTTCCCCCACCCCTGCCCCAGGCCTGCGCCACCCTGTCGTCTGTGGCCTTGGGTTATGCATATATGCCCATAAGTTCTTTGGCTGATCTCTTTTTTATAGGCCTGATCCGTTCTCCTATTTGTTCCCCTTATAAATTTCATGACAGTCATTTTGAGAGCTGTGGGGTAGTATTTCAGTTAAATGGTTTTTAAAAATGAACAGTGGAACGCATTACTAGTTTCTTAGGAAAATAACTCATAATCATTTTCCTATAGTGTCTGTAAGGCTTCCAACTTTTCCCGAACAATTATTCCTCTGTGTTTTATCTTGGGACCAATTAGGCATTCAAAAATTTTTTTTCTGGTTAATTTCTGCAGATCAGCTTCTTACACAGGGATGTGGCGGCAATAGCTCATCTCTATGTACCTGTGTATTGTAGATTCCAAATACTTAACAGCAAGGTCCCTGCCGGACCGACAGACGTGGACCGGAGCATGTATTTGAAGCAGTGTTATCACTCCTTTCACTCAGGTTCTTTATGGGATTATATATGAAGTATTCACTGACTAGGGAACAGCTGAGGGTCTTCAAGGTGAGAATTTTGGATTAAGTAAAATGCACTTTAAAAATGGCCGGGCAAAACCACGTGTGCATCTCGTATTTCAGTGAGATTTCATTTCCCAGGGCTTTCAGGAACCATCCCCTTGTTCTCCTGGTGGGCTTTCCACAGCCAGGTGTCCGGATCGCCTGCAGCCTGCTCCAACCCCCCCACCCCCCCGGCCTGGGGCTAAGCAGGAGGCCTGCCTTTTGCTCAGAGCCACTGCCCAGCGCCCTGCAGTCAGGCCTCCCCAAGGGCAGGGGCAGCGGAGGAGGAGCCCTGCCCAGAGTGGGGCCAGGCCCGCTCTTGTTTTCCATGGAATTCATTTTCAAACACTCCCCTCTCCCACCGCAGGAATGGAAAAAGTAAAAATAAAAATAAAGGACTGCAGAGGCACCTCTTCATTCCAACGCTGTGTCCCAGCCTCAGGATGCATGCTGCATGCTTTGCAGCCACAGAGAAGGCAGCTGGGCTTTGTAAAAGCGGTGTTGTTATTAAACATCCCAGCACCGTAAACTGTTTTGGGACAATTTACGTAATCGGACAACAAAAGCTACCGCAAATCTCAAAATAACCTCCGCTCAGAACCGCCCCTTCTCTCAGGGAGTGTGCACCTCATCCTTTGGTTCAGCTCCCCAGTTCAAAAGCACCTTTGAGTGTGTGTGTGTGTGTGTGTGTGAAACAGGGAGGGTTTTTTTTGTTTTGTTTTGTTTTTTAAATGTGAACTCTGCCTTCTAAGTATTGAATGTGCACTTGACCCCTGTATGATCCTATTAACCAATGTCACCCCAGTGCATTTAATAAAAAAGGAGACAAATGAAAACCATACTATACAAACCTCCTCACGTTTAATACCCCGGGAGAAGAGGCTTCCTTCATTTCAGACTCTGACGTGAGTTCTGACTATGTCTGTGGCTCAGGCAGTAAACCCTCCGCCTTTGGTCCATTCTTCCAGCATCCCCTTCAGACCCGTCTGCCTCCTTCCCCCAGAAGGTTCCAGAGCATCGGCGGCGTCTGATGGGCAGGAGCCCACGTCGCTAAATCACAGTGTGTTTTAAGTCTTTAGTGTTTCGGGACTAGAGTCCTTAATAGGTTCAGTGACACGCACCCTCGAAATTTAAATAAAACCTGCTTTCAGGGTAAAAACAAACAAACAAACAAAAACATATCGAAGGGTTTTCTTCTTGAAAGAATGTGAAGTTTGAATTAGGAAAACACTGCTCTGAGGAGTTTATTTTCCTTCCTAACACGGTAATGCTTTGGGGACGCCTTCTTTCCTCCCTTCGCTTTCTTGGCTGCGGCTAAATGACCGGTGTTTGGAAATGCGGCTGTTCCGTTACACACTAATGGAGGGGGCCGATCCCAGCTGTGTCTGCCCTGCTCGCCCGGGTGTTTGTCCCCGAGAGGGGAGGCGCGATGTTTACAGCCGCTCCACGTTAGTGGTTTTGGAATCCTGCTTTGACATTTTCCTTTAGCGTTTGTCTAGGAGGTGATTCCATCACAGACACGAGAGGAAAGAGCTCTGTCCATACCGCCTTAAGTTGGATACGTTTCATAAAGTCATTCCGTGTGAATAAAGGGTCAGCGCTCTTTTATTTCAATATTATACAGTATGCCTGTAACATCCACATTGTTTTCTATCGGGCTTCTCCATAACAGCCATGTTTTTTCTCTCTCAGAAATTTTAGCAGAAATTACATTTATTAAGTAACACAATTTAGACTTCTTTCATGTTAGTAAAATCTTATTGTCTTTTTCCCCTTTACAAATCACAACAATGGGCTCATTTTTATTTTTATTTTTATTTTTTTTCCCCTTCTTGGCTATCATTTGACCTCAGAAGACTTCTTGATGCATTTTATTTATTTATTTATTTATTTATTTATTTATTTATTTATTTATTTATTTTTAGCATTTTAGTAGCCATAGCCTCGTTTTCCTTGTCTGCATGGATGTATGACTGAGTCGGCTTTTTGCCATTCAAACAGATCTAAACCCAGAAACCAACTCACACATCAGACAATTAAGGTCTTTTGAGAACGAAACAACTTTCTCAGGAATTGCAGGCCAGTTTTCTGTGTCCCTAAACTATCAGGACTGTTTCATTTCTTTCTTCACTGTTTCCCTTGAACCCTGCACCTGACAAAGGGAAAGAACAGAACAGCAAAGGCCTGCCACGGCTCACTAAACTAACACCCTCAGAAGGCCTGTGACTGTGACAGGCTCCGAATGAGACTGTTCCCAAATCTTCCCCAGAAAGACCCGGCCCCCCGGGGAGTCTTTAATTGTCCTCCTCTTTTTTCTCCGCAGGAGGCCCTGAGCTCAGCTTTTGAACAAAACCCATCTTAGTGAGGGGATCAAAACCGAGCCTCTAATGTGGCCAGGATTTGACTACCTTTTCATAAAGTTAATCAAGCCCGTTAAGAAAAGTGGAAAGTAGTAGGATGGAATATTCTGGAAGCAAATTCCATAATATGATGTAAAAAAATAACTCCAACAGCTTGACCCTGCGGTAGGTGCTTACTTAAAAAAAAAAAACAAAAAAAAAAACACAAAAACTTTTAGCTAATGTTCAACAGATCCAACGCGACAGTTGACTTAAAAGGGTGCCTTCATTTATGTGTGGATCAGCTTTGTGCATTTAGAGCAGTCGTGTCTCATCGTGTCAGATTATGTTATAGTATTTGTCCTATTATTTATGTTCAGTGTTGCTTTATTTTTGTATCACATTACAAGTGTAAAAATGTCGCGGGATGCATAGGCATCCATACTATTTCATTAAAAAAAAAGAACGATCAGCTGTGCATGTCCCATTATGATTCTGGCTGATGTTTTGCTTGTTTGTTTTAATTCGTTTTAACATTTTTTGTGGAGATAATAGGTAGCATGTTTTTCGGGTTTAAAACATCCATCCGTGGTCGTGTGTCTGTATCCTCAGGTATAAACGATTATCTGGCTGATCTAGGAAACCCTGACCTACATTTATGAAATCCAGTTTCTCCCTGGGAGGAATTATGGCTGATGAAAAACGTTACACTAGCAATTGGATAGCTGTGCCCTCCTCGTCAGCAAGGAAAGAGGGTGGGGATCTTTCAGACTCGGTTCTAACCAAGGGCACGTTTGGGGGGCATGATATCCTTTGAAGGGCAACCCTTTCCTTCAAGAGCCACGTGTGTTAGTCTGTGATGCCTACATTATCCCAGCGGAATTTCATTGCTATTTGGAGTGAATGAACTACTCCCTATTAAGTGTTAATATCTCTGGTCATTTATGTCTAATATCGCCTGGTTACTTACTCCTAAGCTTGAACTCTTAAGTATCAAATTCTGTCCTTTCTGAAGGAGAGAGTAAATGCTGGTGATGAAGTGAAGACAATGGGAAGGCCTGAGTTTCTTGCTGTCTGTATGGACATGCCAGGAGGTTGGTTGGATAAATGGGAAAATGAAATAAGATTACCCAAGTAGGAATCCTGGTGGTAGGAAGTCCTTGGCTCAGGTACGGGCACAGTGTATGTCTACACAGGGTGACGGATCACATGATGAGCATCTCGGGGATCTGTCCTTCCGAATGACAGCAGGGTGAGCTTGTCCACCAAAGCCATGATGGTCAAGAGCAGATTCTGAACTTAGGATCTGCCGTCCCCGAGGCCATGGCAGAGGATTTCTATGAGCTCAGTCTCCACCTCCATGAAATGCCTCCCTGCTAGGATTCTAGGGAGGATGGAGTGAGAGTGTATGAGCAAAAAAGAACCTACAAGATACGTGGTTAATTATTTTACCACTGATTTTTTTTTTTAATCGTTACTGGAAGATATTTTTTCATTGAATTTTAGAGAGAGTGGAAGGGAAGAAGAGAGAAAGAAACATTCACGTGAGAGAGTCACATCGATTGGTTGCCCTCCGCACACCCTGACAAGGGCTGAAGATATGTGCCCTTGACCAGAATCAAACCCGAGACCCTTCAGTTTGAGGACCAATGCTCCTATCCACTTAGCCATACCAACGAGGGCTTATCACTGATTTTTAAAGTCATTCAAGTACTGCAAACATGCAGTATAATTTAAACCCAACATATCGCTAATCTACTATGATTAGCTAAGGAAGACCCAGGATAAACCCTTTTCACCTCGCAGACATTTTCCTGTTTAATTAAATTATTCTAATTAAAAAAAAATGATTGAACTCAAAAGGTATTCAGATAAGTGTGATCCAGAATGGAATAACTTAAAATTACATATATCATGCGTCAGAGTGCTAATATATTAGGTTTCATCAGACCCTTATGACAGACAACCTAGCAGTTGGTTTCACCATCGAGGGATTCCCAGCCAGCAGTTAGCACATTTAGTTCACTTCATTGGACTTTGTAGCGACTCTCACTCCTGTGCAAACCAGGATTTACTGCAAAGACAGTCATTATATCCTGCAATTTTGTTAATTACCAGAGGTCCATTGCACAAAGATTCGTGTAATAAGCCTTTCTTCCCTTGTTTGCCTGCACCGGTTTTCCTTCGGCACCCAGGACCCAGGCCTTCACTCTGTCCACAGCAAGGCTTGGCTTCTCCATTATGGCTGGTCTTCCCTCCAAGCCTGTGTATGCAAATTAACCCACTATCTTTGTTGGGCTAATTTGCATACTCACTACTGATTGGCTGGTGGGTGTTGCGGAGCTGCTGTCCGTTTGCATATTTCTCTTTTATTAGTGTAGTTAATCTATATAGATATTTCCTAGACTTTTCATCTGTATAAATATCATTATTAACATTTTTGAGGTGTTATATGACTCAAGTAGAAAAGGAAATCAATGGTGCAATCGTATTGCTAGACTCAACCAACATGTTTGCATATTTAACGTGAACCCAACTGAAAGCAATGAATCTCCTGACATGTGACTTATTGTTTTCTCCAAAACATTTTCACTTCAAGAGTGTAAAAATAAAACTATATTAGTCACTAAAGGAAATGCTCAGAAACTGTGGAATTTGAATTAAATGAGTTGGTTGAATTTTATAATATATAGAAAAATAAGGTAAGAAGAAGAAAACATGTTTATGGGCCCACATCTTTATTCCAATTAGGAAGAATATCCATCAGTTAGAGGAGAATATTAGATGCAAGTTGAACACTGAATTTATAGTATTGACAACTGAAAAGTATAGATGAAATTAAGAATGAAATTGGGTTTCCTACGATTAGAACTGCGTATTGGAGGAAACCAGAATTTTCCGGAAAATAATGAAAGGACCTTAATCAGGACAAAGCCAACCTGGGCGATACTGCATTGTTTTTAACCCATTATTGAAAGGATCCATGGCCCGGAGGCTCAAGAAGAGTGGAGACAGAGGTCTCACTCATATTTCTTGCTTGCGTAATGGACCCTCATTAATATGAAGGACTACTTCGGTAGAAATAACTTCTTCTCCCAGGAACTCAAAAGTGATAAGGAATGGACTAAGGAAGGATAATTTCCATTCCTTTTCTAGTAATTTCAGTGCAAGTTCAATGTACCAAGAGGCCAGATAACACATGGCCCTTTTTTATCAGCACGTTCATTTTTACCACGTCCTGAACCATGTGCACATTTACATTACTGCTCCCCCCCCCAAGATTGTGGGGTTGTTTCTGAAAAAGCAACAGACCTGGTCTAGATGGTATTACGTTGCTACAACATGCATTTATGTTATATATTTTTCATTCATCCCGTTTACTTTTACTGGAGAATAAACAACAAACCTGCAGGTATCCTCCAATATCTGAGTTTACTCAAGTTGAAAATATATTCTATATTAAAACTAAAAAATGTAGTTTGCTACATTGATATGAAAAACCAATAGTTTTAAGTTTTCATTTTGATATGGAAGAGGTAGCTCTATTTTATTAATCCAAAATAAATGTTTTCTAAATTGTGAAAAATGCTGACCAGCAGTTTGCGTCCTCAACTTGGGGAAGTTCAATATCATAAGAAGTGGTTCGAGGTGCCAGTGAGAGTGCTTTAGGTTAGACAAGCAGAATATTTTTGTACAACAAAGACTTTTAAACAGGCTGTACTAGAAGGTTATTACAAGTTCATTCCCAGTAGATCTTTCCTTTTCTAAGACTGAAATTTCTGGGATAGAAGTTAATCAGATCCTTTTATTGAGTATGCAAATCACTCTGCCGGGCCTCTGGAGAGATCCTGGGATGCTGCTCTCCTCAAACAGTTCACAATGTGATGCAGAAGCAAGAGGAAATGGCACGGAAGCCCCCGAATGCTCCAGAAATGACCACTGCATCCCAGACTTAAACACTTAGTAAAATAGGTGTGATGATGCTGAAAATATAACTACCAAGGGGTACATGGTTGAGTTGTTTTTGGTTTCTGGTGTTTTTGTTTTGTTTTGTTTTGTTTGTTTTTTAGAAAAGGAGAGGATTTCTGGCCGAAACCGGTTTGGCTCAGTGGATAGAACGTTGGCCTGCGGACTGAAAGGCCCCAGGTTCAATTCCGGTCAAGGGCATGTACCTTGGTTGCGGGCACATCCCCAGTGGGGGGTGTGCAGGAGGCAGCTGATGGATGATTCTCTCTCATCGATGTTTCTGTCTATTCCTCTCTCTTCCCCTCTGTGAAAATCAATAAAATATATTTTTTTTTAAAGGGGGAAGGATTTCTTATGGCTTTAATGCAGATTTTTAGTGTCTGAAAAGTTAAAGGGTGTTTTAAAATGTAAAGACACCTCTCCCAAATAAAGAGTTAGCCTATTGCTATTATTTGTCCTTTACAACCCAGTTTCTTCATCTTATTTGGGGGGAGGTGTAGTTTGAACTACCTACCTTACCCTCACAGAAATTATATGGCCCTGATGAATGAAAAGATTCGTGTGTCTGTTTTTCTGGATCTAAAATGACTTTGTTATGGTCCTGAGAAATCATCTGTTTGACTCAGATTTTGGGAAGCAGGACAGAAGCTGTCAAAGGAAGGTGCACAAATATGGCTGGGGGTATCTTCCACCCACTTCCAAATCATTGCATTTACTCTTATTAAAATTCTAAATAGTTACCCAAGCAATCTAACCTATTGTCTCAGCCCCGCGAACTTAAGTGTCAACTTGTGCTTCTGATCAGCAACTGAATTAAGTTCTAAGCTGATGGTCGTTGGCATAAGCAGAGATCCTTCCAAACACTTAGCACTGTAGGAGGAGCAGACACTGGTTAGCCTGTTCTTCCCAGTGACCTGTTCTTTGGACGCCTGGGAAAGCTGATCAGAGGCCTGGGAGTCACACCGCGTTGCTGGCTGTGCTGATTGTGAAGACAGAACACTGGAGTAAAGAACTCACAAAGAAAAAAAGAAAGGATCGTCCTTCTCACCGAGCCCTCGGCGGCCTTTCAGCCAGTGCTGGCTTGTCGGTCTTTCTGAGCAGTGTCCGCAGCCAGAGGCGCGGACCAGTGCACTAACTGGTCCCAGCACTCAGAGCAAGACGCTGCGACACCGGCTGCAGCTGCCTCGGAGGCAGTTCCCTCCCTTTGTGGGAATGCCTGCGTCTCATATTGAATCGATTCACCGAGTGAAACTTGACCTCTCGGGAGAGTCGATCCACTTTGCAATGTGCTCCAGTAATTCAAAACGAAATGCCGGATGTACGTAGAAAATACAAAAACCTGACTCGAAGAGGCCAGGCTTATTTTGAAAATGAAAATGCCTTAAAAAAAAAAAAAAACACCCTGCTTTTCTATTGAGAGAGCTACATTTGCCATACATTAGGCTTCTCTGTTCATTGTAAGTTCATTAAAGTAATGGATTCTAGCCCGGGCTGCGATAATTATAAGTGCAGACTGAGGCTTCCTTTCTACGGGGCAGCCAAGACGGGGAAATGGCGCAATTAATTAAAGGAAAAGGAAAACTCACTTTGGTAAATGGCGTTTTTGACTGCCAGAAGGGTGATCATCAATTTTCTGCAGGTGTGCACACCTACGCATGTGTGTATGTGTGTGTGTGAGTGTGCATGTGCACATGGGTATGTGTGCGTGTGTGTAGGCAGTACATAGGAGATGAAACTCTCGTGTTAACTTTTTGTCAGTATCTATTGAAAGGCAGAGAAAGTGCGTTGGTTTATGAGTTCAAGAGATAATAGTGGGATGAAATTGATATATAATCACTTTTGAAATGTGTAGTAGTTTGAAATATTTCTTTGATAAAATTTGCCTCTTTCAAACAGTAACTTCTAATGTTTATTGATCAGTGCCCTTGAGTTTACCTTGAAGAAAAAAATGAGCTTATGTTTTTCTTTCTTTTCTGCGAATGCTCACCCAAGGATATTTTCCCATTGATTTTAGAAAGAGTGGAATGGAAGGAGAAGAGAGAGGAACATTGAGGTGAGAGAGATACATCGGTCGGTTGCCTCCAGGACATGCCCTGATGGGGCCAGGAATTGAATATGCAACCCAAATGCATGCCCTTGAAGGGGAATTGAACCCACAACCCTTCTGTGCTTGGGCTGATGCTCTAGCCACTAACCACAGCAGCCAGGGCATGGGCTTATGTGTTTAGTAATAGATTACTTACTTGTTTTTGCTAACTATTACTTACTTCCCTGGAACTTGTTATATTTATTGCATATTATTTACTGGGAAGTGATGCTAAACCATATCTACATGTACAAAATGAATAGGTCCCCAACAAGCTTCTGGATCAATAATTGGTCATAATGTATTTCTTAACTGATTGCCAATTGATGTCAGTGAGATGGTTTGTTTTATTTATTTTTTAAATATATTTTATTGATTTTTTCCAAAGAGGGAGAGAGAGCTAGAAACATCGATGAGAGAGAAATATCGATCAGCTGCCTCTTGCACACCCCCTACTGGGGATGTGCCCGCAACCAAGGTACATGCCCTTGACCAGAATCAAACCCTGGACCTTTCAGTCTGCAGGCTGATGCTCTATCCACTGAGCCAAACCGGTTTCAGCAGTGAGATGGTTTTTAAAAACATCCTGTATATATGAGCTCAAATATCTTAGATAGGAAACACAACTGCATCTCACACCCATTAGATATATTTACACAGGATCCCACCTATTGAATAATGACTCCAGATTTCCCAGTATCCAGGCAGTTGGCGTGAGGGTGGAGGTGGGAGGCATTGGCAGAGATAGCACCACTTCCTTCGATCTTAATAAATGTAATTAGTTGAGATTTGTGCTTCGTCTTTTTTTTTTTTTTTTTTTAATGAAGCAGTAACAGTGTAAAAAGAGCAGTCATTTGACTGTATTATTTAATAAAACAGATTTTCCTCCCTCATTCTTGGAAAAGAAAAGCAGTTATTCAGAGTATAAAATGAAGGGGAAAAAAGAGATTAAAAATAATGGTCCTTAAACTCTGCAAAGTACATAAGGAAAATTCATTAAAAACCTGCATTTGTATAGAATAAGTAAAATCTAAAATACATATGAGAAACTACAAGAACAGAAATCTTTTGAAGAAAAGACAAGATTTATTCTAGTTATTTTTTAAACACTTCAACAGATACAGTAATTAAAAACATGAAGTTAGGCCCTGGCAGGTGTGGTTCAGTGGTTGGAGCACCAGCCCTCGGATAGAAGGGTCTCAGGTCCCATTCCCGGTCCTGGGCATGTACCTCCATTGCAGGTCAATCCGAGGCCCAGTCAGGGCACCAGCAGGAGGCAACGAATCATGTCTCTCTTACATCGATGTTTCTCTCTCTGCCTCCCCACCCTTCCATTCTCTCCACAAATCAGTGGGAAAAAATGTCCTCACTCCTGGGATGAGGAATTAAAAAAAAAAAAAGCATAAAGCAAGACCATTATTCGAAAAGACCATTATTCTAACTCCTGCAGGAAAAGTTTTGATGGCAGAAGCTTCCCTTTTTTTTACTTTCCCACCCCTTTTTTGAGGAGTGAGAGCTCAGAAACGGGCTTGCTGGTTTTATGCAGGCACTAAGGCACAACGAGAAAGAATTCTTTGGTTGAGCAGAAATTAAGTAGGAAAAAATGGGAAAGGTAAGGAAAGCTCTTAAGTCAGTGGCTTTAAAAAAACAAAAACACCACCACGCTCTAACAGTTGTAATATCAGAGAACATACGAACACATTTTTTAATATAATTATATGAAACAGACATTTTTATTTTTCCCTCTTCTCTCATAAAAAGAGTTTTTTGTCAAGCAGTGACAATTTATTCCTTATGGAAACTGCTGTATTATTGTCTGATGGCCATTTTAGATCCATAAAACGAAATGGATTAAAGAAAATTAAACAGTATTTTTAAGTGTCTACGGCTTGTGGCATGTTAACAACAATCTATGTGAAACAGCACCAAAAATTAAGCTTGTGTTTCCAAGACTTTTTTTGTAATGGGATACAGCATTTAAATGTGTACCTTGGAAAGCTTGTTTTAAAATACAATCGTGAAAGTCCCAAAAAGCAGGGGAGATAAAGTGAGATACAACCAAATATAATGTTATGTATCATATTGCGTATTATGCATAACATATGTGCATATGTATTCTATATTTCTGCCTCACGTTATTTGTTATGGGCATTTGGAAAGTCAGATAAATATAATGAGTACCTTTGGCGAGTCAGGAAAATTTCATCCTAACTCAGAATTTATGTCAATACATGCGCTGTTTTAGCTAAGTTCCTTCCACTCCCGGGCCTCAGTTTCCATAATTAGATGCCTCTTTGGACATCCGAGGATGCCTAAAGATTCTTGTTAGCATTCAGGTCATCTAATGACATTAAGCTGAACACTCAGAAGGGGCTCACTATCTCTCAGCACACGCAATGCCCTAATAAGATCTTGTTCGGGTCCCCTACAGGTGTGTAACCTACTGTAGGGGACCACACTGAAGTGTCTTAAAGAATGGCTGGAGGCAGATATTTCTATTTGAGTTGATGGTGACTTTGAGAGCTGCTGAGCTGTTGCATATAATTAAACGAGTGAGTAAAAGTGAAAGTGACAGGACATGAAGGGTAATGACATGACAGTATCAAATGGGCAGGTGTCAGAACTCTAAGTAATTGCAAAGATAGAGGCCTGGTCTCCTACAGCCCGGGTCTGCAGATACGAGAGCCCCTTGGGGTGAGGCCGGTGGTTCTCCCCACAGCCTAGGCCCTGCGGAGGCTCCAGAGCTGTGATGACTGTGTGTGGATGGGCTCAGGTCCACCTTGCTTGTCATACGTCTACATGTATTGTCAGTGTGCCAGTGTGAAACCCTAAACTGATTGATTATAAGCACCTATTTTTGATTGATTCATTGATTATAAGCATCTATTTTTAAAAATATATATTTTATTGATTTTTCACAGAGAGAAAGGGAGAGGGATAGAGAGCTAAAAATGTCGATGAGAGAGAAACATCGACCAGCTGCCTCCTGCACACCCCATACTGGGTATGTGCCCGCAATCAATGTACATGCCCTTGACCGGAATCAAACCTGGGACCTTTCAGTCCGCAGACCGACGCTCTACCACTGAGCCAAACCGGTTTCAGCTATAAGAATCTATTTTTAAATTTTAAATTAAAAAAATTTTTTTTTTATTGATTTCAGAGAAGAAGGGAAAGGGAGTCAGAAAGAGAAACATCAATGATGAGAGAGAATCATTGATCAGCTGCCTCCTGCACACCCCACAATGGGGATAAGCCTGCAACCCAGGCTTGTGTCATGACTAGGCATCAAACTGTGACCTCCTGGTTCACAGGATGCTCAACCATTGAGCAACACTGCCTGGGCTTTAAATTTTATTTTATTTTATTTTTGTCCATCTGCATTTATCCCCTCTATGCCATCTTCCAACCACCCCCTTTTCTCACCCCCCACAGTCACCACGCTGTTGTCCATGCCCATGAGTGCATCTTTTTTAAAACTGTATAATTAAGAGAGGATTTTATTAAATACTTCATGGGGACAGGTATTTAAGTAAAAGCTGGAAGACTCTGAGTTAAAGTAAATAGAGAAAATGTAAATTCAAGGCATCAATACGTTATTCCAGTTCCGCTCCATGTGTTTACGACGCTGAGTCTCCTGGAGACCTCAGCGCGGGCCCTCCCGCTTCCCAGTGACAGAGAGTAACAGGTGACTTTGCTGTGTGATGCTTGGTGGCCTCCTCTCCTCGTGCTGGAAGACTCTATAACTCTAGCTCGTGAGATTTCTCTGGATGAAGTGGCCGTGATTGCTCAAATATCCCCAGCACACCAGTGCTTTACCCTTGTGTCTCCTACACAGAACCCTCCTGCTGCACAGGCCCAGTCCTGAGTGGGAGGTGTTCATTCTAAATACCGCCCGCATCACAGACACGCTGGGATGTGCTTTGTATGAATGCCTGTAAGAATGCCCGAAGTGGAGGGAAAAGAATTACTAGGAAACCGGACCTGGAGACCATGTGGCACATGACCTTGAGATGAAAGACTGACCTTGTGTGAGGTGCAAACGCTCAGGCTCCTCCCAAGCTCCATGCTGAGATGTTTGTCCCCCACCCCACCTCTCAAAAGTGGGCATCTGTGGTGGTCTGAAGGGTGTGCACTGAGGTTTTGGAAGAAGCATAATTCGCTGTGCCCGCTAATTAGAAAGCACGTGTGTCTGTGGTCACGTGCCCCCGTGAGCTCACGTGACCTACTCAGAGCCTGGCCACAGGTGGTCTGACCGAGAACTGGGCGGTACCCAGTCCTCTCTGGCCAGGAGTGTCTCATGGAGCATGTATGCGTCGGTACGCAGGCATCTGCATCTTTGCTAGTACAATTTTGTGAGTTTTACCCTAATAATGTTTTCATTGTTTTGTTGGTTTGATTGTTTGTTTGTTTGTTAAGGATGTTCATTAGCCTTGGAACCTGTTTGATGGTTTCCTTAGAAAAAGTCACTAAAAGTTGACTAATGATACGGGAAGATGAATAAATACTCTATTTTGAGGCCTGAATCACAGTTTCTTTTTTCCTACAGATATATCCTTGTATGCATAGACGCTTAAGAAAAATTGAGTTTAATTGCTAGTTTAAAGAAAAAGAAACTTACTTCCTCCTGTTGGTCCTTGCATTTTTCCCCTCTGAACATTCATTCTAGCTCACCAAATGCTTCCTAAATTAATTTTCTCTGACAGTGCCGACATTCTTCAGTATTTTTAGAATGGCTCTGAGTATATATCAGTCACTCAGATAACACTGTCAAAAATCAGCGCACAAATATTTGAACAAATATTCTCGGCTCTTTCTGTGCACCTGAGCCCTGGAGGCTCGCCTGGCCCCTCCCATGGCGTCATAATTGGAGGTCCTCTGAGCACCTCCCTTCATCTGGCTCCTAATGGAACAGGTTCACAGAGTAACCGGAGCCAGCATCCATTTATAACTACTGCTCTCTGATGGCAATTACAGACCCATGGATATTTGAGAACTGAATTCTCGGGGAGGTGTCAAGCTTAAATGTCAGGATTGTTGCTAAGCTCTACCTTTTTTTCCCTTTCTTCCTGTGCCATGTCTTACTTAATGAAATTTTTCATTGAAAAAATTAAGGGCGATCCATCCCCAGTGAAATAAACTTGGTATAACTTGCAATTGGCCCACACAATGATATGTTAAAAATGTTCATATTATATTGAAGGAAAATGATACTTTATTTCATGTGCCTGGCATTGGCACAGGCACAAAAGCTCATAGAAAATCCTTGGCCTGCATCTGAGCACCTGCTCTGTGCTGGCCCCCTCTAAAATGCACAGGTGTCCGCTCAGCCGTGTAAACCCTAAACCCCGCCTTACAAAGTCATGCTGATTTTTACTCAGAGCCGTGGCAGCATGATTTTAGAAGAAGAAGAAAAAAAAGCCTCATTGTATGGAAGTTTTCATTTTGTGATCAGAATACTCTTGAACTTGGGCTCTAAAGAATATTTCAGCTTTGCTGAAATTTCATTGGTTTAAGATGAGCTTGAGAGTCTTGGTATTCTTTTGCGTAAAAACCAGGTCCGTAGTTTTCATGGCCGCATCCAAAGACCCCTGTACTAGAAATCCATCCTTTTTTTCTGTCTACTACCCACTTTCCCTTAAAGCACTCACTTCTCCTTGTACCTCCCACCTCTCTGCCTTTTCTCAAGCTATTTTCTCTTCACAACGTCCCTTCCGCCCTTTCCACTCAAGTCCACACCGTGGTGACGGGACAATCTCAGAGGTTGCCCCCTTACTATGTCATGACAGGTCATCTCAGTGGACATCCTCCTTCCTCAGCACATGTGTGTCCACTGCTAAACTTCATGCAGTTGGTTTTATGTGGAATTCTTGAAGCAGGAATTGGTTTATCCTTTCAGGATGCTTAGCACCTACATATGAGGAACAGGGCCTGCTAGTTCACAATCACACCATATTGACCCACACGTGCTTCGCAATTTCCATAGACATCAGGATGGATTCCAGTCTCCCGTCCAAATTTTGCCCTGAACACTCTGCCCACTGGCCAGGGACTCTGCCTCCAGTGTCAAAGCCCTTTCTGTCTTGGGGTTTCAATGTCAATGTCATCATTAGAATCATTGCGTTGTCTTCCAATCGATTGTACGTGAGTTTTTAGATTAGATACTATGTCTGATCCATGTTTTCCTCCCTGACGGATCATAGTTTGAATTTTGTGATTGTTTTTAGAAGGTTCAGCCAAGGATGGTCCACCGTCCTTTTCATATGGCCTGTGCTCTAAAAATGTGTTTTACATTCTTACATAGGTGGAAAGAAATGATGAGAAGCACAATATTTTTTTTGTGTGTGTAAAATATATTTTATTGTTTTTTTACAGAGAGGAAGAGAGATGGATAGAGAGTTAGAAACATTGATGAGAGAGAATCATCGATCAGCTGCCTCTTGCACACCCCCTACTGGGGATGTGCCCACAACCAGGGTACATGCCCTTGACTGGAATTGAACCCGGGACCTTTCAGTCTGCAGGCCGATGTTCTATCCACTGAGCCAAACCGGTTTCGGCAGAGAAGCACAATATTTCATGACGTGGGGATATCGTATGAAGTGGGAATGTTAGTGTCTATATGGACTATGGTCACTTGTGTCTGTTGGCATCACGACTTGGATGCCTTTGTGTCGCGATGGCAATGTCAGTGCTGGTCTGGCCCGCGGAGCCTGGTTCCTCTGTGGCTCCGTACAGGAAAAGCGTTTTTGACTATGTTTTGGGCACCTGGGTAATATTTTATTAGGTGGTGAACTCTTTGTAGACAAGGGCCATCTCTGTGTCTTCGACTTCCCTTCCCGTGCATGGCTCCTCGGCTCTGCTTTCAATGTCTGTCTGTTGACTGGCTGTTTGACGTTTGCTGGGAGCCGGTCAGAGCGGCCCGGAGCACAGACAGGGCTGTGGCTGCGGTGAGGCTGGGCCTTCCCTTCCTCCTGGCACAGACCGGCAGCGGCCACGCCAGGCGATCCTGGCCCGCTCCACGCCGATGACTATTTCGGTGCTTTGGCTAGTTTTCTGGCATGCCTTTCTCTCATGTTTTACAGAAAACACTAATTCTCACTTTGCAGTGTGGTTTCCCTGCGGTCCCAGGGGGGTTTGTGCATTAGTCTCTGATTAATGGAACGTTTTCTCCTCTCCCCAGATAAGCGAGGGGGGCCCCTATCTAAATTGCATCTGGTGTGTGTTTGAGGGCTGAACAGCTGCGTGGGGAGCTAAGCACCGCTAAGTCCACAGATTTAGGTTTAAAAGAAAGTAAGTAAGTAAAAAGGCACTGGATCTTTCTTCTGTCTGCCGGCCACCATGATCTCCTCAACTTTCTCTGTCGTTAGAAAGAAGAGAGGCCAGATGAGAATTCCTGTGAAATCTTGTTCTACTCAGGCATGCGTCCCCAGCCAGGAATTAGGCCCCTAATCCTCCTATCATTATCGTGTTTTGTTTGCTCACTGAACGTTAGCAATAGGCTTTCCAGGACCTCTTTCATCAGGACACGAAAGGTAAGCATTTCATGTTCCCGTGAGTGTCTCCTGCGGCCTTCGGCACACAGACCATCATGGGTTTGGAATGTAAGGAACGAGGCGAAGCGTGTTTCATTAATAAGCGAGGCTCCGGAAAGTGAATGGGAGGATATGTCAGGAGTCCACGCCAGTGTACCGTGTTCATTAACGTGTTTGTTCAATAATGTATTCAGTCTGGCCGTGTTTCCCAGCCTCGTCCTGGCCCATTATACGCTGGAGTAAATTAAAGGCCAGAAACCTTTGTGCGAGTTGTAATACTCAAACCGACATCTAATTCCCCCGGACAATAGGGCCGAGTCCGC
This sequence comes from Pipistrellus hanaki, assembly GCF_964339955.1. NCBI lineage: Eukaryota > Metazoa > Chordata > Mammalia > Chiroptera > Vespertilionidae > Pipistrellus > Pipistrellus hanaki. The sequence goes on from NC_140505.1 coordinate 5,519,786, forward strand.
CGGCCTCTCCTATTCTTCCCGGCCTTTGCATTGATCGATTCTTTTGTGGACCTGTTCCATTCAGCCCGAGACAAACAGCACTGGCTGAAAGTGGGATGTTTACTGCGTTTGACGAGGTATGTTCAAAGACCAGCACAACTCAGCAGACAGACAGGCCTTCGGTCCCGGGCAGAGCTCTTAATCCAAGTGACATTTCATCTATAATGACTCCATTTGATTTGAAGTGCTGGTCTGATGAGAAAGGCTAACATGTTTATTTTTTGGCCAATGTGGATTGTATTCACCTGTGGTTTACATGTGTTAACCATGCATTGTCAACATTTTATTAGTTGAGCAAGAATCCTGTTTGATTTCGAACTCACCATTTTACTATAGATATGAAAGCGCCCTATTACAGTGAGACAAGGAGTTGTGTGGGCCACGTACCTAGATATTATGAATAGATACGTATTACAGAAAGCCTTTTAGGGCTTGCTATGCTATGAAACCTCTATGAACACTGCATCCAACGGCCTCTACCGCTGAACGGCCCATGCAAAGCTTTCACGGAATTAACATCAGATACTTTTTATTGTGCGCCATCCCTCAGGATTATGCCTTTGCTACACATCTGATGTTGTAAAACATACTGCGTAAATAATTGATAATAAACAAACAAATCTACTTTTGCCCTGGCGTACTTCACCAGTTTCAAGACTTTGAAGTCCCGTAAATAATTTATAGTCCTTATTAGTGCAGGCAAATCAGACGGTCTCCTTGATCCGAGCTGCTCTCTGTCCTCAGAGTTTCTGAGCAGAATTGCTAAGTGATCTCGCTGACGGGTAACCAGACTGAGCGCTGCGGAAAATCGGGGGTTCTGCTGGTGTACACCCTCTCCCGATGCCATTGCTTCTCAAGAACAATTCCGATCCTCGAAGACATTTTCCCTCTTCTCTGTATCGTTTCCTACACGTGCCAAAGGAACAGCCAGGAAGTTTTTAAGATGGTGATGCCTGGTTAGTCTCACAAAGACCTGGAGGACATGCCCCTTTCCAACCTAAGTTC